>NC_056683.1:102012282-102648353 GCF_018350215.1 Panthera leo
CTCGAACTCACGGACCGTGAGATCGTGACCTGAGCTGAAGTCGGAGGCTTAACCGACTGAGCCACCCAGGCGCCCCCTTTCAAACATGTTTAAAATACAACAATGTTGAGTTAGGCTGTAAACTTTTTTTTTAAATTTTTTTAATGTTTATTTACTTTTGAGAGAGAGAGAGAAAGTGGGTGAGGGGCAGAGAGAGAGAGGGAGACACAGAATCTGAAGCAGGCTCCAGGCTCTGAGATGTCAGCACAGAGCTCCACTTGAGGCTCGAACCCACGAACCGTGAGATCATGACCTGAGCTCAAGTCATACGTTTAACTGACTGAGCCACTCAGGAGCCCCTGGGCTGTAAACTTCTTGAGAGAAGAGACCAGTTTTTAACTCAGGACATTCCAATACTTCTTTTGTATCCTTGCTCTTCTCGAGTTCTACCAATGTTTGGAACAGTGCAGGTCAGTAGTAAGAGAGAAATAATACTTCTTGTTCAAGTTGCTGGTTGGTGATTTTAGTTGTATCTTTTGGGGAGTTGGATCCCAGCTAGAATAATCCCCCTCCCCCCCCATCCCCCCAAGGATGGGTGTGTTCTTTCTTGTTCTACTCCTAGTTTAAAGAACAGGCTACTTCCCTGCTTAGATTCCAAATTCCTTAGGAAAACAGAAGCTGCAACAAAACCACACCAGTAACTTCCACTCACATGTCAGTTTTAAAACAACTTGGGAAAGGTCAGCCTATTTGACTTCCTTCTATTGTTGAATTTACCCAGTTCCTGATTATATTATAGTGTGGTGGTGATTTTTAAAGGCGATTCCTTTATCTATTTTGGTTTTCTAAGCAACATAAATTAGCCAGGAGCTTTCTTTTCACCCTGAATACTATTTGCCTTGGGAAAAGATTAGCTGTGATAGAAGCCATTATCTTTAGTCGCCTTTGCAAGAACATCTATGGCACTTGAGTGGAAACCCAGTCAAGAGACAGAGTAGAAGGGAGCTGAAGAAAACACAGCAGTGACACGAAGAGGTCATTGGTGTGTACGGAATCTGTTGGAAGGTCAAGGGCACTCCTTGGTAGATCAAGGACTACATTTATACCATGTGGCAGTTAGTGAATATGGCAGGTAGAAAATTGTTCCTAAGGAAGATTTTCAGCCTGTCTTATGCGAAATTCAGAACAATATATCATTTTTATGTTTTCTTTTTATCATTTTTTTTTAACTTTTAACTACCAATACTAGTCTAAAATTTTCTGTAGTTTTCTATGTGGTCTCTACATTTTTAATTCATGCTTAAATGCTGCACAGACAGTATCCGGTAATTAAAATGAAATTCAATGTATTCAACATGAAGAAGGAGTAGACTATCAAAGGTATCAAAGGAAAGGAGTTGACTTTCAAAGGACTTCAACATGAAGAAGGAGTTGACTATCAAAGGACTATCAAAGGAAAAAGCAGGGTGAGAGTAATCTGGGAGGGGAGGGTCCTGGGCTTCTAGTTTAGAAGCAATGGACTAGTCCTGGACTTCATGTTTAGAGTATAATTTCTTTCTCTGATGACTTGAATGTGTTCCATTAGCAAGCAAGCTTTCAGACTTGCAATAATTCTTTTTTTTTAATTTTTTCCATGTTCCATGTTTCCATGTTTCCATGTTTTTCCATGTTTTCCATGTTTTTCCATGTTCCACGTGAATGGGAGAGGAGCAGAGAGAGAGAGAATCCCAATCAGGCTCTGAACGGTGAGCACAGAGCCCCACGTGGGGCTCGACCTCATAAACCATGAGGTCATGACATGAACCAAAATCAAGAATTGGACAGACGCTCAACCAACTGAGTCACCCAGGTGCCCCTAGACTTGGAATAATTCTACTTACCAGAAAAATTTTCTGAAGGCAATTCGATGTACGTGACCATTAGTTCTTAGAAAGTTGGCTACCAAACAAGTAAGCTCAAAGTGGGGATGTGGAGTGCAAAACAGTGTTGATCTAGAAATTACAAAGAAAGGAAAAGTTACTTGAAGCCAACCAACATGGTGTGAATAAACTTTGAAGCTTCCCTGTGCCCTTTTGGTTGGATGTGAGGTATAGCTGTTTGACATAAACATACTACTACCTTCAGGAGAAGAGCTAGATTCTAACATTATCAGGACCACTTTACAGGGAGAATCATTCCGTCAAGGGTTTCTTATTAATGAGTCAGTAACTAAACGCCCTTGTTTGGGTTCCAAGACCAATGATCCTTGTGGGGAAGTTCACTCCAGATCACACGGTATTTATGGTGATGGTTAAGCCCTAAGAGTCTTCCATATGAATTAGCATCAGTATTTGACATCTAGCAATCCGTTTAAATTTGTTAGCAATCTCAGTTTAAATCAGTGGGTAGATTATGGCATGCTACATGAGTTACAGGACTTTGAGTTTTGTGGTGTTCATAAAGTTTGGAAACTCATTGTTTTTTTTAAATATATATTTACTATTTCATTTTTTTTAGTGTTTATTTATTTTTGAAAGAGAGCAAGAGAGTGGGGGAGGGGCAGTGAGAGAGGGAGACACAGAACCGGAAGCAGGCTCCAGGCTCTGAGCTGTCAGCACAGAGCCCGACGCGGGGCTCGAACTCGCAATCTGCGAGGTCATGACCGGAGCCGAAGTCGGATGCTCAACCGACTGAGCCACCCGGGCACCCCTACTATTTCATTTTTTTAAGTTAGCACACAAACTGAAACTCAGAATATTTTTAAACCAAATTTAGTCCAGAACATATATTAAAAATAATTGGTAAAATGATATTTTAAAAGCAAATGTGAGGAAATTTTGAAAAAAACTGGAGTACCTCACTGACATAACGATTCAATTTTAGCTCAAAGGGATTTTTGAAGATCGTTTAATTTGCCCACCTCTGTTCTATTACTGACAGGCTGCCTTTGCTCAACCATGACAGGAACATGTTGTGCAATACAGAAGCTGTGTGGCCATAAGTTGACAGATGAGAAAATGGAAGTTGAGGAACTTGCCAGACTTCTTGAGAGGTCGGTTTCTTATTGGCTTCTAAGGGTCTGTCCCAACCCCATAGGGTCGAAATAAAAGTTGACCTGTCAGATCTAAATTCACATTATTCCCCAGACACATTGTTCAGTTAAAATCAGTATAGATAGCAAAACTTATCTGAATAATAAAAAAATAATGCAATCTAGGAGCGTCTGGGTGGCTCAGTCGGTTAAGCCTCTGACTTCAGCTCAGGTCATGATCTCACGTCCGTGAGTTTGAGCCCCACATCGCACAGAGCCTGGAGCCTGCTTCGGATTCTGTGTCACCCTCTCTCTCTGCCCCTCCCCCACTTGCACTCTGTCTCTCTCTCTCAAAAACAAATAAACAGTGAAAAAAAATTAAATACAAAAAAATAGAAATTCATGCTTCACAGGAGACTGAATTTTTTGGAAACTGTTTAAAAATGCATCCAAAGGAAGGACATAGGACAAAGTAGAGAAAAAGATTGTATAGCTGATTAAATAGCCTAGGGAGGGGCAGCTGGGTGGCTCAGTCAGTTGAGTGTCTGACTCCCGATTTCAGTTCAGGTCATGGTCTCACAGTTTCATGGGTTCGAGCCCCTCATGGGGCTCTGCTCTGACAGCGTGGAGCCTGCTTGAGATTCTCCCTCTCTCTCTGCCTCATCCCTGCTCACGTTCTCTCTCTTTCTCTCTCTCTCTCAAAATAAATAAATATACTTGAAAAAAAAAACAAAAAATAGCATTGTTATTGTTATTGTTATTGTATTGCCAGCTGAAGGAGCCCTTGGGGGTAACTGAGAGAATGTATAGCAGAAGGAGGGGTAAGACTAAGATGTTCGCTTTTGCAACTCACTTAGATGGTATGTCACTCATAGCCTTTGGACTTCAAAATAGATAGAAGCATATGTGACTAGAAGCTTGCAGCTTTATTTTTTTCTGTCCTGGTAAATGGCCTATACCACGGTCATTGTGATCCAACATCGTTGTATTTGCCCTTGACAGGCAGGAAGTGTCCCTCACCACATACAGCACTATGACGGGGTAATACGGAGTTGCATTGAGGATTATTAAGGTAAGAGACAGGGAGAAAAGCATCCTCAGTTTGCTCAGTTGTTGTTTATCCTTGCAAATACACCGTGTATGTGCCCTCATTTGTCCAAGCTTGTTAATTGGGTGTGAGCCCTGTATGTTCATTCGCATTTACAAAGGCTTACTTTAAATCACAACCTGTTCCAGTACCGAAGAAAAAAACTCACAAAAACACACAAAAAACCAACCAAAACAGAAAAGCCCCCAGCTAGCTGGCATTGAAAGTGCTGGCAGACAGAAGCTGTAATCTGTTGGTAATTTTCTAAACTTTCTGTGATGATTACCATTTGGGCAGTGTCCACGTCGCTGATGAGGACTTCACACACTCACAGCTGCCCCGGGAGCAAGACAACATCTGCACAAAAAACAGACCAGGATTATTCGGACAATGAAAAGAGCCGGTTACTGCTAATGCTATTGTCCATGATCTTCTACAAGAATTTCAATTAAATGAAAATCAAATGCTGGTCCTCAGAGGCCATATGGTGTAGTGGGGTGGGGGGTGGGGGGTGGGGGGGCAGTGCACCCATGTTTGAGCCCACGCTCTCACCCTGGCCGTGAAAGACACCTGGCCGTGAAAGACAGTGCTCGGCTGACGCAAGCCCAGACCTAAGCGAGGGTTTTTAGATCAGAAAGAAAGGCCCTGCTGTTTCAACAACCCAAAGAAATCAGAAAAAGCAAAGTTCATTCTAGACACAGACACCAGGAAGGACAGAAGGGAAGAGTCAGGCTCAGAGAGAATATGGCTGAGAACAGTGGCAAATGAGGTCATGACAACTCATGGTTAAGGCCTCCAGGACACCAAAAATATAGTTGTGCTCCACTGAGGAAACAGATTCAGAGAGGTTGAGGAACCTGGGGCCACAGAGCTGGTGGAGTTTTTTTGTTTTTTGGGTTTTTTTTTTTTTCCCTTTTTTTGCCACTAGAAGGAGAGTTGTTTTTTCCTCCTTTGCCATTAGGAGGGTTTGTCTCTCTGTGCCGTTAGAGATTTGGGCAAAGCTTTCAGATGATTCAAGCTGCCCGGATAAGGAATTGGAGAGATTCCTATTTTGCATAGTCTGAGATGTTCTCACTTGAAGATAAAATGCCTCCTCTCCCAAGTAACTTGCAGGGAGAAGAAGGCTGAAAAAAGGAGGAGGGGACGAGAAGGAGGAATCTGAGAGGGGAGAAAGGTAGAAAGAGAAACACCAGAAGGTAAGCAATAAAACGAAGAGCTAAGTGGGGTCATCATAACAGAAGGGATCTGGATAAAGACCCTATTTTCTGAAAAGTAATGAAGCCACAGAGGCCTATTTTCACTGGGTTTGACGATTGCTTCAAAGGGAACTTCACGCTGGGGGCAAGTGACTGTGTCCTATCAAGGAAATGCAAAATGGACACTCCACCCTACAGAAAGAACATTTTTAAAAATTTTTTTGTTTAATGTTTTACTTATTTTTGAGACAGAGGGAGACAGAGCATGAGCAGGGGAGGGGCAGACACTACAGCAGGCTCCAGGCTCTGAGCTGTCAGCACCGAGCCTGACGCGGGGCTCAAACTCAAAACCATGAGATCATGACCTGAGCCGAAGTCAGACGCTTAATGGACTGAGCCACCCAGGCGCCCCAGAAAGCATGTTTTTTTTAAAAGGAGTAGATCTACTTTATATATTTATTTTGACAGGCTCAGACTAGTTTGCTCATCTCATTATTACAACTTTTACACCATATGTATTATAAAATTATATGTTAAGCAAGTGTTGAATAATGATGGTGGAGGGTGGGGGTGGGCATAGAACAATTCCAGGATGTTATTTGCAGAGAAACAGGAGGAGTGTGACCATCATGAATGTTTGCATCTGATTATCTTCTATGCTATTAATAGTGTTAGATTCATTAGTCTACTCAGAGAATTGCAAATACGATATGTAAAGGTAGAATAATATGTTACAACTATTATAATTACAACTAACATTTCTTAAACTTATTCTTTCTTACCGCAGTCTTCCCTAATCAATCTGCACCTCTAAGTTTCTTCTTTTCCCCCATTATTTTTATAGCTACTCTAAAAATGTATCTTCTCTGTTATTGTCTGTCTCCCCTCAGAGAATGCAAGCTTCCTTGGGCTGGGATTGCTGTTTTGTTCTATCTCCAGGGCCCGGGTTCAGGGTCTGCACAGAAGAGGTGCTAAGCAGGAAATGAATTGATGCACGAAGAAATGAAGGCTATGTTTCAAAGTCTTTCTTGACTGTCCCATGACTCTAAGACAGGAAGTGAGTCTTCAGGAAGTTTGCGTTAGTCGCCCAGAGTTTCACAGGTAGGAGGTTCCAGGTTAGGGCTTGAGCCAGGCTTTTTGATTTCGAAATCCTTACATAACTACAGTGTGGAATAGTAGCCTGTGTGTGTATGTGTGCATGCCTGTGTGTCCCTGTGTGTGGGTGTGCGTGCGTGTGTACGTGTGTTTAATCTCTGAAGTGGATTTGTACTTAACAGGACCCTCTCACGGAAAAACTCAGTTGTATTCAACCGAAGGATGATGGCAAGACAAAATAGGATGGTTAAAAGATATAAATAAATGTTTAGCTTTCTCCAGTTAGGGCTAAAAAGAGAATTGCTTGTAGGAGTGAAAAAAAAAACCCGGTGAAATATTCCTTTTCAGTACACTTTTTCATAATATGTTACACACATAAAAACCCGATTTACCACTTTCCCTTAAATTAAACGAAATATGTAGGCATAATCGCTCCTCAGGGTGCTATGTAGCATGTCTTGCCATTTTGGTATTAATCCAAGCTCATTGTGCTTTTCAGAGTAAGAGAAAGTTTGGTTTTCTTTGCCCATCCAGACAAACTATCTCGAGTTCTCTGCTCCTAACTCCTTTCGAAGTAGGGCCACACGACAAGCACACACTTTGGAGTCAGAGACAGGTGTCAAGGGCTCCTGGGCAACACACTGGAGATCTAAGAATAGAGAAATGGAACCAGGGGAGCGTAAAATACGGCATGCTTGAATGATGATGATGTTGTCAACAGAATGTTTATTTAAGTCTTGCTTTTCTTCTTCCAGTCTCTCAAGATCAATGTAGACATTTCGCGTGTGAATCCTGCCCTGAAATCAGAGGAAACACCGTGGCGTTATTCAGAGCCAGGAGAACTGGGTTCAAATCGCCGTTCTACCACTTGCTTGTTCAGTGACCTTGGGCAAATCGGAACTCATTTCCTCAGCTGAGAGATGAAGAGTCGCGCCCGCTCTGGCTGCTTCTGGAGCTGGAAGATCTTCATCAGAGCGCATGAAGGCCTTTGTAAACTTTAAAGTGCTTTACAAATGTTAACATTTTACTCGAGATTTTTTTTTTATGAGTCAGTGGATGGGATAAAAATGGAGAACAGAAACGATACAGTTTATTTATTGCCTTATTCTATAATGCAGATATAATTATTTAAAATATTTAATATTTATGGCCATTTTAATAAAAAGCTCACTTGTCAAAATGAATCTAAATTAAACAAAGTAAACCTATTATAATATTTATCTGCGGGAAAGTCAGAGATGATTTACGTGGAGTAATTTTTTTCTACAGATCTATCTCTGATTTATTTTTTAATCATACCTTTGTGGAATGGATAATATATTTATATGGTTCAAAAGCTAGAAGTTTAAAAACGTATGTGTCCTTCCTATTTTTGTTCCCAAATTGCCTGGTGTCTCTCTCCTCCAGCAGGTAACCTCTGTATGAGTGTCTTATATATCATTTTGAACTACCTTTATGAATATGCAAGCTTTGGGTCTTGTTTTGCGGTAAGAGGGGCTTCTTTTGGTTTAGGGCAAGAGGAGAAGAAATAGGAACTAACTCTTCTAGACGATGACATAGCGTGCCCAAGATCGCACACTGTTTCAGTGACAGAGCCAGATTAAGACTTAATCTGTGTGACTGCAAAGCTAATATTTGGTCCAGTGTATCAGACTGGAGAGGCTGGGTTAGAGGTCACAGAAAACCAAAGTGAGAGTAGGAGGGAAATGAGAGCCGAAGCAGGAAGAAGGCAGGAACCTATTTTGCCTCTTCCCAGAGAAAGGAGCCCAGTCCAGGAGTGCAAGTGATGTGTGCTCATCGGCAAACAGGCTCCCGGCCTCACCTCGAGCTGAGGAGCTATGTGCCTCGGGCTGCCTTGCACAGGGGCTCTCCCAACGTCACTATGGCTCATACAAAGGTCCAAGGTGAGCAGGGTAGAATGAGCCCATCAGACCATGTTCTTCTGAGGGTTGGGGGGGGGGGGGGGAAGGTGGTGTTTTCAGGAGAAATTTTTCTTCCAGGTAAAACCCAGCAGTCCACCTGACCCCTTTGTTTTGCATGCTCCGGGACTGGAGAAAGATCCGTAAGTGACCCCCAAATGTGAGGCTTCCTCAAGGCTGCATTTGTCAAGTCAACTGAGAGGTGACTACCCAGAGGAGGCCAGAATGAGTGTTCCAACATCCACTGTCATCACTTGGCAATGGCATTCAAAACACTTGGCCTCATGAATGAGTAACCCCTGAGGTCAGCCTTCAGATAATCGGTTTGCTTTTGGGGACTTTGAGATTTCTGAGATGACAGAAGATATTTTGTCAGAAAATTCTTGAAACTTGGGAAGATTTGTTCATAAATGGTTGGCCTGGTTTTTGTTTGTCGTTTGTTTTTTCTTGAACACCGTGTTCTTAAACACACACACACACACACACACACACACACACACACACTCCCTTACAAAACAGCACTGGAATGGGGGGTGCGGGTGGGTATTTACTGGCGTCTTACATGTGTGGATCTTCTGCCTTGCTTTCAACCACTCCAAAATAACAAGAAATCTAGTTTGAATTTCAAAGATGTTTCTAAACTTGTGTCTTTGCTGCATTTTGGTATCCCCAAAATTCTTTTGACTTTTCTTGATTTTTGGTTTCTAGGTTATTGTTTTCGTCGGCTTCTGTTTTCTTCAATCTGAAAAGTAACACTGAGAAAGCTGCATATAGTTGCTCTGCCCCGGAAGAGAGGCTCAGCAGCGGGCACCGCGGCGTCGTGGAGTCATGGGATTTGGGTTTTCTCTTCTTTTCTTTCTTTCGCTGCTGTTAGGCTGAGCCTCGCAGGGAGTCCCCATCAAAAAATCGGATAAAGAGAAGATGCCGGGGACGTTCGATGCGTTTGTGTTTATCAAAGCTCTTTCAGGGGCGCCTGGGTGGTGCAGTCGGTTAAGCGTCCGACTTCAGCCAGGTCACGATCTCACGGTCCGTGAGTTCGAGCCCCGCGTCAGGCTCTGGGCTGATGGCTCGGAGCCTGGAGCCTGTTTCCGATTCTGTGTCTCCCTCTCTCTCTGCCCCTCCCCCGTTCATGCTCTGTCTCTCTCTGTCCCAAAAATAAATAAAAAACGTTGAAAAAAAAAATTAAAAAAAAAAAAAAAGCTCTTTCAGGGTTTAAACAATTAGTTCTATGAATTAGGAACATGCAATGCCCGAAGTATTGCTGAGAAAAAAATCTAAGGTATCTGAAATGCCAGATGCTCTGCAGAGTACTAAGAAAGGGAAGGAAGGTGCTTGTGATTTAGAGGGTATCACCATTTACTGAGGCTATACAAAATGGTTGTGAAGAGGGTATGGGGGGGTGCAGTGGAAGGTTTGAAGATCCTTCTGAGCAATGGAAGTTGGGCGGGGGGGGGGGGGGGGGGGGGGGGGGGGGGCTGTCCTAGTCGGCTCTGGCTATAATAACAAAATACCACAGACTGAAGACGGCCACAACAGTTCTGGAGGCTGGGAAGTTCCCGTGTCAGCAGATTTGGTGTCCGGTGAGGGCCTTCTTCTCAGTTTCCTTACGTGGTGGGGAGAAAGAAGTAAGCTCTCTACTCTCTCTTCTGCTACAAGCAGCAATCCACACGTGAGGGCTCCACTCTGGCGGCCTAGTCACCTTCCAAGAGCCGCACCCCCCCAACTCTGTCACTTTGGGAGTTAGAACTTCAACATGTGAAGTTTAGGGGGTATAAGCATATGTTCTATAGTAGCAGTCAAGGAAGACTTCCAGGAGTAGGAGACCCTTGAGTCAGATCCCGAGGAAGAGAGGCATTGCAGGGTTGGCAAGGTGAGGAAGGCCTTCCTGACAGAGGTGTGGGATGGCAGGCAAAGCAGATTGGCCGACCTGCACATAATTGCCCGCGACTAGAGAACATCATGTTAAATGCCACTCTTCACATTGCCTCAACAGCTCCTAGACCGCCTATGAAAAATGTGTTGTCGGGGTGCCTGGGTGGCTTGGTCGGTTGGGCGTCCAACTTCAGCTCAGGTCACTATCTCGCGGTCCGTGAGTTCGAGCCCCACGTCGGGCTCTGGGCTGATGGCTCAGAGCCTGGAGCCTGCTTCCAATTCTGTGTCTCCCTCTCTCTCTGCTCCTCCCCCGTTCATGCTCTGTCTCTCTCTCTGTCTCAAAAATAAATAAACGTTAAAAAAAAATTTTTTTTAAATATGTTGTCGGTTCACTGTAGGATTTTTGTATTATTTTTAAGTAATTTATTTAAACATTTATTTATTTATTTTGAGAGAGAGCGAGAAAGCATGCACGTGAATGGGGGAGGGGCAGAGAGACAGACAGAGAGAGAGAGAGAGACAGAGAGAATCCCAAGCAGGCTCTGCTCTGTCGGCACAGAGCCCGACGTGCAGCTCAACCTCACGAACCATGAGATCATGACCTGAGCCGAAATCAAGACTTGGACGCTTAACCGACTGAGCCGCCCAGGTGCCCCTGTGCTACCTTTTATTTAAAAAAAAAAAACAAAAACAAAAAAAAAAAACATTTTGTTAAAGTACCACTTACCTTGGTTATTAAGGTTTTATTTTTTAAGTTGATTTATTTACTTACGTAAGTAAGTAAGTAAATAAATCTCTACACCCAACGTGGGGCTAGAACTCACGACCCTGAGATGAAGAGTCGCCTGCTCTTGTGACTCAGCCAGCCAGGTGCCCCAAGTATTGCTTTTGGGGGCAAATGCCTGACTCTCCTCCACCTAGCCCTGGCCCTTCCTCTGAGACCATCAGTGCTGAACGTTCATTAGGCCCAGAGCACCCCCGCTCCGCTTGCCCGGCCCCTTCTTTCTTCTAACCCCTTCTCCTCTTAGGCTGGACTCATTAAGTGGGAGAGGAGGTGAGCAAGGGAGAGAGAGCCCAGCTCTGCTTGCGCATCTCCTTCCCTGAAGACCTCTAAGCCTAAAGCAGGCCTTAGCCAAGGGAGGGGTACAGCTTTCAGTGTAACTTGCATTTGGAGATGCTGAAATAAGGCTCTGCTTGCCTCTGAGAGGATGTGAGCTGCTCAGATCTCTCAAGAAAGACGATGCTGCTCAGCTGAGGGGAGCGGGCCGCACTGACAGCCTCCTTCGGCGGAGTTCAGTGGGGTCTACCCCAGCTTTCCAGCATGCTCAGTGGCCCCCACCAGTGACCAAGGCGGTAGGACAGAAGTTTCATTATTTTCGACCAGCCCATGACCACTTAAATGGACAGTCTTTACTGTAGAGATCCCCATAGGGTAGGGGTGGAGAGACCTTGTCAGAGCTGTGTCAAGGTCGGCCCTCCCCCTCACCTCCCACTCCTTCCCCATGCTCAGGCTGACCCAGACACGCCAGCATCCTTGGTGCTTCTCCAACACTCCAGATGTGCTCCCGCCTCAGGGCCTTTGTACTTGCTGTTCTCCACCTGGAATCCTTTTCCCTAACGCGTCTCTGTGTGGCTTCTTCATACGTCTCTTCTTCCCTGAGCCCTTTTCGGAATACCCTTTTTAAAAATGGCCACCTCCTTCCCTCCAACTCTTATACTCCCTATTGCCCGTTCCTCCTTCCACAACCCTTACGTCTCTGACTTTTATTATGTTTACTGTCTGATCTTTTCCATTAGAATATAAGCTTCAGGAGGGCAAAAACTTTGCTTATTTTGTTTCTGTTTGTCTAGCTCCCAAAACAGTGCCTGAAGCCTATATGGAGCCAATAAATATTTGTTGAATGAATGCAAAGAACCAGAAGTCCAGATGTTCTGACACCTCAAAATTGATTATTATTTAAACTTTCCGATCAGATTATTTGTTATTGTGCGGACACTGTCTCATAAGCCACAGTTTCTTCATATACTCTGTGTTTATGGAATCACTTGCCATAAATACTTTTATTAAACATATGGTCTGTGAGTTCATCAAGTGAGAGCACTCACAAAACATGCAGTCCCGATTTTCCATTTGGTAACTAACATCGTTTGTCTTGTCTCTACGATCTCAATTCACAGAGTGTTTTCATTTCTTCATGGACACCAAATGTTCAACTTGGCTCTTGAAACACTTTTGTTTATTTTCTTCCCAAATTAGTTAAACAGCTGAAATGTTACAGGTTTTTCTTTCCTTTCCCTTTTCCTCTCTTTTTTCGGCTATCTAATTTTTTTCAAGAACATCACCCTCAAAGCTACCACACAGGACACATTGTGGTAAAGACCATCGATTTAACTCTTTTTTTTTTTTTAATTTTTTTTTTTTTCACGTTTATTTATTTTTGAGACAGAGAGAGACAGAGCATGAACGGGGGAGGGTCAAAGAGAGGGAGACACAGAATCTGAAACAGGCTCCAGGCTCTGAGCGGTCAGCACAGAGCCCGACGCGGGGCTCGAACTCACGGACCGCGAGATCATGACCCGAGCCGAAGTCGGACACTTAACCTACTGAGCCACCCAGGCGCCCCTCGATTTAACTCTTAAAATTGCATGGCATATTCATTCAGAGGGTCGAAAATACTGTGGAAGGATTATTGTGGCAGTGAGCATTCTCATTCCATAGATTGAATTAATCTATCACATTCAGATTCTAAGCAATCAAGAAGTTCATGCGATATTCTATATATTACATATTAGATATATATCATATATAATTTATTATTACACATAATAATGCATTATAATAATTTATATATTACAATATATGATAGTTTAAAAAGTGTTTTACTGTGGACATTTTCAAACACATGAAAGTAAAAAGAATAGTATAAGGAATGCCATGTGTCCATCACCTAGCTTTCAAAATGATCAACTCCTGAGGCGCCTGGGTGGCTCAGTCGGTTAAGCGTCCGACTTCAGCTCAGGTCACGATCTTACAGTTTGTGAGTTCGAGCCCTGCGTCGGGCTCTGTGCTGACAGCTCAGAGCCTGGAGCCTGCTTCGGATTCTGTGTCTCCCTCTCTCTCTCCACCCCTCCTCTGTTCATGCTCTGTCTCTCTCTGTCTCAAAATAAATAAAATCATTAAAAAAATTTTTTTAAAATGATCAACTCCTGGCTAATCCTGTTTCATCTATATCCTCACATACCTTGTCTGCTCCCAGGTTATACTGAGGAAGATTCCAGTCATCACATTATTTCATCTGTAAATATTTAAGTCTATATATTTAAAAGACAAGGCCTCTTCTGGGACACCTGGGGGGCTTAGTCAGTTAAGCGTCTGACTTTTGGTTTTGGCTCAGGTCATGATCTCACGGTTTTGTGGGTTCGAGCTTTGGGCTCTGTGCTGGCAGTATAAGGAGCCTGCTTGCGATTCTCTCTCTCCCTCTCTCTCTGCCCCACCCCTGTTCACGCTGTCTCTGACTCACTCACAAATAAAAAGAAAGAAAGAAAGAAACTTAAAAAAAACTAAAGAATAAAAGGCAAGGCCTCTCCTGAGATAAATATAAACTTTTAAACAAATTCAGTTCTTGAAGGCGAAAGGGAAATTACTGCTGGTGAAATTCTGACATCAGGAAAATCACACCATTGCTGGATTTTTATTTGTTTGTTACCTATATGAAGATTCCTTTTTTTTTTTTTTTTTTTTTTTGACAAGCATAATTTTGGACAAACTGTATAATGTCAGACTGGAGATGTCTAGAAAGAAGTAATAACCATCACTTCCTTCGATGAAAATCAAACTACAAAAGCCTCCGAGAAATAATATTTTGTGTTTCTTTTAGTTCATATTCTGATTTTACCCTAGGAGGCAAAAATATCTCATATTTCCAGTATCTATTCCGACTTAGATTATGCAAGGCTTGAGAAAAGACACAGTAGGAGAATCAACCACAAAATGTCTTCATGTGTTCATGGCTGTTTCCCAACATGCCTGGCATAGAGTAGAGGCCCAGTGAATATTTGTTGAATGAATGAATTGCTCTAGAAATGTAAGGTGATAAGGTACTGCTTATCATATTTCCAACTCTCCAATAAGAAGTCCTTTATACTTGAGGGTAGCAATATAGCTAAGTTTCAGGGGCCATCTACTCTATCAGACCCCTTCGTAGGCCCCCTCCTTCCCTTCCTCCTTTCTCTTTTTTCCTCCCCTCCTACGGCGTTCTCATGCTTTCTGTCTCCTCATTTGCATTGTCTTAGTCTTTTGAGGTCTCTAATGGGGTGCCTGATTTTGTATTTTATATCCAATTTCTTTGGTAAAAAAAAGGCTGGCTTTTGAAAAGAATGAGAAATTACACTATTTGGGGCTCGTTCATGTTTGTTCCCATCAAAAGTGGGGGTAACAGTTTGATTTAATTTGCCTCAGATCACTCAGATCTTTGACTGTTCTCACGAAATCCTATCCTGGGGCCTGATCCCATGAACACAGTGATGGTCACGCCCCCTGATGGATAGATAGCTTCCTAGAAAAAAAAAAAATTTAATTCACGTGAACCAAAATAACAGCTGTAAACTTCCTTTCAGGCGCCTTCATTCTCTCTAGGGAAATAACACTGACTAATTTGTAGTGCTGCGATCCTGAAGCAAATCAGGAAAAGGTCATCCCCGAACTTCACCACAATAACCAGTGTAAATATTCTTCAAGTCTGGCTGGCAAGTAATGATCCGGTCTGTGATGTATAGTAGTTTAGAACTTAGGAACCACCACGGTGTGTTTTTCTTATTCTATCGGTGCTCCATGAGGCATAATGTCTGTCAACTCCATCTTGACGTACAGAACCCACTACAGTTCACATCTCCCATCCTCTAAGGTCTGAAGCATTCGGAAACTGCCCTAAAGAGATTAACGTGTACGAGATTAATGAGTCCCTGGTGAAATACAGATTTCTAAAAAGTTACGGACACAAAAACAATAGAAAGTGTTGCTAATTTAGCAGATTTTTGAATTCTTTGAGTTGATTACTTTATAGGTCATTTGGTCAATATTATCCAACAGATAGTTTTTTAGAAATAATTCACGGTTTTATGAATGTTGCCAAAAGCCTTGTAGATCTTAAAAATCTCTGGAGCCAGCTACCTCATAACACCCAGGAGAAAACTCAGGTGTGAGCTTTGGGATAAATGACTTGGCCAAGGTGACTAAACTAATTAGAAACTAAGCCATGGGAGGGGCGCCTGGGTGGCTCAGTCGGTTAAGCATCAGACTTCAGCTCAGGTCACGATCTCGCGGTCCGTGAGTTCGAGCCCCGCAGCGGGCTCTGTGCTGATGGCTCAGAGCTTGGAGCCTGCTTCCGATTCTGTGTCTCCCTCTCTCTCTGCCCCTCCCCCATTCATGCTCTGTCTCTCTCTGTCTCAAAAATAAATAAAGGTTAAAAAAAAAATTAAAAAAAAAAAAAAAGAAACTAAGCCATGGGAGAAAATAGAAGTCTTTTGACTTTTCCTTGGAAAATCAGGTGTCCCAATTTTAAGTTTGGCTTTATAATATGACTATTCCTTATTTGAATTACAAATGTTTATTCTACTTTATTAAATTGAATGTACATATTATTTAATACAGGAGAAAACACAACAAAAACGCTAACATTTTTCTGAACTAAGACATTCTCATTAATAGCCGTAAAGCCCAGCAATACTACATGGAGACAGTTAAGCCTCATGACTATTAAAACCAGAGGGAATGTAATTTGCATTTCCAGCTCTCATGGTCTCCAGAATAGTGTTCTTCACCTGAATAGTTGTCTTAGAATGACAGCTCATGGCTTTGTGATCCGTCAACGTGGCTAGTCTGAACTCTATGCGCAGAATTCCTTCTCTAGCATGTTTCTGGCTCCGGCGGGCTACGAGGGTACTTGCCTCATGAGAGCTGGATGAAGTAAGGAGAAAGGGGCTGTTCTGCGGCGGGCACACATCATCCTCCAATTGTTCAATCAAGCACTAATCGAGGTTCTGCCACAGAGGGATTATGCGGATATAACTAAAGTCCCAAGTCACTGGCTTTTGAGTTAATCAAAAAGGGACATCTTCCTGCCCGAGTCTTAGAGAAGTGGAAGCCGTTTAAAGAGTGACGAGGTCCCTCCTAAAGCTGAGAGATTCCCAGCCTCACGCAGGCTCAAGTTCATGGATTTCCAGCTGGCCCATGACCTTCTCTTTCCCCTTGCCTGTCTTGTGGACATCGGGCTTTCTTGGCCAGCTCCTACCATTTTGGAAACCAATTCTCTTTGCACATATTCGCATGTCTTAGTGGTTCTGCCTCTCTGGCTGAACCCTGAACAATATAGGCAGTTCCCACAAGATGTGTCTTAGTCCGAATTCTCTCGATCTCTTCTCCCTTTAAGGTACTTGTCACTCAAATGCTTTCTTGCTTTTTTCTTTGCAATTTCTGGAGCAAATTAACCCCTAGCTGTCTCATGACTCTCGGTGGTCTAAACTGTACCATAAATACCATGGCACTAAGTCTAAAACTCATGGGAATTTAGCCCATGTTGGTTGGTTGTCCCCATCTTGGCATTTT
Organism: Panthera leo; assembly: GCF_018350215.1. Lineage (NCBI taxonomy): Eukaryota > Metazoa > Chordata > Mammalia > Carnivora > Felidae > Panthera > Panthera leo. The sequence goes on from NC_056683.1 coordinate 102,029,045, forward strand.
CACAACTAATATTTCTTAGCAGATGGGCTTTCTGGCCATTCTTTAAATAATCCTCTCTAAGCAGTGGTCTTGCTTCTACTGTCTCCCCCTCTTCAATCTGCTGTCCTCACCACCACCAGTTGGGTTTCTCTAACATATACATTTGACCGTGTCATTCCCTGGCTTCACAAAGCATCACCGATCCCCCAGGACTCACTGAGTAAAACTGAACCTCGTGACATGCTGTCTACACTTCCTCTGTTTTAATCCCCCTGATTTCCCACTTTCATCTACGTTTTGCCCCTTGTGCCCTTGCAGTTCTCCAAATGTGCCTTCCCAGGGCCCAGGAATTGATTCTCTGGGAGAAACCACCAGCTGCTGAAAGACACGTTTGTAGACCAATCCACTGTCTGTAAAGTAAACACCAAAACGAACATCGTCCTGAGAAGTCTTTGAAATAATCCACATAGAATTCAGCCATGGTCTCTAGACATCAACAACATGATTCAACTTTCTGCCAACTTTTACCTCTCGGAATGTTGCCATGTGCCATATTCTACATGCAGAGATCATTCGTTGTACTACAGCAACCCCTCTTCCTTCCCACGGCCTCCATTGTTGTTGAGGCCATTCCTTTCCTCCCATTTTCCTGACTTGTTACCTCGGGCTTCCCTTCAACCAAAATATATCTCTGCTTCATCTCTAATCCTGGAGCTCCTCTCTCGCAATGGTTCTTTCCCCACACACAGTGCTTTGAACCCCTCCCTTGCTACCCCCTGACTCAAATCATGGCCCATTGTCCCCCACTGTAGACTCTTCAAACTCCTCTAGGGTCCTTCCTTCCAGATTATAGATGCTAAGAGCCATCATTCTCATGTCCTCTTTAATGACATCATTCCTCACTCAGAAACTTCCCAACAGCTACCACTGAATCATCCCACAGATTCAAGTTGTGAATTTGCCACTGCTTTAAATTAGAGCCTTTAATCATGAGTTTAAGGCTAGTTATCAAATGCCACTTCCCAACGACATCCCTCCGCCTAACTGCATAGACTAGATGTCTCCGTTAGAGCTAGCCAATTCCACTTGTCCCTCCCTCTCCATCACTGGACACCTATTCTTGCAATGCTTAGCCCTGTGCTCTCCTCCAAACTTCCCTCTGGCCTCTTCTCTTCACCTGTCTGTCCTCCTCTTTCATCAAACACTTCTCATAAATCATCTTTCTTACAAAGCTTTCCCAGAGTACAACCATTTCAGCAATCTCCTCAGCCCCTGGGTAAATACGAGCCATTTGTAGGCATCAAAAATTGACCCTGCTCAATTTCAGAAAACCATGTATAACCAGTGCAAGTTTAGGGGAAATGAGCCAGAATTTCAGTTCCCAGACACTGTTCACGGAGTCAAACATGTTTGCCAAAATGACATTCCAGAAGTTTTTTTTTTTAAGACTCAGGTACAAGTATAATAATAAAGCACACCACCAGATGCAAGGCAAATTGAGCATTTTCATCAAATAATAAGAATGTTTTTATGCGCTTTACATTCCCCTGCATAAGATAAGGACTCTATATACTTTTTCTTTAAGTTGGTGTTCAACTCTCTCCTGTTTTCGGTCTGAGGTGAGGCCAGTTATTAGAAGATTTACTTCATTAGGAGTCTGGGGGTATGCCTGGAGAGAGGAGGAAGAGGGAGAGACAGTGTTGTTGTTTTGTTGTTGTTGTTGTTGTTTATTACCACCATAGATTTAATCACGAGAAGAAAGAAGTTTATTATTTCCAATAGTTTCTTTAAATCTGAACAACCAGGAAATAAGCCTGCAGTCAAAAAACATATAAATTCAATCATAGCACTTCAGCCAGGAAAAGCACCAGGCTTTGTGAGCCAAACAAGTTTAGCCCCAGTCTCTGTTCAAACATAGCCCCCACAGAAAGACTGATAGTGTCTACAATTTAAAGCCAAACTGAGCTGAGTCACTTACTTAGCTCTTGGAGAGCAGAAGTAAAGAGGAATTATTGGTGACTGTGGAGAGTTTCAATTGAGAGTAAGAACCCCTTCTCGGATAGGAGTCCCAGCAGGATGGCTGCAGAGGATGTTAGTTTTCAGACGAATTTTCTACTTGAAATAAAAGAGCAAAAGAACCCGTTTTCGTTTCTAATAAAACGGATTGATTTTTAATAACAAAACTCTGTGTTTAGATTTTTCTACAACAATATGAGATTCTTGGGGTAACTGACTTCAATTTCCTACACGTCAACAACTCCCAAATATAATCTCTTGGGTCTTGCTGTCAGGAACGAGACAATGTGGAGGCGAATGTGATGGTGAGAGTTACCCGTGGCTTCCTGTCCTCATCAGTCTGCTCTGGACCACCATCCCATGGCACCCTTCTCAGCCTGCTGTCCCCTGGCCAGCTCGTAGCTTGGCACACTCATTCTCCTTAAGGCCTCTTGCCTCTGGGGGCCCCTGCTGCTGTGCAGGTGCTGATCATTGATCCCTGCTCTGCTGCCTTGTGGCTGTCATTGGTATGGTCGCCCCATCGCCCTCACCCACCTGGGCCATCCTTTACCTGCCACTCTGACATCAGTTCCCAGGAGCTTCTTTTTTGATGAACTCATTATAAACTCATAGATTTAAATAGAGTTGATGTGCTTCAACTCACTGCAAGTATTATTTTTATTGCTATTCCAATGGAAGATCGTGCAAGTTGGCTCCTGACTCCTTTTGGCACAGAGTAGTCATCAATAGTGTTTTCAGGCGTGACCAGAACTTAGAGATTCACCTCGAGAACTTCTTGACCCAGACCTAGAGCGGAGCCCCAGTTCTTAGGAGATCAGAATCTGTATGTGAGAGATGCTCATTCCTAATGGGTTGCTCATTGTTTCCAGGCCTCTTCAGGGAGCAAAGCTAGGGGATTAGAGATAGATGGTAACCGATGATAGATAGGTAGGTAGGTAGGTAGGTAGGTAGATAGATGAATGGATGGAAACCTAGCTAGATAGTTAGCAAGCATCACTAGTTTCTTTCTTTTTTTTTTTTTTTTTTTTTTTATTTATTTTTGGGACAGAGAGAGACAGAGCATGAACGGGGGAGGGGCAGAGAGAGATCGGAAACAGGCTCCAGGCTCTGAGCTGTCAGCACAGAGCCTGACGCGGGGCTCGAACTCACGGACCGCGAGATCCTGACCTGGCTGAAGTCGGACGCTTAACCGAATGCACCACCCAGGCGCCCCAAGCATCACTAGTTTCTACATGCACATTCTAGCACGTGACTACCCGGCTTTTATGACACCCACACAAGATGTAAGATCGTGCCAATCTGACATCTATATCTCCTTTCACACTCTAAATCCTGGTTCCCAACAACACCTACATAATTACTTGTTTTTACCCCAAAGAACACATACGACAATCTCAGAATAACAATAGCAACAATATAATTACTGGAAACGTTTGAAGATTTTGTTTTTGGTCAGTTCCTTTCGTTCTAAGGATATATCCCACTTGGGATCTACAGTCAATTCCCATGTTCTAAAGTCACTTGAAATACTTCCTCCCTGAGGGGATGTGCCATCAATTCAATCTATAGTTAGGTTCAGCTTTTCTTTTTGTTCTTTTAGTGATTGTGTTTTAACGTTTAGTTCATGAGCGATATATCCCATCGATCTTCCCAAAGAAGTGTCTAGAGACATTATTCTTTATTTATTTTGACACGTGTGTACTATTCCACGGTGCGGTTGGAACCCTACCTGATGCTCCCCTTTTGACTGACACTTGAGTTGTTTCTAACAAACAAACAGGGTTGCATGAAGAGCCTCATGCACACATCTTTCCATAATTGCCAGGGCGTCTTTGCAGATTAGAAAACTTATTACCAAAGTACCATTCTAGATGATTTTGTGTTAGATGATTCTGCCTCACTGTAGGCAAATGTTAGGTGTTTTGTGCATGTTTAAGTTCTGCTGGGCTATAAGCTCTGATGTTCAAGGTGTTAGGTGTATTCAATGCATTTTCGACCTACCAGCAGTGTCGACTTACTGTGGTTTTATCAGAATGAACCTCATCGTAAGTGGAGGAAGAGCTGTATTAGGAGATCCCAATGGAGCCGGGTATCAGCGTTTTAAAAAGGGAATGCGGTCACATTTGGTGCATTAAAACTGCTTCTCTCTTGTGCAGCTGCCGCAAGCAGGTATGGGCACACTGTCTTATCACTGATGGCTCTTACATTGTCTCAAATGTCAATTGTCACGTTTACCACTCTGAAAAAGCACTGCCTTGCCCAACAGCCATGCAGCCAAGGCTTCTGCCGCAAAGAGTTCACCCAATTCCCCGTGAATCATTTCAGGATACTCCATTGAAAAGACACATTTCTACCATCATAAGAATCCAGCTGTGTCTAGGGTGACTCCCTCCCTAGGGATATGTGGGACTAATTCTTGCCAGGTGATTGTTTCCGGAAAAGAAACTTAGGTTAGAGTATCGAGTGGTGGGGGTGGGGAAACATGTCAAGGAAAATGGCAAGAGAGGCTGGCCCCAATCTGGGCCGTCTCTGTCTCTGTGGGATTAGCAGGGACCCTACGGGGAAATCATTGTGTTGCATCTTATTTAGACTGAGAAGCAGCTTGTATGTGTAGTCCCTGGGATCCAAGATCACCTGTTTAACTTGCCCAACTGCCCACTCCCTTTACTCCCCCATCCCAGGTCCTTTATTGCATAAAGGTGTTCCCAAGTCTCTCCTAAGACCACACAGGAGACATCTGTGCAGAAATGGGACGGTGTGACTTGTCATAGCCCATGGAGTAGAATGTGCTAGAGAAGGTAGTAGTTATTAGCTGAGACAGACCAGCTGGATCCGCCTAAAAAGTCCTTAGAAGAAGTTTTTTTTTTAAAGATTTTATTTTAAAGGAATCTCTACACTCAACCTGGGGCTTGAACTCATGACCCTGAGATCAAGAATCACATGCTTTTCTGACTGAGCCAGCCAGGAGCCCCAGAGGCTATTTTTTTTTTTAATCAGTGCATTTGATTTTGATATGCCACTCCACCCCCCCCACCACCCCCCCACTCCCCCCACCCCCCCCCCCCCACCCCTCTTCAACAATTTTTGGTTAATGAGTTCTTCTTACACTGGGGTTCTGGAAAGAATGAACAGAATGAGTTAAGTCAAAAGAAAAGTACTGCTTTTCATGAAACTGTGGGACCTACAAGCAAAAAAGTCCCCATTTCTTGAAAAAGAGTGAGCTACATAACTTTGGATTCTTGGTCCATGCTATTTTTAATTCTAATACCTAAACTTTTTAATCCCCTGGTACTGGATACCATGTAATAGGTCCATGCTGATACTCTTTCACACCTAAAGCTCCTAAAATTGTCTCTAGAAAAGTCAAGTGTTGAGTGAAACAGTCCCTGAGAAAGTTCTTGTTATCCATTGTTCAGCCAGAATACCATCACACAGAAATTTGGCTATTAAAGTTCATAAAGTAGAAGGGCACTTCAAAACAGTACAATCTGGTCAGGGAATGGTATTTTCATAAAAAGGAAACTTAATACATTTAAAAACTGGCAAGAATATACCGAGCAGATCACAAAGGGTCTCCCAGGAATTCACACTGGCTCCTCCCCCAGGCAGTTCCCCAGGACTGACTCTTGGTGTTGGTCTTGCAACTGTTGGGGGGGGGGGGATATTAATTTTGTAATTCCCCAGGCAGAATTCAGGGAGGGCTGCAGGCGCTTGGTGCCTTGCAGGCAGGGAGGGTTTGTTCGCAGGGTGCTGCAGGCAGGACGTCCCGGGAGGGGAGAAGGCTCCCGGGATTCTGCACATTCCCACTGCTCCCCACTACCCCCCCCCCCCCCACCGCCTCCCTCTCTCGCCTCCAAAACAAACGACCTCGCTCAGATCCTGTTTGCGCTTTACTTGCTTCCTGCACGGAAGCAGTTTGCCCGTGAGCTTAGCCACTGCTCCCTTTGGAGTTGCCTAGCTTGCCGTTTCCTCCTTCTCATCCTTTTCTCTTGTGCATGTGTTTTCTCAGAGCGAGCCCTTGCGGGGCCCTGGCTCCACCAAATGAATTACAGGAAACTGGCCAGGGCATGCTCGCTCTCCCTCCGTTCCTAGAGAGTCAGAAAGCCTGGGAATGGGTTTGGCAAGAAGGTCTCTGTACCCCCAACCTCAATCGCTTCCAGCGCCTCCCACTTCCCCGCCCAGACGGCAAGGGCAAAACCTGCGTCCTTTGCTTTCTGAGGTGCTTCAGGATCACCCCCCATTCCCCAGGCCAGAGGGCATCCTCCTTGAGCCTTGTTTCAGAAAGGGGGACCCAAAAGTTGTTGGAGGAGAGAAGTAGGGATCCCGGCCGGCTCTCTCCTCCCTCTGCCCCTGTCTTGGCCACAGCCTGCCAGCCTCTCCACTGATGTGCCCGTCCTTCCTGCCACAGCCTTTGTTCATGCCAGGCGCCAAGTCCCCACTGGGAAGTCTGAAAGAGTGACCGGTGGTTCTCCCTCTTTCTAACTGTCCTGTCTCTCAATGCTGCCTCCTTTCCTTCTCAAAGACAACTGGATGTTGCTGGTTTTTTTGGAATGAGGTCAGTGGACGTTGTTTTCCCCGAGAATGTTCTACTGTGCTAGAGACACAGGGAGCAGGGCAGAAAGAAGAAAGGAATCTGCACGTTCCATGGCACTTGTGTCCCTCCAATCTTAGCGTCACCCAAACCTGCCAATACAATTTCCTTCCAGGCTTTTCACACTTGCATGGCCTGTCACAGGTCTGTGACTTTTAAGTGAGCTTTGAAAAAAAATAAAAAACCTCAAAGGCTGAACTAAAAGAAAGAACAGGGCACGAAGCACGTAGCCAACCATGGTGGTGAAAAAGGAGAAGGTCTGCAGTTATTTGATGGATGTTCTGTATCTCACGTGCTTACAACTTTATACTTGCACACCCCAAGTCTTAAGCCAAGCTTCAATCTCATTTTAAAAGGGCCATTGGGGGAGGGGTGCCTGGGTGGCTCAGTCAGTTAAGCCTCCGACTTCAGCTTAGGTCATGATCTCCATGAGTTCGAGCCCCGCATCCGGCTCTGTGCTGACAGCTCACAGCCTGGAGCCTGTTTTGGATTCTGTGTCTCCCTCTCTCTCTACCCCTTCCCCACTTATGCTGTGTCTCTGTCTCTCTGTCTCTCTCTCTCTCTCTCTCTCTCTGAAATAAATACACATTAAAAAATTAAAAAAGAAAAAAAAGGGTCATTAGGGGGCCCCAAGGCCCCCCAACCCACTCTTGTTGGCCCTGTGTTAAGCCTCTGAGAATTTATTTATTTATTTATTTATTTATTTATTTATTTAGAGAGCACACACGCATGCATGAGGATGCCTGTGTGTGTAGGCATGCAAGTGGGCGAGGGGCAGAAAGAAGGGGTGAGAGAATCCCAAGCAGGCTTTGCTTTGCACCGTTCAGCACAGAACTGGACCTCACGAACCATTCAGTCATGACCTGAGCAGAAGTCGAGGGCCCCACGCTTAATCAAGTGAGTCATCCAAGTGCCCTTGGCATCTGAGAATTCAGATATCTCTCCCGAGCAAGTAGAATGGTAATTCCCACCCCTCACTCCATATGGCATCTAAATGATGCCCATAAATGAATGACAGTATATTCAGTGGCCCTCACGGACTATGGGCTTCCTCACAGTATGGTGGCCTAAGGAAGTGAGACTGCCAATGCAGAATCTGAAGGTTTTAAGAGCAGGTACTTTAGCAAGCGCAACGGAAATACCGTTGCCATCTTTTTTTTTGACTTTGGTTTGGAAGTTACGCAGCATCATTCTTGCTATGCTCAGTTAGACCAAATAATCAGAAAACCCTGCCCAGTTTTAGGGGGAGGGAACATAAACGCTCCTCCTGATGAGAAGGGTGTGAAAAAATTTGTGGACGTATTATACGATATTGACTGACAACCTCTTTGTCTTGCAGTGAAGTTGTTTTTTGGTTTTTGGTTTTTTTTTCCCTACCCTGATCTTTCCAATTCTTCTGATTGGTCTATCTTCAGCTTCTAACTTCCATGCCTCAAATAATGGCTATTTCCTCATTGAAAATTTTAGGAAGTGAGGTAGCTAGACTTCAGAGGTGGCTGCCTGAGGAACCACATCTCCCAGTATTGTGCTCTCGTGCAGTCCCTTCCCACCCTGAGTCTGGGCTGGCACTGTGGAGGAAGTGATCCTGTATGACTTCCAAGGTTAGGTCTTCTTTTCTTTTCTTTTCTTTCCTTTTCTTTTCTTCTTTTCTTTTCTTAAGTTTATTTATTTTTGAGAGAGAGAGACACGGAGGATGAATGGGGGAGGGGCAGAGAGAGAAGAAGGCACAGAATCCCAAGCAGGCTCCAGGCTCTGAGCTGTCAGCACAGAGCCCGATGTGGGACTCGAACTCACGAACCATGCGATCATGACCTGAGCCCAGGTCAGCCACTTAACCGACTGAACGACCCAGGTGCCCCCCAAGATTAGGTCTTAAGAAGCCTGGCTGCTTCCACCTAGGTCTTTGGAAATGCTCATTCTGGGGAAAGTCAGCCATCACATAAGGAATCTAACCCAAGACCAACATGCTTTAAGGAATGTAGTCACATGCAGGAACCAGCAAAAGAGAGCAAAAGTTTGGCTAGCTTCCAGTGATTTCAGCCGTCCTAGTCTGGTGGCCAGACACGTAAATGTGGAAGCCATCCTGGATGCCCAGCCTGGTTGAACATTCAGGTGACTCCAGCCCAGCTCCCTTCTGATTGCCTTCACATTTAGGACGCCAAGGAAGAACCACCCAGATGGGTCCAGTGCACCCACCTTCAGAATGTTGAGCGATAATAATAAATCATTACTTTAAACAACTAAATTTTGAGGTAGCAATAGACAACCAGAATACCAGGTTCTATCAGTTCTCCCCCAGAATGTCTCTCAAATCTGGCTCTCTCGGTGAACCTTCAACATCATTTATTTGTTAAGGCAAAGCTTGCTTTCTGGTTTCTGAGCAAGGACCCATGCTTTTAAGGGAGTTGGTCTTAGAGGTAAGATACGCTCACAAGTGCCTATAAAATAAAGATTGGTACAGAAAAAAAGGTGCCATGAGAGCTCAGAAAAGAGAGGGAGAGAATTACTGCGGCCTGAACCTGGGAGGCCTGAGGAGGAGGTAATATTGAATTGGATCTTGAAGGCCAATTGGCCATTTGTGGCTTTATTTTATAGAAACAGGGGGCTACTAAAGGTTTCTGAGCAGGAAGGTGATGTGATCAAAAATACAGTTCATGAAAATGAGTCTGAAAATGATGCATGAAGTCAGTTGCATTTGGGAGACACCAGACAGGGTTGGTCAATGGAGGTAAAGAAACCAGTAAAGAAACTATCATGAAAATCCAGGGTAGAACAAAGAATCCTCGAGCCAGGGCTGTTGTAGTGAGAACAGGGGGATGAGAATATATTTAAGAGACATTCCAAAGGTTGATATGACTGTGAAACATTATTTTTTTACATACATGTAATGATAAAATTATTAACATCGATTCCCCTATTCCTGGAATAAATGAAAACAAAATGATCCCACAGCTTTCACTCTGGAAGGAAATGTGTTTTCTTTAAAAGAAAGTACCTTTAAAAAATACTTTATGTTCTGTGAGAAAAAAGTAAATTGAATCCATGACTTAAAATATGTGTGATCACAGATGACACGTCTGAACACTTATAGCCCAGTTCTAATATATTTACATTGATGTACAGTTTTTGTCACTCATCCATCCCTCTGGAACGTTAGTAGTGTAAAACACTTCTCCCCTCACCCTCCAGAAAAGAAAATCAGGGCAATACCGTTACTGATTTCAAAACCCACAGCGGCCCTTGTTGGGGAAATATGGTTGCTCCAAACATTCTTTAAAGTATGAGCTCCCTCTAGTGGCCAAAATACTCTTTACGCTTGACCAAATGTGCCCCATGCTTTTATATTTAAATAATTTTCCTGAGCGAAGTTTAACTTCTTCTAGAACTGAATCGGCACTTTTAAATTTTTTTTTGCTTTGTATTAAACACGATCCATAATATTCGTGGTGAATCTCAACATCTACTATTAGAGCTGTAATTTGTAGCTATCAGTTTTCAATAACGTGTTTATTTTGTTTCACACCACACCCAAACACAGTTATCACCTAATTAATGTAAAACTAATTTCTTCTACATTTTCTAAGACAGTGAGGTCATCATTTGTCACTCTATAAAATGTCCTCACTGAGGAGCCCATATCCTCTTAAAACGAGTTCAAGTTGAAACCATTCCCAAAATATACATTTCCCATTGGAATCCCATCATTCCTTTAGGAAGAGGTCACTCAGCGCATTCCACTGAAGTCACCTCTCACACAAGGGAGTGAGGTCACGCAAAGCCGCTGAGAAGAAAGCAGTGGCAAGGGATGGGGAGAGAGAAAAGAAAGACTAATACTGAGTGCCTACTGTGTGTCAGGAGTTAGGTTTTTTACTTTACATTTGCCATCTCATTTGAAGCCCTACAGAGATGTTCTGTTTCTCTTCTATTCAACATAACATTTTCAAACTCTTACTCATCATAACGAGGCACAGAAGTAAAGCAGACATCATCTCCATCTTTAAGGTGCTTAGGGCCAAGCTGGGGGCACAGACAAGGAAAGAGATGAGTGGAGCTCACCAGGCAGGTACAAGCCCACGCACTGGAGGAACCTCAGGAGTGGCTCTTGGCCCCAAGTGGGGAGGGGGCTGCTGAACAATAGGGAAGACTTCCCTTCTCGGAGAAAGGGCTCCTAAGTTCAATCTGGAAGGATGCTGAGGAGCCCGCCAGGCAGAGGGACAGTATGTCTAAAGGTCTGGAGTCAGAACGGGGCATTAGTTCAGGTTGGCTGACACTTAGGGAGTGGGTGAATGATTAATATCCCATTTTCCAGATGACCTATTTGACACTCTGAAATGGTAATTAAGAATCCTGCCAAGACAAAAGTGGGGCCTCAGTGACTGCATCACTGCCTGCTCGTTCACCTCTCCCTTTTTTACGGTGGGGGTGGGGGGTGGGGGGCCGGGGGGACATGACAGTCCTGACTGATCAAGGCTAATGCCAAGCGTAGTATTGCCAAAGTAAGTAATTACGGCCCACCTCTGAAAATACCTCCATCTTTGAGGTTAAAAATGGCCAGAGTTGTTTGTTTTAAGCAAAAGCAAACATTAGAAGTGGTTTGCTAGACAGCTATAATGAAAATATACAGCTAGCGTTAGGAGTGGAAAGAGTGGGTGGCTTTTTCCCTCAAAGGGTGTCCAGCCTTAGATCCTGACCTTAAGTTCTGATACAGCTGCCTCATCCTGGCCGTATTACTCAGTGGAACTGCATCTTACAGCAAAGACATAAAGTGAACAGAAAAGCTAAAGATTGTGTGTAGTCAAAATTACCCTTGAAACTCCCTTAAATAAGCCATAAAATGACTCATATAAACACAGATATGTATATACAACCCAGTGCCATGAGGTGAGAGAGCGACTCAGCTAAACTATGAGGAGCACAAAATTAGAGCCTATATGCAGGTGTGTGGTTATTCAATCCACTCTGCCTTTAAGAGAGTTGTCAAATCCCAGTTAATGGGGCAATCAGTGGAGAATTCTAAATATTCCTGCTTGTCTGCACAGTTTATTTCATTCTGTATTCACATAAATCCTCTTCACCTTCATATATTATTTTATTCACTGTTCTAATTCAATTCTTTCAGTTTAGGACAGATGCTTTGTTGCCATTGTAAAGATCCAACCAGATGTTACATAGGACTATAACTTGCACGTTAACTACCACGTAATAGATGCTCAATAATGTTTGCTGGATTTAAATCTGAATTTGGTTTTCTTGGGCTCATACTCACATATTCTTTGAGAAGTGGTGGAAAAGCATTTGGCCACCTTCTTCCTGTCTTCCTGGTTGGCATTTCATGGATGGTTCTCTCGTATATAAATCAGTTTCATAACCTAGGGCATTGATTGACTGTCTTCCTGAGTATAATTGGGCCTACCAGGGGTTTCTAAAGTCAGTCTCAAGTGATGGACTTTAATTATAGCTCCCTTTCTTTGAATTTTGAGGACAATTCTTTAATTATATAGCTGGTCCGTGTCAATAAGTGTTATCAGATGCTGTAAGAAAAAGGGTAGGCAGTCTAACTCTCTAATAGGGCTTTAGCCCTGCCTTTTCTAAAGTAACTATAAACACATGGCACATCAAAATTCTACCCAAGAAACTTTCTATGTCCCAAGCACTCGCTGAAACACAACAGGGGACAAAGAAATGAATAATAGATTGTCCTCTGATCCTAAAGAGAATATTTCTTTCCTTTTCCCTTTTTTAAACATAAAGGCAATTATCTTCGGTAAGATGCACTCATACAGTGAAACCATAGTCTGCTTCTCTCTGCTCCTTAAATTAAATTAATACTTAATCATAAAATTAATTATTGATTGTTAAGTTAATTAGCACTTCTCTAACAATTCTTTTGAATTTAATGACTAGATTAAGGGTTTTTTCAGTATTCTAGCTTCATGATTGTTAAGAATATTAATAAAAGTTAATATAGCTTAATTTATCCAATATTCTAGCTCATCTGTTCTAATTAAGAATATCTGACAACTCACTAATAAGGAAATCAGTTTAGAGGCATTTTTATCTAAACACTTTTGTCATTTCAATACATTGTTATCACTATATCAGGGGAAAAAAACAAGAATCTATTTTTATTGAATAGAAAGGTATTAAAAATAGATTTTTTTTCCTCTTCACATGAATCAGAAAAAGAATGATAATGTATGGACTTTTAATTTTTTCTCCAATCAGATAGGCGTTTAATGGTATGGTTGTAATTTGCAATTCTCAGGCTACTTATAGATTTTGGTATTTTTCATATCTTTATCAGCCATTTGATTTCTTCTTTTGTGAAGTGCCTATTCAGGTCTTCTGGTCATTTTGCTTATTGATTTGTACTAGTATTTAACATTCTGGATACCAGTTTTTTTGTTTGTCTTGTTTTATTTGTTTGGTTTTTGGTTATATGTATTCTAAATACTTTCACCATTCTCCTTCTGTCTTTTTAACTTTTAAAGAAATAGACATTTTTAATTTAATGTCTGAAACAAGTCTTTATTTAGTTTTTGTTTTAAAAGGTATTTTTGCTGGGTATAGAATTCTAGCTTGACTGTTTTTCTTTCCATGTTTTAAAGATGCTGCTTCACTCTCTCTTGGTTTGCATTGCTTCAAACGAGATATCTACTGCCATTCTTATCTTTTTCTGTATACAATGTGTCTTCTTTCTGTAGTTGCTCTTAAGATTTTCATCTTTATCACTTGTGATCAATCTATTATATTCCTTGGTGACATTTTCTTCATGTTTCTTGTGCTAGAGGTTTATTGAACTTCTTGGATGTGTGGGTTTATAGTTTCTATCAAATTTAAAATGTTTTTAGTCTTTATTTCATCATTTACTGTTTCTACTGTTACTTTTCTCCTTCAGAGACTAGAATCACAGGTATATTAGGCCTCTTAATGCAGTCCTGTGGTGCAGTAGAATTCTGTTTTTCCCAGTCTTTCTCTGTATCTCATTTTGAATAGTTTCTATTGCTTGTCTATTAATCTTTTCGTCTGCAATGTTTAATCTGCTCTTACTCCCAGCCCGTGTTTTCTCAATTAAGTCACTGTATTTTTTCATGTCTAGAAATTCTATTTGGAGACGGCTGGGTGGCTCAGTAGGTTTAAGCATCTGACTCTTGATTTCAGCTCAGGTCATGATCTGTTTCATGAGTTTGAGCACCACATTGGGCTCTGCACAGACCTCATGGAGCCTGCTTGGGGTTCTCTCTCTCTCTCTGCTCTTCCCCCTGCTCACAGACTCTCTCTCAAAATAAATAAATAAACTTAAAAAAGGAAGTTCTATATGAGTATTTTTCATACCTTTGATGTCATTATATAACATGTTTAATCCTGTTTCTATCATCTTAAACATGTGGAATATAGCTATAATAAAGGTTTTAATCTCTTGTGTACATATCTAATTTTCTCATCTGCATAGTTTATAGGTCTGTCTCCAATGATTGATTTTTCTTTTCATTTTGTCTTTTTCTTTCTTTTTTTTCTTTTTCTTTCTTTCTTTCTTTCTTTCTTTCTTTTTTTTTTTTTTTTTTTCTTGCCAGACATTATAAATTATACTTTGTTAGGGACTAGTTTTTTCTGTTCCTATAAATAATCTTAAGCTTTGCTCTGAGATGTAGTTAATGGGAAAAGCCTGGTGTTTTTTCAATTTTGTTAGATGACACCAAGCAGCCACTAGTCTGGAGCTGATTTTGTGCCATCACTAAGGTGATGCTCTTCTGAGAACTTTAACCGATGCTACATGAATTATGCGGTTTTCTAGTCTGGCTGCTGGAAACACAAACTATTTCTGGCTGTGTTGAGCTCCAAGTTGTATTCTCTCTGCTTCTTTTGGACAGTTCTTTCTGTCAGCTGTCAGAAATTTGTGAGAACATACCTGAGCTTCTATCTGAAGCTCTCTCTTTATACACATGTACATACATATATATATTCTGTCCTGTGAACTCTAACCATCTGAACTCCCCTTAACTGCCAGCTCTATCTTCTCAACTCAGGGAGACTGGTGAACTTCACTTGTGTTCTTCCTCACCTGTGCTGTGACCTAAAAACTCTAGGAAGTATGTGGGAGCAATTACAAATGGCTGCCTTCTCACTGTGACCTCAAATAGTCTTTTCTCTCTATTGTGTGTATGCATGACCCTGGTGTCTCTCTGTGTGTCCAAATGTACTCTTCTTATAAGGACAAATCAGATTAAATTAGGGTCTACTCTAATTGCTTCATTTTAACCTAATCACCATTTTAAAGACCTTATCTTCAAATCCAGTCTTACAGGTTAAGACTTCCACATATGAATTTGTGGGGGTGAATGGGCACAATTTAGCCCAGAACAACATTTGTTTTCTTTCTCTCATGGATCACTACTCTGTCTGATATCTCAAAACTATTATTTCATATGTTTTGCCCAAATTTTAAGTTGTTTCAGGAGAGAGGTTAAATCCAGTACCTGTTATATCATCTCAGCTAGAAGTAAAATTCTGAAACCATTAATTTTAAAATGGTACAATTTGTTAATTTTTTTCTTGCTTATCCCAAGTTGCTTTTTTCTTGAGTATCCCAAGATATTCTTTTATATCATTTTCTGAAAGGTTTATATCATGGCCTCTCCTGTTTAAGTAGTTAATCTACCTGGAATTGATTTTTGTTTATGGTGTAATATTGGAATCCAGTTGCATTTTTTTCCTCATAAGGATATCCAATTGTGTCAGCATTATTTTCTAAAAGGTCAATTCTATTTCCCCTTTCTATGAAGAATATTCTTATCATAAATCAAGTGTTTATAAATGTGAGAATTTGATTCTTGCCCTCTATTCTGTTCCACTAGTATAATTTTTATTCCTGTAATATTATTCCAAATAATCCTATATGCTCTTATTTACAAATAAAAGTTTGATAATATCAACTGCTAATGAGGATGTACAGGAAAAGAAATGTTATTGAGAATAGAATCTGTATGATCACTGTTTTTGTTTCTTAAGGATGCCATAACAAATTACCATAGCCGAGTGACTTGAAATAACATTATTTTCTCATAGTTCTGGAGGCCAGAAGTCCAAGATCAAGGTTTCAGCAGGGCCAGACCATTCCTGAAGGCTCTAGAGAAGAATCTTGCTATGCTTATGGTTGCCAGAAATGTAGCTACATCATTCCAATTTCTGCCTGTCTTCACTTGGCCATCTTTCCTCTGGGTATGTCTCCTGGTCTCCACATCACTCTCTCCTTATAAGGATCCTAGTCAGTGGATTCAGTATCTATCCTAATCTAGTATGACCTTATCTTAACTTGATTACATCTACAAAGACCCAATTTTCAAATATGGTTACATTCACAGGTATCAGGTGTTAGCACTTCGACATATCTCTTTGGGGGACAAAATTCCAACCACAAAAATTACTTGGAAAAAATAATACGACATTTATTAATAGAGTTGAATGCATACATTGCTAAGACTAGCAAGCAATTCCATTCTTAAATATATATCTTAGCGACACAATCCCTACGTGCACCAGACTGTAAGAATATGTTTAGCAATATCATATAAATATTATATAAATATTTATATATATATTTATATATATTATATAAATATATCATATATAAAATATTATAAATATTACATAAAAATATATAAAATATTATATAAAGGTGATAGGGATAAACAAATTCTGACATATTTGTGTAGTGAAATACTGCAATGCCATGAAAATGAACAAACTATACATATAGTCACCAACTTAAATGAATCTTATAAACATACTGTTCAGCAAAAAAATACTAGTCACAAAAGAACACATATAGTATAATTCTACTAAAATTAGCAATCTGTGCCGATATTTCAGGCCACAAGCTTCTACGTGTAATTTAAAGAAATTCATACAAGAAGTTTGACATGAAGATGTAAGTATTAATTCTCTGCTAATTCAAGCTGTCTTGAAGAGAAAAGAGTTTTGCACTTTCCAAAGAGTCTGACAGGTTGGTTCATCCAAAGTAGAGGTCAGCAAACTTTTTCTGTAAAAAACCAGACAGTAAAAGCAACCATAGATATTACATAAGAGAATGAGCATGGCTGGATTCCAATACAGCTTTATTTACAACAATAGGCAGTGGGCTGCATTTGGCCCACAGACCATAATTAATTTCCTCATGATCAAAAGCACAGATAAAATTATGTTGTCAACAACCCATGACACCCTGCTCAAAAGCCTTTATATTATTTATTTGTTCTTTCTGCCAAATTAAGTCCAATCTCCTTACCTTCCATTCAAAGCACAGCAAGATTTTGGGTCCCGGCCTATGTCTCCAACCTCATTTTTCTCCTCTACTCCTCAATCACAAATTTGAATTTGAATCAAGTTGGGGTCTTAGGCACTCTCTCAACATTTCCCCATGCTCTTCGTCCATGCTCACACTGTTCCCATCAGATGGAATATTCCCATAAGAACAAAACCATGTCTACATTCTGCTCATCCTTCCAGAGGTAGCTCACATATGCTGCTTCCTCAGTAATAACTATTTAAATCATCTGATCCAACTTTCTCTTCTCGATTTCCATAACGCTTATTCCTTTCATAGCTCCTTGAAGACTGTTTTGTCCCCGTCTTTTTTGTTGAGGTATAATTTACACATACTAAAATCCACCCATTTAAAGTGCATAGTTGATGAATTTTGGCAGCTGCATACAATTGTATAATCACCATCACAACCAAGATATAAAACACTTCTATAATCCCCATAAAGGTTTTTTGTGCCCCTTTGAAGTTGACCCCCTCCTCCAAACTCTGGGTAAACTCTGTTCCTTTTTGTCATTATAGTTTTGCCTTTTCTAGATTCTCCTATAAGTGGAACCATAGAGGATATGTCTTTTTTTTTAATATATGACTTTCAATTAGGATAAAGTTTCTGAGGTTCATCCGTGCTGTTTTTTGAACATATTTTGTTCCTTTTTAAAGAGATATACCACAAAATTTATTAGTAGGCAGACATTTGAATTGCTCCTATTTTTAATTCCAGTGAATAGTGCTGCTATGAACATTTGCAAACAGATCTTTGTGCGGACATGTGTTTTCATGTTACTTTGGCAAATACCTAGGAGTGAAATTGCTGGGTCGGATGAAAACACCAGACTGTTTCCCACCATCGTCACATGAGAGTTCCAGTTGCTCCCCATCCTCATTAGCCCTTGGTCGTCAGTCTTTAATTTTTTCATACTAGTCGCCGTTGTGGTGTCTCAGTACACTCTTCATTTGCGCTTCCCTAATGACTAATTGTGTTGAGTTACTTTTCATGGTGCTTAGTAGCCATCTGTATCTCTTCTTGGGTGAAATGCCTAAGCGTTTTGCCCAGGGTTAAAATCGGGTTGTTCTTGAGTTGTAAGAGTGCTTTATAAATTCCAGATAAAAGTCCTTTGTCGGATAGGTTTTGCACATATTTTCTCTTGCTCTGTGGCTTGCCTTTTTGTTTCCTTGGATGTTTTTCTCCACGAAAAAGAAATTAAATTGAATGAAGTCCATCCTTCCTGTTATTTGTAAACTCCATAAGGGTAGGGGTTGTGAGTTACACATCTTACGTGTCAATATATGAAAATAAGACTGGAAACTCATTATGTAATGGGCACTAAGATTTGTTTTATATATTTCTTTGCATTTGATTGTCACCCACCTGTAAGTAGGTGTTCTTGTCCTCACTGTGGTGCTGTGGAGATGAAAGCACTGAGAGGTGTAACTTCATCAGTTAAATGACTAGTAAGAAATGGGGCCAGAATTCAAACCAGGGTCTTCTGTTTGACCTTGAAGTCCATGCTTTTAGACACATTAGGATGCCTCCCTTTGTTGGATGACTAGGTATATGAATGCTGCCTTATTAGTTCTTAAAGATTATGTGTGTGTGTGCACGTGCATTAGTAGAGGCCTTTGCACGCATTAAAAACCCTGCAACAATTCAAAGGACTGAAAATAGTGATTAGCCATGATGGTAAGAGAAAGTTGGGGAAGCGAAAGTAGGAAAGAAAGTTACCATGTTTTACATCTTTCATTTTTGAACCAGATGAATGTATTATGTAGTATATCAACCTATTAACAGAAAAATGAAGCCCCATATTTAGGACAATGGCGTGTATTAGAGATCAATAGAAAAATAGCTTATACATTTTATTAAGGGAATAGTTACTAATGATTCTGCAAGAGAGAGAGAGAGAAAGAAACCATTACATTGCAGTGTCTTCAGAGTAGAGGATTTCTCTTACAATATTTAATTTATTTTATTTTATTTTATTTTATTTTTTTAACGTTTATTTATTTTTGAGACAGAGAGAGACAGAGCATGAACGGGGGAGGGGCAGAGAGAGAGGGAGACACAGAATCTGAAACAGGCTCCAGGCTCTGAGCGGTCAGCACAGAGCCCGACGCGGGGCTCGAACTCGCATACCGCGAGATCGTGACCTGAGCCCAAGTCGGACGCTTAACCGACTGAGCCACCCAGGCGCCCCCTCTTACAATATTTTAAATTTGAAGCTTCCACATGTGACTGTAGACATGCTTGCAAATTTAGGCCAAGGGCAAGAAGTCATACCTTCAAAATTCCCTTTTCATCCACCATGTTAGTTCTTTTTTTTTCAACGTTTATTTTTTATTTTTTGAGACAGAGAGAGAACGGAGGAGGGTCAGAGAGAGGGAGACACAGAATCTGAAACAGGCTCCAGGCTCTGAGCTGTCAGCACAGAGCCCGACGCGGGGCTCGAACTCACGGACCGCGAGATCATGACCTGAGCTGAAGTCGGACGCTTAACCGACTGAGCCACCCAGGCGCCCCAACACCACCATGTTAGTTCTAATGTGTGGTAGCCAAGCCCATCTTCCTGTGGGGCCCTCAACAAAGGAAGAGTCAATTACTGTTAAAAGCTTTGGGTTATTAACATAGAATTTGTACTTGTAGTTGCCTGCTCCCCAGATTCACAGAAGGACAAAATTACGATGAATTTTGAAAGACTCCCCTGCAACTAATGAAAATACAATTAATGAAAACAGAAGACCTCACTGGCCTTAATGAGAAGGCCTGAGATGGATTTAATTGCTGGGCCTACCCCAAATGTTCTGTTAGATTCACACCGTGGAAGAGCCAACATGGATATAGTGGAGCGTGGACATGACATCAATAAGACATGTCAAAGCTATTCATCACTTTGACGTTTCATGAAAGCCCTGACAGAAACCACGCAGTCCCTCATGACCGGTTGGATATCTTGCTATGTTCCTAAGGCAGCTTCTGCAGACCTGAAAGAGCAGGCCAAAGAGTGCCAGCGTGTCTTTGTCCTCTCGCTCCAGCTCCCTGGCTGCCTGGATCACAGCATGCATTATCTGGATCGAAGGGATGACCCTTGTCCAGAAGGCTGGATGCACAGGTGGAAGATGCCACAGCCGGCACCAGTGACACCTGAAGAATGAGCCAGGTGGAGATGAGCTAAAAAGGAAAGGGAGCTTTAGGAGTGGGCCTAGGGAGAACGGTGGTTGGGGGTATTTATATAGAAGGGATGGATAGTGAAGTCATTAATGATTCTGAGAGAGACAGGGAGAGAGAAACCATCGCAAGCACCCCACGCCCAGGGCCTACATTGTAGAGAGTAAACACTGCACACAGAGTACATTTCCCTGATAGGAAGCTCTGTACAAAGGTCCCAAAGCAATTCCTTAAAAGTCCTATGTCATGATGAGCTTAGAAAGATCTAGACATGGAAATGTAGCAATGGCCGCAATGGGTATAATAAACCCGATTGGCTGGCCTGAGTTTTAACTCCCTGCAATGGTGGTTCTCTTCAGATAAGGAGCCCTGAGCAACCTTTTCCTTCCTTAGGTCTTTATAGGGGTATCTTATTATATAGTAATAATAGCCTGCACAGTGCAGAAAAGCACAGTGAAAGATAAGTGCTCATAAGCAGTATGGTGCAGTAATTAAGAGCCCAGGATCTGGTAAAAATCTCAGCTCTGTCACTTTCTACCCTTAAGGTGATAGGACAAGCTAATTAATCACTTTGCACCTCAATCTTCTCATCTCAAAAATAGAAATAATAATGAAAATAATAGTATTTGCCTAGATCAGTTGTTGTGGAAGAGAAACAAGGTAAGTATATAATGTGCTTAGCATGACCCTGGAAAACAGAAAGCTTCCAATAAACTCTAGCAGTCATTGTGATTACCATTGTTATTACCAATTTTATTACCAATAAATTACCAATACTAATTACCAATAT
This sequence comes from Panthera leo, assembly GCF_018350215.1. Classification (NCBI taxonomy): domain Eukaryota; kingdom Metazoa; phylum Chordata; class Mammalia; order Carnivora; family Felidae; genus Panthera; species Panthera leo. The sequence continues at coordinate 102,049,904 of NC_056683.1, forward strand.
TATTACCATTAATAATATTAATATTATTATGACTCCAGCTTATCTTCTACTTCCCACATTTAATCTGTTAACAAATCATTCACTATAAAATCTGATGTCTACCTTGGCCCAGATTTTTGTCATTTTGACTGAAAATATATACGCCTGTTGGTCCCCAGTCTCATTCTTCTTCATCTCAAACTTTTGACCAAGCGTATATCCGGAGGTAAGGATATGGAGAATACACTTGTCATTTGCATTATCTGACAGTGTGAATATTTGCTTCCCAGAAGCCTGATATGGAAAACACATAGCACCGCTAAAAGCATTAAATAAAATGGAGTTGATATGGTTACACTAATCTGCACTTTCTAAATTTATTGATGGAGGCAAAGAAAATAGGCTGGCGTGGATTTCGTACAATTTTGGATCACACTAACCTAGATTCAAACAGTTCGTTCAGCTAAAAATATTGTTTCCTCCCATGAGGTTCCCAATTTTGCAGAGAAAGATGCCTCTGAGAAGTACAGTACTTGATACAGTGAGTGGTCTTGTATTCCGGAGGAGAAATTACACAAGGACATCACCACCACATTCTCCAGAAGTAGAGATTCTTTGGCACTGAGTCCCAACCGACGTAGGGTCCCCTGAAGTACAGAACAAATGATACCAGCAGTGCAGCCAGCCTCGGTGGAGTTGACGACAGAGGGTGTCTTTGTGTGGTCAATGTTGACTTCCTTTTGTGGCCAGGCCCACTGAGTTGGGTGTGACAGAAGGCAAGAAAGAAACCAGACCCACAATTAACAGATGGCTGGCCCAAGCCCAAGGGGGAAAGAAACCACCTCAGAAGCCTCACAGAAAATATTTGCCTGGAAGGCTCTTCCTTAGAAGGATGTTGAGGGTTGTTAAATGTATCCTGCTGTTAGGCAAGTGAGAATTTTACTTGTTTCTTACACAGAAAGAAACACCAGGAAGAAAAGCCCTGCTCTTAAGAACAGTCTTTTAATTATAAAAGTAGAAAACATGTTTCTTTCTAACACTTAACATTGAACTTCCTTCATCATCCCATAAGCAACCTTGCGGATGTCAGGTGGCAAGTCCTCAGGATCACCTATACCCATCCCTGTCTGCTCCCTCTTCAGCAGGGAGACATCTCAAGCCACATTTCATTTCTGTAGTGTGGAGGCAAGTGTCACACATTTCATAGGTAATTCAGTAGATACCAGTGGGATTAATGTTTTAAAATGAAACCATCAGGGGCATCAAGATGGCGTCTGCCAGCAGAGTTGTTCAGGTAGTCAAACCACATAGTCCATGAATAAGGTTCCCTGACAGAAGAGACAATCCTAAACTCAATGTATCAAAAGTTTTGAGCTCAGCAGGACTCCCATCTCACTCTTCTTCAATTTCACAGCGTTCTAAGGGCAGGAAATCACCAGATTTGCTGATTCATCAGGGTCCACCAGACACTGCAGAAATAATAAAAACATTACGTCAGAAATACAGAAGGAAACTTGTGTCTCGAGAAGAAATTGAATTTATCCAACGTGGAGGTCCAGAATAATCACTGACGGTGTGGCTGCTGTTTGTAATCAGACAAAAGAATGGTCTTTACAATAAAGGACTTCCAAAATGGCACATGAAAAATTACACATTAAACAACTTGAATAAATATTCTGTAAGGAAAAAAAAAGGAAATATAGAAGATTTAGATGGACATATCTCCTAATATATGTATCTTGGTCAGCTTCTCCACAAACTTACCTATTTGCTTATATTCTTATTAAAGTATACATTTATAAAAATTTTTAAAGAAATTATCAGCTCTGCTGTAACCATCATCCTTATTTAAATTCACTGACCTTTATACCAAGGCCAAGTACATTTTCATCTTTATACTTTGTTAAAGCCATCTATGTAAAGTTGGCAGAAAAACCTATATAGTAACTTATAGGTAGTAATAGTCTCCACGTGTATTTTATTTTTTTAACCCCAAATCTCAAGGCATTTTAGAAAGAAACATTATTGCATCTTTTATTTTTAATGAAAAAAATAAAATAATGATAAAAAATGAATGTCAATCTAGGGGCGCCTGGGTGGCTCACTCGGTTAAGTGCCCGACTTCAGCTTAGGTCATGATCTTGTGCTCCGTGAGTTCGAGCCCCGCGTCGAGCTCTGTGCTGACAGCTCAGAGCCTGGAGCCTGCTTCAGAATCTGTCTCCCTTTCTCTGCCCCCTCCCCTCCTCACACTCTGTCTCTGTCTCTCTCAAAAATAAATAAACATTAAAAAAAATTTTTTTTAAATGAATGCAATCTAAATAATAGTCAATAAAAAGTTAGCAAATTCTGGTAATTGATAAAAGAGTATACTATGCAGTCATTAAAATTATGATATAGCTTTACATTAACAGAACACTATCCTTGGAAATTTTATTAAAAAAAAAGTAAAAGCAGTTTAAAATATGTATAATACAATACCCGATTTTGTAAAAATATGTGTGGATGTATGTGTAAAAATATGTATGGATATGTTTGTGTTTGTAAATAGGAAAGTAATTAAAAGGTATTTAACATTGGTTTTCTACCATGATGGGGAAGGGGACACAGTACAACTGATTCTTGTTTTTATATTTTATGTATTACTATATTTTCTGTTTTTTTAACAATGGAGAGGTATTACTTTATATACAGAGAAAAATACAGCCAATTTAAAAGAATATGTAGCAACAATCATTTTTTTTTAAGTTTTTTAATGTTTATTTTTGAGAGAGAGAGAGAGAGAGAGAGAGAGAACAAGTGGGGGAGGGGCAGAGAGAGAGAGGGAGATAGAATTTGAAGCAGGCTCCAGGCTCGGAGCTGTCAGCACATCTCAGACTCGGGAAATCATGACCTGAGCCGAAGTCTGACGCTTAACCAACTGAGCCACCTAGGTGACCCAACAATCTTAAAATATTTTTGATTTACCCCATATCTCATGACCAATAATTATTTAATTTTTTTTTCATGCTAGTTGTACTGGTTAGCTAATTTTTTTAATGTATTTATTTATTTTTGAGAAAGAGAGAGAGAGAGAGAGAGAGAGAGAGAATGAGCGGGGGAGGGGCAGAGAGAGAGGGAGACAGAGGATTCAAGATCGGCTCTGCACTGACTGCCAAGAGTCTGATGTGGGACTCAAACTCACAAACTGTGAGATCATGACCTGATCCAAAGTCAGACGCTCAACCAACTGAGCCACCCGGGCGCCCCTGATAAGCTAACATTTTGAAACAAAGCACACCAAAATTCACTGCCTTAAAATGCTAATCTATTATTATTATAGCTGATGAATCTCTTTGACACCTGAGGATTGCCTGATCTAGGCTGAGTTTGGTTGATGTCACGGGTTGACTTGCATCCCCCCAAAAATGATATGTCAAAGTCCCAACACCCAGTACCTCAGAATGTGATTGTATTTGGAGAAAGGCTCTTTAAAGAAGTAACTAAGTTAAAATTAGGTCATTATGGTGGGCCTAATCCAGTATGATTGGTGTTCTTACAAGAGGAATGCCTCGAAAGAGAATGCTAGGTGAACATAAAGACAAGCTACAAGCCAAGAGAAGCCTCAGAAGAAACCAAACCTACCAGACTTCTAGCCTTGATCTCGGACTTCCAGGCTTCAGGGCTGTGAAAAACCGAATTTCTGTTGTTGAAGCCCCCTAGTCTATTATGGCAGTCCTGGAAAACTAACAGAGCTGATAAGAGCTGGGCTCCAGCTATAGGTTGGTTCGACTACTTTAGCGGGGGCAACACACTTCCATGTGTCTAAATTCCTTTTTCTGGCACCTGGCTAGCCCTGGGCTTATCTTTCTCATGGGTGGCAGGAACCCAAGAGAGAAAGTGGAAATATGCAAGATCCCTTGAGGCTTAACTTTGGAGCTAGCACGCTATCCCTTCTGCCTCATTCTATTGACCAAGGCAAGTCACATGACCAAACCAAAAGTAGAGATCAAACACAACCTAAGTAATAGTCCATAAGAAGTATGCCTACTGTGGGAGAGCACTGCCAAATGGCATGGCATAGAGGGAAAGTGGGTTGGGGGGGGGGGTGGAATTGGGGCAAATAATGAAATCTATCATAATATCTTAGCTGGTCACATATATGTTTATATTGTCTTAGGTCACATACTATATCTATATATTTCCACTTTTATTTAACGTTTTAGTCTTATTCCCCACTTTTGCATCAGATTAATAATTTAAAATTGTATTGGATGCATAATACACCGTATTAAACCCACTCTTTTTTATCAATTGCGACGCCACAGGTACAGAGTCAATTGTAAAGTAGGTTAGTGAGGAACTAGAATAAAGAAAAGCTAATTGAAAATTTGCTTCTAAAATCAGTCTATGAAATTAACACATAAGTTAACCAATATAAAAGTTTAATTCAAATGGAAAGTTCAAAACAGCACAGTATAGTGTTTTGCACATAGCAAGCATTCAATATATATTTGTTGAATAGATTCTCTGTAAATTTATTTTGAATGTGAGGACTGTAGCTAAAACACCACATTAAAAATTTGAGAAATCTCATTTGGTAAATCAAGGAAAACAACAAAAAAACATATGGAAAATACTGATGACAATATTAACTGCAAAACCTTACAACCTGATATCCACCATCAACTTTCTGATTAGAAATATGTGGAAGCATTTTATGGACCTGCTAAAACTTTTTATTCACTTGGGTGGAAGATTGGCTAGAATTTAGCAGTCCTGAGAATAATTTTTTTTTTAACTATGATCCTGTCTTTTACTCCCACGTTTATACCAAAGGAATGCAAGAAGTTATCGGAGAATTTTGTTTTCTGAAGAGTAATAAGCCTCGTTTTTCTAAAAGGATCAAAGAATGACAAAACTTTATTGAAGTTTCCTTTCTAAGAGAAAGTAAATCTTGGCTCCAAGTTCGTTTTCCAAATCAGGAAGCAGAAAATTTTTTCAGGAAAATATTGAACTTGAGAAGTAGAAAAAAAAGTTTTTCCATTGGCTAATTATTTTTATAATTTGGTTCTAAAAACGTTACCACTATATGTATTCCTAAAAAAGATTTTAGTGTCTTATGTAATCAGTAATGCAGTCACGTAAAAAGCATGTGGAAATTGCAGAGCTAAATAGCAGACATATATTTATTACATTCGGTACATGCCCATACTCTAGGGATAGCTAAATGTGTGTATAGTACTCCTTTGTCTCCTCTTCGAAACCCTTCTAGAGCTCTGTTATGAATTATATTGTTTAAATATGTCCACATTCAGTTTTGGGAGAGTTATTCCCAAGTCAGTTTCAAACTGAACACATGTTGCATCTGTTTTCTGTTTGTGAATACTGAATGCTTGGCACTTTAATTGGGATATTTTTCTTTGGAATGAAATAATTTCAAATATTCGCTTAATCAAAACATCAGCTTCCCTTTCCAGTTTCCATCATGGATTGTTGGTACGTTTCCCAGACCTGGTCTCCTGTGCAGGGGAGAAGGACCTACCTCCCCATGGTGTGCAGCAGGCAAAGAGGGAAGTCAGGCAATAACCGGACCATTAGCTCATTCCTTCTCCATATCCTGCTCCTCTCTAGATGCTACCTGACTTGAGGGCACATATTCAAATGCTCTAGAAAGTTATAACTGTCTCACCTTCTTCTGATAATTTATAATCTTTTTTCTTTGGAAGTGTTAATGGCAGCAGAAACATTTTTTCCATAGGTGAAGTTTCCATGAAGCCACTGGACCCTCACAGCTCCCTCCCCTGCCAGATTCAAATAAGAGCTTTTGGGGCCCTTGATCTTTGGGATACATGCATGTAAGAGAAATTAGGAATATAGAAGGAATATATGGCAGCAGGAATATAGCAGGGCTAGGTGGATCGAAGCAGAAAGAGACTGCCGGGAAGGAAGACAAACTAAGGAGGCTGTTGCTGTGGTGCATGGTGAAAATAAGGAAGGTCATTGAAGTAGAATTAAAATGTGCTACTGGGGAAAGCATGTACTTCAAAACTTGAATCAAAGCTCAATCACTTATGAGTCCCTTGACCCTGATCAAGGTACCCAATCTCTCTACACCTCAGTGTCTCTATTTAGAAAACAGAGGTGAAATTAGCATCCATAATTTTTCAAAAACTAAATGATAAAGGTTTTTAAATGCCTAGTATTTAATAGAAGCTCAATGTTAATATATGATTTTATTTATTTATTTATTTATTTATTTATTTATTTATTTATTGTGAGAGAGAGAGAGAGTGCAGGTTGGGGAGAAGGGTAGAGGAAGAGAGAGAGAGAGAATCTTGAGGCTCCTTGCCCATCATGGAGCCTGACGTGGGGCATCATCTCACCATCGTGAATGAGATCATGACCTGAGCCTAAACCAGGAGTCGGATGCCTAACCAACTGAGCCACACAGGTGCCACAGCCAGCCAGGTGGCACCCAGGCATACATTAAAATAATATATGATTTTAAATGGACACATTCGAAAAATATTATGATGGAAGAAACAAATCAATGCCAGTGGGTGAATACAGGAGATGAAAAAGAAAGATATTCAAAGATGAGAAGGTGTCTAGCCCATTGACACATATTTCTCTACTTTATGGACCATGGGACACTTTTTTTCCATGAGGAATCTCCGAGGACACTAGTTAGAGAAGTGTGAACGTGGTACCTCTGTTTGGGAGATCACCAAGCACAGCTTCACATTCAAGGTTCCGGTCAGGTGCTCCTGCAAATACATTTGTCAACATTTAATCTAAAAGCTTCCCCAAACTATTTGAGAAAGGAACATGCTTCTTATTTTATCAACTATGCATATACCATGGAACTAGTGTTTTGCAAAACAGACTATGGGAGACACAGGTTTAGATTTTGATCCTGTGCTTTGTTCTGGGTTTTCAGCTTGCTCTAAAGGAGATTCAGATTGACTAACCATAGGGCAATCCCTGAAGATTGCTCTGGAACCTCTCCGAAGGGCAGGTCAGTAACCCGCCATTTCCTTTTGTTCTGTGGCAAGTCTTCATCGGGCCCGCCCCACAACAGGTTCTAGATCTTCAGCACGTGTCCTTCTGGATTTCTTTAAGATTCTAGTCGAACATAAAACACCGGGAATCTCAAAGTTTGCTTCTTTGTGGGGACTTTTTTTTTTTACCTCGAGCTTTCCCTCCATTATCTGAAAGTTATAAAATGTTAACAATGTAACCTGCTTTTCCCTCACAAATTAATATACCTAAATATGTTTCTATGTCAACAATATAGTTTTACACCATCATGTTTACGGAATAATTAATATTCCAGTGAGTTAATAAACTATAATTCCTTACAGAAATTTGCAAGACTAACTATTTAGGTTGTTACTATAAACGATACTAAAATGAACATCTGGGAACTAAGTCTTTTATGTTTGCCAATGATTTTTTTTTTTTAATCAGCCTCAAAAACACTATAAAAATTTACAGTTCCACACATTATTCACATTTCCAAGCACCATTCTCTCTTGGAGAGAATGACACAAGAAGATTAGTTAGTCTCCACACTCATGACCAAAGAAGGAGAAGGGATGGGACATTTCCTTCTCCTGAGCTGTGTTTGTCATGTATATTTAAGGTACGCTGGAGCCGGTATCCTTGGGGATGGTGATACCGAATGGCCAAAAGGTTGTCATCAAAACCTCCCAGCTTGCTTTCAAAGCACTTTCATATCTTCATTCACTAACTCTTGTCTTCCATTCCCATGTATAGTTCTAGTTGTTTATTTTTGTACCTGGAAAGTGTTTGGAGACAAGGTTATTTTAACCTATCATGATATATTTCTGTGATATCAAATTTCCAAATCATGACATACTTAATTTTTTTTTAAATTTTTTTTAACGTTTTATTTATTTTTGGGACAGAGAGAGAGCATGAACGGGGGAGGGGCAGAGAGAGCGGGAGACACAGCATCGGAAGCAGGCTCCAGGCTCTGAGCCATCAGCCCAGAGCCCGACGCGGGGCTCGAACTCACGGACCGCGAGATCGTGACCTGAGCTGAAGTCGGACGCTTAACGGACTGAGCCACCCAGGCGCCCCATGACATACTTAATTTTTAAAAGTATTAGTTCTAGCAACAGTGAATCTTGACACTGGTATAATATTGAGAAATTAAGCCAACTCAGAAACCACGGAGTAGTCTCACTTGCCAGATTTTGTTCTGATCTATGGCATAGAATTTAGGCATTAATAATAAGTAATATAAACTAGGCACTTAAAATATGCCAGGCACTCTTTGAGCACTTTGTATGCACTCTCTTCTGTCATTCTCTCAATGGACCCGTGAGATCAGCACCATTGTATCATCATCCCCATTTTATGAATTAGGTAACCAAGGAGTAATGAGGTTAAATAACGTGCCTTAAATCAGGCACTACTAACAGTGGCAGCGATGAGACTCCAATTTTGGTTTTTTGCTCATCTTATTCCCTTCCTTCACCTTCTTTCTGAAGAGATTGATCCAAAAAACTATCAGGTGAGGTAGGCCGATGTGTGTCCCCCAGCCCCCATCTGGAGGAGCCTCAAAGTAGATTATCAGAATCTGAGAAGGGTCTGGGGGTGCCCATAGAGCTGAGCTGGGCCACTCTTCTCCTCAAGGAAACAACTGAAGTCACTGAATGGCATTCACTGGAACATGGGCTGGGCCAGAGGGTCCAAGATAGCTGGACTCCCCTCTCTGGTCCCTTGGGGGTGCAGAGGGTGCCTGAAAGACTGGGTTCAGCTAGGACTAGCAACAGAAGTGTCTACATAAGCCTCTCGAGCTGGGCGGTTACAGGACAGTCAGACATGGCAGCTGGGTTTCCCCACAGTGCATATCCCTAGAACATGAGGAAGAAGCTGAATGGTCTTTTATGACCCAGCCTTAAGAGTCCTCTAGGTGTCAGTTCTGTTGTATTTTGTTTGAAGCAGCCATGAGCCCACTCGGATCCAAGGGGGAGGACGGAGACACCACTTCTCGATGGGAGCAAGGTCACAAACTTGCAGGCTGTTTTGTAAAATGTCACATCCCCTAACTGATCTCGCTGCTTTCATTCCTGCCTCTCAACAGTTTGTTCACCACACAGCAGCATTTTAAAATGTGAATCGTGTCATGTTACTTCCTGTTTCTACCTTCTCGGTTGATAATAGCGTTCAATTGCCCTTCTCTCCAGCTCCTTCCGGTGCCTTGCTCGGTGGGTTCCAACTCTTTCCTTTTCTCAAATACACTGCTCTCTCTCTCTCTCTCGTCTCGGGACACTTGGCGTGCTGCTCCCAATGTCCGGGGTATGAGATACTCAGTTCCCCACTAGGCTAATTCTGATTCTTTAGATCCCGCTGAAAAGACATTTCCTCAGCTAGAACTTCCTGACACTGTTTCTCCCTTCACCCCTTCCCCCCACCGCCCAGTCTAATTCAATTGCCCTCCCTGTTCTCTTCCTACAACTCCTTTTTTTCCTCTGTATACACTCATCACAACTGTAACTGTATTTGCCTGCATACCTGCTTGTTGAATGTCTAGCTCCTTCCTTATATTGGAAGACAGATTAGATTAGATTTGGGGCCAATGCTCTCAGCACCACCAGAAAAGCATCAGTTAGGAGAGGGCCTAACATAAACACAAATATTTATTTTAGAGGTGAAATTCATAGAACACAAAATCGACCATTTTAAAGTGACCATTCAGTGGCGTTCAGTGCATCCACAGTTGTACAACCACCACCTCTATCTAGTTCCAAAACGTTTCCATCATCCCAAAGGAAATCTTGTACCCATTAGGCACTAGTTATTATTTTACCCCTCTGTGCTAGCCTCTGGCAACTGCCAATCTAAATTCTCTTGTTAAGAATTGATCTGTTCTGAATACTCTGTATAACTGCAGTCATACAACAGGTGACATTTTGTGTCGGGCTTCTTTTAACTTAGTGTAATTTTTTAAAGTTTATTTATTTATTTACTGAGAGAGAGAGGGAGGGAGAGGGAGAGAGAAGCCCAGGCAGGCTCCACACTGTCAGCTGGCTCTGGTGCAGGGCTCAATCTTGCAAACCGTGTGATCATGACCTGAGCTGAAATCGAGTCATGTGTTTGACTGAGCTCAGGCACCCTTGGTGTAATGTTTTCAAGGTTTGTCTGTGCTATAGCATGTATCAGTATTTCACTCTTCTTTATGGCTTAAATATATATCAGATATACATAAGAGACATGGGTCTTCAGTTGTTTCTGGTGGGGTCTTCATCTGGCTTTGGTACCAGGAAAAGACTGGCCTCATAAAATGAGTTGGGAAGTGTTCCTTCATCGTCTACTTTTTGTAAGAATTTGAGGACTGGTGTTAATCCTTTAAATGATTGATAGAATTCACCAGTGAAGCCATCTGGTCCTGGACTTTTCTTTATTGGGAGTTTTTTTTTTGTTTTTGGTTTTTTTAATTAAAGATTCAATCCCTGGGGTGCCTGGGTGGCTCAGGAGGTTGAGCGTCCGACTTCAGCTCAGGTCATGATCTTCCAGTTCCTGAGTTCGAGCCCTGCATCGGGCTCTGTGCTGACAGCTCAGAGCCTGGAGCCTGCTTCGGATTCTGTGTGTGTGTCTCTCTCTCTGTCCCAACCCACTTGCATTCTGTCTCTCAAAAATAAATAAACACTAAAAAAATTTTTAAAAAATATTCAATCCCTTTACTTATAACAGGTCTATTGAGATTTTTCTTTTTTTGAGTCAGCTTTGATAATTTGTGTATTTCTAAGAATTTCTCCATGTCATCTAAGTTATCAAATTGTTGGCACACAATTCTTCATAGTATTCTCTTGAATACCTTTATTTCTGTAAGTTTGGTAGTAATGTCTCCACTTCCATTGCTGATTTTAGTTAATTTATGTATCCTGCTTTTCTTAGCTTAAAATAAAAGTTTGTCAATTTTAGTGATCTCTCCAAATAATTTCCCAAATTTGATTAAATATATCTACAAACCCATGAAGCTCAACGAACTCAAGAATTATGAGTTCACGTAATGCCTGGCTGGCTCGTTTGGTGGAGTGTGTAACTCTTGATCTTGGGGTTGTGTGTTTGAGCCCTATGTTGGGTGTAGAGGTTACTTAAAAATCAAATCTTAAAAAAAAGAAAAAGAATTATGAGTTCGCAAAGAGACCTATACTCAGTAGAATCTCACAGTTTGGTATGAAGGCTCATTTTCTCAATATGTCATCTCATCTTCTATGTCTCTGAGCCCAGAACCAATCTGGCTCAATTTCTGCAGAAGGCAAATCTCTCCTAATTGGGGCAGAAGGGTGTCTGCCAGGCTTCTCAGGGTAGGGAATGGTATTTAGGGATCTAATCGCTCCTCTTAAAGACATCAGCCAGTCTTCCCATTTTCACCTCCCATCAGCACTGCAGCCTTTAGTGAGGCATCCCGTTCTAAGCCTTTTCCAAGTTCTGGCAGGAAACTGCCTGGTTCCTGACTTTTTATCATTGCAAGAGTAAGTTCCAGTTACCACCTGCCTATGACTTTCCAAAATGATCACTTCCCTTTCATGCTATTGTATCCTCTTACATTCTCCTTCTGGATTTATTTTTGCTTCTTGTTAATATACTCATACAGCTTTGGGAAGAACCAGAGATAAAGTCGTTTCTCATTTCATCTTTGTATCTATCTGAAATTGAGATCATCCTCATTTTGTAGATGATGAAACTGAGGCTCAGAGAGTTTAGGAAACTTGTCCAAAGTCACAAAGATAGCAAATGGTGGAGCCCAGTTTCAGTGGCCCTTAGACTACCTTATATAGCTTCACTAAGCATAGACACAGTTTGCTCCAATGCCATCTGGCTTCAGCAAGTGTCTCAAACAAGTGTTGTTTTAGAGTTTCCTATGTTGTCTGGAGTAAAACTCAACATTCAGTAAGTTTATCCTCCTAGTGCTCATACCCCGAGACTAGACAGCTTCATTATTTTTACCTTCACTTACACTCGATACCCCTAGTCACAGGAATTCTGTCAGGCAATTACCAGCAAAGGGTCAAAAGGCAGCAAAGAGGACATCAATTGGTGGTGCCAGTGGCTGAGAGACATGTTACGTAGTTGTGCAGAAAGAAAAAAAAAAGGATTTACTTCTAAGGGCAAGGCAGAAGTGACCCAAGCCTAGCCAAGCTAAGTCCACAGAGAGAAGGGTTGAGAATTTACTTCTCCGTTGCACACAACAGCTAACACCAAAGAGTCCTTTGGAAAGAGGAATAGACCAGTTATCAGTTTGCCTCTCGGCTGCAAATGCATCTTCCATTGCCTGCACCGCGGCGTGTGAGTTCGATCTTTTAACTGTTTCTGTTTTGCCAGCTGCCACGATATGAAGCTGTCAGTAGAGGGTGCCAGAGGGTGAAGTGGCTCCTCCGGTCGTGGTGTGCTCTTAGCAGGTCGCCCGCCGCAGGTCCACGGCTTCCCTGGCACCTACTGCCTGGAGCATGGGCAGCTTCCCTAGCTCTTGGCCCCACTGTAGGGTGATCGGCAGTGTCCAGCAGCCGGGGTCTCACCTGTACCCCCATCAGGCAGCTCAAGCAGTTTCATGGCTGAGTCCCTTTCACAAGACACCTTTCTAGGAGTAGCTTTCCCCAGCCCCCTGGAGACAGGATTTCAGGCAGGGGTTAGAGGGTGGATTTCCAGCAAGTTCCACCAATGCGGTCCCCCAGTGACTTCTGTGCCATCCAGTGAGCCATCAGTGTGCCCTCTCCAGAAGCTTGGGTGGGGGAGTTGGGCTCTTCTTTGGGTACGCTCACAGCCCTAGGGGTAGTGGCTGCTCCTTACATGTTATTCCTGTGGTTTTTAAAAATTTATTCTCTTCATTTTTACTAGGCAATCCCTCAATACTCTAATCCTATTATAATTAATGATTGTTATTAAAATTTCACATTCACATTACAGTACGGTTTCTCTTTCCTGATTTGACTCTGACGCAGGGAAACTCTGGTCTCTATGACCTTTATAATTTTCCAATAGCACTTCTTGGTATAATGAACTGATTTAAAATTTTAAAAATGAATCTCTATGGGCAAATGTTTAGCTATGAGGAAAATATTGACAGTAAAAATAATTTCTAATATATCATATTCAACAACCAAGAAATATATTGCATGCTTATGCATAAAGACATGAAGGCTCGCTCTGTTGACTTTGGGCTTTAAACATCTCACAGCACAGGAACGGCAAAAGCATTTCATCTTTAATGCCAACTCTGATTCATTGTAGGGTTTTTCTGTGTGGAGAAGAATTTTAAGGCCAGCAAAGTACTTATCAGTTTGTGATATCTGCCATAGGTAACAGAGAGGACATGGTGGAAAAGCATGGTTATTTGCCAGCTGTTACCTACCCAGGTTTACAGATGAGTAAACTGAGGCATAGACAATTGAAGTGACTTGGCCAAAGCAGAACTATACAATGCAAAGGCTGGGACTAACTTCATATTTATGATTTCCAGGCCACGGCTCTTTGTCTGTCGCTACTCTACGTGATGATGGTGTTTTGAGGAAGTCAGGTAAGAAGCCCAAGCAAGTTTAAGATAAGGCTGCTTACCTTACGTAACCATTAGGGTCCAGCATGTGTATATGGGAAATCAGATTTATGCCCACCATGGTCATAAATCGATCTGAAGTAAATGAGCTTATAGAGTTTTCTGCTTAACTCTAGAAATAGGATGATAAAAGAGCTTTACTATGTGCTTAAAGATTTATGTTAATTTGATTTTAAAACAGATTTTGAAAGGGTATTCACCATTTAAGGGAATAGCATAGAAATTATACCTAAGTTTATTACATGTAAACATTAAACTACACAAATAAATGCGTCTGAAAAGAGTATCTCCTTTCAGTGCAGCAAAAAGAAGTTTCTTTTGCATTTGGTTGATAGGGAGCATAATAGCCAATGATGGTTTGGACTGTGGATCATAGAGAAAATCTTTTTCTGAAAAATACTGTATGTCCACTGCAGGCAGATCCTATGGAAATGAGAAATCCAGCCCATTTAGAAGAGTCTAACTTCTGAAATGCTGAGATTAGTGCTCCCATTCTTGCATCTGGAAGGCTCGTACCCACCCCTGGAGCACACAAGGGTGCCCTCAAGCATGTCGATCTCACCTGAAATCTGGTCAAAGGCAACAGAGTTTGAACTTTCCTGCTATCCTGCAGAATAATGAGATTTTTCAAGTGTTTTTCCCATTGAAAGACATAGTACAAGTGCAGGTGAAAAAGGCAAAAGGAGAAATTCTTGTCCCTTCAACTCAAACATTCAGCTTATTGGTTGCCAGACCATGATGACCTTTTGTTGGTATCGTTAAGCAGACGCAATTGTGATAATGTTTTCTCTTTTAACTTAGGAATGCCTGTCTATACTTGCCTGCTCGTTGAAGTTTTACCTGTACATCAGCCTAGTGAGTATAGACCGCATGACTGGAGGTCACCCTTGAAATGTTGATTTCTGAAGAAACAAAAAAAAGTAATTTGTTGGACGATACACAAGAGAAGCTGGAAGCGTCACAACCCAAAGGGATTAGTTTTAGATTTCAATCATAACTGTTAAACTCACCCCTACACACATACCACTTGTCACAAGGTGAGCCCGCCAAAATTTTTTTTTTTACCAGTTCAGAGCTCTATCAATAACACAATCTAACTGGGGCGCCTGGGTGGCTCAGTCAGTTGAGCGTCTGACTTCGGCCCAGGTCATAAACTGCTAGTTTGTGAGTTGGAGCCTCACATCAGGCTTGCTGCTCTCAGCGCAGAGCCCGCTTCGGATCCTCTGTCATCTCTCTCTTTGTCCCTCCCTCCCTTGAGCTCTCTCAAAAACAAAAAGTATTTAAAAAAAAAAAAAAAAAAAACAGAATCTAACCAAGGAATATGTTCTCCCTTGTCATTTATTCCACTAGAAAAGAATTTATTAATAATCCTAATCATGACTCTGTGAAGTGCCAAAGATCAAAGAGGTTAGGTACGTAGCTTAATGACAGAAGTTGTGGAGCAAGAATCCAACGCCCCTGCATATTACCTTCACTGTACTAAGCAACATATCCTAGAAATAAATCACAATTCTCCTGTTTAACTGTATATATTAAATGATTACAACTCCCAGCACAAATAGACAATTCTTCTTCTTCTCGCATTAATTTATATTCGACTTTTTACTAGAAAAGTCTCAATTTATTACCAGATACACTCTATTTTATTTTATGGATATAAACTCAGGAATTAGTGTTATAATTGTTTTACCTACAGAAAATCCCAACTAAGTACACCAAATTGCAGCTTAATTCAAATAGTATTGAATCCAAGCCTGCATCCAAAAGAACCTGTTAGTGTTACTCTGCTTGTTAAATAGACCAAGTGACTACAGAGGAAAAATGCAGCTAGAAAAATATTTAAACAATGGAATATATGCCATCTTGTGGTGAGGTGGGGAAATTGCAGCAATCGTTGAGCAGCTCCTAAATACTGGAACTCTCCTGAGCATTAGTTCTTCGCATTAATATTGCTACTCAAGTGACTAGCCAATAACAATGTTTTATTTTGTCCATAATCCATTCACAACAATCTTCCCTGACAGATTATTCTCAAATCAATTGCAACAGCATTAAGATCCTCCTAAATTTGCCAAATCTTACTAGATTGCTTGCTAAACTGAGTTCTCAAAAGATTGCTTCTCTAACCTCCATGACCTAGTAGTTTTAGTAGACACCAAATTGCAACAAAAGGCTCAAATGCAATCCATGTGACGTCTGAAGAACACGGGAAGCTTTCAGGCTTTCTCCCTGAAATCATTTTGGCCCCATCTATTACACTTTACCTGACATGTTAACAAAACCAATGGCAGCAAACACTGATCACTGTATTTCTTTTTTCTTCTTTTTTTTTAAATAGTAATCTCTACACCCACCACAGGGCTTGAACTCATAGCCTTGAGATCAAGTCACATACTCTACCGACTGAGCCAGCCAGAACCCCCTAACAATAGCAGCTAACACTTAACTGAACATTATTCAAACCTTGTGACAACCCTGTGAGGTAGGGATGATTATCACCTTCCTCATTTTAAACTAAAAACGAATGGAAGCACAGAGAAGTTAGTAATGTACACAGGATTATGGTGAAGAAAAAAGGATCTTACACTATTGAAACGTATACTTGTGAGAGCACACAAATCGAAGTTTTCATTTAAACCTTGAAAACCCATGTCATTTATATCACAATAGAAATGCAGTGTTATGAATCTCAGAGAACAGAGAAGCTTCAGCAATATTTCTACTGAAGGCAATGGAAGCAGATGCAAGTACATGACTTCAATGTAAGAAAACTCTGAAAACTCTCCTATCGACAGGATGCTAAGTAGCTTTGGTAGAAGGGCAGGTTAGTTATATATCATTACGTTGTATTACCAATGCTGACTTGGAACAAGCATTCGCCCATGTCACGAAGAAATGTGAAAAACTAAGAACAAAGCAACATCTGGGGCGCCTGGGTGGCTCAGTCGGTTAAGCGTCCGCCTTTGGCTCAGGTCATGATCTCACGGTTCGTGGGTTCGAGCCCTGCATCGGGCTCTGGGCTGACAGCTCAGAGCCTGGAGCCCGTTTCAGATTCTGTGTCTCCCTCTCTCTCTGCCCCTCCCCTGTTCATGCTCTGTCTCTGTCTCAAAAATAAATAAACGTTAAAAAAAAAAAAATAAACATTAAAAAAAAATTTTTTTTTAAAAAGAACAAAGCAACATCTTCATTAAAGGACCGTTGTTTCGTTTTGTTTTTCCCTGAGTTGAGGTCTTAGTTGTAAAGTGTCATTAAAAAAAAAAAAAAAAAAAAAAATAATGATAGTTGATAGCTACTTTACCCTGATCAGGACCACATGATTCTTCCAGATGGTTTATATCTCATCTTAGGCATTGGGGCTTTTAGCCACATGGCACATGTTCCTCCTCCTGGGAAAAAGTAAAACTAAGTCACTACTGTCACAACAAATGGACTGCAAGAATCTGAAAGTCATCTCAAGAATTTGAGACGTGGAAAAGGAAGCTGTAACGCTGTGCAAAATTCCTATCCCTTCGACTGGAAACTATCTTCTTGCATTTTTTAATTACAATTTTTGTGTAATGGTCCAACCTTCAAATCCCCATGGAAGCAGCCAATGCTCCAATGCTCCATTTCATTATCACCTTTCCTAGATATTTTCTTAACACACAAATAAGGTAGTATGTCATGTGATCCACATCTGCCTTTTCCCCCTTAATGGTAGCCCTTGAAGTTTTTTCCATATTCCGTATTTCCATATTTCATATTTGCTATGGCCATATTCTTTCATAACAATCATTCAACTCTGCCTCTACTGAATATTGTCATTTTTAATCTTTTTTTCAAACACTGTTGCATAATGATCTCTGAAAGTCATCTGCACATCAAGTATGTTAAATTTTCCAAAAGTGGGGGGCGCCTGGGTGGCGCAGTCGGTTAAGCGTCCGACTTCAGCCAGGTCACGATCTCACGGTCCGTGAGTTCGAGCCCCGCGTCAGGCTCTGGGCTGATGGCTCAGAGCCTGGAGCCGTTTTCCGATTCTGTGTCTCCCTCTCTCTCTGTCCCTCCCCCGTTCATGCTCTGTCTCTCTCTGTCCCACAAATAAATAAACGTTGGAAAAAAAAAATTAAAAAAAAAAAAAAATTTTCCAAAAGTGGAATTTTGAATTAGATTATTTGTAATTTTGTTAAATTAAGCTCAAGGTTATAGTGACTGACACACCCTACTACAATATGACAATTTCCTCAAACTCTTGCCAACACTTTTCAAATTTATGATAGGTTTAAAAAAACCAGGCCAAAAAATCTTTTTAATATGCATTTCAAAGTGGTTCAGGACCTTTTCATATTTAACAACTATGTGTTATTTCTTTCCCAGTTAACTTCACATCCTTCATGCACTTTAGTCTTTCTCCACTAGCTTTAGATGTTAGCCTTTTGAACGGTGACAAGTTGCGGTTCTACAAACTCCCCCTGCCATGTCTTTTCCTCAACTTAGTTTTATTAGCCTGCAATTTTTTTTCCACCCTTAGTCAAATGTATCAATTGTTTCTTCTACGGTTTGGAGTCAGAAAGCTCTCTACTCCAATTATTTTCTTCTTAAAGTTTCTAGTACTTATGGGCTTCATTTCCGCTTTCCAACTTAAATTTTTCTGGTGGAAGGCGTAAAACTTCTTCCATTTGACTATCCATTATCCCACCAAAGCAGTTAACTCTCTCTTCCCTCACCATCTCAAGTATTTTTATCCAGTATTAATTTCCAAATGTGTATTATTGATCTTGACATCCTGTTACATTGATCTTTCTATAAGACCAGAACCGTGGTTTCTCTGCACTTTTATCTCTAGAAATTTTCAATTGTAAACGGGGTCTTTGTTCTTTCAGTAGTTCTGTCGTTTGGATGTTGTACCAAGTGACCTGGGCTGAATTTGTTTCATAACTCTCTTGAAGCTTCAATTATATATAAAATGAACTACACTTGCAACAGGGGTAAATCACAATATAAAAAGAACCAAGTTACAGAACACAAACACATTTCCTTACTCCTTTAATGAAGGACTGAGTTCTTTAATATCTAATGTCATACAGGCTTAGATGCCGACAGATTTGCAAGAGTAAAAATATGGGTAAAATATGCATGAACTTCAGACTAGTGGTTACCTCTAAAGAGTGGGAAAAGGGGAATTACATGGCAAAGTGTATCAAGTCTTCAAACTGTATAGAATCTACTTAAAGGGAAAAAAAAAAAACAAAACCACTTGAAGCAAATATGGCAAAAGTGAAAAAACATGTTCAACCTGAATGGGTGCATGGCTGCTCGTTACCTAAATCCAGGTGTTCCTGTGAACATCTGAAAGCAGGGGCTTACACAGAAACAAACATGTTTTATCTATCTTCTAGAATTTTAGGATTTTCATCTCAAAACCATCATGTTAGGCCTGGCAAGGTGATTTCACTGGTTTTGACAGGTTCCTAAAATGTATTTTCTCTTGCACATCCTCAAGTACAAACTGCCCACATGTCTGCCTCCTACCACCAGAACGTAAGCGGTGCTGCGGGCATTCTTCCACCATTATGTTCAGTTGCATACCCGAAGCATTAAAATGAATATACTCTATAAACTGAAAGATGAACTAATTCTTTAAATGTTTATTTCCTTGGTTTGGAAACTTAGGTGTAAGAGTGGAACCTGGATGTTACGTAAATGCAGCTTAGACCAGGTTTTGTCTAAATAGGTTTTATTTTAGACAGACTTAATATGAATACAGGAAAATTCTGGTCAGACACAACCATACAATTCCTTGTCTACTTGGTACATAGTGGGGGTTGGCAACAAAGTCACATATTGCTAGTATGGAAGACAGTTTCTTTCTCTGATTATGGTTTTCTTCCAATTCAGAATTTTCATTTTTTCCAATTTTTGGGAATCTTTGGTTCAGCTCAAATATAATTCCTGGATCTTAGTCGCATAGCTTATATTAATTCAGAGATTAAATTATTATAATGAGATGTCAATCTTCACTGACTGGCCAAAGTATAAAAAACAAGATGGTAGAATTCCTAGCGCATTAATAAATATTTACTGTAAAATACTCTTTCTTGAATAGTAAATGGATGTCCTTGAAGCTGTTACCAGTTCCTCTAGTGTATTCTAATTGTACAGAAAGTCATGTTATTTGCCTCTGAAAAAAGATTTCATGTAAGAAACAGACAAAAGGCAATCCAAGTACAATTTTTTAATAAAGATAATTACAAAAGATGGAAAAATCAGCTCAGAAAGGCCAATTACTTCTTTAATAGATCAGTTTTTTGACATAATAACTCACATCAATTTTAAATACTATCACATAAAGCATGGTGGAGAAAGAAATTTTGCTTCATAATTAGAAAACTCACAATATAACTTGCCAAGAAAAACAAAAACAAAAAAAGCCATTTTGAAAATAAATACAGTCCATGCCAAAGTAGTATAAAATGAAGCCAGAAGTCTTCAAAAAGAAAAAATTTTTCTTCCCGATATTTTCTCACTCTTTTATGGTTTCTGAAATTGGTGAGACACTCAAATTCAAGGGTTGCTGAGCTGTTCTGATTTGGCTCTGTTAAAAGAGGCAACATAAAATATTAAAGTTCTGGAGGGTCATGCCAAGACACACACACTGATGATGCCTTGAGTCAATTTTTAGAGTACTGACTACCTTAATCTTTCCAGTGATTTTACAATCTATTCAAGTTATCCTATAAAGGCTAGCACAAAATTACATGTGGTCAAATGTATGCTTTCTGATGATAAACACCTCAATTATGATTTTGCCAAACATAACTAAATTATGAATCATGTTATACCAGCCCAGCGTTTAATTTACCCATCTCGGGATGCCTGGGTGGCTCAGTCGGTTAAGTGTCCGACTTCTCAGGTCATGATCTCACGGTTCGTGGAGTTCAAGCCCCGTGTTGGGCTCTGTCCTGACAGCTCAGAGCCTGGAGCCTGCTTCAGATTCTGTGTCTTCCTCTCTCTGCCCCTCCCCAGCTTGCTCTCTGTCTCTTGGTCTCTCTCAAAAATAAATAAACATTAAAAAAAATTTTAAATTTACCCATCTGCCAACACCACACACACACAAAAAGTAATCATGTATACAGAAATAAGAGCACCATGAAAAGATCACATAAAGTTAATAGCAAAAGGTCTCAGATACATTACGTACAATACAAACTGATTTAACGTTCAGTTACACAACATTACTAGTCTTCAGCATTTTTTAAGGCAAGCTACATAAGTAAAAAAGAAACAGATAACACATACACTGATAGTTAAGACGGCATATATTATCTTGTGCACCACCAATACAGAGTAAAATTTAGAACACCTCATTCAACTTACTGATGCTCTCAGTCAAGTTCGGTCCAGCACTTCTCAAAAGAATACACACATAACACACCTAAAGTAAATGTATTTATTATTTTTATAGTATATAGAAATTATTAGATAAAAAACACAATTTACCCTTTGGTATCTGTTTTTTCACCACTACTGTCCTTGGATTTATCTTCTTCCTTAACATCTAAAAACAAAAATTGGGAAGAGATTAAAACTTACTTTAAAATATAAAATGTATACCTTTTAAAATATACCTTTCTTAAAATATAAAAAGCTGTCTTAGGGGCACCTGGGTGGCTCAGCTGTTTTAGTGTTCAACTTTGGCTCAGGTCACGTCTCACAGTTTGAGATCCCACATCGGGCTTGCTGCAGTCAAGACTGTCCGTGCAGAGCCAACTTCGGATCCTCTGTCTCCTCTCTCTTCCCCTCCCTCACTTGGGCTCTCCCCCAAAATAAACAAATATTTAAAAAAATAAAAAAAAAAGCTGTCCTATACAGTTTTACTATTCATGAATTCAATAACCATACAAGCTTTGTTAGGTGCTGTGCTAAATGAGAGAGGTTCAAGGAGTTAATGTCACATAGACCCTGCCCTCTGAAGTTGTTTTCCTTGCACCACAGTATTACAGCTGAGATATGCACTGTGGAGAAGTTCAGCCTACAGACATGAGCACAGCAGCACTGAGGGAGGTTGGGAAAAACTACCACAAAGAAGTGACCTTTGAAGAGATGCCCTCAGAATTAAAGAAGATGTGGCACTTGGCAATGAGAAAGAATGAAATCCTGTCATATGCAACAACGTGGATGGAACTAAAAGGCATTACGCTGAGTGAAATAAGTCAGAGAAGGACAGATATCATATGTTTTCACTCATATGTGGATCTTGAGTAACTTAACAGAAGACCCTGGGGGAAGGGAAGGGGGAAAAATAGTTACAAACAGAGAGGGAGGGAAGCAAACCACAGGAGACTCTTAAATACAGAGAACAAACTGAGGGTGGATGGGGGGGTGGGGGAGAAGGGAAAATGGGTGATGGGCATTGAGGGCACTTGTTGGGATGAGCTCTGGGTGTTGTATGTAAGCCAATTTGATAATAAATTATATTCATACAATAAAATAAAATGAAAGAAAAGAAAATCTTTAAAAAAAGAATAGAGAACCATCCCATTATATAGCAGTACATACAGATCTTCCTCATTCTTTTTTCTTTTTTTTCCATTAAATTTACTTATTTATTTTGAGGGAGAGAGAGAAAGAGCACATGAGCAGGGGAGGGGCAGAGAGAAAGAGAGAGGGAGAATCCCATGTAGGCTTCATGCTGTCAGCACAGAGCCTAATGTGGGGTTCGAACCATGGGATCATGACCTGAGCCGAAATCAAGAGTTGGACGCTTAACTGACTGAGCCACCCAGGCACCCCAGATCTTCCTCATTCTTATGTACCATAATCCATTTAACTGGTCCTATGTTAATCAATATTTGCTTTTTTCAAAGTATTTTGCTTTATTAATAATTTCATAATAAATAACCTTGTATAGATAAAAAAAAAAGAGAGAGAGAGAGATGTCTTAAGAATGAATAGCTTTTGGGTGGGAAAAGGGATGAAGTATCTTGAACAGAGGGAAACCTTAAAAGGACTTTGAGGCAAGATGGAATTAGCAGGTTTAGAAGGAAGAAATGAAAGACCACTGGGACTGAAGTATTCTGAGAAGAGAGAATCAGGTAAGATAAACCCAAGACACAACAGAGGCTAAATCTTACTGCTTATTCACTTTAACTCTCACTGTTTAAGTACTGAAACTCTACCATTTTAATAAAAATCAATAAAATAGTAACATTACCACTACAAACTCAAGATTACTAAAACAAATTAGCCTAAATGTGAATTTCTTCTTTAAAGAAGCATATGAGCCAAAGTTGTGATATAATGACCTAATAATAAAGATACAGCGATTATACACATCATCACTAAGCATTCTACATACACATTTCAGGAAACTGGTCTGCCTTACAATACAAACATGTGTGTGACAATAAGGATGACATTTCTTTCAACTTCTGGCTTAATTTTGGATATGTAAACTTAATAATTCAAATTGCTAAAATGGAACTGGGAAAGGGAGGAGGAAAAAGAAATGGCCCCCACTTTAGAGGTTTTGATTATAGATTTTTAAAAATGTTTTCTATGGTAATATTTCTTTATGTGTAGGACAAGGGATTTTAACAATCGGAAGGTCTTACAAGAAGAGCCCCACCACAAAAGAATTTTTTTTTTAAGTTATCATTATCAGCAACAAAAGTTTTGAGGAGCTAAATACTAAGAGATTAATCCACTACCAGGCTACTAAGCCAGAGCAAAAGGTACTCTCTTTTTAGCTAAAAAGGCAATTAAAGACAAGCAGCACTCTAGTAAATGTGTTTTCCCGTTTGGAAAACAAACAAACAAAAAGCACAAAAAAGATAAAGATTTTAAAATGAGAAGAAACTTCAAAAATGACAAGAATATATAACAGTGAGAGAAATGAAAAATACTAGAACAATCCTACAGCTAAAGCAAAGTCCTCCTTACCTCAAAAATAGATGGAATTTCTGGATGTCAATCAGTACATAAGAGCAGACTGGAGCCATCATTGTGATACATTGCAAAGTTAAAATTATAAAATGGTAGAGAATGGTAGCCTACAGAGGAGTGAATCATGAGTACAAGAACAGAACTAAAAGTGTCAGATATGCTGTGGAATCCTAACCTCTCTAGTAAAAAAGAAAAAAGAACACGATAGCCAGCTTATTCATGTAACTTCGATATAATAGATAAAAGGAAAAGGATGTTGGCCCAGTATCTCTATCAGTTTTCCGCATGCTACAGGGTTAAAATTAACAGCCAGCTAAACTCATGCTCATCACCATTACTTGTATACAGGCATCAGGTATCCAATCAAGAAATGCATCAAGTGTTGAGAGTACAGATATTTAAGATCTGGTGTTCCCTAGCCTCCGGCAGCCCAATCTAGCAAGGAGATACATAAAATCCTATAACGAGGCACTATAATACAATGTGTTAAACAAAATGACCAAGGTATGTGTAAGTGCTCTGGGAAATCAGATAAAAGATAACCAATTCTGGTAGTAGAATTCACCACTTAGAGCATCATTTTGTCAAAAGACAAGCTACTAACACAGCATTTTTAAAGTTAAAGCATTGAAGTATTATACCTCCTCTCCAACCCAGCTTCCAAATCCCTTCTCTTTCCTCAGTTTTTATGTTTTCATTCAACAACTTCTGAGCAAAGTCTATTCTCCTAGCTTTTTCACAATGGTGAAAAACTGGTCTGAAGATAATATGACTCTTCTTTTGTGTTTAATTCCCATCAAGTAAACTTTAGGTAATTAAAGATTATCTTAGAATTTCAGTTCTGCCCACAGACTACAAACGGACCTATAACCACTTGGTCTTCTCACCCAGTCTGTATCATCATAGTGTAATGTTTGCTATTTTATGCCTATGTCAGCAAGAGACAGTAGGTAATAAGGTTTTCTACATTATAGAGCAAATGTGATCAGTAACATCAGCAGAGCCTTAAATAAAAGATTTTAGAGCTAAGCACCATTTACATTGGGAAAAAAAAGTCATCTACCTAGCACACAACCCCTTCTAATACTTACTTGTGTAATGGCCTTCAGGATCTCATAAAAACTGCAGTGAAGCTCATTTTTATTTTTATTTATTTTTTTTTTGAAGCTCATTTTTAAAATTTAGAGTTAAAACACCTTTACCAAAAAATAAACCTGACCTGCTTTTTTGTCCTCTGTTTCCTTCTTGTCTTCTTCAATTCTAGCTTTCTTTGCTCCTTTCTTATGATCAGCCACATTTCTACGCCCTCCTTCTCCTTCATCCTCAGAGTCTGAGAATTCTTCATCACAAGCTATCCGTTTGTCAGACGCTCGAACTAATTATACAAAGATTTTAGACAGACAACATTAAAAATATCATTAATACCAAGTACGTTAGCATGTCTACACCACAACAGCATACTATTATGCTATTGCTCTAGCAATCAATAATAAATAGAATGAGAAGCTGCAAAGTCAAACAGAAGGTGCTTAATGTTATTCAATCCATTCTACTTTGGACAATTGGTATTACTAATTAATTCCCAAATATACATAATTAAATTTGACCACTTATGTACAGTCACATGAACTGAAAAGGTTGACACTCAAATCAGGCTTTAAGGCATATGAAAGTAAAACTATGGAAGATGAGCAATGGAAAAAAAGGCCAGTAATAATGGTGTGCTCAGGAAACACGACCCAAAGTGAAGTTCTCAGGCCATTAAACCTTCAGTTTGTAGTGATGTTTTTAACAAATCAGAAAAATGTAACAGAATACACATCAAGGCATTATCTTACTAGAAATTCTCTTGTCTGGATCTTCTCCATCTTCATCTCCGCTGTCTTCATGAACAGCATCTTCTGGAATAGCTTGCATCTGGACGCCAGGTGCATGAGGTAACATGCGTAAATTTTCAAATAAGCGCTGTCTAAATTACACGTACAAATGTATTAGACAAAATTCATTTTCTTTCAAGTTCCTCTTAAATGTAACAGGAAACATTAAGCAAAAATTTCATCTTTATCTGACTTAACCTGTGAGTTAAATTAGTAACACATAAAAGCACTGATACCTCAGACTGTCATTAACCCATTCAATCCTCAAAATTTATAATGTAGGTACTCTTGCATCCCCCATTTCACTGGTGAGAAAATACAAGCCTTCAAGGCAAATGAACCTGCCACATGTCACAAAACTAATGTGTGGCAAAGAAAGAGGACACAAACTCAGGCCAGTGTGCTACAATAACCCTCTAAACACTTTGTTCTTAGAAATAAAGCTTTATCAAAATGTTTTCAAAAATGAAAATTTCACTTTCATGTAAGGCAAGGAAGTATACAATTTAGAGAACCTTTGCGATTTAAAAATATTTAATAGAAAATGGAAATATTTTTGAGCTATGAGGTCCATACATTTTCATTATCTCAGGAAAAAAAAAATGAGTAATCTTAAGGTTTCAATGCTTTTGAATAAGACAAAGGAAGTATCTGATATATAAAGCTAAAGATGAAATGTTTACCAAACCAATTCAATGATTTCTTACTTTATCTTTTCCATATATTCGGGAGTATTCTGGTTTGTCATGTTTGAAGGACTAATATGCAGTTTGAAGTCCGGGCCAAAATACTCAAAGTAATCATTATATGGCAATTCTATTAAAA
Source organism: Panthera leo (assembly GCF_018350215.1). Taxonomy (NCBI): domain Eukaryota; kingdom Metazoa; phylum Chordata; class Mammalia; order Carnivora; family Felidae; genus Panthera; species Panthera leo. The sequence continues at coordinate 102,076,073 of NC_056683.1, forward strand.
ACAATGAAATAAAGTGGCATATTAAAAGTTCAGTTTTCACACAAATCCATGCACAAAATCCAGATTCAAGTTGTGAAATGTTCCCCAAAAAAATATTTAAAAGTGAACACAAAGGGAATTTATTAAGTGACTATTCTATTTATACATGGTTTTGGAATCTACTCTAATCATCCATCCATCCATCCATCCATCCATCCATCCATCCATCTGTATATATAAACAGTTCCAACCAATAAAGATATAATAAGAATACTTACCATTGGGAATCTCACAATCAAGGGCAACTGCAGTCTCGTATGTCCAACATCGAGCAACATTACGAATTGTGTATCCACCTCCCCCAAGCATCAGTAACGGTAAATTGAAAGTTTTTACAACTTCTACACATTTAGCATGACCTAAGACAAAGAAGATCTGAGTAACATACAAATCTAAATATTTTAGCAGTTTGAAAAGTTTTAAAAAGATAATAAATGCAAAGTTTTACTCAACCAAAATGGCTTTTCTAAGTATTTAAAAAATATGTAAAAATTTCAAGAAATCTCTAGTCTAAAATTTACTTTTCAATCATATGCCTTTCACACAATGATTTTTAAAACACTGGCTACTTTAGCAAGTATCCCTGATAGAAAAGTCAAATATACAACTAAGATTAAAATATGAATATTTTTTATTAACATATGAAAAAGTTCTGTGATATGAAGATTCTATGTTCTTGTGAGGTTATGCGGGGTGGGGGGAAAGGTTACAATGAAACATACACAATCTAAATTTTCCCTCTAGACTCATACAAATTATGGAAAGCTATATAACAAAGTTTAACTGTGGGTTATCTTCAGGCAGCAATACTATGGATAATTTTTTTAACTTATCTAAGATTATAAAATTAGTATCTATTAGTATAAGAAATACTTCAACAAACTTCTGTGTGTAGAAATTTGAGGAAAAAGTAAACCCAATATAAAAACAAAGTATTTCTTTGGATACATGTACCAGTTCAATAATCAATTATAAGTTAATTACCGGTAATTTCTTGATATATTACTTAGGTATACAAATCAATCTTTAAAGAAAAAAACCCTTCAATTGTAAAAGAAAACCATGCTTACTGGAGATTATCAGGAAAAATCAAAACAGTGCAAAGGAAAACCTATCTAAAACACCATCATTCAAAGATAGTATTTGAAATATTTCTTTTTTTAAAGTTTACTTTATTGGGGGGAGGGAGAAAGAGAGTGCATGTGTAAGTGGGTGAGGGGCAGAGAGAGAGGGAGAAAAGTCCTCAGTAGGCTCCACACTGTTAGTACAGAACCTGACATCGGGCTTGATCCCATGAACCGTGAGATCATGACCTGAGCTGAAACCAAGAGTCAGATGGATGCTTAACCAACTGAACCACCAGGTGCCCCTTAAACATTTCCCTACAAATTCTGAGTTAATAAGGTTTAATTAGTTTTTTCATGTAATTGTATATTGTGAGCATTTCTAATTAAGTATTCTTCAATAGTTGCACCATATGATTCATAACCCAATTTCTATTATCACTACTAGAAAAATGAGTGTTTCTTGTAACAGATAAAAATGAATGGCAGAGATCACAATAGTAACAACATAAAGGAGGGCAGAAAGGAGATGGACAAGAGGTGACTAATAGACTTAAGAAATACAAATTGAAGTTGGCAGTGCAGAAAGCTTAGAATCAAGTTTAAGATTTGGGATTGCAAATATCCTTATGCTTTATACCAGGGAAATTGTAACAGTTGGCTGAAATGTACATTAATGTAAGAGTAAAACACTATAGTTTATGATTATGAATGCTATTACTTTTCAGTATGAAGGCATTAAAGCATTTTCAAACAGCTAAGACAGGAAAATGGTCTGTTAATACCCATTTTGTACTAATATTAGGTAGATCATTTTTAAAAGAACATGTCCATTTTGAGGCCAACATATGGTTATCAACACATTAAGTCCAACATATGAAACTATTATTTGGCCACTGCTGACCTACCAAGAAAAAGGGCAATCAAGTTTGTATGGTTCAACCTAATAAAAGCAAAATAGATTATACCATAATTCTAAAGCTAACTGGTATAGAAGCAATCGTAACATTAAGTAAAATAGCCTTTAATATCTGGATTTAGTTATTTAATTCCATTTAAGCCAACAGTAATTCTGGAAAAGCTCTATTGAGAATTCTTCACATCTTACGAAGGAATTCAAAGCATCCATTTGTTACCTAAAAGTTCAAAAGGAAAACAACTACAAAATCATGTACGATAGTCATCATTATTGATCCCCATATAACAAATTTTAAGACCTTATTAAATAAAGTTTCAGATTTATTCTTAAACTCTAGAGTTAATTCCATGATGGTGATCTTTTACTTTGGTCTGGACTTCTATCACAAGTTAATTTCAACACTTGATCAAATTTAAATTTCTGGTGTAGTACTAATCTCCCACATCTTTTCTCATTTCTCAGAAAGCTACTTGAGAATGTGCGCCACCCAAATGAGACAAAAGTGAGGAGGAAGACCGAGGAAAGAGCCATAGGGGAGGGGAGGCACACAAGAGAAGCAAAGAGCTCTTTGTTCTACCATATCTATAGGGGATAGATACTCAACCAAACAGTAACAGATCAGAAGGCTATTCTTCAAGAAGGTAAAAATGATGGAATATTTGATGCATCTGAACATTTGAAGCTATTTAGACACTGGCAGTTTAATAATAAGTAAAGAGAAAGCTAAGTAATTGAAAAACTGGGCAAGAAAAACAAGTTATGCAAAAAAGAAAAATCTGGTAACTGAAAAGTGCTTTAACATTAATGACACTGTAAACACTGAATGCCACAACCAAAATTCTAGTATACATACCCAGATTTAAATTGTAAAAATGAAGACACTGGAAGGGTGTGTGCATGTGTTGGGGACAAAGTGGTGAAAAAGAGCTAAATCCCTCTTCTTCCATGATAGGAAGTGAATACGCAAAGCTAAAATAGAAAGTAACAAAATTTGCATGTTATATTTCTAGAAAGATAAAAACCAGGGGTGCCTGGGTGGCTCAGTCGGTTGAGCGTCTTGACTCTTGACTTCGGCTCAGGGCACGATCTTGTTTATGGGATGGAGCCCCCTCGGGCTCTGTGTTGGGGGCACAGAGCCTGCTTGGGGTCCTCCCTCTCCCTCACTCCCTGCATCCCCCCTGTGCACACACACACGTGTGCCCTCTCTTTCTCTCTCAAAATACACATAAACTTAAAAGAAAAAATAAAAGATAAACACCAAAGAGAGGAACCAAAAACACTGAAAATGGCTGCTTTGGTTGAGACTGCAAGAAACTTTATAGAAGTATTCGCTGATGAATGTATCAACAAAAGAAAATCTAATTTACCGAAACAAGATTAATTATAGTTAATGCATACATACATTCAACAAAACCCATGAAAATTACAGAGCATGTAGCTCTGTGTAAAAATTGTAATGAAAACTAGTATGGGAAGTTCTTGGAAGAAAAAAAAATTCTCCTGGGACTATCATCCATTAAATTGCTTACCTTTGACTGTCAAATTGAAGCAACCAAGCCTATCACCAGATAGTGAGTCAGCACCACACTGTAGCACCACAGCACTAGGTTGATACATTTCCATCACTTTCGAGATAATCTATGAAGATAACCAAAGTTATTATCTCTAAAAATACTTTTTAAATTCCATTTTGATTTTATGTTTTTTTTAAAGATTTTATTAAGTATCTTTATACCCATCATGGGGCTCGAACTCTTAACTCCAAGATCAAGAGTTACAGGCCCTAACTGTGCCAGCAAGGTGCCTCTCCATTTTGATTTTGAAATAGTAATACTTACAGGCTTAAAAATCTGCCCATAGGACTCATCATCTATACCATCTCTCATTGGAAAATTGACAGCATAGTATTTGCCTTTTCCAGCACCAATATCCTAAAATATATAATTAAACAGCTCTTAGGGAGTATTTCATAGTGAAAATATTTGACATGTTTATTAAAATATTTTTCTGCAAGATTGTAAAAACAGGTAACAATATCCAATTCTGAATTCAGCTTTTAGGTTAAGAAAGGAAATAATACAGAAGAAGTACATATTCCAATATTAATGGATTGCATTATTAGGCTGAAAAGAATGAGTTCCAATTAATCTGAAATGGTTATCTTGGGAGAACAGAAATTGAACATAAACAATTAAAGGCAATATTACAGGAGACCAAGAAATAATCATCAACAGAATATGTAAGACAACATTATGAATAAAGCTACAGAAAATAAATATTCTGGGCAGAAAAACCTTGCAGAACAATTGTCTCTATAATGCAGAATCCTCCTTGTGGCTCATAATCTGGTGTAAGTTTATTTATGATGAAAGATAAGCCCTGACTGTCCTGATGTCTTGACAACTGCAGACTAAAGCACCAAAATCTGCTCTTTAATTGCGCTTGAAGTAAATGTTTCTACTTGTTGAATAAATACCACTCTAGGCATTAATACCTTCCAAATGAAGCAAAAGAAAGAGAGAGCTGGGTTCAGCAATGTAGACACACTTAGGATACACACACACACACACACACACACACACACACAACATATACTTATTTGTATAAATAAGTATTTGAAATACTCATTTCACGCATAGATGCATGAGTGTAAATGTACCTCTGCATGTGCACACATATATGTTCCTTGAAGAAACAGTACAGTATAAAAAATTGCTACAAAATACTTCTTTACCTGCCACACCAAAGGATTAGGGGTGACTGATAATCAGGTGTTTTAAATTATGATACAATATACTTGAATCCTTAGGATTACTAACACTTGTGTGTAAATTCTCCCCTGATCTCTCATATAATAATCTGAGCTTGATTCATTTTAAAAAAGCATAGTTTATCCTTCAGTATTAGAGTTATTATGAGCCAACTTCCAACGAAGACAAGTAGTGGGATTACACATCTCCTCCCAACCAAATTTTTCTTAAGAACTCTAAATGTTTATATGTAACTAAATGCAAACCATACAGATGTGGATAAACTAAAAGCACTGTGAATTCCTAAACTCCTTCATTAAAAACCAAATTCCTGGAATATATCTTGACACCGAGATTTCAGAATACAGAAAGTTGGTCAGCACTTCTCACTCCAGCCAAAGGCTGGCAACTCAGAGCTGCTCCCCTTGTAGCACCAGGCTATATCCCTTCCATTTCTAATTCCTCAACTACTACTGTATCATACCCCTTTTTCTTCTACTTATGCTCCTGATCTAATAAATGCATACAATTCTGAACAATGATCAACGCTCAAAGTATCCTTCTTTTCTAATTTAGAATAAATTGTCACGAAGGAAAAGGAATGTTCATCAAATTAACATCTAAAGATACACACAAGTTTTATGAAACTCCAAATATAACAACATATATGATTGATCTTGAGTTCCTTGCAAAATTTTGGGGATACCTTTTATAATAACTAAAGGGAAAAATATTATGAGGCTATTTCATATAGTGTGTGCAAAATCTTAAGTGAGTAGAAGATATTCAAAGTCATACTGAAATCTTTTAAAAACATTCATTCTCCAATATTTTCCACCAACTTCAATCATAAGAATACTGTCAGAAATTAAAACACAGGCTGACTTTTGCCATTTCTGAGATTAATTAGGACCATACTGAAAAGAGACTTTAATTTTTTTAAACTTAAACTTAGGAAGGCTTTTGCTGAATTTCTAGTGCAATGGTTGTAGGCAAAGGAATTCTAGTGATTTAGAGCAGTGCAGCACAGAATCTGAATTTCTGAGGCCTGACAGTATGTTCCCAGGAGACACTGATACTGCCAGTTTAAGGGTCATACTCTGAGAATCACTAGTATGTAAGTTAAGACCAAGTGAGGAAAGACACTGAACGAGCTAACAGGCAAGAAAGTGAAAATGTAAATTTTCAATTTTAAAAGCCACATAATTTAAACAGAAATAAACCACTGACGCTCTACCTATTTATAAGATTTCACCATCACAACTCTTACTGAAAGAGCACCACCTTGTGGTCAAATAAAGAAAACTCACGTATTTGAAAAACATGGTTGCTAAAATAAACTCCATACCACAGATATGAAAAATAATCTTAATAAAATAATTTAGAACTAATGTTGAATGCCATGCTAAGAGAAATTTCCTATATAATCCAGGCTGAATTAAAAACAGCTATTTAAATTTTTTAATAAATTTCAACATGCATATAGTTTGGTTCAAGAAAAACTAGTGTAGAAAAAGAAAAAAAAAAAAACTTCAGGAACTTTGTAGAAACAAGATTTGACCACTGGTTTTTACATTCATTAAAGACCACCAAATGGAAGAAGATAACAGAAATATAAAAGAAATAGTTGCATTTAATTTAACAGGCAGGCAGGATAAGCTATGGTATTCTTTCCCCAAAGGAAAAAGAGATTAAAATTAGACCTATTAAATCAAGACTAACCATAAAAAGAACAGTACAAGAATCTAAAAAAGATTTTATTGTTTTCTTATTTTCTTCCACCAGTCTTTACAATCAAAGACAATGTTGACTACTATCAAGTAGGTTTTGAAGATTCAAACGAACATCAATCAAGAAGACTGCTTAGTGCTTCAGGGATGTTCAAAAACAATTATTCAATCAAAGAAAGTGACCGAGCCAAAGGAAGTCCTCTCAGAATTTTTGTATAGTCAACGAAAGTGAATTCTAGCATATGTTAGATAACATATAAAAAATGACTCTATTCTGCACACAAATTTCAAATTAATGACTCAAGAACAATATTAGTTTAGATATATAATTATTAGCTTCCTCAGTTTTCCTAATATTTATCTCGTAATTATTTATTCAGACCGAATTCAGTCTTACCCGCAAATCTCCTGTTCCGGGAAAGTATTCCCCATACTTATGGAATGATACAGTCATTACACGATCTGTGGTATAAAAAGCTTCTTCGACACCATCACCATGATGGATATCAATATCAATATATAAGACTCTTTGATGATACCTGAAAACAAAGCCGTATGTTTTCAAAGGGTTTTAAGATGGGGAAGAACCACATGGATTCAGAAAACCTATTTTTGAGCTCTTGCATTCCAGAATGTTTAATCCCTTTTCTTACTTTACTTCCAGCTTAAGAGACCATTCATACACCTGAAATTACAAGTTTGAGCCTTAGATCCTTAAATCTTCTCTTTAGCCCCAATCTAGGTAAGAAAATGTATTTACTCTCTCTGTGAAATCTGTCCTATTCTACAGGTTTTAAAAACATAGCACATGTTCCTATATATTAACAACTGAAGATTATACCATACTTAGAACTGGTACTTTAAAACATCTCTCTAGTACATTTTCAGGGTTATACAACAGTGGTTAGCAATCTATGGTTCATAGTCCAAATTTGGCCAATGGGATCTTTTTTAAAGCTTTAATATAAGAATAATTTTTACATTTTTAAATGGCTGAAAAATAAAATTAAAACAGGAACAGTTCAGGATATGTGACAATTAAGTGAAATTCAAATTTCAATGTCCATAAATAAAGTGTTACTGAAACATGGCCACGTTTATTTGTTTACATATTGTCTACGGCTTCTTTTGTGCTTCAACTGCAGAATAGAGCAGTTGTGACAGAAACCACATTCGGTACTCTCGTCACTTCACAGTGCTGATTGGAGCACTGCAAATTGCAGCGATACAGTTATAACCTGAATGCATTTTAAGAGCCATGTGTATCATCATAATGTGACATCTTATTACTAGCACGCACCCAGGTCAAAACAAGAGAAAAGGAAGGTGAACTTTGAATGTCATCCTTTTATGGCACTATAACGTGAGGATTATTCTGTTATTGAGTTTAATGGCAGCACAGTATTTATTACATGATGATACCACAGCTATGTTAAAAGAAAATAATGTAAACTGACATTATCAAACTAAGCACTCTTAGGAATAGTCTCAACTCACAGGAAAGCACCATTCAGCAAAGTTATGAAATAAAAGTAGAATGTCTCATCATAGCAGAATCTCTTCACAAAAATAATAAAGCTGTGAGCAAAGCAAGTTTCTAAGTGGTTCATAAGTGGCTTATCAACTGTCGACTAATTAAATGTTTGATCACATCAGTTAAAGAAATATGTCTAGACAAATTAAGTTAAACTTGTTTAAGAATATAAGCATGTGGGGGGCGCCTGGGTGGCTCAGTCGGTTAAGTGTCCGACTTCAGCTCAGGTCATGATCTCGCAGTCCGTGAGTTCGAGCCCCGTATCAGGCTCTGTGCTAACCGCTCAGAGCCTGGAGCCTGTTTCAGATTCTGTGTCTCCCTCTCTCTCTGACCCTTCCCCGTTCATGCTCTGTCTCTCTCTGTCTCAAAAATAAATAAATGTAAAAAAAAAAAAAAAAAATTAAAAAAAAAAAAGAATATAAGCATGTGGGCAAGAACTATTACTCAAGAGATGAAGACACAAGAACCAACATCAATAGTAAATTAAAAACCAAGGCAAATAATTTCAAATGGTTTTCCCTGGCTCTCAATGAGCTCACTGAAACATTTTAGTTGTTTATATGAGGAGTCAATTCCAAATTTTACATGACTGAAAAATCAGCTTCTATGAACTGTATGCATGGAATCAACTATAGACAACATTTTCAGTACTGAGAAAAAACTAATTCACTACAATCTCAAGTGGAATCTAAGACATGTTACAACCGATAATGGTTAAAAAAAACCAAAACTTTATAAATTTCCAAATTCTTAAGTACCTCCTCTATAGATACCGCTCTCAAACTGCCATCAAGGGTAACTTTAAAACTGTTCTAGTAATTTAGAGATAATTTTATCCATTAGTAGAGAACAAAGCCCCACTGCACGTAAAACTACACAAACTCATTCAAAAAACAAATTTCCTTTAACACAACGTTTCATATTTTTGCCTTCAAGAGTTAAAACTTACAAAATGTTAGAACATGAACTTCAGGGTCATGTCATTTCTCATTAGTTGAAACTATAACCCAAATCTAAATTGCTACACTACTTCTAGTATTTTTTAAAAGGATATTTAATGGGAGTTTTAGATATACATAGGCATTTCTCATTCTCACTAATCCAAGGAATGGGAAAATGTCCTGCATTTCTACAATGGTTTATAAAAAATCCATAGAAGACTCACCATAACTACTTTTAACCTACTTGATATGTTTTTTAAAGCCATAGATTCATATTGTTTTAAACTTTTTTCATAAGAAAAATAACACAAATTAACTTACTTTAGTAACTCAAGGATGGCAAGTACAATATCATTAACATAACAGAATCCTGATGCTTCTGATTTCTTAGCATGATGTAATCCTCCAGCCCAGTTAACAGCCATATCAGTTTGTTGTCGGTTTAACTTCACAGCTCCAGCTAAAAAACCAGACAGGGTAGACTTGGAAAGTGTTTAAAATAAAAACCAGTAGAACTAGACAAAAGCCCTATATAGAATATGCCATGTATAAAAGAACTTAAAATTACAAAAATATAAGGATCATTGTCTAGGGCACAAACAGCCAATTTTTTCTTAGATAAATATATATATTTTTTAAGTTTATTTATTTTTGACAGAGACAAAGTGCAAGCATGAGCTGGGGAGGGGCAGAAAGAGAGAGGAAGACACAGAATCCGAAGCAGGCTCCAGGCTCCAAGGTGTCAGCACAGAGCCTGACGTGGGGCTCAAACTCACAAACTGTGAGATCATGACCTAGGCCAAAGTCAGACGCTTAACCGACTGAGCCACCCAGGCGCCCCTCCTTAGATAAATATTATCCTATAGCTGTGATCTGATTAAATAAGGGTATATATGGAAATTGGTAACTAGTGAGGCAGAAGAGAGAAATCTCTAAGTGAAAATATAATAGCAGTAAGAAACTGAAAACTTCAAATCATTATGACCATAAAACATGGGGAATTCATTGACTGATTTTTAAAGAAAGAAGTAACTACCTTTACTTATTTTTTTTTTCAAAGTAAGCTCTACACCCAATGTGGGGCTTGAATTCATGATTCCTAGATCAAGAGTCACATGCTCTACCCAATGGGTCAGCCAGGTGCCCCAAACACAGGGGTTTTTAAAGACAACTGTACTCTACCATAAACATACAGACTACTTTTTTGTTATTAAAATCCACTACCATTAAAACTTTTGCTCTAAACAAATAACCCAAAAGATACATACTAAGTTTAAGTCATTTTTTTTTAAATTTGAGAGAGCGAGCACAAGCAGGTGAGGGGGAAAAAGGATCCCAAGCAGGCTCTGTGATGCCAGCACAGAGCCTGACGCAAGGCTTGAACCCACAAACTGTGAGATCTTGACCTGAGCCAAAACCAAGAGTTGGACGCTTAACCAACTGAGCCACCCAGGTGCCCCTAAGCCAATTTTTAAATCTGAATCAGGACACTTACCAACTGAGCCACCAGTTGAGAGCTGACAAAACTCAAAGAGTCCATCAAACACTGGACAATCCTCTCCAACATTAACTGTGAAAGATGGATTTCAGTTACAAGCCCTTCTGTGAATTAATGAAACCTTTTCTTATAAAAACTTTATTTGATGCAATCATAAAACATCTTGGTAGAAAGCTAAAGTTTGTTACTTAAAAATATATCACTTATCCAAGGTAATTAAAGCATTATATGTGAAACACCACCATCAAATCTTACCAGGATTATTCGTAGAACATCTCTACTCTATTACCAAAAAATCAGTAGCAATCAAAATATAAAACGTATTTGATTTAATTAAAACACAGACTTAAATTTAGGCATTTCTCCTCAAATATTCAATTAATCAAGATTCTAAAAAATTGAAGCAACTTTAATTCCTTTATAATTTACTCTCTCTACAATTCCTTACATGCACAGACTATCCATAACTTTGAACTATATTTTAGCGAGTACTAAAAAGATAAAGCAGCAGGTTGCCTACCCCATCTCAAAGGAGAAGAATTAACTAAGTTCATAACAGCCAGGGTGTAGAAGAAAGGAGTAAATAAAGCACGAGAAAACAACACCTACAGATATGTGACACACTGCAATAGATTTAGTTCCTTAGTACAGACAGGATAAAAGGGACATATATGTATATAACCCATTCTCAAGTCTCTCCCCACCTCTCAAATTACAACTTCTTCAAAAGTAAGGGTAATTGTTTTACATAGCTTTATATATATATCCTTAATCTAACACTACAATGAATAAATTTTAGTTTCTTACTGCTCAGATATAATCATAATCATAATATAATTCAGTACTATGTATTAATAAATCAATCCTGTTAATTCATCTGTCCCATCTACTCATGACTTTTAATCTTAAGCCTAAATCTCCATCAAGAAAACATGTATAAATAGTATGTTCTATTTACATTACAGCATTTTACTGAATAAATAATCGATAGTAGAAATGTATACAAAGTTCTATAAATGTATGAGATGCCTAACAACTACACTTAATTTAGCATTATTGAAATTGTTCATTAAAAAAACATCATCACTAAAATTGATTAATAAAAACACTGATAAGAATGAACTCCAGTTAACAAGGTTTAAAAAACTCTGGCAATCATTCTAGGATGACACTTTGCATTACACTTTCAAGCCAACCGATCACTAATAAAATACTTTTTATCTATAAAATGCTTTATAGAAGAAAATCAAAAGTGTCACTAACAATGGGAAGGAACAGATTATATATTACAATCCAGATTAACTAAAGCACACAAAGAAAATGAGATATATATACCAGGCTAAGACCAATCAAAGTATAATTACTTTTTTTAAACAGCAAGGGAACAAAGTCTTCCCACTGATACCCATTCTCCCAAAGTTAACCAAAACAAAGAGTAGAGGAACACCAAATAGCTCTTTGGCAGTTTGACAAATCAATAGGCTTCAAGTAGAGTTTGCTTTTGTTTTTTACAAAGTAGCTTTAATATTTTTACATTGACTTCTCAAACCAATAATTAAAATAATATTTAGATCAGGCAGAATACCTAGATTTGGATAACTCTAATTATAAGCTTCTAAAAATACTCATTTACACTTATCAATACTAGCATATATTTTTAGCACAGAAACGTACATCTCTGCATCTGCTTACTATACTCAGACATATTATCGGGTCTTATTGAACGTAGAAATTTGATGTACTCATCACTGTGGTATTTTGTCATTTCCTCAGCAGTGGCTTTATGGGGCCTCTGTGAAGAAAACCAAATGTCAGAATTGTGGAATTACAACTGGTTATATCAGAATTATCAAACACAAAATATACAATTTCCCCTAACCGTCCTCTAAAAGAAATTAGGCTGGCCAGAACAAAATAAATTTCAAAGCTAATCCAAATTTATAAATGTGTGTTTTTAGGAAACCGTATCAATTCTGAAGCTAATTTCTACTCCTTTAAAAGCATTAGACAGGTCTGGCCCCAACTATAAATTAATCACTCCTTTTATTTTAGTGGAAATGGCTCAACACTTACCGAATCCATGTTCAGAAACACTTTCTTTCATTTTCCGTCACAAACCTTCTATCATAAACCTGCTCTGCATACAGTGAGAATGAGACTCAATCTCAATTTTAAGTCTTTGTTCAGAATCTCTCTTCCTTTCCTCTGCCTATCTTAATTATCCTTGTGCCCAAGAGCTCAATTTTATTTATGACACACTTCTCCCAGAAGCCCAGAAGGCTTCCAGATAGTCTTATCCAATCCTCTCCTCTAATGTTTATATTTCAAAGAAAATAACTCGTGTATATACATATATATATATATATACATATATACATACGTACATACATACATATACACGTATACACACACACACACACACACACATATATATATACACACATACATACACACACCCCCAACACTGTTAACTGCTTCAAGTCTTTCTTTTCTCCCCAGATAGGCAAGAATTGTGTCTTACATTTGTTTATATATACTCCCATCAGTGCAAAAACATTTAAAGCAGTTGTATCTTAAATGTTATTTATATTCTGCACGTCCACTAACACACTGTTCCATATGCCAATTTTCTAGAATTTTCTACATAATTCTTCCGTAATAGTCCCAGGTCAACTCTTCAGCAGCACAGCCAGGTCAACCACTACAGTAACAAAAATATTTAGTATGCTAAACTGAGTTGTTCTCCAGAATGTGAAAAGGTGGGATATGGGAAACTTTTTAAAAGTAGTGGAGGAGCAGGGAAAAGAGAAGCTACAGTTCCCACACTCCCAGTTTTCTCTGAAGAATAAAACAAAAAGGAGTTTCTGTTTTCTTCCAGACTTTTTCATCTGCTAAATGCCCTCCAAAGGGAGTAATAAAGTTTCAGGGCAGTAGATTAAAAAAATAAAATCACTGCTGAATATTTACCAAAAGGTATACTCACATATATTTCCATTTTTCTATATAAGCCATAATTTAGCAGCAAGTTGTGGGTCATGCGGATTCTATGAGGTTTCATGGGATGACCCTGTCCATAATAATAATTCCCAATATCACCTAAAATAGAAAAACAACATCAACTGAATAATACGAACAAGAGAATCTTCACAATCTAAATTTATGTAGGTTTATCAGTAGCAGGCATTTATCACCCAAATAAGATTTAAAACCTTAAATGATGATTTTGGATTTTTCAACTTTCAAATTATATTAGAAAACCAAGATACTATGTACACGTTTACATGTGATAACTCCATTAGTATATGTTATGCTTATTTATAGATTAAGGCAAGGAAGCTTTCTGATTTTCAGCTTACCAAAATGTCTTATTTAGGATTAGTTCAAATAAAATACTCTGTAATGACTTAAAAAAGTGGTTTTTGTTACTTAAATTGATAATTACTTTTCATATTCACTGGCAAGTTCAGATGCCTAATGTAAATTCGCGGAGTTTCACTGTTATTATTTAAAGATTTTACAGCAATTACTTCCTGAATATTTACTGGCATTCCAGAAATCCTTTAGAGTTAGAATTATGTGGGTTAAAACATTCCACATACATCCTTATCACAGTTTATAAGAGAAATTTTTGGTAAATGAAATTTAGATCGTAAATAAAATTTTGCTCTGATGAGACACACATACTCATGACATTTTTTAAGGTAGAAAGGGTATTCTGTCTCATTCTTAATGATTAAAAGTTGTAACTGCCAGCCTACCTTTCCATGACATCTTATATACCAACGTTTTAAAACTTATACATAAGGTCTATTTTAAAATGAGCAGGTAACACCAAAACCAGATTTTCATCTATCAAATTTCAATAAAATCAATACTTTTAGGTAAAGACCTAGTGGTTTTATAATAAAAATATTAAGGAAACCTCTAAAAATATACTATTTTTTTAATGTAACAAGCACTTTCTGCAACAGACTGTATTAAATTAGAAATTATTTTAGTATCAATTCTAGTCTTTAAATAAATAATTCCGAAATTTTGTTAGGACAGTCAAGCTGACTTTAATGGCTTGAAGTTAATCACTTCAACATGAGTTTATGTAAAAGCTAGGGATAAAGAATACCATTTCCCTCTCTATCTTCAGGATCAAAAAAATCTTCCAAAATCCTAATATACACATTTGGTTAAAAATTTTTTTTTAATGTTTATTATTTTTGATAGAGAGACACACACACAGAGCAAGCAGGGGAGGGGCAGAGAGAGAGAGAGATACAGAATTGGAAGTAGGCTCCAGGTTCTGAGGACAGAGCCCAATGGGGGGCTTGATACCACAAATGAGGAGATCATGACCTGAGCTGAAGACGGCCGCTTAACTGACTGAGTCACCCAGGTGCCCCCACCTTTTTTGGTTTAATGTAAACTGAGAACTCAAAAACTTGCATTTCTCTCTTCCATGTACTTGATAATACTCCAGGACAAACATTCCTGTTTTATAATGGGCCTATTTTCATAACATAGCTATTTCTAAATACTACTACTGTTTTATTTTGTTGGTATTGTAACACTAATTTACTTAACTCATTTTCAATACAAACTCTCTTCCGAAAACAACATATACACAGTCATTTAAAGGGAAAGCCACCTTTCTTAAACCAAGAGCCAACAACAAAGCTAAGACAATACAGACAAGTAGCTAAGGAAGACTATGGGGATATGTAACATTCCTCTGCGTATATATATCACAATTCAGAGGCCATGTATGAAATAAACTACCTTTACAAGGATGTACTATGAAGCTCAGTTCTACATGGTTGGCACCACACATACTTCCTTGAAAGCAACCTGGTCTCAAGAAATTGAGGTATGGAAAGCCCGCTAGAATCACAAAGCACCACGTACCCAAATTAATGCAAGGGAGGTTACTTCTAAGTTATCACTACCAAGAGACCATGAGAATAAGAATAAAGAAACTCGTCTTCAGAGAACTTCCAGACACTTGGTTAGATTTACTAAGATGAGATGTCTCTAACATCTATTATATTTTAAGACCAAATAACTCTAGTTATAGACATACTGAGAGTCCAATGGAAAGCCACTAATAATCTAATAATAGGAAAGATGCCAATAACCTACAGAAGGGTGACTACAGTAGCAATTTCTCAGCAAGCATGTTTGAAAAAAAAATGATAGCAGCAATGAACATTTATTGAGTGCTTACTAGGAGGTACAATTCTAAGCACTTCACATTATTATCTGTTAATCTTGTCAATTAACCCTATGATGTAGCTATTTATTATTACTATTGTTCCTATAGTGAAGTAATGTGAGATGCAGCTGAGTCCGGTAATATTGCCAAGCTAGAAGAGCTAGAGTCAAATGTGGGCAGAACAACGCAGACCATCTTTAAGCAGTAGCTAGTAGGAGAGCAACGACATTTACAGTCAGTAGAAATGGTAGGGGAAAGCCTGGCTAGGAAAGGATATAATATGGTAAAGGTTTAGGGTCTTCACTAATTTCAAGAAAATGAATATAAGAAACTACCTATCTAATCCATCACTTTTTTACCAATATAGGGTCCTCCAATTTTGTATGAATATACATAGCTTTCAACAAGTTTTCTCTGCTACAATTTAGGCGCCCCAGACCCATCAAAAATATGTGCCCCCTACCTAAATGACACATGTCCACAAGGGCAACCAAGCCAAAGATAAGTATTAACTGGTTTACCAAGAATTCCCCCAAAATGTAAGGGGTTAATAAAAGAACCATCTCCCAATTCTTTCTGGTTTAATCCCATATCTCAAAATTCTCTCAAGGCTGCTTTGTAGACATCCACTTTTCAATAAACATAAAATGTCTTTTCTTAGTTTTAAGAACCTACAAATTCCACTCATCTAAGTGGTGAAGTAATGCAACTTGGACATTTTATTTTAACGTTTATTTATTTTTGGGACAGAGAGAGACAGAGCATGAACGGGGGAGGGGCAGAGAGAGAGGGAGACACAGAATCGGAAGCAGGCTCCAGGCTCTGAGCCATCAGCCCAGAGCCCGACGCGGGGCTCGAACTCACAAACCGTGAGATCGTGACCTGAGCTGAAGTCGGATGCTTAACCGACCGAGCCACCCAGGTGCCCCGCAATTTGGACGTTTTAAATGTTATCTTGATTTTCATCAAAATACATAAAAATGCTTTACCAATGAAGCAAACATCAGAAAAATTAGCTCAAGGTGGTTCCCTGAACACAATAAATTTTAATCGTCAACATGAAGAAATCCTCACAAAGAATTCATTTTATCTGCAAAATTTTAGCAACTGTTCACTCTTCAAAAGAAGCTATCAGAACAAAATGGCTACTAAGATCTACACTCTCACCTGAAGTACTTGAGACTAGATGTATTTAAGATTTTTTTTCAGGTTTTATAAATGTAGTTGTTACATCTGTTGTATATTATGTGATATCCTGGGATCTACACAGCAGCCTATAATCAAACATTAATACTTTTGCAGCAAAAAAATGTGTGAAGATTCACAATATGCAGAATGATTATAAATATTAATTTTTTCATCTTCCACATACTGCTTAGTCCACTATCTTTAACACACTGGCCACTGGCTTCCATAAACTGCTCTCTTGGACTTTACTCCTACCCCATAACCACTCCTCCACCAACCTTTAAGTATCAGGAGCTTCTCAAGTTCATTCATTCATTTAACAAAATCAAGAGACTACCATGTGCCAGGCACTTTTCTAGGTGCTTGGACAAGTCAGTGAACAAGAGGACTGCTCTAAAAACCTTCTTCTCTTAGGAATGAGTCACCTAATCTGTTCCATCTAGATAGAAACTTAGGAACCATCCTTTATTCTGTATCACCATTAACCAGTTCCAGCTCCATTTCCAATCCACCAACAAGTTTTTTTTACTCTCAAAACCTCTCTTAAATGTGTCCATTTCTGTCAGCCACAACCATGATATTTTATGTGGACCAACATACATTCAATTCTTGCTTTCAGTCTTCCATTCATCACTCTTTACCATCCTTTTTCCACTTAAAGAGTTCTATTTAGGGGCGCCTGGGTGGCTCAGTCGGTTAAGCGTCCGACTTCGGCTCAGGTCATGATCTCACGGTCCATGGGTTCGAGCCCCGCGTCAGGCTCTGGGCTGACAGCTCAGAGCCTGGAGCCTGTTTCAGATTCTGTATCTCCTTCTCTCTGTGACCCTCCCCCGTTCATGCTCTGTCTCTCTCTGTCTCAAAAATAAAATAAACGTTAAAAAAAAAAAATTAAAAAAAAAAAAGTTCTATTTAAAAACCTTCAGTGGTTTTCTATTCCCTGAACAAAGTTAAAATCTCTTAGTACATGTCTTGCGTGGTCTGGCCCTTTACTACCTTGCCTTGGCATCCCATGGTTCCCCTACATCTTCCCTTTTGTTTAGTGTGCCAAATCCTAACTTACTTGGCCTTTGTAGTTTGCAATGTACTACATAGGAAAACTTTTTTCCTTAATGTTTTTTTTTTTAATGTTTATT
The DNA here is from genome assembly GCF_018350215.1 of Panthera leo. NCBI lineage: Eukaryota > Metazoa > Chordata > Mammalia > Carnivora > Felidae > Panthera > Panthera leo. The sequence continues at coordinate 102,094,072 of NC_056683.1, forward strand.
TTTTAAAGAGTGGGACAGAGCATGAACAGGGAAGGGCAGAAAGAGAGGGAGACACAGAATCTGAAGCAGGCTCCAGAGCTCAGCACAGAGCCCGACGGGGGGCTCAATACCACAAACCAAGAGATCATGACCTGAGCTGAAGTCAGATGCTTAAGCCACTAAGCCACCCATGTGTCCTCATAGGAAAACTCTTTTAAAACTGGCCCATTTTCTTCCTTCAGGCCTTCCTTGTCTGAACAGCCTGCAAAGGTCCACACTTAGGTATACAGCTTTTATTTCCTTCTTAGAACTTAAATAATCTTTTGTCTACCTGGCACACAAATATTAAACCCATTTGATATTTCTATGGGCTTTCATAAACAAGTATAAGCCAACTGCTATGGAAATAGAGAGGAACAGGACTTATTAACCAGTACAAATATCCTTATTAAACTTTTAAATCTGATCTCATTCATATTTCAATGCTATTATCATTCTCTAAGAGATTACCAATTCCAACTATCTCCTTAAATACTTATCAACCGAAGCATTTACAAGTTTTTGTTAAGAAAAATAATTACTAATACTTTCTGTTTTGTAAGAGGAAGCCCCCGGCCCACCCTTTTTTTGTAGGAGCCTAAGGAGGTCCACTGTTGCGTCACCAAAGGAAAAAAGAAAAATCTTTTAGGTACCAGGTTTTGACCTCTTCTTGGACATTAAAACCAGTCAATGTGGTAAAGGATAAGGAGTGGACTGGGTCAAACAGGGATACGAATCTATGTTCAAATGTAATATAGACAAAATGCCACTCATTTTACCTGTCTATAACTCAGAATGGTTTTAAGAAGCAAAGAAAATGTTATATGAAAGTGCTCTATCCATAAAAATAAGGTACTGATCATTTATTCATCAATAATTTAAAAAACCTTTAACTTTTATTTACATGATGGAGGCATAGACATAAGCAAAACAGACAAGACTCTGTCCTCACAAAGCTTGTATTCAGTGAGGTGGACAAAATTCAGGTGATATAAACAGCATGAGAGTGTAATAGGGAAAAAATCAGTAATGAGGATTAAGGTAATAGGGAAAAGTCTCATAAGGTGAAATTTTAAAGAAATGAGTAGTAAAGAATAGCTGGGGGAAGAGGACCCAAGTGTAAGAAAAACTGTTTTATTTAAGTATTACACAGTACTAGGTCTAAATAGTGATGTGCAATTAGGACTACTGGTATTTATGAACTGCTGCTGTAATTCATTCAGTACTCTGATTTGCTGATAACCTGTTTTAGAAAAAATAATTACCTATTTTACGGATAATATTTATACTACAGCAAAGAACCCATGCCGTTTTATTAAAGGCTATCTATCTAACAAAAGGCTTTGGCACCACTGTTACAAATAAAAATCTAAAAAAATCTGTGAATAGTTGGCTGCCAAACAGAATTCTTATGAGTATCCTGGGAGGTGCAATCTTGATAACTTTTATATTCTATCTTTGTATAGTGGTGCATGCTTTTCATTGAACCACTTGTCTCCAAAAATTCTGATGCACACTATCAAGAGGAAAAAACAGAGCACAGAGCACTATACAGACAATTATGTAAATGACATATATATACAACCCTATTATATCACATACATTGTAAATAGGCACTAAATGTGATTGGCCTAAAGCTTGATTCAAAACAAAGCACATTTAACATTTCTAGATAAAGTGTTATAAATGCATTGTGGGGCACCTGGTTGGCTCAGTGGTTAGGTGTCTGACTCTTGATTTGGCTCAGGTCATGATCCGGCCCACATCTGGCTCTGTAGCAGGGACCCTGCTTGGGATTCTCCCTCTCTCTCTGCCCCACCACTGCTTGCGTGGGCTCTCTCTCACAAGATAAATAAGTAAACTTAAAAAAATAAAATAAATGTGAGTATCACAGACAAGGCCGTTAACACAGCTTGGTTTGCTAATTACATTTAAGTACAGAAATCACATCATTTTAAAGTCAGAAGGGATCTCAGCAACTAGTTATGTCACTTTACATAGTATTGATAATCTTGTAGTACATACAAGAATACCAAGATTTAGAAGGGAGTTTTTGGAAACTTTGGAGGCATGGGTCAACAATTGCTGCAGTTTCCTCAAAGGTTTAAGGATACCTCATCCATCAATGCCTGAAGGTTCACCTGGAACCAGCGTTCCAGCCATCTAAAGGGTATAATACTGGGGCGCCTGGGTGGCTCAGTCGGTTAAGCGTCCGACTTCGGCTCAGGTCACGATCTCACGGTCCGTGAGTTCGAGCCCCGCGTCCGGCTCTGGGCTGATGGCTCAGAGCCTGGAGCCTGCTTCCGATTCTGTGTCTCCCTCTCTCTCTGCCCCTCCCCCATTCATGCTCTGTCTCTCTCTGTCTCAAAAATAAATAAACGTTAAAAAAAAAAAAAAAAAAAAAAATTAAAAAAAAAAAAAAAGGGTATAATACTGAACACTATAAAGCATACAGAGAAAAATACATGTCTTCAAGAAGTCTCTTTCATTTGCTAGATATTCTCTCTGTGTTGCAAAGAGTGTGCCTAATGGTCCCACTAAGCCTAAACATAGGATTCCTATGGTTTAGAATTCGCTTCACTCCTGTCTTCTACTCTCTTTACCAACACATTAAAAGCAGCTAATTTAGGCGAGCAGATTTTTCGTTTCAATCCAATCCATGTTGTATACCTCCAAGTCTCCCCATTCTTTGGTGCAGAAGCTACTTTACCTTTCTCTTTCCTCACAATTAGAAAAAGAAAAATTACCACTACCTTTATAAGCTGACAAAATAGGATTTGGGGGATAATGAAAATGTAAGCTTTTTGAATTAATTGTTCAAAGCTTAGTATATATGCTATCACGTACTAATAATTAGCATAATGATACCCAGCCAACTTAATAGTTTCTCCAAAACATTTTATTAGCTCCCCCCACCCCCGACAAAAATCCAAAGAAAATTCCAAATGAAAGCAACCAAAAATTCCATTCTAAAAATGAGGCAAGAGCCTTAGATTTCCAAAAACTCAGTTACACAACTGGTGTTGGTCATCAGGTAAAGCAGTTGAATGGTATACAGTAAATAAGTGATACTCATGAGACTTGATTATTTCCACTCTACCTATCAAGCCCCGCATCCTGCCCTTGGCATCCCATTCCCTCAGCAAAGGATCATCACAAATGGACCCAGAAACAAACAGCTGTTCTGAAAACTGCTCCTTAAGTGTACTTCCTGCTTCTACAATTCAAGTCTGATGACAAGAAGTTATAAGCAGCTTCATTAGAGCCTATCACTGTCAATAGCAACTAAGCTGCAGGAAGAGCCTTAGCACTAGTTTCCCCCGCTTTTTAAACCTTAGAAACAATATCATTTTAAAAATTAATTTGCACATATGGTTATTTACTTTCCAATTTGATCAGGGAATGGAGAGCAAGGGCTCTGCCAGTGACTCAAAATATGCATAAATTTTTAAAGACTGATCATTAAGAAATATAGTTCATATTAAAATTAAAATGTACTCCTATCTCTATCCCTCCAGGATGGCATAATTTCAATTTGTATTACACATATATGCAATGCTCTCAAAAAATGTTTTATACCACAGCTGTTAACTACTTAGTACTAGCCATCAAACATCAAACAATTTAGATTTCTTCTGTATGATCTGAAGTTTTCCCCCAAAGACACATTTTATATGGTCATTTTATATGATCAGGCATTAAAAGATTCATCTTTGCTAAATGAAGTAATATGGTATGGCCATTTTCAAATTAAAATCAGCTTCATTCTGAACCAGATCTCTAAGGTCTGGTTCCACCTAAGATTTTGTAATACAAACAATACACCGCTTGTAGGAAACAACTTTCAAGATTTGTACTGCTTGAGACACATCAAATAGCAGGTCACGGAGCCTGGCTTCTTTGTTAACTTTTCAAAATCCTTCTGTGGAGAATAATCCAGGAGAAACTATTTGCCGTTAATGTCTTTGTGTAACGTCTCTGCTCAAATTTCAAATGGGAGAACCCCTAAAATTTAAGCTATCTGATTTTCATATTTTACTGTGCCGCAAGCTCAAGCTTACCTGATTATTCAGCACTTTCCGCACGACTCCTCAAAGTTTTCCTACACCCAAACTCCCACCACCTAGTAACAGCTTTCACAAGCAAGATGCCAATGCTCTCCTAAACCTCCAAAGCAGGGTGTATTTCCTGATCGAACAAAGAGCAACAAAGAAGTGGGTGGTAACCGCCTCTCACAGAGGCAAGCCAGGACCCATCGAGTCTGATCCACGAACACAAGCAGTAACAGTTCCACGTCTCCCTAGCACCGTCATATTTCCCGCGAAGACTAACTACCTCAAACTCGAAAAACCCCGATTTTTTTCGAGGAAGTGAAGCCTTTTCTTTTGAATCCTGAGAAAGTGGCGCTGAAAGCACCGGGCGAACAAAGGAGAGGGATGGAGCCCCGGCGAAACGGAGGAGTGAGTGTGCCCCAAGGCGTCCATGGGCCCCCACCCTCAGTAACTACTCGCCAGCCGCGACCCGGTCGAGGGGTCCGGGGTGAAGCTGGAGGCGGAGAAAGGAGCAGACACTGCGGCCAGCCAGAGCCGAAGAGGAAGGGAGGGGCGGGGCGGGAGCGAGCCGCGATGGGGGGGGGGGGGGGGGAGGGACGGGGACTGGGGGCGGGGCTCTCGCGGCCGCGGGGCTTTGTGTGAAGTCTGGGCCGGGGTAGATATTTTGACCCGGGGGGGGAGGGGTCGGGGGCCGGAGCAGGGTCCCCCAACACCTCCGTTCCCGCGAGTGGCGGGCAGGAGAGGCGAGAGGCCTGACCATCCCCTTGGCCACCTCCACCGAGGCAGGGTAGGCCGGCGCCGTCCTACAGGCGGCCGCCTTCAGGGCGGCGGACCTTACAGCCGGAGGGAGAGCTGCAAGAGGGAAAAGGGGGGCGTCCACCTGGCACCCGCCGCAGAGCCGGCGGGGGCCGCTCGCCGCGGAGGGGCTCCCCCTGACGGCGTCGGGTCGGGAATGGGTTAAGATGCGGCCAGACGTCGGTCCCTCCTCCTTCCCACCCCTCAGCACCGGCGCCCACTCGCTTCGGCGGCCGCGGAGTCCGGCTCGGCTCCCGGCCTGGCTCCCCAGCCCTGCCCGCCCACCCTGCCGCCGTCCCGGCCTCTCACCATCGTAGTAGTAGCAGACTTTCTTCTTGCCGCCTCCCTGACTGTACGCCATGGGCTCCCCGGCCACCGCCGCCTCCGGGCTCCGGCTCCTCCTCCTGCTGCTGCTGCTGCCGCCGCGGCTCGGCGGGGAAAGAAAAGGGCTGGGGCGAAGGTGGGGGTGGCAGTCCCGCGGGGAAGGGCCAGCCGAAGGGAGGAGAGGAGGGGGTGCCGGGAGGACTCGGTACCGCCCGGCCGAGGGGCCGAGAGCGCGGAGCGGGGGGTGGCAGCGGCGCCAACTCGCGACACTGGGGAGGGGGAGGGGGCAGCCAAACCACCTCCGGAGGCCGAGGGGAGGTGGGGCGCGTCCACTGTGGCCTTCACGGGGGGGAAAGAGGGGTCCGACTAAAAAAGAAACCTTGTCAGCCTTGAGATAAGAGGCCTGGTAGTGATGAATAACTTGTGGAGAGCGGCGCCAAATGCAGTCGTGAAACGACAAAAATAGTCAGGCTATCACTCCACAAGTAGCTAAAGGGAGTGTGGCGCCGGGTGAGCGCTCCCCCCCTCACAATCTTCGCACAGTGGTTGCGCCTATTCGGAGTCTGCGCAGTCGCGCCTCCCCAACCATAGCCTTGGCCGCCTAGACCCCCTCCGCGTCGTCCCACGCCGCTCCCCTCCCCCACTGTCGCGAAGCTCCCGCCCGAGCGGACCACGTGCCGGGAACCGGGCGGGGAGAGACCACTCTTGCACCCCTTCCGGCCTCTTCGAACACGCCGGGCTGCAGCCCATGGTCCCTGGGCCGGGTCGCCTCAGGTTTCTCGTTTGTTCATTTATTCTTTATTTTTTGTTGATAATTGCTCCGAGGTTGCGACCTGTTAAGGGGACCTAATACAGACAATAAGTAGTACAGTACTGCCTGGTTTTGAATGAGTATTTATAGAATGCATTTACATCAGGGCGTAAAGCACAGTGCTAAGCATTTGCACTTATAATATTTTCATTGATACCTATTTATAAAAGCTACCTGTTAGGCCATTTAAGACTCCCCCAAACGCTGAGATGTAAGTATTATTCCTATTTCTTCTTTAGTAAGGTACTTGGTCGTCTCCACTGTTGATGATCCAGGGTTTGAATTCATTCAGTGTCCCCTCCCCCCCCCCCCCCCCCCACCCCGCCTCCAAATCCACATATCCATACTGCTGCTGCTGTTTGGACACTAGAAGATTGGAGCAGAATGCTAAAACACTTTCAAAACTCATGGAAGCGATAAATACCTGTGTCTGATCAATAGGTCAACAAACATTTGTCAAGCACCTATTGTAAGCCAACTACATTGCATTGTAAGGGGTGGGGGCTTCTGACAGTCTACAGTGTAGCACTCTTATTCCAACTATATCTTGTACAATTTTCTCCCAAATACCCGAATACACGAATACACACTCTTCCATAGCCTCACCAAAAAAAAAAAAAAAAAAAAAAAAAAAAGGCCTTATTGAAGCAGGAGCCATTTGGAGCCACTACCAAAAATATCTTCTTGATTTTGCTATTGACTTCAAAATCCTCAAGGTATTTATACTTAAAAAAGCAAGTTTCCTGGATCTCACCCCAAGAAGTTTAAGAAAAGTCCAGAGTAACCCCTTTTCCCAAGTCTGTATTTTTAACAACCATACCAGGTAACTGATGCAGTTGGTACAAGAACCACAGTGTGAGAAACATTGGCTTAAGGTTAATTACGAGGTATTGACTTTAAAGTTTTACTCTATCAAGTCCAAAATCAACTTGGTAGATTCTGAGCAAAAACTAATATTCTTCTCAGATTCAGCATAGTGAAGTCTGAAATGAGACTTTATTTACTTCAGGAAAATTTCCCTGACTCTACCTACCTCCTTGACCCCAAGTCTTTCTTTGTAGTTCTTGGGACTAGTACTGCTCTAGCTTAACACCACGTTAAGTAAGATAGCTCACAACTTCTTTTAACTTCTGATTAGAATAGAGGTTAGCCAGAGGAAGGACTATGTCTGTCTTGCATGCAATTTTATCTCTGTGCCTATGACATGGGGCAAGTCACTTAAACTTTTTTTGGTCTGAATTGCCTTATCTGTAAAATGAGGCAGGATCACTTAAAGAATAGTTCCTCATATGAATACTGAGTGGCTCAAATAAGAGAGTTAATATGGAATAGTTTTTAAACAGTGAGAACTTTGTAAATATAAGGGATTATTATGATTGTTATTACAATACTGGTAATAATAATCATTGTTTGCATCCACAGCATTTAGCTTTGAATGTGTGAGATGAGCCTGGGCATATATCCTAACTGTTGAGGAACTTGTTATGTTATTTATTATTTAATAATTTTAAACTAATTGAAGCAAATTATTTTACCCTTAGAAACTAGCATTGGAGAAGGATATCTTACCCAGTGACAAGAGCTGACCAAGTGAATTATGTGCCTCAACGTCATAATGAACTGTAGATTATCAAACATTCTATCAGAATTGACAAACTCTAATTTCATTTACTGTATTCAAACTCATCTCTCACAAACCTTTTTACCATCAGAGAAAAGAAAGTCTTTTGGGTACCTGGGTGGCTCAGTTGGTTGGGCATCCATCTTTGGCTCGGGTCATGAACTTGCGGTCTGTGAGTTCAAGCCCCATGTCCAGCTGTGTGCTAACAGCTCAGAGGCTGGAGCCTGCTTTGGATTCTCTGTCTCCCTCTCTCTCTCTCTCTGCCCCTCCGCCTCTCACGCTCTGTCTCTGTCTCTTTTTCTCAAAAATAAATAAAAAGTTTTAGACAATATATAGGAGAAGGAAACAAGTTGAGAACAAGGTTAATTCATAGAATGTGTAATTGAGGATTGTCTTTATTCTTTTTTTTTTTTTACATTATTTTTTAAATGTTCATTTATTTGCAGGGGGAGGGGCAGGGAGAGAGGGGGAGAGAGGATCCAAAGTAGGCTCCTCACTGACAGCAGGGAGCCCAGTGTGGGGTTGAATTCAGAACCACGAGATCCTGACCTGAGCCAAAGCTGGACACTCAACCAACTGAGCCACCCAAGGGCCTGGAGGATTGTCTTTATTCTTAAACTATTTTTCTTTGGTTTCTACTTCGTCTCCATGGACATATCTTTATAATCTTGAAGATGTTTAGTACTTTGAGATTATTCAATGAAAGGATCTGTTAAACGTAATTGGATTATTTTGACTGTTTAGAACTGATTGACTAGAAACTATTTAGATTATTTAGAAACCGATTGTTTAAAAAAAACCCAGAAAACAATTGTCTCAGTTTATGCTAAAAATGAAACCCTGCTACCAACTGCAGCAGATAGTTTAATTTTTAGTTACTATAAAAGAATTGTTCATATAAGCTTGTTTCTACTCTAAGGGAAATTTAGATTTCTTGGTGTTAAATTCTATGTAGCAATTCCATAAGGTAGTACAGAAGGTAGAGAAGTAGAATTACTAACATGAGGGTGCTGTCACAAACTAAACCAGCCTCAAGCTGAATTTTGATTTCCCTAGAAACATGGTCCTATTTTTACCCAGTACTATAAGGTATCACTCATTAATCTGAACAGTAGCACCAAATAATGAAACATTATTGTGCTATTTGAGCTGTGCATTTGTGTAATAAAATTTTAAATTTCCCATTTTTATTAAAAATAGATTTTTGAATCATAGCTTATCTACTAAATTATTCTGTTGCATTACACTTTCCATGTCACCCCTCTTAGCTTCTTAGCCGATGGATGCTTTGCTTCTGTCCCTTAAAACATAGTATTACTTTCATCCAGCCCATCTACTTACACACATTTTCTAGAAAAATTCTATACCTATGCTTTATCTGGGAAAATGTATTTGCTAGTGTCTCCCAATCACCCAACACTCGTATCTTAATTGTTCATCTTTCCTCTCAAATTTTTTACACTTTCCTTCAAATCTGATAATTATTTCTCTCTACTTAGCACAGAACTGTACGAATGGAGGTAGAGTATGTGTGTTGGGACCACTGAGTGAAAAGCCCAATAATGAGGATCATGGAGCAAAATGGTGGGACCTGGGTCCTTGAAGACCTCATTTATATCTGTACCAGACCTGGACTGTCCACCTCCTGACTTCTGGTTACATGCAGGGAAAAAAGGCATATCAAAACAAATATTTGGGTAAACCACTGTAGTCAGGACTTTGTTAAATGCAGTTGGATACAATCCTACTTCATGTAAAATACGCATTAGGAGTTAGTGGCTTTTGGTGATTTCCAGTTAGAAATGACAGATTTCTGTGGAGAGACAACTTTCCTTGGGTTTTGAACATCTTGAGAGTGGATGCCCTTTCTTCCAAATGCCCTTTCCAAAATGCCCTTTTTTCCAAACAATCCATTCAAAGATGTTTGTATAACGAACAGCTTTGGAAGATAAGAGAAAGTGACTCCCTCTGGGGCAAAGGCAGGGCACGCGTACTACCCATTATAAAAGATTCAGGTTCTCTAAGTTCAGGGTTCATCTCCTATAACGCAACACGCTACAAGTGTAAGTGTCATCTGGTCCTCTTCCTCATGACCTGTAGGAATTGGGGCTTGGCCACAGCACAAAACATAATACTTATACTCTGGTCACTGCTATTGCTTTGAATAATAAATTACCTTTGCCTTTGGCACAGGAGTCTTGTGTCTATGAAACTGTGGTTGTCTAGCTTGTTAGCTTGCAAATAGTGTAAAATCTCAGACCCTTCACATTTCTTGACAGTTTTTAGTGATGAGATTGGGGGGCTGATAAAGACATGGCTTACTAAAAAGGAAGGATGAGAGCCTTGTCAACCAGCAGAATTTGAGGGAAGTCCATGGAAATTGGTAGCAAACATTTGGCCAGATTGTACAGTCAACTGGGAATTAAATGGCCCTCCACTGTATTGCCTGTTAATGAAGAGGAACTGGGGGGCTTGCAGGCTGAATACCAACCAGTAGGTTTAAAGACAGGTGGCTGCACAGTATCCTGCTTGTGTAGCTTTCCTCCAGGTGGGGGCACTTCTTCACCATGTTGGAGACACAGCCAACCTGTGTTTTCAGACTTAGGTTGATCCCACTAGCGATCCCCAACAGTTGTAATAAATAATACTTGATTTCTGGGGATACCCTGTCCACTCCCAGAACTATACTTCTTGTATGGAAGTCAGGTATTAATTTTACCGCTTCCAAGATCACAGTAACGTGCACCCTAGCTATGGTCATAAGAGACTTTGAAGTGTTTAAGGACCCACCAGTAGATTGCATAGGTTTCAGATGACAGTGGAGATTTCTTTGAAACAGGGCCACCCTTAGTTATTTGGAGGAACTTCCTAGAAGGATAACTGACTCCTTTATGTGCACTCTGTGGTTGATTATCCTGATGATGTCAGGCAATTAGAAAAGATGGTAAGAAATTTGTCCCTGAGTTTAGCTCAAGTGATCAGTGATGCCACCGAAGCCTTAGAAAGCAGTGAGGTCTGCCTCAACTCACTAGCCAGGGTTGTTATAGATGATAGAATTACCCTAGGTGGCAGGTTTTGAACCATCCTTAATACATCAGCTGAACTGGATTAATGCCTCAGACCAGGTAGAAAGGTCAAATCAGAATCATAAGGAAAAAAGCCAGTGGCTTTCTAAGGTAGACCCCATGGTTTATGGGATTTCAGGAACCTTGGGGCATGCCTGAGGTCAATACTACAGATTGGTCTCCTGCTGCTTGGCTGTCAGTGACAGGGCCTTAATTAAACGCTATATGAGACAAATTGAATGAAGCCTCTGCTAGTCCGATTAATCAGAGTGGTTAATGGTAATATATCCATGTGAAAGTTTGAGTTCTGTCAAGAACACGTAGGGTGGATTGTTAGAAGAGGCCGGTCCCTGCACATTCTTGCTGAGTGTCCTGTACATTCTTGCTGAGTATGCCAGGTTGCAAGACTTCTCTGTCTCCTGAGACTAAGCAGTTTCTGTAGCTAGTCACATAGATATCTAAGTAGGAAGGTGACATATCATGACTAATGTGTAAGTGCTCACTCTCAGGGTCAGGGAGACTGGCTTGCTTGCTGCTTGCTCGGAAATCTGGGCCCTTGGTCCCGGGTTTCTCTTTTGCGGTACAACCCACTCTGTGTGCAGGTGTCATCTGGGTCGTTACGTATTCTTTCTGGGACTTAGGAGACAAGAGAAACTGAAAAAAATGGGTTGATGCTCATTCAGTTTTTCTATGCTGTGAGCAGTAAAGTACTTTGTCTCTGATCCAGGAATCTCCTGACTTCAGCCAGAGTCCATGAAACTTTAACAGGTTAACTTAACTCACTTGCAAGATGTGATAAAATCTCAAGGGCTTGACAGTTCATGACCATGTAATGCCAAAGCATTGTTAGCAATGAGAAATTTTTCCTTATACTGTGAACCCACAGATATATCCAGCCTACGGTGAATTCTAGATTCTTCTTTCCAGTCATGGGTGGAGCAGGGGGGAACATGTAAAAATTCCTAGCACATTACCTCTGGATGAGTTTTATTGGAAAACTATCAGATCGTTAGTTAGGAGAGGAAAATTGAGATGCTTTTATCCCATTTGTGCTAATGTGAATACAAAGATGTTGAAGTATTCATCAAAAGCACTTAAATAGAATCACAAATTGTTGAAGATTCAGTATCTTTTTTGTGTGAACACGGACAGGGAATGCTGACAATCTAGAATAGATATTGTTCAGCAGCAGTGAAGGTTACCTTCTCTTGCTCTCTTCTAACTGACCATTTTTTTCTTTTTTCTAATTTTATTGAGATATAACGCACCTGTGACCTTGTTTTCTTTTTCATCCAAATTTTGCATTGCCGTGCTCCAAGACATTACCACACCTTCCTTTATGTAACAATGACCAACACCCGAGTGCGCATAATGGTACAGACTGCATTGTTTAGTGCTGTCCTTTTTTCTATAGTAATGTCTTCTCATTTTGTAAAGCATTAAACTTTTACTGTAGACTCCGGTCTTAGTTGAGCTAGTGGCAAATGTGCTTCACTGGATGTTCATGGCTGATGGCCTGGTATCATAATTTTGCCTCCTTGCTTTACGGGGATAATTTGATGCTAGTTTTTATAGTCTGTTGATATAATAAATGCTTACATTTGTTGGTATATTAGTCTGTTAAAAGCATCTTTCAGGCAAAACTTTTAAAAACAGTCTGTTGAGGCTTGGATTTTTTTTTTTTCTTTCCCCTCCATCACTTGCTTTCCCCTCCAATACACTTTTATTGTATTTCATTTATGATGGTAGGTTAATTACCCAAATACATTTTCATTTCTTCTTAAGCTTAAATAATAAGTATTTGTATGAGGTTTGACTCAAGAAAAGATCTCACTTAAAAATAAGACAAATAATACCTAAATTCATATAGCATTGTCCAAACCCCTCTTCCCTAACTCTCCACCTTTATCCTCCAGCATCCTATGTGCAGTTTATATGTTAGCATCTATATTTTTTTCTTATTCATACTTATTTACCTTTACAAAATTATAAGATCCTTGAGGGCATATGTATTAGTTTACTCGGGCTGCAATAACACAATACCATAAATTAAGTGGCTTAAACAACAGAAATTTATTTTCTCACAATTTTGGAGGCTAGAAGCCTAAGATAAGGGTATTGGCAGGTTTAGTTTCTTCTGAGTCCTCTTTCTTTGGCTTGCAGATGGCTGGCTTTTCTCTGTGTCCTCACATGGTCATCCCTTTGTGTTGTCTGTGACCTAACCTTCTCTTTTGTAAGGGCACCATACAAAAAGTCTCATTGGGGGTGCCTGAGTGGCTCAGTTGGTTAAGCATCTGACTTCAGCTCAGGTCATGACTCACAGTTTGTCAGTTTGAGCCTCACATCAGGTTCTGTGCTAACAGCTCAGAGCCTGGAGCCTGCTCCAGTCTCAGTCTCTCTCTCTGTCCCTCTGCCTCTCCCCTGCTCCCACTCTCTCTCTCTCAAAAATAAACACTGAAAAAAAAAAGTCTTATTGAATTAGTACCAAACCTCACAGCCCCATTTTAACTCACCTCTTTAAAGGTCCTAACTCCAAATACATCACATTCAGAGGTTGTAGGGGTTAGGACTTCGACATATGAACTTTAATGGAACACAAGTCAGTCCATAACAGGAGGGAAACTTGTCTTATAAGTCTTCAAATTTTGGATGACTGATGTAAATGTACACATCATAATGTTCTAAAATTAATTCAGGCTTTGTAATGTATTAAAATAGCCCCACTTATGCTACAACTACTCTATAAAATACATCAAAATAATCCCTTGAAGCCTCCTAGATAAGAGTATTATATTGGTCAAGGTTCTTGGTTGCCAGTTCTGGTGATGATAAGCAAAACGGAATGTATTAGAAGGGTATAGATGGCTCAAGAAGTTGATGGGAAAGCAAGAGGAACAGGCTTGGAAAATTGAGAAGAATCAACCTGTAAGACGGATGATAAAACACAGCTAAATATCTTCATATGCGGGGTCTGGTTATGAGGGTGCTTTCTCCGTGGACATTGGAAACTGTCACTGCTAACAATCACCAAACCCAGCTTAAGACCCTGGAGTTAGCTGCCACTTCGTGCACTGTCCCTGCCTTCTCTGTGTGTTAACTTCAGCACAAAAGTCCTGGGCAGGAGCACCCAATAAATGGTTCTTAGGTTATATGCTCTAGCTGTCAGGAATCAATGGAAGTGAAGTGTGTGGTCTTTTGGTAGAAGATGGGAGCATGGCTCCCACTAAAATACATCAATGACAGACTGCCCAAACATAAGAAGAGGGTCAAAATGCTGGTCAGCCCAAAAGTGTCCACCTCAGCTATTAGCCTCTTGATAGCAAATGACATATAATTAACTCTGATGGTTTTCTCTATCTTGTACTGAAGGTCTCATCTTTCTCTTTATAAAATAACTTTGAAAACTTAATTTTTATTATAATGTATTCAACTAGAAAATGAGCCATTTGTGTAGAAAATAAAGAAAAATTACTGGTAATCTCATAGACATCAGATCTAACATAGGCCATTTTGGTGGTTAATTTTATGTGTCACCTTGCTGGGGCCACAGTTCTGAGATATTCAGACATTCTGGATGTTTCTGAGTGATGGTTAGTTTCACCTGTCAACTTAATTGAGCCACGGAATGCTGAGATACTTGGTTAACCATTATTCTGGGTCTTTCTGTGAGGATGTTTCTAGGTGGGATTAAGATTTGAACCAGTAGGTTGAGTAAAGCAGACTGCCTTCCATAATGTGGTTGGGCCCCATCCAGTTAGTTAAAGTTCTAATTGGAACAAAAGACTGACTTCCTCCCGAGCAAGAGGGAATTCTGCCAGCAGATGGCCTTCAGACTTGAACTGCAATATTGACTCCTGGGTCTCTAGCCTTTGGACTTGAAATTCAGCATCACCTCTTCCCTGGGTCTCCAGCCTGCTGACCCACCCTGCAGATTTTGGGCGTGCCCATCTCCATAATTGTAGGAGCTAATGCCTTAAAATATATCTTTTTAAAGATACACACATCTTATTGATTCTGTTTCTTTAGAGAACCTGACTAATAAAATCATGAAGATAGAATGAGTACTGTGTCACTGAAGAGTAAGCTGTATACTGCATGACTGAAATCTGGTGCAGTTCAGCTCTCTTATGTTAATGCTTTCTTTAAGCTATTAGCATACCACAGAAACTAAAGAAGAAAAGAACTGCATGCATAGGTTATGCAGTTTTTATATTTTGCTGAGTTTCCCTCTACACTGTATTTCCAAGTACTTTAAAAGTACTTATAACAGGCAATAAAGATTTTCGCTACACCCACCGGAAAATTATTCAGTGTCTTTATAATAAAAATCTACCAGAATTTAGCTTAGCTTATTTTATTCTATTAAATAAATACTTCCCGTTAAATTATTTCCCTTATTAGTTACTGCTTTCAGTTACATTACTTGCAAATACTCATTGGCTAGGTAGGATGGAATCAGCGTTAATTATTCATCTTGCTTTTACTTCCTCAATTATTTTTCTACTAAAATTTTAAGATAATAGGAAATACCTAAAATTGTAGATTCCCTAAAAATTTATTTATAAATTGAACTTTTGGTATCTTAAAGTTGCATATTAAATAATTTAAAAAGTAACCTTGCTGGAATTTTCTAATTATAAAAATGCTTGCCCTAAGTACTTAGTTGGTGCCTGGCAAAATTTCCTTCCCTTTTTCTCCCTTCCTCCTTTCTTTCCTTTTCTGTTTCTTTCTGAATTATCTATCCTTTCAAGTCTATTTTGCTAACATCATAGTTATCATCCTAGAATGGTTTCTATAATGTGAATTTTTGTGCGTTTTATCAATTTTGATCCCCAAATATTTGGAACTTATTCTGGGAAAAAATGTTGATGCCCTTAATGTAATGTGATTATTACAAAGATGTTTAATAACAACTTTATAATTTTTGATCAGTGTTCATGTTAGACAAAAGAACTGTGCTATTTTTTTTTTTTTTTTTTTTAATATGGAACGTTTCAGGATTGTGTGTCACTCTTGTGCAGAGGACATGCTGGTATTCTCTGTATCATTCCAATTTTTTTTTTTTAATTTTTTTTTTTTTAACGTCTATTTATTTTTGAGACAGAGAGAGACAGAGCATGAACGGGGGAGGGGCAGAGAGAGAGGGAGACACAGAATCGGAAGCAGGCTCCAGGCTCTGAGCCATCAGCCCAGAGCCCGATGCGGGGCTCAAACTCACGGACCGCGAGATCGTGACCTGAGCTGAAGTCGGACGCTTAACCGACTGAGCCACCCAGGCGCCCCTCATTCCAATTTTAATGTTTTATTTTTTTTATTTTTGAGACAGAGAGAGAGAGAGAGAGAGAGAACGGGGGAGGGGCAGAGAAAGAGGGAGGCACAGAATCTGAAGCAGGCTCCAGGCTCTGGCTTCCAGCACAGAGCCCCACACAGGGCTCAAACTCATGAACCATGACCTGAGCCAAAGTCGGATGCTTAACCAATTGAGCCCCCCCAGACGCGCCCCACAGTGGTCCTCTTTTGACAGCACAATTATCATTTCTTACCGAATCGCTGAGTCCAAGTTAACTAAGTAAGCTAGCGAGGCCTGACACAGACCTGTCGCCACCATCTTGAAACTGACTGCCTCCAGGCCTCATGCTAGTCTGAAATGGATTAGTACTTGCAACTAAAGTTGATGCATAAAACTTCGGATTATATAGTATTTGAGTTTTGTTTTATATGTGGTTCTATAGAAAAATAAAAAAATGTAAACAGGCCAAAGAAAATCATCTATCATTCATCTCTTTCTAGCCTGAAATAACATTTTGTTGCATGTACTGCCCTACTTTTTAAATGCATACTAGGCTATGTAAGCACATAAGAAAATACATTATAAAACAAAAGTGGTTTTATCCAACAAAACTATTGGTATACTGTTTGATAAGTGCGTAATGTTTTAAATTTATGTTTTCCCTATCAATAATACATTTCTATATAAATAAATGCAAAACTATTTCATGAATAAAGTAGGATTTGTTTAACCAAACCTCTATTAGATTTTTAAAAATCTTGGGCTCTTATAAAACCGTACCTTCTTTAAATGTATTATAATAGATCTTTGTGCATTTGTCCAATATTTACCTTAAAGAGCTTCTGATATATCGCTATGTTTAGGTCCATTAGAATTATATTATAAAAAGCTGCCTTTATCAAGTATGGGGGAGAATAGCTGTGGTTTTTGTACCACATTTTCCCCTTTTTTTCTGGTTCTTTAGGGGAACTACACCTTGTAACATCTTACTCTGCCTCCCACCTTGGGCCATGATCCTGGAAGGGTTGAATCACATGGCCTCCCTCCTTCCCTCCCAGGCATCTGCTTGTGATCCAAATTGGACCAGAGTATTTCCCCAGACATTGCTGATAGAGCAAATTGAGAGACTTGTCTATCTGCTCTTGGCTGTCTTTCCTGGCACGAAGGAGGAGGCTGTTTGTATAAGGAGCAACTGAGAGAATTAAAGAGGGAAGTAGAAAAGTGATAGATGACAGGAGGGAAGGAAGGAATGAAGGAAAGAAGGAAGGGAGGAAGGGAAGAAGGAAGGAAGGAAAGGAAAGGGAAGGAAGGAAAAAAGGAAAGAAGAAAGGAGGGAAGGATGGAAGGAAGGAAGGAAATATTTGAGCTTCTATATCTAGCTATGCCTGAGAGTTAGAACTACCTCTGGACTCTTCAGTTGTATGAGCCGATAAATTCACTTTATTATTTTTTTTATTTTTTGTTTATACTTCAGTTGTATAAGCCGATAAATTCACTTTATTATTTTTTTATTTTTTGCTTATACTAGTTGATTTGGATCTCTGTCTCTTATAACCAAAACAGTCTTGATAATACATGAAGCAATATAAAAAATAAAAGTAATAAAGATTTATCTGTCTTACCAATAAATTATCTGAGTAGCTATACACACATTTTTTCTATCATGTTGTCCACTATTTTAAAACACAGAATTTCTGCTCTCATGCTTACATGACTTATCACTAGTCTCTACCTATTTAAACATCCAACTTTGAAGGAATGCTGCCCTTTACAGGAACATGACTTTTTCAGAGACTGAAAATTTGGATTAAAAAATTTTTAAAAGTCTGTAAGTATTCACATTTCAAAATGTTGTGCTATAATATATAATAGTCTTTTAAATGCTTCTCATTACAATGGAAATATGATTTCAATTATAACAATTCAGGTTACTAGCAACTTTTCAAGAACACGAATGATGCAAAAGGACTGTTACATAGCTTTGTTTTGAATTTTTCCCATTCATGAGAACTTACCCAGTTGTATTTTCATCATCTTTTCTTGGCACTTGCTTAGTTTTTGACACAGTTGTTGCACAGGAGCATACAAAGCTTAGGAAGTATGACTGGCATCACCTGGTAAACTCAGGATACAAACACTCTTACATGTCTTTTTTTTTTCCTACGGTCTAGTTTGAAAACTCACCTGCCATATTTAATAGGAAGCGTAATGTCTCCTTAAAATCTTTCCCCCCAAATTGTTCAAGAACTCTGGGAGATGACTGAGCTCAAAGGTTAATCCTGGCAAATAGAGAAGTCTGTAGTAGCTCTTTTTTGCCACAAGGTGTCACAAAAGGAAGAGCTTGCACAGGCTGATCGCTATGCTGTGGGAGTCCCTTGCTGGTCCAGACCCCTGTCCAGAATCCATGACATCCTCTGTACTTGATGCCCCTTCTCTGAGGGTCACCCATTGTTCCCTAAAGCACAACCAGCCTGTAAGCTTGTTGGATTCAGAGAAGCCTCTAGGAGCAAGTATTGCCTTGTGCCCAAACCAGCCCCATCACATAAACACGTATGTCCTTTTCTTCTTTCGGTGGGGTTTCCCTGGGAAGAGCTTTTTATTTTGACATAATTTGAAACTTTCAGAATATTTGCAAGGATGGGATGAGAAACTTCGGTTTACCGTTTCTCCAGATTTGCTAGTTACTCCCACATACATTTTTCTTTTTCTGAACCATTTAAAAGGAGGTTGGAAACATTCCTGTGTGTATTTCCTGAGGGCTAAGACATTCCCCTACATAATTAGAGTAGAATTATCAAAGTTAGGAGATATAATAGTTATGTAATGCTATTGTCTAATTCAGAGTGTATGTTAAGATTTCTACAACTATCCCAGTAATATTTTTATAGTTATTCTCCTCCCTCCCTGCCCCAGTTTAAGATCCAGTCCAGGACCATATATAACATTTAGCTGAAATGCCTGTTTAATCTCCTTTAATCGGAAACCGGTTTTGGGTTGTTGTTGTTGTATTTTTTTTTTTTTTTTGTCTGCATCTTGCCATTTTTGAGGAGTACAGGCCAATTATTTTATAGAACGTCTTTCTCTTTGTGTTTATCTGATATTTCTTGTTGCTAGATTTCATTGTTTGCAGAAATGCCTCTGAAGTGATGTGTCTTTCTCAGTGTATTATGCCTGGTGACACATGGTGTTTGTTTCCCTCATTACTGATCATGTTAACTGGCTTATGAACTTGGTTAAGGTAATGCCTACCAGGTTTCTCCACTATATAGCTTTTATTTTTCCCCTTGTGAGGAAGTTATTTCTGAGAAGATGGTTTGAGACTCTCCCTGTGGCTGCTTAGTGTTTTTCCCAGCATAGTGGCTGAGTTCTGTGAATGAGCATGCCAAAAGAACATAGTAAAAAAAAAGAAAATGACATTTTTGTGATCTTGTCTCAGAAGTCATACATCTTCACTTCTACAGAACTTTCTTAGATAAGACAACCACAAAGACGCACCCCGGTTCAAGGCCAGGGGACACAGAGCTCATTACGCAATGGGTAAGACGCAAGGTTGCCTTTGGGAAAAAACGGATCGAGAGTGTTGGCAGCTGTTTTTGAAAGATGCTGTGTGACATACTAGGCAACCTCATGCCTACGGACTCGTGGCCCTTTTCTCCGAGCGGTGCCTCCCCTCCCGCTGTGTGTTCAATCTGTTTAATTTTAGGCCTCTGAGAACCCTGGACTGAGACTCTACCGCCAGTGGATTGGTTGGGGACCCCATCATCTTGTGTGACCCTTGCTGCCACCCAGTGCAGCCATCCAGACAAGAGGTGGCACCTTCCTATGGACCGTGTTGGCAAAGAAGAGAATACAGATGAAAAAGGACCCTCCTCTTACCTTCTGTCCCAGAGCCGCTTACAGAGAATGGTTGATTTTATGGTCTCCTTGCTCTTCAGGTCCCTCTGGATGTCACTTTTATGCTCTGATGCTGGGATCTGTGCATATATAACAGTTGACTTCTTCCCCCTCCCTGCCCCGAGACCTTCTAAGTGCCGTACGGTGAGATTCCCAAGGCAGTAGAAACTTTCCGAGGAAATTCAACAAGTCTCATCCCATTCAAGGAATAGAACATAGGTCAAAACTCATCAAGTTGTATACTTTGACTACGTACAGTTTGTTGTACCTCAATTAATATCGCCCTCAGGTGGAAACTAGAGTACCGTGTACTCTAATGTATGTATCCATCATACATGCTTATAATATGAATAGGTTTTAATTCACTGGTTGGAGGATAAAAATGATTTCACATTTCTTTTTAAGGGACTCCCATTCCCTCTTTACTTTGTTCTCTTTAGAATCCTTATTGTGATAAATTTAAGACACTGAGGGTACTTTGTCCACAAGGGCCACACCTACCATTGTGAAGAAGTCTAATGATCCATTAGAAGTGGACCCTTTGCAGCTCTTCCCGCCACTGGGCCCTCAAGATGCTGGGTAAGGAAGGCTCTGGCATCAGTCAGAAATCATGGCCAGGATGAGCCTTCTCTCAGTTTATTCTGAAGCGTGCACATAATCTGTTTCCTTTAACTCTATGCAGATTATTTGTTCCATGGAAACAACCAAGGACACTAATGGGCTAGAAAAGCATTGCTGCTAGTTAATAATATAATGCAATATCAAATAACCCTAAAGGAGGGTCACCACCTAAATTTCCTTGAACTAAAAACTTTTCTCTCTCTCTCTTTTTTAAATATTTTTGAGGGAAGGACCTGACTAACTCTATACTTGATGTTTATTGTTCTCTATGATCCTTAAAACCCTAGGCTGTAGCATCTGTCACAGATTTAAGGCGACCTCAAACTAATCTCTGAGGACAGTGGACAGTTACTAGCTAGCCCTATCTTTGTACAAATAATTCTCTTAAGTTTCCCAAAATGAATGGCAGCCAACCCAAATGGCATGGTGTCTTCATCTCTAGGAACTAACACTGCCATCATTCCCTTGCCGAAAAGTAAATATTTAAGAACTGTTCTGTAAATAAGCATCACACACAGCAGAGTTAGAAATTGGGAAGTGGCCTTGGGATTGGCAGAGCTCTCTGTACCTTCAAGGGACAGAATTCAGAGGTCCTCACAAAGAGTTTCCCAGAACCTGTCCCATCCCAGTCGTCCTTCCCCAGGGGAAGTTGCTGCATGGATGCCAGATTCGAAGTGCTGAGCCAGAAGTGGAGCAGAACCTAGTTAATGAGTAAGGGGAGTTCAGTGGTCAGCAGCCAAAGTTCTTCAGCTCCTTAATGTTTCCAGTATTAAAAGTAAAAACAAACAAAGGCAGTAGGGAGACTTGTCAGGTTGAACTAGCCGTTGCAGGGAGTCCTGCTCGTGCCTCGGTGGGCTGCTTCCAGATGAGTTCAGTTGGCCGATAAGAGGAAGGAGTTCCTCTGAAGTGATTGCAGGGCTGAAAATGTGTGTGTGCCACCATTTGTCATCCGAAGTTGCCTAAAAATAAAGGGACCATGTGAATTCTGCTTCAAAACTGCTTTGTTATTGTTCCAGTCACTCTTCAGTGTTCTGTGTAAACTAAGTCCACTCCTCTTCTATGACACACGTTCACCTGCTGTGGCACGGGGACGTGCTGGAGCCACCTGTCACTTGTCCTCTGTCATTTATGAGAGGCTTTGAAGTGGTGGTGATAAAGGGGGTTCTCAGGAGCTCCCAGGCTGCCTGTTCCATGGATCCATCTTCCGTTCCTGCCAGTACATTTGAGGATGATGCCAGGCAGCAGCCTGAAGAAGAGTTGGGAGAGCAGTGAGCAGCTTATGAAGATGGTCCCATGTGCCTGCCCTGGCTTCTTCCTGTCCGCTGCAGCTGTGTGCCTTTGACACCTTCAGGATGGCCACATCATTCGAGGAACACAGCCGGTCATGGGCCACCTAGAGGGCGTGGTCTCCCATGTCCTCACAGTTACTGAGTTCCATGAACTTAAATCTCTTTTCACAGCAGGTATGGGATTTCCGTGAGAGAGCTCCCCATAGGCTACCCAAAGAAGCAGTTACACAGATGGCGGCACCGTGGCTTCTAGTGGTTTACACCCTGAGGTTATCCAGACCCATGAAAGTACACTGAATCCACCAAAAAGGAAAAAAAAAAAATCTAAATGAGGTAGAGATGGAGCAGTCTTCATTTAGCAGGAATCTTTGCCATGGAAGGGTTAATGAGGATCTGAGAAGAACTTGAAAACCCAAATGTAAACACTTGCAATTATCTGAGTTCTATGGCCCATGACACCGATTACTTAAGTCACGTGTAATACTTTGCATTTCACAGTACAGCATTCATGAATTACAGTGTTGGAAAATCTATAGAATAGAACAAGACACTGAATCAGTTAGGATGCTGTGTGTTGGATGTAATTGAAATCCTAACTCAAAAATGGCTTAAACAATAAACACATTTATTATCCCTCCCTAAACGGGGAGTCTAGAACAGGGGGCTGTTCTTCAGGGCCGGTTGATTGAGCAGCTCAGACATTTTGTGAGAGACCAGGTTACTTAGATCACGTTTTCTGCCATCCGCAGAGTCAGCCTCCTTCTAAGGCTGGCATCACTTTTTTTTTCATCCAGTGGGAGCGAGAATGACACAGTGGGGTGTAAATCTTTCTCATCAGTTTCCTTGGCCAGACTTGATCACAGGCCCACCCTGAATTGGTAACAGTGGCCATGGGAAAGATATATATATCTCTTGGTTTAGAGTTCAAAGCTTCCCACTTGGTGCTGGGGATGGGTCAAATGTAGAGATATTGATCCCTTCGGGCCCCAGGGCTGCCATTTGTTTCGGTCCAGAAGCTGCAATCACATCTGAGCAGTCATCTCCAGCCAGAGTGGGATATTCCCTTTATCCCACAGCAGCAAACACTGTCATTTTCCATATTTGTCACATCATGAAAAAAATGAAACCTGACGAATTTGTCTATTTCCACATTATATGAAATAGGCCTAAATGTGGATATCTCTTATGTATTTCCATAATTTTAATACCTTTAATAAAATATTTAGATTTTCATTAAGAGTAGTTAAAAAACACTCATCCATGTCAAGCAATAGCTACATTAATTCATGTAATCTTCACAATGGTCCCATGAGGAGCTATTATTTTTATACCCATTTTACAGATGAAAAAAATCAAGAAGTACAGAAGTTAAGTAATTTGTCCAAGAAAACACACTAGTCAGGATAGGAGCTTGTGACTGAACTCAGGTAATTCCCAAATCTTTCCTCTTATGTTTGATTTGGGATTCTCTGGAAGAGATCGTGGTTTAATCCAGTGGGTATTTAACTTTTGTCTATGACATAGACTCGTAAAAAAAAATAATTTTTTATTGTGACCCAATGTATGCACACTGTAAACAAAATATCTTAAAGCAATACTTGCTCTTACTAGGGAAGCTAGCATTCTGCTATTTCTATTCCATTCCATTCTATGTTCTATTCTTGAAGAAGCTAGTTGTGACTCTCAAAATTCTAGTCTTTTTTTTTTTAAGTTTATCTATTTATTTTGAGAGAAAGAGAATGCACATGCACTAGCAGGGGCACAGAGAGGGAGAGAAAGAATCTCAAGTAGGCTCCACACTGTGAGCTTGGAGCCCTACATAGGGCTCAATCTCATGAACCACGAGATCATGACCTGAGCCAAAATCAAGAGTCAGACACTTAACTGAGGAGCATCTGGGTGGCTCAGTCTATGGACTGTCCAACTTTGGCTCAGGTCATGATCTTGGGGTTCGTGAGTTCAAGCCCCACACTGGGCTCTGTGCTGACAGCTTGGAGCCTGGATCTTGTTTTGGATTCTGTGTCTCCTTCTCTCTCTGCCCCTCCTCGCCCTGTTCTATTTCTCTACGTCTCTCAAAAATAAGTAAACATTAAAAAAAAAAAAAAAGATGCTTAACTGAACCACCGAGGTGCCCCTAATTCTAGGTTTTTTTTTGTTTGTTTGTTTTTTGTTTTGTTTTGTTTATGTTTATTTAGTTTTGAGAAAGAGAAAAACAGCTCTAGCAGGGAAGGGGCAGAGAGAGAGAGGTAGACACAGAATCTGAAACAGGCTCCAGGCTCTGAGCTGTCAGCAAAGAGCCCAATATGGGGCTCCAAATCACGAGCTGCAAGATCAGGACCTGAGCCAAAGTCAGATGCTTAACCCACTGAGCCACCCAGGCGCCCCCATAATTCTAGTCTTAATGATGGGTCATAATCCATAATGGGATTGATTACAGTGAGGAATTTAGATGTTGATGAGCCAAAGCCCCAGTTTTTCAGGAGAAGCAGGGGGACACAAGAAGAAAGGTAAAGGGACAACTAGCTCAATACAAATTAATCTCAAGGTTTTCAGAGACCCTCGAAGGGTTTTGAGTTGTGACTGAATAGCTGAAGGTGCAGATCTGGGAGTCAGCAGCCAATAGTTGAAAGCCAACCAAAGCCACAAGGATGAGCTTACAGGGGAAGAACATGAAAGTGAGAAGACGAGGCCAGGGATAGAACTGCAAGGAGCACCAATACTGATGAGGGGCAAAGAAGCACCCGCAAGAGCAGCTGGGTAAACACGAAGCCACAGGCTAGGGTGGTCTTGGAGGATCTGTACTTATGGTTCAATGGCTGGTGAGAAATGCCATGCGTCTTCTGACCGAAGTGTTCTGTTTGAGTTTCTAATCCTGGCTAGCAGCCTTGATTGCTGTCCTAATCTCCGATTCTTCCACCAGGCGGGCTCTGCCAGGAATCTGGCATAGACTCACACACACATATGCCACCAAGCCCGTGCTTGTGATGGAGATGAATACATATACTCAGCATCAACTATGGACCAGGCGTACATTCGCCCCTTCAGGTCATCTCACAACAATCCTGTGAAAAGCAGGAGTCTTTCCCCTCATTTTACGGATAAGAAAACCGAGGTTCACAGAAGCAAAATCACTTGTGCCACATTTGACAGGAAGTGAGTGGTAGAGCCGAGACAAGAACCCCAGTCTTTCTGGCTCCAAAGCTAGTGCTTCTACCTTACTTGTCTGCTTGCTGAGCCCCAAAGTCCCATTATGCCTTTAACAGCCATTCTCAGGTGGTCAGGCCCGATGCTCCTTCCTCAGACTCTGTTGGCTGCTGGCTAGGTTTTTCTTCCACTTTAATGGGCCCTTGGACCAGAGTGGTTAGCTGACTCCAGCTGTTGTAGCTTTCTGGAATTACCTGCTGTACTTTTTCTAGGTCAGTTCAATGTTAATGCCGCTACACTGGTACCAAGTCTCCTGCGCTGTGCTCCTGTGCCTGCTGTCATTTGGCTCCTCCCTTCCACTCTCTCACCAGCCTGGCAATGGCATCCAGCATATTCCGGGCTAAATCCTCAAGGATAATGACATCTAGGGTCTAAATTGACCACAGGACTTAATGTGATGAAATTATAAACTAGCTACCGGAAAAGTGAATTACAGACTGAATTCTAAAAAATTGTGTCTGGTTAAGGTTTTGGAGTATTGAACTTATGAGACATTCGTAAATAATTCTAAAACAATGTAAACTGTGTACTCAAAGAGTCACAAAGTAAAATGGGAGGAGAAAGTGGAGAGAGACAGATTACTCTAAAAGAATAGGAGGGGATGACCTTTGAAATGCGTCCTAAAATAATGGTAGAACCCATAGATGGAGATGGAGGTCAGATATTTCCGCTGAGTTAATGGTCAGAGCAAAGACATAGAGGAAAAATACATGGCACATGTGTGCCACAGAAAGTAGGATACATGGGAGGAAATCAAAGCTTCATAAAAAAAAAAAAAAAAAAAATGAGGCCAGGTCATTACAGACCAAATACCACCACTATTTACCAAACAGGCAATATAGAAGTTGGCATTCTTGCTTATCAATCAGTCATTTGTGAGTTTGCAAGATTGTCTCAGTCCTCAGAGCCTGGATGAGCTGTAAGGATCAACACTCCCATGTGTTGAGGCTGAGAGATCCAGGATTTGTGGTGACCTCAGGGACATGCTGTGTGCCTGCCTCGGGTGTTCTCCCACCAGATGTTAGCGGGGACAGATGGAGCATCTACATAGCTAGCCGACCCCCTCCTTTTCTACCTGGTGGTCAGCTTCACTCATGGAGTGCTTTCCCCAAGCCTTTCTTAGTAGTTAAGGCTTCTTTACTACAGGTAACAGGAGCTTCTGGAAAAGAGGAATGTGTTAAAAGAATTCAGGGATGTGTCACAAAGCAAAGGGCCGGCTGCAATCCTGTTTTAGGAATACATCAGAATCAGAGGCTGGAACAGGGGCCAGGATTAGGGCTTTCTCCCTCATCTCCTTGTTTTCTTCAAGTCTGCCTCATTTATCTCTCTCTGAAGTCTGACCTCCTCTGCTTCTCCCATCCCCATGCAGAAAACATGGCCAGCAGCAGCTCCCGAATCCACCTGGAGACAGACTGATTCTCTGTCATTCACCCAGCATCTGAGAAAGGACTCTGACCGGCTAATTTTGGTAGAGCTCACCCCAAGTTTAATCAGCCATAGCCAGTAAGGAGGAAAACTTGGATGAGCCTGGCTTTGCAGAGCCACCTGAGTAAGCTCGTGGAGGAAGAAAGGCGAAGCCAGTGAAGGCAACATAAGAACCGCCCGTCACCCACCTCTAGAGCCATGCTGTCCAGTATGTGGGCACTGGCCACATGTGGTTAACTGTAAATATAAATTTCTCAGAATTAAATAAAATTAAACATTTAGGTTTGCGGTTACATTAGCCTCATTTCAAGTGCTGGATAGTGTCACGTGGCTAGTGGCTACTGTGTTGGGCAGCACACATGTGGAACACTTCGATCACTGCAGACATTTCTGTTGCTTACCTCTAATCTAGAATTCAGCCATTGCTAGTTCTACCAGCGAAAGCCTTAGGCATTCCAGCTACTGCAAGCAGCAGACTTTTTCAGCACTTGAACAATTCAAAAGCAGTTAATTCTCTCCTCTAATAACCTGGAAAGAAATTCTTCGGAGATCCCCACGCTAGTTCTTGATTACAGTCCATTTGAACACCCCACAGTACCTCCTAAACCTCATCGTACCGGAATTCTTAGTCTGTCTTACCCCAAAACGTCAACGGCAGTTAATTTAATCATGCATCCCATCTTTGTTATAAAAAGTCACCAAGGAAATGGTGTACCATCCTGTCTTGCTGAGCTCCCGCAATATTCTCTGCTTCTTTGGTGGCTAGTTTCCTGCTCAGTCCTGTCTATTGTGCCCTCTCAACCTTTGTGTGGTAGATAGAGATGACCAACTGCTCCCCAACACTCAGCTCCCTTTCATAAGGTAGAGATGGCACTGGGAGGTGGCTATCCCGCCAGGAGACTGTGTCCCCCAGCCCTTCCTGCATCCAGATGTGGCCATCTGCATCCAAAGGCCATGTGATTCGTCCTCACCAACGGAATAAGATTTATGTCCCCTCCCAGATGGTTTTTTAAAAAAAACAATCTGCACCTCCCCTGTTCTCTTACTCTCAGTTGAATGGGAAGGATTCTGTAGCTGTTAGGGATTGGCAGAGCCACAAGATGCAGGGAGCCTGGCTGTCTGAACTACTGCGTGAAGAAAAGTTACGCCAGTGAAGGTCAATCTGCAATGGACTGGCTATGAGAAAACTAGCCACTGAAATTTTGGAGTGTATTTGTTACAACACTTGTCTAGCATTACTCGAATAGATACCTAGTGGACTTCTTCACATCCTCAGCCTTCTTGCCTTAAATTCGATCTCCTGCGACTCCCTTATGGGTCCAATTCTGTAGCTTCTGGAAGAGGCGGCTCATCCACCCGCAGTCCAGAGACCACGGGGCTGAGAGATGGTATTGACATTTTCTTAACTCTCCATTGTATCTTCCGGACCACTTCACCTTTGAAATTAATGCCATCCAACTTTTCCTAGCCAGTGCTTAACACATAGGTTTGGCATTGACCTTGTTGAATAGTTGGCCTGTGCTCAGGGAGAGACTTTGAGGAAGACAGTGACTATCAGTAACGGATGGGCATCTATGGCAACCATAAGAAATGTATGAAAATGGTGCACATCAAATGTCTGATTACCAAGAAGAAAAACACTAATTCTCTCCCAGACTGATCCCTCTTGTCAGTCTCATGACTTTTCTCCATTTTCTCCACACATTTTCTCTCCAGTTGCCTCAGCTCAGCCATCCCATTGCCACAGAGGGTAGCCAAGGGAAATGCAGCAGAAGACATCAGTGTTGAAAAGCCCACCCTAGAAAGACCAAAGACCCAGTGAGATCCTGTAGCAGAATCTCTAATGTGTACACATATCCAAGGTATAATGTTTCTGCTTAAGCCACTCAATTAGGAGATAATTTACTGATGATTCGCTTTAGAGCTATGAGAAAAAGATAACTTTCATGTTTTTGCACTTGTGTTTCTGAAAAGTCCTTCTTCTCGCATATCTCAAGTATTATTCTATAATTGCTGATTTTAGGTCAGCACATTTTTGCAGGCTGTCTTAAAAAAAAACCTTACTTTTCTATAAAGCCGTCTAAGTTTCTTTGCCATTTATTAGATTTATAGCTGATTCTTTCAGAGCCGACTTTCACCTTGACCCGCAGACAATAGCAGAATATGAATTTTTTGGAAGGCAGTAGCACTGTCTTTCTTGGACAAAGTTGAGCTATTCCACCAAGAACGACTCTAAAAAATGTTGCAAATCTAATGCATCTGGTTAAAGTAACCCCCTACAACCTTTTCTCCTTTCTTCTGATTTCTCTAGATTTTAGTGCACTTGCCTCTCTCTAGCAGTTATTAAGTCTTGTGCCACCCCATCCTCCGTCTGATCACAAAAAGTGTGCATCACAAGATGGTGTTCTTGTGCTGTGGAGAAACCCATAATAAAGATGAGCATTCCTGAGAGGCAGAAACCGTGTGGGAAATGGCAGTCGTTATATGTAGCGGATCCTTTGGAGAACAATTATTCCTTCAAGGTCCTGTGCAGGCATTTCCAACAGTGGCTACTAGGCAGGCTCATCATAGCCTAAGCTCAATTACAGCCCAGATTGTTGTATTTCTATGTAACAGAGAGAGGCAGGAATTTGGTATCTCCCCTCATGTGAATTTTTCAGAATGGAATAGCCTCACATATAAGTAACTGCTGGAACAGCAGAAAGCATGGTTTCTTCTAAACTGAGGATCGTATTTAGAGCACCCCAAATCAAGACACAGTGTCTTACAGAATACCAGAAAATGGAAGTGTCTTCATTAAATAGCCCCTAAGTAATTTAATTTCATGCGTAAGCGCTATTTTTTTAAAGGGTTCAAAGGGAGCCAGATCCCTGTGTAGAAATACGTAGTCCTGTTGCTCGCATACTTGTCACAGTCTTGTGCTTTATAGCCCTAGATGCTGTACCCCCGTCGGGGAATCTTTAAAAGTGTGGCTCCTGGCACAGCTGCATCAGAATCACGTGTGTTGATGACTAAAGATTCCCAGGTCCCAGGAGTCTGGAGGTGTGGGACTGGGGATCTGACTTTTTAAGCAGTTGACCTGCTTCTTCTGCTCACGACTGTCTGAGAACAGCCGCCCTCTGCTCTTTCTGGAAAGGCAACAGTAGTTATAAGAGTGCTACACCACAGCTCTCCACTGGAGAGACTTCTCATTTCTTCCCAGCCGAGGTCCCCCTTGGCCTGCTGCTTTTAACTGCTGGCTCCCCACCTGCTATCTGCCTGCAGCTCTGCTCTCTCTCTCACACAGTGGGGACCAGCTGGGAGCTCCTGGGGGCTCCAGCCCCTCCACTCCAGGGCCAGGTTTTGGTCCTGCATTCGCATTTTCACAAGCACACCCTCTTTTTCTCGCAGAGGGCAACCATTTCAAATCTCACATTAAAACAAAAAATCACTACCACTAAACTACACCAAAGCAGGTTGTAAGCAGCTTTTTTACTCACTGATTCAGACAACAAAAAGGGCAGTGGCAGGTGGATGCTGTGACCGTGGCCTTTCTTGCCTTTTCCTGCTTAAAGAGAAACACCGTTGAGCTGACATGCCAATTTTACTTTTGTTATTAAAAAAAAAAAAAAAATGAAAGTTCTGTCTTATTAACAAAATTAAACGACCTTTGTTCTCGGAGTTTTATTCTTACAGCATTTACAGAAATCTGTTGAGAGCATCTTACTCAGTTATAAGGTTTATCAATTGGTTATCATCGCAGATCAATTTGCTTTGTAATAAATTTATAATTGAGAAACCTGATTGGATTCTAGCTCCAAAAAATAACTAAGGGTACTTGGACTTTGGGTCTCCGCCCATATCTCATGTGGTTCACTAAAAATAGACCCAAATCTAGGAGTTAGGATTTCTGGACCAGCTTCCACTGATTACCTAGGTCTTGATATTTATGGAACTAGTCATTTCCCAAATATTTTAGCTCCACTCTTCCAGTCTATAGAAGAAAAAAGACAATAACAATAACAATGATAGAATCTCATCCCCTACAGAGAATTAGCAGGGAAATGAGAGAGGGAAAAAAGTAAATGGAAATGCTCAAATTGGGGGAAATGTAATAAAAAGCCAAATGTGAATCGGAATAGCAGTTGGCAAGAGGGGGAAAGGTGGGTAGAGGACAATTGTATCACTAGGGAACATGTAAACTGAACAGCACGCAGCCTTTTAAGAAATGTTTTAAGTCGGTTTCGATAGTAGATAAGGCAAGAATATTGACACATTACAGAAAGGGACATGCCAAGACTAGGAACACATTTTAATGAAAATGGAAATGGGTTACCATCCATTATCACATCAGAGGCCACAAAACTACAGGAAGCAGATTGTTCACTAGAAGGATATTCTTCACAGCCTCTTTAAAGATGAAATACACATACTTCATTCTATATTAAATTTCAAACACAAAAATAAATTAGAGTGAAATTCGTTTCTATACTCACAACCTGACACCCTTAGAAATCTGAATCTTACGCCAGCCTAGAGCAAAAAGCAAAAGTGGGAAATTGTAGCATAAGAAAAGACCATGAGGAAAGAAGATCCAATTGAGTCCACAGAAGGACAGAGAGACTTCTGGTGTATATATGGCAACACAGATTAATCCATAGTCTATGTTAATCACCATCTATAAGTGGAGACCCCGGTCTAGTTGACTTGGTGATAGAAGTTCTTTTCACTGGCAGCAGCTTTTTTCCCCCCCAGAAGTTTCATCTCTTTCTTTTCTAGTTATAGAGTGAAACGGAAGCCTGCTAGCAGAACACATCCATCCACATGACTCTGACATAGTAGCCCACATTTCCCACATTATACCACCTTCCTTTACGAGAGTTATTTTTCATTGCATTCTGGAGACAAAAGACCCTTGGTGATAATCAGTAAAGATCCTAACACGGTGGCAGGCAGTCTAACAGGTGACTTGCCGTTCCGCCTCCTATAACCCACAGGGTAGTTGCAACAAAACACTTGGCAGCATTTGGGAGAGACCCTGTGGGCATATCTTTTTCTCTTTTCCTGTGCATTTCATTGCCTGTTGTCACTTACCGAATGCGTGTGGCAAGACGAAGACACCACCAGCTGCTGCTGCTGCCAGCAGGGAAGATGTCGGGTCTTGAGCCCAGATCCCCAATTCATATCACAGTACACTCCTCTACTGTGATCACAGCTTTGCTGCCTGGGGGCAGGGGTGGGGTGGGGAAAGAAGTGTTTGCCCAGGAGGAAGTGGCTGTTGCAACCATGTGGATGTAACCTGGGGCCATTAGGAATATATCCATCTGTCAAGCCCCCGAAGGAAGGAGGGTGAATCAAGGTAGCAGTTCTGCTGGGGTGTGCCTTGGAACAGATGTTCGAATTGCCGAGTCTTCTCGGCAGTGTAATATAGACCTGGACGGTGTTGGCATCGAGTGGAAGAGTGGGGCTTTGTCTTGGCAGCCTTTTCTGTTGTGGCTCCTTGCAGGGGTGTGAATAGCACGGGTTTTATTTATTTTTTTTAAGGGAATTTAGCAATTTGTGGAATTTCTCCAGTATCGAGCACTTTGATAACAGCTCATCTACAAAGGGAGCGTTCCATTGTTTTGTTGTGTAAGAAAGCCGAGCGGGCATCGGTGTATTATTTTGCTCTCTTTGAGGGATACTCCCTCCCTAGAGATTCATTTTTAGGTGTCACGCTTTCTCTCTCACTCCCTGTCTGTCTCGTGTGAGGGAAGCTTTGCAATATGTTTCTGTGAGACTTCTCAAAAGTGATAAATGAGATTCTCAATCTTCTCATTCAAATGGTAACTGCCTGAAAAGCCAAGAAGTAGAGTGCGGGGGTGGAGCTGAAGGTGACAGATTGATGAAGATAAGGAGAGATGCATTTGGAAGGGGAGGGAGGAGCAAACCCAGCAAGAGTTGTAAAAACTAGAAAAGCAGTTCTAAATTGGATTTGGAAATGGCAGAATGACAAAGTGAAGTTTTCTATGGGGAGCAAGTTGCTAGGCTGCCACATTTGAGGCAGCGTGGAGATTCTGAAAAGTGAGAATTCAGAAAAGCCAGAGAAGGGTGATGATTTCCTAAGAGGCAGGAATTGATCAGAGTATCTGAAGAGGCAAGGCTGGGCTGGCTGCTCTGGAGACGTTTACTGGATTCCCTGTTGCGATTTGATCAAAATAGCTTGTTTGTTTATACAGAATTAATTGCACATCAATTTTGTGAGTAATACTTAGTCATAGCTGATCACAGGCGCCCTGGCGTGAGTCCGTGATTTCCAAAGGCCCCTCACTCTTGTTTCCTCAGGATGCCTTACTTCTGCCTCTGTGGCTTGTATTATCTCAATCTCCACTGGTTCCTGAAGTTTGCCTAGAAATGAATGATCCACATGATCTACCCCCTTCAAGTCTCACTGCCTCACAAATACGTCCTGCTCTTCACCCTAACCCAGGTGGAGTTAAAGGAAAATCCATTGCAAATCTCCACTGGGACGTAAAGGAGAACACAGGTGTCCAGGTTCATTGAGTCTCTGGGTTTCCATGGGGCCTCTCCTTTTGTCTCCAGCAGGAAACTGGCCATGCACCTACTTGCCCACCGCCAGCCCTGTTGTCCTCTGGATAGTCGGACTGCCTTTGAATCCTACAGTACTCAGGACAACAGAGTTAGATGCACCGAGCTCCAAGATTTCTAGTGAGAACCAAATGAAATACTGTATACTATATGCTTTGTAAAGCAGTATGAGCATAGCCCATATGCAGGTGCGATTATAGTATTAATTCTTCAAAGTCTCACCCCAAAGCTCCTTTTCTTGCTTTTGTGCATCTCTTTCTCACGTGTGTATATTTAACTGCATAAGCACATGAGTGCATCTAGCCAAGCATATTTGCATAGTTGCTGGTGCCTTATTTTTTAAAAAGTTCTTTCTATGCCACCATGACATTTTTATAGGGGTCCGCTTCCGAATAGTACCATTGTGCATTTACAAGTGATGGTCAACTCTTCACCAGTCACGAAAGTTAAGAGCAGCGCATATTGAGCAGAACAGGAAGTGAAGAAAGTGTTTTTATAATGAGCATCTTTTCCATCAGCCTCAGCATTCTCAAGACAAATTGAATCCAGTAATCCCCAGAAGGCCTAAAGATGAACTATCTTATTTTTAAAGACAAAGATGAACTCAGTGTCAGGGTTGTGCAAGAATATTATTGCTATTTCTTTTATTATCATATATAGTACCTTTCCGTTGAAAAGCCAAAAGGCATTTTACAAAATCTGACAGTGATCCTCACAATGTCCCTCTGGGCTGAGTAGGCTTCATTACAAACAATAAATAATAACTGCCCTTTATTTTGAAATGTCTCCTACAGAATTTATTAATAATGGAGTGGATAGGCATGATTCATGGATTCTAAAGGGAGTTTATTTCATGGGAGTTAAGAGAAGATAGTAGATTTCTATGGGTCTCTATCTGCTGGAGTTGTTTTGACTCAAAATGCTGGATGCATCGGAACAACACGAGTGCGCTTGGGAAGCAGCTTCATAATTACTGACATTTACTTCTAGACTGAAAGAAGTATAGACTGTGATTGTATTTGCATAAATATGGGATGATTATTCAATTTGCTTACTCACTGAAGACCTGCCAACCAGATAACAGAGCTACCTGCGGGCATGTCTTCCGACTAAGTTCTCCTGAACTTAGTCCGACTAAGTTTTGTTTTTATTTTTTTTTTTTATTTTTGTTTTTGTTTTTGTTTTTTGTTAGAGATGCCAGTCACACTGCCTGGCTAACTTTCAGATATTCCTGAGGGAATCACCTCATCCTCAGGCCATGGGCAGTCATATTTGATTCCATGTGTCCTTATCTATCCTGGACATAAATGGTTATATACGAGAATGGGCACTTGACCCAAAGGCAGTCAATGTGAGTTAGTTAGTGACCTGGGCACAGAAAGGTAATCTGAGCCAATTAGATAGTCTCTCTTGGGCATTTCATGTGGAATGCGCCAAGAGAATAAAGGGGTTAGCAATAGGGAGAGAAAGTGAAAGGAGTTGAGATAGAGCTGGGTCACGAGTGACGTAGACTTATATATGAGCTATAGTTATGAATGGGCAAATGCTTCAAGATGGAGTAAAGAATCAGAGATGAGAGAGTGAAGAAGCCAGTTCGTAGGAAGAGAAAACAGAGAAGGCAAGTGGAGAAGAGCTGGTGCTCTGTAGACTGTGGAGCTCTGTGGCAAAGATACACCACTTCTGAGGACTCCAGAGAAATCTTGGGTTAAGACCTGCCCTTCAGTTTATTCTCCAAGGCTTGAGCTTGAACCTTAGTCTGGCTCTTCTTTCTGTCTATCTGTGGCATTCCATTCCTGTATCCTATTTGTATGTTCCTAATACCTGGACCAGAAAGTTCCTTAGGACAGTGGCCTTTCCACCCCGACATGGAGAATCAGCTATGTTCATTGCTGTGTCCACTTCACCAGAATATGAATACAAACCATAGCCATTCGCTTAAAAACAAACAAACAAAAAAACCCCAAAAACCAAAAACAAACCTTCTTTCCAGGTTATCATTCAACAATCTTTGAGATCAAAGTGTGCTCTGTAGATAACTCCTAAGCAGGCTAATTGCATCTTTTTGGCTGCCAGGCAAGCTTAGGTGCAAGCCTGATAAAGGCATAAGGATGGGGGTGTTTGTGCAATCTTAATGCATTCTCTTTTCTAACCAATTGTTTTGTCCTACCCAATTACATTAGCATCAGAACCCATACTCAAAACACATGACAATTTTTGTCACACTTTGCTCTTCTCCCCAGACACCACTTCCAGAATTAGCTGTTTTCTTTGGCCATCTAATATTCAAGAGCCATACAACTATCTCTCACCATTCTCTGGCTTTGATTAATGCTCTTTTAGAAATTGCTGAGTATCGTTCTCGCTATCGAGAAATAAAACTAGAAGGACTCCCATAAAATGTTCACCATTTCATTAATGTTTATTCTCCTTGGGTTTATTTATTAAACAATTAAATTACTATTAGCGAGTGGTAATTGCAGGGAATAAAACACAAATGTCTATGATATCAAATAAGTATATTTTGCTGATAGAATTTAATTTAAATACTTTTTGTTGATTGGTCCTTTTCTCATAGAAAAAAAGACAATAAGGATGTCTATTATATTATACTTAGCTTAATTATTGCATTTATTCAAGAAATTCTGGTGGTGTCATGAGTTCATGATATAGAAAGATAGTGATTTTTGAGCATATGGTCAGTGTTAAAGATAACTTATCCAGGCACAGAACAAGCTAAGATTGAATGGCTTGAGGTCTGTAAATCATTACTTCTTGTCTCTTTAGAGAGGATAGCACTCTTGAGTCATGAGTAGCTGAAATCCTTTACATTTCCTTAAGGAAAGGAATAGTTTGGGCATCAGTGATCTCTCATGTTATTCTCAACAATAACCTTTTAAAAATTATTTTTCCTCCATGGATTCCTTGTTTCAAAAGTGTCTAGTTTTAATTTTTTTAAGTTTATTTATTTTTAGAGAGAGCACAAGCAGGGGAGGGGCAGAGAGAGAGGGAGAGAGAGGATCTCAAGCAGGCTTGTGCTGTCAGCACAGAATCCAACATGGGGCTCGAACCCTGAACTGTGAGATCATGGCCTGAGCCAAAATCAAGAGTCAGATGTTTAACCAACTGAGCCAGCGGGGACCCCAAAGAGAGCCTTTTTTTTCTTTCTTATTTTATAAAGAGAGAGGGCGCATGGCACGAGTAGGGGGAGAGGGGCAGAAGGCGAGAGAGAGAATCTTAAGAAGGCTCCCCACTCAGCACAGGGCCCAAGGCAGGGCTCAATCCCATGACCCTGGGATCATGACCTGAGCCAAAATCAAGAGTCAGACACTCAATCACCTGAGCCAAAGAGGTTTCCCCTATTTTTCAAATATGTTTCAAGTATTAATTTATTGAAAACTTTTATTAAATACATATTTAATAGGCAATATGAGATCCCAATTGGAGAATAACGCTTGGTATACAGACTTTACAGAATTTCAGTTAGTTTCAAAAAAAATTTAACATTTTAGCCATTTTGTACAAACTTTTCTCCTAGGGTGGTTGAGATATTGAAAACAGCTCAGAAATTCTGTCAGTATCTTCTGCTGTTTCTAGGGATCACCAGAGTGGGAACAACCACAGGTCAGTCTCTGTGGTCTTTCAGATTTCCCAGGGCAATCTGGATATCAAATATGCATTTCCACAGTCAGCTCTCACATGGGATTGTAGCAGTGTGTCTGTTATATCCTAGATCTTCTTGTCCTTCCTTGCTAACAGAATCTTGATTTGGTCAATTCTTCTCCAGGGGAGATTTGTTTCAGCCAAAGCTGACCCCTCATCAACCCTAAGGAAGGCTCATAATCGGTTTAGGTCTTTTCCCCCTTTGCTTTGGAAAAAAAATTTTTTTAAGTTCATTTATTTATTTTTAGTAATCTCGATACCCAATGTGAGGCTTGAACCCACAGCCCCAAGATCAAGAATCACACATTCCTCTGACTAAGCCAGCCAGGTGCCCCCCTCTCCACTTTGCTTTTGAATGATTTGGTATATATGCTACCTAGTTCTATCAATGAGAAATGAGGGGAGTTGGCCAATTTAAACCACTCATGGTAGGTATGTGACAAAAGTCTGCCCAGCAAGAAGCCTAATGGGGAAACTTTATGGAATTCTTTCTTCATTCCTAAAAAAAAAAAAAAAAAAGAGGAAAGAAGGGAAGTTTTTTTCCTTTCCCTTTGTCTTGCTTGTGGAGGTGGTATATAGTGATGTGACACCTGGAACCACTGCAGTCATTTTGTGACCATGGGGGTGGTGTCACTAACTGACAACTGGCAGGCTGGAAAGATGGAAAGAATCTTGGCCCTCCGGATAATTTGTTAAGCAACTTTATTAACTAATTCTGGAACTTCTCTGCCTCTAGATTTCTTTTTATATGATGTGGCTTAAATTACTTTTAGCTGCACTTTTCTGGATATATCTGTTCCTTGAAGCTGAAAGTACTTCAACTAATATATAACCATGATTATAACTTTGAAAATATTAGCAATAAACAAATGTACTCATGGAATCTCAGACTTGGGAGGGACTTGAAAAGTAATGTATCCAATTATACAAATTAAAAATGTGATGAGCAGCCTATAATTACTATTAGATGTTGTGATAGTAGAATTTAACTGACACTCTGAAATTGTCACAATGACCTAAGAAGTGGCATATTATCTGTAACAGGAGACCTGTTATGAACCAAATTGTGCCTCCCCCCATTTATATATTGAGGCCCTAACCCCAAACGTGATTACATTTGGCGATAGGACGTTTAAGAGGTAATTACAGTTAAATGAAGTCATAAAGATAGGGCTTTAATTTGATATGACTCCTTTCTTGTTTTTTGGAAAGAGAGAGTGCATGCACACACATGCACATGTGAGCAGGGCAGGGGCACAGGGAGAGAGAAAGAGAATCTTCAGCAGACTCTGCACCCAGTGTGGAGCTGATGTCAAGCTTGATCCCATGACTCTGAGATCATGACCTGAGCTGAAACCAAGAGTCAGACGCTTAAGCAACTGAACCACCCAGGCACCCCGTGACTGATGTCCTTATAAGAAAAGGAAGAGACACCAGGGTTGCACATACTGAGGAACGACAGTGTGAGGGCACAGAGGAAGGTGGTCATCTACAAGCTAAGGAGAGAGGCCTCAAACCTGCTGACATCTCAGAGTTGGACTTCTAGGCTCCAGAACTGTGAAAAAAAAAAAAAATAAATTTCAATTGTTTAAGTCACCTGGTCTGTGGTATATTATTACGACAGCCATAGCATACTAATATAACATCCAAACAAGATTGCTTTAAATATAAGCAAATTCGGGGCGCCTGGGTGGCTTAGTTGGTTAAGTGTCTGACTTGGGCTCAGGTCATGATCTCACAGTTCCTGAGTTTGAGCCCTGCGTTGGGCTCTCTACTGTCAGCACAGAGCCCACTTTAGATCCTCTGTCCCTGTCTCGCTCTCATCCAAAAATAAATAAACATTAAAAAAAAAAAAAAAGGTATAAGCAAATCTGCCATCCCACATAATATTGAGAGTTCCAGAGTTAAGACATTTCCAAGGCCAGCTAATTAACAGCTCAATTGTGTGAACAAGTACCTAAGCTCTTTCCATTTTCCTGTTCGGTCATCCTCAGCGTGTTGACTTTTAACCCCTAGGCTTGCCCGTGCGTGGATGTAAGAGAGCTGTTTCAGCACGAGGGTTATGTCCACTCCTAGCCGTTTAAGAAATGGAAAAGCCAGCTTCTCTCATGCAAATCTGTTTGAGTGAAAAACTTCTTCAGAAGCCCCCCCACCCCAACCCCATAGTCGTTTGCTTAGGTCTCATTAGTCAGAGTTGTGTCATAGGCTTTTGCCTAAATCATCCCTTCAAGGAGAATGGGATTACTATGATTGCTTTAGAGCAGCTGTGATTCACTCCCTGGGGCTGTG
The DNA here is from genome assembly GCF_018350215.1 of Panthera leo. Lineage (NCBI taxonomy): Eukaryota > Metazoa > Chordata > Mammalia > Carnivora > Felidae > Panthera > Panthera leo. The sequence continues at coordinate 102,132,997 of NC_056683.1, forward strand.
AGGGGTTTCAGGTGGCCCCTTGGTACCTGCTGAGTACAAACTACAGGATAGGGAGAGGGAAGGAGTCTTGAATAGGCAACCAACAAGGTCCCTACTGTGTGTTTAGTCCATTTCCTGCTTTGATTCAACGCAGTCGCAGTCGCCTGACTCATCTTCTGATATGTAAAATTGCCAGAGCCGTGAAGACAGGATTACAAGTAACATCCCTCAAGATTCCCCAGCTTTCTTTGACCCTATTCCACGCTCATTAAGCAGTTTTCTCTTGATTAATTAGTCTACCTAACTGCCTTGATATCTGGTCAGAAGTGCCCTGGATCGCAGACTGACATAATTAGTACAAGAGAGAGGTGTGTCACATGTTATAAATTGATAACTTCATGTTCTGACCTCACATCACAGTCCCGCGTGTGCAATTAGAGTAAACACCTTGTTCACCATTCGTTCAACGCTTCCTTTGCACAGGGTACTACTGGAGGTGTAAGAAATTCAGAAGGGGACAGGATGGCACTCCAAAGGCCTCTCTCTCTCTCTCTCTCTCTCTCTCTCTCTGGAGCTCACAGTCCCATGGGTAGCTGCTAGAGTTACCATTTAGGGAATGTGTGTCAGCCACTGGGGTATGTGTTTGCCATGTTGCACAGTCTTGCTTGCTGTTCCTTTCCGATCTCATTTCCGAGAGTTCTTTGCCTCGCTCGCTCTGCTCCTGCCTACTCCGGCCCATCAACTCTCGAAGTAACACTTTTGGGAATAATTCATAACCCGGAATACCTTTCCCCCGGGGATCCTTGTGGTTAATTCTCTCATTCCCTTCAAAAATGAACTTACGTGTTGTATTCACAGAGAGACTTTCCCTAACCATTCTACTGAAGCTTCCAACTTCCCAACCCTTCCCATCCCCCTTCCCTGCCTAGCCTTTTGCCATACTATCGATGACCATATAGCACGCTGTGTGTTTCATACGTTGCTTTTATTTATTGCCAGTCTTCCCCTACCAGAATATAAGCTCCTTGAGGACAGGGATTTTTGTCTGAATCCCTAATGCCTACAATAGTACCTGACACATAGTTGGATTTCTGTAAACACATTTATTGAATAAATGCATCATCTCCTATAAGTAGAATTGTAATTTATATAAGTTGCTCTTGATTATGAAGCTAGGAAGTGGTGGAACTGAGATTCGAACCCATGTCTTTCCAGTGACAAAGTACATCTGAAGTTCTCCATCGTCTTTTGAGTTCAGGAATCTGCAAAGACAAGTACCAAACCCTGGATCATGGTAACCCTTGGAGACACTATTTCCAGGAGACCTCTTGGAGACAGAAATTACACCAGCAATTTGAAGAGGGAAAATTTAATATGAAGAATTGTTACCTTGCAAAAAGTAACTCACAACTACAAGAGGTGAAAAAGGGAGTCCAAGAAGTAAAGAAGTAGCAACTACAGAAAGCAGCACCTATCTCTAGGCTGAGAGAGCGAGCGAACAAAGATTGAACTTAGACACTGAGACACTCTTCCCTCAGCTCCAGGCTGAAATTTCAGAACCTCTGAAGAGAGGGTACATGTGACCCACTAGTGCTAGAGAACCTTGCTGGAGGGCATGGTTTGAGGTTGACCACTATTGACCACACGTGCCAAATCTGCCGATTGCCTAGTGGAAACTTCACACCAGGGGGAAAAACAAGGAAAATCCCTGCCTCCTGTTCTGTCTTTGCAGAGTCTGTCTAGTACCTTCTGTTGGTAAAGCCCCTATAATCCGGCCAGCAAAGAAGATATGTTTACAGGGACCTGCTTTGGCATTGCAACGCAGAGCAAAGAAGGGTAGATTTGGAACCTCAAGGCCATCAGTTAATAATTGGCTCACCAGCTCAGGAATCGCCCATGAAGCCATGTGTAGGCAGGTAATAGTGTTGGCTATTAGCACATCTGCCCCTTCTGTCTCTCCTCTCACAGATGGACAGTTCATTGTCTTACAGCCTGCCTTAGCTGTTCTTGTACGTGATCTATCCACCTCCGATTGGCTAACAGTCGCTCTAGTCTTTTTGTCTTCTGGTCAGGACTTTCATGTAACCGGGCAGGGTGGCTCACGACTCAGCTGAGGAAAGCGATCTTTTGGTTAATATTGTCCCCCTCCATTTTTTCCCATAACCCATGTCTTCCCAGTCTTAGCACGTACTTGAAGAAAGGATCCTAGAGTTACTCTTTCTGCTGTTCACACACACTGCAACTTCAGTTTGATTTTCTAGGCCCTGGGAATCATGGGTGGTCCCAATATATCCATATCTCCTGTGGGGAATCCTTCTGTGCATGGATGTACAGACATTTGTGCTTTCCTCCTGAATGGGGCTCTAAAATGTCCCTGAAACTCCTCATTATTATTTTAATAAATATCAATTTACTAAAGTTTCTCTGTCCTCACTTCTTCAGATCGTCTGCCTGAAAATACAGTGGCCATGCTTCTTCCGTATCTGTGGTTTCATCTTGCTCAGAGTAGGAGATTCAGGCTGTGGTTCTGATGTCTGCTCTTTTAGGTGGGCCAGTCATAGTTTTCCTGCATGGGCATCATTGTAACTTTTTCGAAAGCAGCAGAGCTCATTTCAGGGGGGAGGTGACATACATGAAAGACAATAGCCTCTCTCATAATCTGAACTGAGCTACAGTTTGGGTCAGACAGCTTTCTAATTGGTTTGGATTTTCAGTCCATTAAAGGAAAGCTCTGATTACCTCTTACAGCAGGCCACTAGGCACAAATCTGCTTTATCTGCACAATGATTGTGGTTCCGTTTCATTTGACTGTGTCATTGAAAGACACTTACTCTGTGCTTGGAAGCAGATGCATCCTATGGGGGGCCCCATCAGGGCACTGCATCCGAGCATTCTGCACACCACAGAGCCCTGAGGGAGGACACTTAGGTGCACTGTCTGATGTTCACTTATCCGTTTCGATGCCTTCAACATCGGCCTGAGAACTTGCAAACACCAGGGTGGTCTCTGCGTTAAGAAGGCAGTACTTCCAGACCCCAGACTTCTAAGTGAGGTGGATCCTCGAGAAATCCCCGGCCCATGTGGGAAAAGGCAGCTCTCTCAACTCTAATAGCTAGCTGAGGAATAAGAAGGGAAATATTAGTCTGAGAACATTGCAGTGCCCATTAGAGAGAAAGCATGCTTGCTAGTATCTGTGATTTGTTATCTGAAATGGTTAGAATGACAAAAAAAATTACGGGGAGAGGAGGAAAATAACTAGGATTTTTTTAATGTTTATTTTTAAGAGAGAGCGCACGTGTGTGTGTGTGTGTGTGTGTGTGTGTACACACACACACACACACACACACACACACATATATATATATATATGCACGAGTGTGGGAGGGGCAAAGAGTGAGACAGAGGATCCAAAGAGGGTTCTGTGCTGACAGGAGACAGGTGGACACGGGGCTCAAACTCAGGAACTGTGAGATCATGACCTGAGCCAAAGTCAGATCTTCAACCGACTGAGCCACCCAGGTGCCCCAATAACTGGGGTTTTAGAATGACAATCTGAAATATTTCCTGTATGCATCAGTATTGCTACAATAATTATATTGAAAAACCACTTCTAGCCCTGGGAAAACATCATCCAAAAGTAGAGCAGACTTTCTGTGCCTTTCAATCCTTTGTGAGAGGGATTTATCTACTAGAAGACCAGTCCAAGAAAGCGTTTGTTTTTAAGTTGCCAATTTATCAGTTTTATGATTTCAAAAAATATTGATAGTTTCCTGGTCAAACTAAAGAGTCCACATGCTTTGTGAGCCCAAAAATGTATAAAAGGCATGCCTTTTCCTTGATTCAAATGCAAGTTTCTTACTAAACTCTGATCGCCTCCAGGACTGGCGTCCTGACCTGCTTATGTTGGTTTCCCTTAATGCCAGCTCGGTACGACCCACAGCCAACAATCAGCAAACGGCATGGAGGAAAGGAAGAGAAAAGGAAAGGAAAGGAGGGAAGGAGAGGCAAGGAGAGGCAAGGGAAGAAGGGAAACTTCATACAGGCTCAGAGAGTGAATGTAGCGGAGAGCAAGCCCCTCAAACAAGAGTGAAAGTCCATGGCAGAGAGTAACCATTCAAAGGTTAGTGCCTGTTTTGCACTTTCTTCCTCCAATGTGTTTCTTTCTTCTCTGAGGTTATTTTTCTCATCCTCCGACACATTGTAGGGAGTCCCATGTGCTTTTCATAGCTTCGTAGAATACATTTTTCCTGTAGTAAAGGGAGCAACATGGGATACCGAGAAGTATCTCCTGGCTTATCCCTTTCTGTCTGAGCTGCTTAGTCTATCACGGTGTGACTGCAGAGAGAGGCGGGCATCTCTTTGTGTTGATTCTTTCAGGAAATTATCCTCATGAGGTACGTGGGAGCTGGATAAATACTTGTAAAGAAATTAAAGCTTTTTGGATTAAAAAAGAGTCAAGTAAGGATGAAGTCTTAGAGATGACAAACTTGATGCACATTTCTGAGAAAAGGATCTTTTGTGGGCAATGCAAATGATTTCTGTCCTAATAATATTTTCATGATGCTAATTTAAAACATTCTTAAAGTCTCCATTAAAAACAAATGCATTTCTTTGACTTGCGTGTTTTAAAAGAAGCCTAATTTTAAGAATGTAATTGGGGATTAATTACACGGCCCTTTTCCATCAACCTAATAATAAAATACTGTGCACTGTTTTCCACACTTTCAAAAAGAATTACAGAACTTGAGGGGCACCTGGGTGGCTCAGTCGGTTGGGCGGCCGACTTCGGCTCAGGTCATGATCTTGTGGTCTGTGAGTTCAACCCTGCATCGGGCTCCATGCTGACAGCTTGGAACCTGGAGCCTGCTTCGAATTCTGTGTCTCCCTCTCTCTCTGCCCCTTCCCCATTCTCACTCTGTCTCTCTCTGTCTTTCAAAAATGAATAAATGTAAAGAAAAAATTGAAGAATTACAGAACTTGATTTTGGAGTGATTGTTCCTAGACTCTCTCAAAAGTAAATGATACTTTTAGTGTAATCATAAGTGTATAACAGTAATAAGTCAGGATTCCTTCTTAGGAGTGATGCTTCCTTATGTGCCTTCAGAAAATAATAGATGAATTAGTTTTAGGTGTTGACTGAAAAACAGGGGGTTATGGTTGTGGATCAAAATAAAAATAGTGCACCTTTCATATTCTAAATGCATCTTCTTCACACCCATTGCCGTCCTGGGTTTCCTGTCTTGGTGCAGGGCATTATCAACCTCTCAGAGCCCACGTGGAAGCCCTCACGGAAACCTGGGACTCTTCTTCCCTTTACACATCACACAACCCCACCAGTTATCAGTCCTGTAGATTCTCTCTTGTCATTTCTTCTCCCCATTCCCTCCCCTCATCCCCAGTGCACTGGGAGTCCGGACTCTTATCAACCTGTGCATGGTCTGGTGAGATTCTTTATGGCACATCCCCATCAGTAAACCAATGCATTCAATCTCCCCAATGTATTATTGTTTATATTCGATGAAATGGGATCTATGCACTATTTGTCTAACATTTCATATATGACAAAGACACATTTTAGATACAGATGAATGAAACAGTGTATTTTTTAAGTTTATTTATTTTGAGAGAGAGAGAGAAAGCATGGATGGGGGGGGCGGGCAGAGAGAGAGAGAGAGAGAGAGAGAGAATCCCAAGCAGGCTTCACGCTATCAGCACAGAGCCCGACACGGGACCCAAACTCACAAACTGAGATAATAACCTGAGTTGAAGTCAGACGCTTAACCAACTGAGCCACTCAGGCACCCTGAAACAATAATTTTTAAAAGTTGAGTTTATTAACAGCACAAAAGGAGTTTTCTCACAAATTACGGACATGTGTTTATGTTTAGTAAGCGTCTTAAAAAAATTTGCAAGTAAACTTTTTATCTAATTTTGTTTAATGTACATGGAGAAAAGAGGACACATTTTTAAGTTTCTAGCTTGATGAATGTTTGCAAAGTAAACATCGGTGTGTAACCATGTAATTTAAATTAGGTCCAGGACATTGGACATTACCAGTACCCAGAAGTTCCCCAGTGTCCTCTCCTAGTCACTACATCCCCCTTCCCCTGCTGCCACGGATAACTACTGGCCTGACCTCTGCCACCACGGACAACGTTTACTTGTTTTGAACTTTATATAATAATCAAATAGTACCTCCTGCTTCTGTCTGGTCTCTTTGCTCAACGTGAGGTTTCTGAGATTTATTCATGTTTTGAATAACAGTATATTTTTTCATTCTCGTTGCTTAAACATCTTACTGGTTTTGATGACTTCCTACTGTCAGTAGCTAGCATCTCAAAGCACAACATACAGTTCAGGTAAGGTTTTCTTTATTGATTAGGATATAATGCAGTATTGCAAGTATTATGGATAATTTAAACTATTTTGGTCATCGTCTTATCAGATCTATGCCTACAATGTGGTTGAGGAAGAGTTGGGGCCGGGAGAAGAAGCTGGAACTCTACCATTTCCTCGTGCTTGAATTAGTCACATCATCTACCAATCTAATGTTTCTTTGCAGGAATCTTTTACAAACCATGTGTTCATTTTGTAAGGGCTAGTTGAGCTTAAATTAGATACCATGGGCCATAAAACGATCTGTCGGGCACACATCAGGTGAAATATGCAATCTAAAGTGTGTGGGATGAGAAATTCCCTGCCAGCTCATCACAGAAATCTTTCTACTCTCCTGTCCCAGTAACACACAGCCCTCTGGCGCACGGAAAAAGCTAAGGTCTTCACATTAATTTATATATTAAAATGCGAGTAAACCTTAATTGGTTTAGATGACAATATATTAGATACATGTCAACAAGTTCCAGTATTCCCTTTCCATACCATAGTGGATCAGTTTACACCCCTTCTAGGCACATTCTTCCCACTTTGGGAACCGCTGATGAAATGGCTGTAAGAGTGTCTTCAGCCTCTTATCCCACTGAGGTCCACCATCCAAATAGCTGCTAAATTATATTTTTTAAATGCATATCTAATTAAGGTATTTCCATGCTTGAAACTCTTCACCCCCAACCCCCACGCCTCCTTCGTTAGTTCTACAAACTGCCTCCAGCCTACGCGGCCAAGCTCTTCATTGCCGCCCTTCAGACTGAGCTGTCTCCCCTACCATCGCTTGCCCCGCCTATCCTCTAGTCAATGCTAAACTGCTTATTGTCATCTCAACATTAGCCATGCTGATACAGGTTTCTTTAACTGCTGCTGGCTTGGCTTCGTTGCCTAGAAGGCACTGTTGGAACTGGCGCGCAGGGCAAATGCTTTTTCCTCGTTGCAACTCGTCTTAAGAATCATCTCTTCCATGGAGTTTCCCTGCTTCAGCGGTGGGATTTTTCACAGCCATCTCATGTAACAGGGATCTGCCCCCCACTTCTGCCCCAGTTTCTGGCGCCAGCACCTTCTCAAAAAGTACACTCTCAGCAGGCAGTGATGGTTTTCAAATGACCAAATTCATCAGACTCAAAAAAAAAAAAAAATTACTGGTTCTCAAACTTTACAGTGTAACACGATCATCTGGAAGGATTTTAAAAGCACAGATAGTCGGGCCTTTCTCCCAGAGTGTCTAAATCAGTCTTGTGTACTACACAGAAAACATATTCTAGAAACTTCCATCAAAGCTCCCTTACTCTAATGTAGTGGAGCAACCTGTTGAGTGTGGATAGAGTGGTGTTGTGGGAAGATTATACACCATATTTCAAAGACTAGATGCTAAATAAGGTTTCTCGGTAGCAGCACTATTGATATTTGGGGCCAGATAATTCTTTGTTGTTGGCGGGGGGGTGCTGTTCTCTGTCCTGTGATTGTAGGATGTTTAGCACCATCCCTGGCCTCGATCCATTAGTTGCAAGTAGCAATTCCACACTCATCCCCTCTCTGATCTTTCCCCACAACCCTCCCCCCAGGCTGTAAAGACCCCAAGTTTTTTTCAGACCGTGCCAGCTGCCTCGTGGGGGACAAAAATCCGCCCCCCCCGTGATGGGAAACATTGAGCTAGATTTGGGGCTGTGTAGTTTGGGGGCTAATTAGGAAATTTCTCTGTATTTGGTATTATGTGTCCATTGGGTATAATGACCCATCTTGAAATGCTGCCATATAGGTTTAATAAGCTAATGTGTATGAGCGTGCCTCACTGATCTGGGCTCAGAGTTGAGCTCGCCCTGAAACTCAGTATTCACCTGGCCTCCAAACCCTAGAAAATTATACTGTTTCATTTGCCTTTTTCTCCCTTTCATTGGCTCTTCGGTCTCCTTCAGCCTGCTAATCCTCATGTTCTTCAAGGTTTGTGTTTAATAAGTCCAGTGGTTGCTTGTATGTAGATGACTGTAAAAGCTAAATCTCTTTCAAGCTCCCATTGTGTGTCACGAATGGACTATTGGATATTTTGACTTTGATTTTCCTGCCGAAAGCTCAAATTCAACACATATAAAAATGATTCATTCTATTCATTTTTTTTTTCTTTCTGATTTTCCTACTTAAATGCATCATTACTCTTTCCTAAGTCAAATCCATTCAGGGGTCCACGGGGCCTGGGACAGGGATTGCACCACGTTTGAGGAAACAGAGCTGAGCAGTTAAACTGTAGCTCCTGAACTTTGTTTTCCCAAGTGTTTGGAGGTGCAAAGGAGGTAGGGCGAGGAGAGCACCTTCAGGCACACCTAGCATCTTCATAATCTTCCTTCCCACTTCCTGTTTCTCTGTGTTCCCATTGCCTCTGCCTTCTCCGCTCCCTCTTTTCTCCTCTCTCAGATGCCCTTGGGGGTGCTTTCCCTTCTTCTCCTTTCCTGCCACCACAGCACCTCATTCACCCTTAAAGTGAGGGGGTTGGGCTCCTGCCAGCCACCCCACAGCTCCTGGAAAGTGGGTGCTCCCCGCAGTTCTTTGCCCTTCCACACCCCGAACTGAAACGCTGTTTCATTGAAACCCAGCATCTCCTTTTCCTTTTAGGAAATATCTTCATTCACTCTGCCCCCTTTACTAGTGAAAAATCCTTAACGGAGATATTCTGGCAAGTAAAATTTCCCATCTTGCGCACAAGTTAAAAGAACATGGGTTCAAGTTTCTTGTCACCCTTGAACCTTGTCTTTCTCCATCTCTCCGCTCCAAGCGGTCATTAAATTCTACTGATCTCTCCCTTGCAGGTATTTATATATTCAGCTCTGTATTTTCCTTCCCCCTATTACTGTCCTGGTTTAAGAAACCATCGTCTGAACAGTGGCTCTCACACGTTAGTGTTCCTTGGCATCATCTGGAAGGCTTTTTAATACACAGACTCCTGGGTCCCCATCCCAGAGTTTCTAATTTAGTAGATCTTGGGTGAAACTTGAGAATTTACACCTCCCGGATGAAGTTGATGCTTCCAGTTGGGGGGACCATACATTGATCAAAACAGTGCTTGCAAACTTTAATGTTTGTAGGATATCAAAATGGTTCATGACATGCTAAATTGAAGGCCCACAGTGGGGTATGCAATTCTGCATTTCTGTCCAGCTCTCAAATGATATGAATTCTACAGGTGTGCAGACCACATTCTAAGTGGTAGGAATCTAAAGCAAAGGTCCCAAATGCCTGGGGTCACAGGGTCCAGGCAGGTAATGTGAAGAGTGACACATTCTGATGGTATCTCGTTGAGCACAGGGCCCATCTAATGGGGATGTTAGTTTTATACAAATGTGGACCCAGTGCTGCCATGAGTTTTTTTCAGGAGAATAGTATTATTTTATCTGTTAGTCATCATAGGCATGGTACCTGCAGTTTTTCAGAAACTGATGACATATATATAACCTAGAATCAAAAAAAAAAAAAGGTTTTGACTGCTTTAAAAACAAAACTGCAAACTACAATTAATAAACGTCTTAATTAAATGTCTGCAAAACCTAACATGTTGTCAACTAATCACATGCAAATCAATTTGTAGCCAGGTATAAATTATATTTAATGTGAGACTTGGGTTCACTTGGATATGTTTGGAAGAAAATGGGATTGGGTCACCAAATTCAGTGCCTAGGCCCTAAGGATTATGAAGGGTCTTGAACAGTCCTTCTGGAAAAGTAGAAAATTCAGGTTTTCATGGGAAATATGCTCATTTTAGATGTTGGCAATTTATTTCAAATTGTTTAAAAAGTATGTAGGCATTCTTTCATACGGATAGACCTTGACAATACGGTCTTGGTAGGGTCTTGATAACACCCTTGAGGGCATTATGCTAAGGGAGATAAGTCAGAGGGGAATGACAATGAGTCAGACAATGACTGTATAATGTCACTTATATGAGGAATCTAAAAACGCTGAACTCAGAAACAGAGAGTAGAAAGGTGGTAATCAGGGACTGGGGGTGAGGGCGTTGGGGAGATTTTGGTCCAAGACTACGAACTTGGAACCAGGAGATGAGCAATTTCTGGAGAACTAATGCACACTATACTGATTATAGTCGACAATATTGTATTCTTTACTGTAAAGTTGCTAAGAGACTAGATCATAAACATTCTCACCTCAAAAGAGAAATGATAATTATGTGACATGATAGATACTAACACTAATGTAGTAATCATACTGCAGTAAAGAAATGTACCAAGTCAAGCTTTATACATCTTAGACTTCTACAGTGTTATATGCCAATAATATCTCAGGCTAAATAAAGTCTGCGTGGGCCAGACTGGAGGCCCTTGGGCTACCAATGTATTAATTTGGTTTGATTGGCTTGGATTATTGAAATAGTCTTAACTGATTTCTCCACCTTCATTCTTTTGGCCCATCTTGTTCACAGATATACCTTCAAACTTTCTAAATCATCCATCCACGTATCTGCAGATTAAGTACAAATTGCCAAACCTGACTTTCCAAAGACTACATCATTTTACTTTTAATTACCTTTCCCACTTTATTTTTCATTACATCTGCACTAGGAGTCCCACACTGTATTCAAATTGGACAAGCCAGGAGAATTCGAATCAGAATTTTTGCTCACATCTTTTCCTTACCCTGGGTGCCTTTCTTGACCTTTCCAAACCACTGCTACCTTTGGTATTTGTTGTCTTTAGCATTCGTTTGGTAGATAGCTGATGCCACTTTGTTCTTTTAATTCATGTTCATATGCATTTAGGTTTTGTCTCCTCCATAAATGTTCGGAGATGGTGACAAATCTAGAGTAGTGTATGCTGCTTCAAAGTCTAGAAAATTAAAAAGTTAACCTATCCATCAACGAACCTACCCTCTTAAGAAGTAACTTATGTCCTTGAGTAATAATATCATGATGCCAGAATGGAGAGTCAATACCTAAAAAAGGTCATTAATCCGGCCACCTGGGAGCATTCCTGACTGATGGAACTTTGGACCGAATTGGCCAGATGTTCTGCTCAAAGTAAAATGTATTTCGTTTTTTGTTTTGTTTTGTTTTGTTTTTGTTTTTTTTTTTAGGATGAAAATCTATGACCAGAAACATCGGACATTTATTTTTCCTCGAAAGCGTCTCTGTATGTAGTTTTGTCTGCTTTTACTCACTCCAGAAAGCCGTACAGATGAGATATAGCCCCGATTTACCAAGTTTTGTACTGGATTGAATTTTCATCACTCAGTCATGGTTCTTAGTGTCATAGTCCATCACGTTGTAAGATGGTTCTTAGTATCATATTGTCTACAACATCGTAACATGCTTTAAGGCAAGTTGTAATCTATTATTTATATTTAATAAAAACTACTCCTCAGTACATAACAAGTTCACGTGTAAGGTACTGCCACCCAGACCATCTAAGAATCTGAGGTTACAGAATCTTTTCATCTTGCTTCGGAGGGTTAACACCAGAGTGCTGACAGTGTTATCACTAGCCGTTCAGTGACTTTGACATTTGGACCTTTTACTCTAAGTGTGAAATGCTCTCATACTCTTCCTGGAAATCTAATTATGATGTTGGCTTTTCCTTTTTGTCTTCCTCAGCTCTGCTATCTTCAAATGACATCTCTTATCACTTCTGTTAGTGAGAGTGGCCATATTTTTCTGCAACCAGGTTAGCTTCCCCTAGACGGAGGGAAAGCTTCGTCCATTAGTATTCTTAATTGGTTTCTAAAAATAAAGCCTTAATACTTCCTTTAGGACAGAAGTTAAACCAGCCCATCTACAGTTTCCTGAACCTAGAGCAGCCCCAGATCTTTATTATTATTACCTAATTTCAATTTCTCAAGAATTTCTTTTGAATTCTTTAGTAATGTGACTCCAATTAAATCACCTTGGGGTTTAAATGTTGTGCTATAAATGTGGCCAATCAGGACCTCTTAAGATGAATTAACACTAATCTTTGCCGTGTGATCAGTAAGTGTGGATGCTGCAGTCTTGTTCATTCTCTTGTTTTATGAGCAAATGAGCCTTGTGAGGAACACAAAGATGGTTTCCATTGCCTGCTCGCAGAAGCTGATGTACTTCTGATCCCCTAAAGAGTGGTTTGAAATAAAAATCAGGCAGAATACTTTGAAAGTTAGCTTGTTTATTTCTTTTGTTTTGAGTTAAACTTTTTTTTTTTTTTTTTCTGTCTCATCCTTAGCCTAATGGTCCATTTCCAAACTGGAGTTAAGAGGCTATGTGTGTGTTCACTGCCATCTTCCACCCATCTGCTCTTTGTCTGCTTGGGGCAAGTTTTCTAAAACAATTCCATTTTGTCAGTTTCCACCTCATTTAAATACATTCAAAAAGCTGTGAATTACTGTCCTGAAAAGTCTTCCAAACTTCGAATTAATCTGCCGTTTAAAATTCCTTTTTTTCTTCGTTTTAACTTTTGCAACTTTTCTTTCTTTGAAGCTATTCAAAAATAACTCTGGTAGAGTCTGACGCGGTACTTCTCTTACACCTGCCTTCCCTCTGGTCTTGTACATTATTAAAAGAAAATGTATTTAACTTCTTGTTTCTTGCCTAAGCTGTGAGTTTTTCCAATGTTACTTTAACCAGTTTGCCTAAAGTGGTAAGTTTTTTTGAATATTCTATTTTTTTATAGCATATAAAAATAAAGTGGAAACAATATGAGTTGAGGGTAGCAAATATCTTGATTAATGTATAATTGTCATCAGTTCTTTTTACCAGAATACATGCAACCTTCAAGCATATAACTGTTTTTCATGCTGAAGATGTATGAGGTGTGGGTCCAAGAACAGAGTGCATTTCTGATGAAAAGAGTAACTTCTGCATAAGCCGTAGAATACTTTGATGAAAACAGCACTGAAGGGGTGTGCCTGGCTGGCTCAGTCAGTAGAGCATTGATCTCAGGGTCGTGAGTTCAAACCCCAAGTTGGGCCTAGAGCTTACTTAAAAAAAATAAAATAAAAGGCATTGAAGATAATTGTGTACTTAGAACAGTACTAGGCACTGTGGAAGTATGATTTAGAGCAAGTTAACATTGTAGTTGGAGAATAAGACTTTGATATAGACTAATATAGGCATTTATTTATTTATTTATTTATTTTTAATTTTTTAACGTTTATTTTTGACACAGAGAGAGACAGAGCATGAACGGGGGAGGGTCAGAGAGAGGGAGACACAGAATCCTAAACAGGCTCCAGGCTCTGAGCTGTCAGCACAGAGCCCGATGCGGAGCTCGAACTCACAGACCGCGAGATCATGACCTGAGCCGAAGTCGGCCGACTGAGCCACCCAGGCGCCCCATGGGCATTTAAATGACAATATGTCTCCATGGAAAAGCCAACAGTAGAGCAGCGTTTTGTGTGATAGGGAGGTTCCAGGTACCCAAAGGGCAAGGAAGAGGGTGTCTTGGGTGGGGACAGTAGTGAGACTGAGGCTTACAGGCAAAAAGCACAGAATACATGGCAGGTCCTAAGGAGTAGTGTTGTCAGGAGTGAGGTCTAATTTTGAAAGGGCATTTGGAGCCAGATTATGGAGGGCCTTGATTGAAAATGTAAGGAATCTGGAGCTTATCTTTAGACCAGTAAGATGTTATTGAATAAATTATTAGCCTCTTTGGATTTCAGCTTACCAGCACCTTAGGATAATAATAATTCCTATTGCATAGGACTCTTGTGAGAAATCACTGAATTCATGTTTTAAAACTATTTTGTTTCTAGGGACTCCTCTTGTAACTTAACAGTGACGTGGCTTATTAAAAAGTACACACCCTCACGTCTGGAGAAGAAAAAAACAACAGAATCGCAAATGTTGTAAATTAGTTGAAGACCCCGGTTGAAGCGTTACTGGATACTCATCTTTAGGTTCATTGGGGAAGACGTTGACTTGATTAACAAGGAATTAATTTTGTGAGCTGGAATTAATTTAGGGAAAAGAAAGGAAAACGAGAGGAGACCCAGAGGGGATTCCCACTGCTTCGGGAAGGGCTTCTTGCCATCCTCCTCTGAACGACTACACAGGTTAGGCTCTGCCGTTTTATCTAGCTTAATGGCACTTTCAGAAAGGAAACCGACTCAGTGCCGACAACCTTACACACACGTCCGCATTCGCAGATTCGCCGAATTCAGCGGACGTACATGGGACACAGTCTACTCTCTTAAAGAATAAAACACTTTGAGATCAAATGTTTGCAACACGAGCGACAGGGCGGTATGCTAGAATGCAGGGATGTGGAGGGTGATTAACCCATAGGTTAACTGTGTGATTCCAGGCAAGTTATTCAGCCTTTCTGTCATCCTTTTATTCATCAGTAAAATAGTCATTATTTCCGAAGATCACCATGAGGATTAATGAAACAATGGGTCTCTCAGGACAGTCATGGCCTCCGATAGGCAGTAAGTAATAGTCAGTAGCGTGTTACGAGTGCCCCATACCAGCTCTCAAGAACTGATTGACAAATTATCGGAAATTTTGAGAGCTGGTTGTTAAACATGTCCCAACACACCAAAAATCATTTATTTTCTTCCCTTTAATGTATGTAAAGGGACTGGCAGAGTGCATGCATGGCACACAAAATGAGCCGCTGACACAGAAGTCCTCATTGCTCTTGAGTGGATTAATTAATTAGACTCTTAGCAGTGGAAGGGATCTGAGACACAACCTCATTCAAGTCCTGAGGACATCGGCTAGGAGGGACTTAGGAGGCCTCGCCTGACATTTGGGCTTCAGCCAGAATCCCACTTAGTCCTTGTCCAGCTCTGCCCTGAGCTCCGGGTTTGGTAACTCATCTGGGACCTCACTCTCTTCCTCAGATACTTAGCAGTGCCACCAAGGGGATCTCTTCCAGGGTCCCCTGTCTCGGGACCCTGGACCTCTCCTGTTAGGCCTTTGCCTTGTCCTTGCCAGGCCAGCCTTCCTCTGCCTGGAGCGGCCCCTTGCTCCCTGCTGTCACCCAGCATGAATGAGTCTCAGGATTTCACTTACACCTGGATTCACTGCCACCAGAGTCCTTCGTCACGGTTAGCCTCAGCCTCCCAGACCAGACATGCCAGGACCCACGGTCATAACAGTGCCATACTCAAGCCGCTAGCTCCCACATGTGGCCTGCCTCACTGAGCTTCTTCCTCCCAGCCCCGGTCCCTGTGGGCAAGTTCTGCCTCTGGGTCACGTTTCCTTCTAGTCTTCTCTGTCTTTCTGTGGTTGGTTGGGGCAGGGAAGACCCTGGGATGAAACCTGAAAAGAGTCGAACTCCCAAGAGAAACTAGCTCTACCAGACATTAAAATACACTATAAAGCCTGTATAACTAAGAGAGCTTGACACGGGCTCCTTGGACAAGTGGGTCATCCCAGACCTGGGGCAGGGAAAATATGAGACGGACCTGCAAAGTCTTATGATCTTACTTAATGGGGAAACATCAGAGTCTTTTCCACTGAGATCAGGCGCAGGGGCATTTCTACCAAACTCTCAAAAACCGCATGGGTCACGTGCTCTATAAATTATTCCGGAACAGGTGTCAACAAGCCAAGGCCCACGGATCAAATCTGGCTCATTGCCGCCTGGTTTTATTTTTTTTGTAATCATTTTTACTGTTTATTTTTGACAGAGAGAGAGAGAGAGAGGCAGAGCATGAGCAGGGGAGGGGCAGAGAGAGAGGGAGACACAGAATCCGAAGCAGGGTCCAGGCTCTGAGGCATCAGCACAGAGCCTGACGTGGGGCTTGAACTCACAGACTGCAGGATCATGACCTGAGCTAAAGTCAGACGCTCAACCCACTGAGCCGAAGTCAGACGCTCAACCCACTGAGCCACCCAGGCGCCCCTGCCACCTGGTTTTAGATTTGAAGTTGAATTGGACGGTCACACATGGTCACAGCTGCTTGTTTCCTAACTGTCTGTGGCTGCTTTGGGGAAAAGTCGAAGAGTTGCCACACAGACCGTGTGGACCACAAAGCCTAAAATACTTACTGCCACTTACTATCAACCTATTATGGCAAAGTGTGCTGACATCTATGCTAGAACACTGAAGAGAAAGGAAAATTCTCTACCGCCTTTTATGAAACAAGTTTAATATTTGACGCTGGTACGTAAGCCCGATCAAGGCAGTACAAAGAAAGAGAAGTACAGACCCGTATCACTCATGAATATTGGTGCATACATACTAACTAAAATATCCCAAAGAAAAGGTTTTTCTGAAACCTCTTTGACACTGTTTGGAGGAGAAATTTATTAGCACTTTTGCTCAGTGCCACGCACATCTGTGCTGTCACTGGTGGTAGTGGTTTTGGATTTTTGAGGTCCCTGTGCTTCGTGTTGGAGATATGAACACAAATAAATTATAAATGATGCCGTCGATGCACTTACTGTCCATGGGGGTGGGGTGGGGTGGGGAATAGACCCTGAAAATATGTTGCTCAGAAGCGATGATGTTGGGGCACCTGGGTGACTCAGTTGGTTAAGCATCAACTCTTGATTTTAGCTCAGGTCACCATCTCACAGTTTATGGGATTGAGCCCCACTGTCAGTGCGGAGCCTGTTTTGGGATTCTCTCTCTCCCTTTCTCTGCTCTCTCTCTCTCTTTCTCTCTCAAAATAAACAAACTTGAAAAAAGTGATGATGTTTATCAGGAGGTATAAAAGCAAGTACCATGTCAAGGGGTTCCGGGAAGGCAGTTCCTTAAGGGTAGGCACATTGCATTGGACATTACCTTGTTCGTTTGCCCATATTGAAACTGGCACACATCGACTATGAGTAGGAACCTTGGGTTGTGTGCTGCCACGTTCCTTGTGTCCAGCACAGAGCCTGGACTCCAGTCCCCTCCAGGTGAGTATATTTCATTCTGCACTGTTGTGTTTCCTGTGTCTAGCCCTGAGTCTGGTGCTCAGCTCCTTGTCGGTAGGTATCTTGTGCTGTGCACTGTTCTATTCTTTGTGGCAAAGAGTGAGCTTAGAATAACTGCTTTCTTTGTACATTGTTCTTGGTGCCCACTTGTGAGCCTGGCACACAGCTCTTTGAGGGTCAGTATTTTGCTGTGCACTTTCCGGTTCCTTGTGCCTAGTACGGAGCCTGGCACATACTAGGAATTGGAATGATTCTCAGTTGAATCTTGGAGGGTCCCCGGAGGTTCCCGAGGGTAAATGCAGGACAACAGGGTTCTGGGTAAAAGAAGTAGCCAGAAAGAGGCAGGAATGTTAAGTACTGAGCTGTGTATTTGCCACCTCCTATTTTTATTCCTTCCTCCTTTCTTTTTCCCTTTGGGTTTTTGTTGTTGTTGTTATCGTCTGTTTGTTTGGCAGTCACTAGCCAATGGCCAGTGGCCAGCGGGTCATGGAGACACGTTTCTGGCAACGTGCCGCGCCCTGTGCTTACTGTTGGGAGTCACACATTTGGGGCCTTGGTTTCACTCGTAATCGAATGTGCTTCTTTGCAATGAGATAAGCAAGGCTCAGGCAGCTTTCTTGGAGACGGCTGTGAGGCTCAAGAATAAGTAGAACAGCAACAACAAAATAAGCAGCACAAGGGGCAACTGACTTTACCTGATTCTGACTTCCACATTCCCCCTGCTCTACCTCGAAAGAGAGTTTTGTCATTTCACGCTTTTCTGATGAAAGACGTCACGGGTGGGAAAATCTTCAGCAACTCTCAAAGTGTCAGAAACTTTCAAAGAGGAGGGAGAACAAGCTTTGAAAGCTGAGTTAAAACCCTTCTCTCTTCTGAATGCCCTTCACAGCCTCAGGTCTGGTCTTTTCTATTTGGCTTTTGAAGTTCTGTTATCTTTCAAGCCTAATTCCTCTTGGAGTGTGACCAATTTACTCGAGAAGTTAGGTTTTTCAAAAAGAATACTGAAACCAGAGCATTTCCGTCGGAATATGGATTAGCATTCCCGCACTACTTTTTCCGTTAGCATTTGCTGTTCAAAAGTGCATTCTCACGCGCACCAGCGGGTCCCACACCGTTTCCCAAACTGACAAGGACAAGCGACTCGAGCCTATTAGACGGATCCTCTCCTCCGTCCTGCCAATCCTGTCGTGAACGAGTTTAGGTCCAGATGCATGAGGTTGTTGCCTCTCGGATGTCCCGGGGCCTACCACCATTTTCTGAGGTTCGAATGTATTAGAAAATGAAATATGTCAGAAAGTGTGATATGTGCCAGAGTTTCCAGGGACGGCAGTCTGGTGTCATTTGGAGGCAGTGCCGCTAGTCCAACTTTGGCCCATTTGCCAATGTTAGGCTTGGAGCCAAGACCGTTCTTGTACCTCCTGATGCAAGTGATGAGCCCTACACGAAACGTGTGCATCCAAGAGCATCCGTAGTTGGTGGTGCCCTGGGTAGCATTGGGCCTCAGAAGCTACTTTTCAGCCAACAGTGACCTTTTGCAATTCTTGATATTATTTAAATGGTTAAGTGTTTTCATTCACCATTAAGAAAAAAAAATCATTCACTGTGGTGTAAGGAGGGAGTCTTGTGCCTGCATGGGATGGGGACGTAGAGATGACATAATACTTGTCCTAAAGTTGCTTGTGAGACAGAAGAAATGTCAAATAAAGACACCATTCTCTTAATTATGCTGCACTTATTATGACAATAAAAGCAACATTTTAGAATAGAGAATAGTGGCTTTTCACCTGGGCCGCCTATCTGTAATACGACGGATAGGAAGTGACATGCACATTTCTTTTGGGTCTCTGCCAGAACTACTTGTGAGGCACTGAAATAAGCAGCCCAGTGGGTAGACGTTGGCTATATTATCCATCGTGCCCTGACAGGTGTAGTTCTATTGACCTAGATGGATATTTGAGTCAAGAGTTTTCATCTATTCACAGCTGCTGCCTCTTCATTTAGTGAATTTTCCAAAATCATTCGTTCACCAAATACATTCCTAAAAGGTTTGCCGGTGTCTGAATGATGTGAGCAATCAACCGAGTTGCAATTTCAATTTGCAGGTATTTCTACCATTAGTAGAAATAAATGGATCATCTATGATTTGGTTGTTTTACTTACATGTAGAGAGCCTTAGTCAAATAATTAGTTCAGTTAACGTAGTTCTTTCATTAAGATCTTCTAATGACTTTCTACACGTGTCAAAGTGACCGAAAGTGGGTGTTTCTCCTACTCTGTGATGCGGGAGTTATTGTGTAGATGTCGATCTGTTATTCTCCAGTATTCTGGTGGCTTGTGAACCATCTCCTTCTCTTTGAGTCCATCATATTGTGTCCACGCTTGCCCGGGCTCAGATGCATTAACATGCAAGAAGGTAGAAGTCAAGTGTAATTAAAAACACCAACAAGAAGCCCTACTTCTATCCTATCAGTGAACTAAGCCGCTCACCTTTAGTGTTATAATCCCCTAAGCAATGATATTCAGAACACGGTTTACTGGGATGAACATGCCAATGAGTCTATTGTCTTGGCGATTCACAATTTTAATTCGTGCCTAATGAAATGTGACACTTAACTGTAATAGAGAAAATTCAGAGATCCACATTTATTGAGGAGCTAGGTCTCTTACATGAATAGAACGCCCTCACCGTTTGTTTGGGAGGAGGGCATAAAGAAGTGGAGTGACTTGAACTGTCATGCTGCTACCTGGCATGAGAAGGAAGAGAGCAGAGTTTGAAGGGAGCCCTTGGTTCTTAGCATTTGTATCTTACAACGTGTTAAAAGCATAGCGGGCATTTGGCTCCGTGTTGGGCTCTGTGCTGATAGTGTGGAGCCTGCATGGAATTCTCTCTCCCTCTCTCTCTGCCCCTACCCCATTCGTGTTCTCTCTTTCTCTCTCAAAATAAATTTAAAAAAAAAAAAAGCACTTAAAAATACAGTAAGTATAATGGGCATTCGGGAGCCCAGCAAAAGCCTACACTATATCCACTGGTCGGGGGCAGGTCTGGTTGTTTGGTGGGTTGACCACCTGAGGTCTATTTGCATAGAGGACCTTGGACTCTCCTGGCAGAGAACCCGCTCTAAAGGAAGGATAAGACAGGCAAACAAATTTAAGCCAGCAGCAAAGCCTCCACCATCACAATGAAAGAGGACTTATTCATTTAATCCACGCATGTTTATTGAACACTTATGAGATTCTAAATTCAACATGGTGTCTGTTACCCAGATTTGTCTTCTGCTCTTGCCTGAGCTTTACAGGGGGTAGATTCGGAACACAGAGGTGGAAAGAGCTGCTTTGTTCATACTCCATAGGGAGGTTTTGGTATTTTTTGAAAGGGAGTATAACAATAAGAATAGAAGGACGCCCCCTCACATGCATTCACACATTGACACACATTGAGTCTTGAGGACTCCCGGGAAGGCTTTGTGAGCATGCTGCAGAGGCTGGGACCCATAGGGGGCACGAGCCAGCCAAAGGGATCGAAAGAGAATTAATTTCACGTAAAGAATTTTTAAGTGATTTCTCCAAATCTTTCAAAAGGCATTGTCTGAAGGAGAACTTGAAAAGGTGGAAGTCACTTTTTTGAAGATGGTCCCCTAGTAACCAATAATTCGACCAATTTAACAGACTGTTTAAAACAAGGGTTTGTGTGGCTGAATTCAGTTGGGGAGTCCGTGTGTATAAACACAGATAACACTGGGTGTCTACTCCCTTTTCGGTCTTTCCCCGGAGACGGCTGTGGGTGAAAAACCAGGCATTGGGCCTATTCTGTCCGTCTGATTCTGACCATTCACCTCAAACACCTTTTGTTTTCAGTGATGTTTACGTCTTTAGCATGGAGTTTCCGAAGACATTTCGGGATCCCAGAGGGAGTTATCAATTCCATGCTGTCAGAGCTTGAGGCCCAGGCCTGTGCACCTACTAATGTTACTAATTTGTTTACATCAGTGCCTCAGGCACAGCAGATACAGATAATAATGCCAAGTAAACATGATGTTCTTAAATTTATCTTTAAATTTAATTGTGCTTTCCGAGAAACTTGATACAATTCCAAGGTGAAAAACTCTTGGTGGTGGTCAAGCCAAAGCAATGTAATAATCACATGGGGATGAGACACTGTTACCGAATTGCTGAAAATCACACATGCACATGTATCCACACGCACGCAACGGTGGCCATGCATGTATAATACCTCCTGTGTGAGCACTTTCAGTATCCTTGAATTAACAAGATTTATGTGTTTTTACCATTGCAACCTTTTATACTAGATGTAGCGACACTTTAATTGGTCAAGTTGTGTTCTTTCATAGAAGTGTTTGTTTCCAGATAAGTTGATGGGCTTTTGAAATATTAATTTATCGAGTTTTTCTTTTCTTTACGTATTCACTTTGTTTGGCTGGACTGTGACACCTTTGGAATGTCATTTTTAAAAGGCAGCTATGCAGATTTGATAGAGAATCGCTAACAAAAGAATAAGTTTGATTAGTCCCACAAGGAACCATTATCATTAGCTTCTTTCAGCAGGCTTACAAATACAAATATGCCCATACATATTGCATGTGTATTAAATGTGTGTACATTTTAATTTTAATGCTAGTTCATGGGTTTATACAGACTCAATACACGTTACTATTCAAGGTTGATTAAGTACAAAGGGTTGAAATGCAGCCAATAAGACGCGATTAGAAAGAGATTAGAAAAAAATTTTAATTAAAAAATTGCCACTGCAAATCCTTTTAAGACGTAGGCAGACATAAATAATAAATAGAACCATTTAGCGACTTCTTGACAAGCAGCCCTGGGCTGGAATTCTGGAGGCCTGTATTCTGGTCACACCTCAAATACTGGCTTTTTCTAGTGACCTTTAGTAATTGTTTACTGGATCCTTCACATATTAGGTGATCAATAAATGTCTCTGAATTTCATTAATCCCTGGAGGAAGAATCTCAGGTCTTTGTTTTCCTTACAGGACAATTTTTGAGGCCATTTGGAGGAGATCCTGGGACCAATTTGAAAAAGAGCCAGATCCTGGCTCTGATCTTTGGAGACTTCAGATATTCTGGATTGTCTAGACTCTATGAACGTGTAAGAAGACCAGACCAGAAATACTTTCTCTTTTCTGTGTAAAAACCTTAATGTTAGAGATATTTAAAAATGTCACATAATCTATATACCTTGTCATAAACTTATCTGTAAGTTACCATTAAATTGTTTTTTTGGTTTTGTTTTGTTTTTTGTTTTTGTAACCTCTCAGCTTCAGCGGAGGTGTCCCAGAAGAAATGAGACCTGCTCTGGTTTTAATCACCAGGAAATTGTCTCCTTGAGGGTCATTCTGCCTGCAGTTGCCTTTGGGAACTTGCAAGGGTACATTGGCCCTTCAGGGCTTCTGCTTGCTTTGTTTGGAAGTGCCCTTTGTGACTGATGGCTATGGCCCCATCACCCTGTGGAGATGACAGAGGAGAAGCTGATTAAAAATGCCAGCACTCAGCACTCCATTTTTCCTTCTTTCTCTTACTTTTATCTATTTATTTTGGAAGAGAGAGAGAGAAAGAGAGCATAAGCAGAGAAGGGGCAGAGAGAGAGAGAGGGAGAGAGAGAATCCCCAGCAGGCTTCATGCTGTCAGTGCAGAGCCTGATATGGGGCTTGATCTCCCAAAATGATTCACTGTGAGACCTACAGTAACTGTGAGATCACAACCTAAGCCATGATCGAGAGCTGGATGCTTAACTGAGCCACACAGGCCCCCCCTCTCCTTGTTTCTTATGATCATTTTCTATGGCTGCTGTAGCAAATTACCACAAAGTTAGCAGCTTAAAAACAATGCACACCTACTTCCACATTTCTGTAGGTTTAGAAATCCAACACAAGTTTCATTAGGCTAAAATTAAGGTGTTAGCAGGTGTTCCCTTCTGGAGGTTCTAGGCCTTGCCTTTTCCAGCTTCTAAACACTGGCATATTTCTTGGCTTGTGGCCCCTCCCTCCATCTTCAAAGCCAGCAATGCTGCATCTGTCTGAAAAGGACAGGTAAAGCAGAAATCTGTGTATTCAGAATTTTGGAGGTGAGCTGCGTCTTTGTAAAATTACCAGTCTACTGGGAACCACTCCCCCTTGTGGTGGACTGCTTTTTTTTTTTAAGTTTATTTATTTTGAGAGAGAGAGCACATGCAGGGGAGGGGCAGAGAGAGAGAGAGAGAGTCCCAAGAAAGCTCTGCATTGCCAGAGTGGAGCCCAACACAGGGGCCCAAACTCACTAACTGTGAGATAATGACCTGAGCCCAAACCAAGCGCCTGCCGTTTAACCGACTGAGCCCCCCAGACACCCCTTTACTGAGCTGCCTTTGCATAACAGACACTTGTTCTTGGAATACCAGTCAGGTGCTTTCTATGGGAATGCATGTTGCTCTCAGTTCAGTTCTTCCTCTTCAATTCCCCAGTTCATTTGGCATCATTAAGAAGCAGCACTCTTATGCCGAAAAGTTACAATAAGATGTAATCGTTAAGAAATCTTTGAAAGTGCAAAGTGTGAAAACAAAACAAAACTGATTTTGTAGGATGTATAGTAAGGCACCCTTTATTAGAACCTTACCAAAGAATCCTAGTTTGGCCTAAATTTCATCCTTAGTCTAGCTATAAAGGAAAGGTTTGCTATGAAAATTGATAAACAGATGCTCGAGGGCCTGAGGAACCTACTTAGGAGAACAGACTGTTTTGAAATACTTGAGTAACACCGATTTGGGGAAAAAAAAGCCAATTAAGAGGCTTTTATTTAGTAAAGCAGGTGCAATTAGGTATTTTTCAGTATGTTAGTATAGTTTCGCACCTTATCCTTTTGGGAATCATTGCAATGAATTTGCTTGAAAATATTCTGTACTTTCACCTTGTTAGTCCGAATTGCTAAGATTTGGCTGTATTTAGTCATTTTTAGGGGAAATGTTTTCTGTGAACTTTTCTTTTTTTGCTTATACTGTAGACCATTCTCCTGAGTGGAAAATGGCTGCTCAGTGTGCCAAGAGAATACAAAAGTCTTTGGCGGGAAGACACTATTTATGATCGTTTGAAATTGTCCATCCCCAGAAGTTTCTCAAATTAGGCTCATGAAGAGCCTCAAATTAGGCTCATCCAATCTAGCTCACTGCTAATCGGAGAAAGCAAAAGCTATTGGCAGGGCTGGAGTTTGGGCTTCCCTTACCCTTGGTTCCCTGGGCTTCCCTTTGCAGCAACATGCCTCCCGTGTCCCAGGTAAGGCTCCTCAAAGGGCCTTGCGGGCCCAGTAGGGCTCTTGTACGAGGCGTGGCACCACGAACAGTGCTCTCGTGAGGCCCTATCAGCCTTAGTGGCAATTAGTGATTGTTCTTGCTAGTCCTTCAACATAAAAGTTGCCAAATCTAAGATCAGATGTGATTATGCTGGTTTACATGCCATTGCTTTATCATCCATGAGCACAGGCCCTAATGTCTTAGAGGTTTCCTATACGACAGTGCAGTTAATAGGAAAAGTGCTTCTGTGAGGTGATTTCAGGTGACTAGGTGATGGACTTGTACTGGGGCTGTGTGTCCAGGGGGTTACTGTAGGTCTCTTTTTCTCTCTGATCTCTCAGGACTCCAGTTCCAGTTTGTATACTTGTAATTGCAATTTCTTAGCTTCCAAAATGGTGTTATTTCAGCCTTTCGGTCCATCAGAAACTTTACCGTTGCTTAAATTTTTTTTTTGCTCTTTGCAGTTAGAACTGTTTCACAACGCTGTATGGTGCCACCAAGCCTCCAGGAGGAATGCAAAGATTTCACGATGTAAAAGGAGTTACTTATTAAAGAGAACCCTGGTGGAGCCAACATAAATCTAGAGGATTTCTCTAGAGGTCTGTTGCCTGTTTGATGACAACAGGAAACATTTTCCTAAACAAGGAGGTTTAAAGCCTCCAGCGGAAGTATGCGATGAAGTTATAGGATTTTTACTTCTATGTTGCTCAACCAGCAGTGGCTGTGGCTGTTTTTTTTCTTTTTTTCAGGGAGATGAAACCTACCTCCAAAACATCTTCCCAGGCCAGGCCTCCTGCTTTAGGTCTCTGCGGGGAGGCTCCAAGGTTGAAAACAATTCTCAAAGTTACTTAGAAAGCGAAACAATTGGAAATCACAGAACTTTTTTTTGCTGAGAGTGAAGAAGAAACAATGGCTTATGGAGCCAAAAATAACAAATTAGCAAAGTCAGTATAAGCCAAATAGAATCTCAGAATAAACTCTAATATATATTATTGGTAGCATTAGCAAAAATTAAGAAAAACTTGGGGGACTCCTGGGTGGCTCAGTTAAGCGTCCGACTTCGACTCAGGTCATGATGTCACGGTTTGTGAGTTCCAGCCCCGCATCGGGCTCTGTGCTGACAGCTCGGAGCCTGGAGCCTGCTTCAGATTCTGTGTCTCCCTCTCCCTCTGCCCCTCCCCTGCTTGTACACTCTCTCTCCCTCAAAAATAAATAAACATTAAAAACATTTTAATAAAAAAAATTATCACTGATAAATTTCTATTCATTATTTTTAAAAAATTCCTCTGTTTAGGAAAAAATTGCTGTTTTCCTCTTAACTTTTTTTAAAGTTTATTTATTTATTTGGGCTCAAACCCACAAACCGTGAGACCATGGCCTGAGCTGAAACTAAGAGTCAGACCCTTAACCAACTGAGCCACTCAGGTACCCCAAGATTGCCATTTTTCAATTTTATTGGTGGAATACCTCGGCTAAGATTTTGAAACATCACTGTTCCACTGGGGTATACTTTGATAGTTCTGGTATAAAACTGTATTAGCTGCGGTATTCTAGAAAGAGTTACAATAGAATTAATGATAGCATGTAATTATGACCTTGAACGTATCATTCGGAGTTTACTCTGATGGTTAGTTGAGAGTTGAGGCACAAGGAAATCAAATGCTACATTCCGTATGTTTGATTTCATTCACGGCTTGAGGGAGAAGGGATTGGAATTGAGACCCGAGACGCTCTCCAGAGTCGCTGCGCAGTGAGTGGGAAGCTGGCCTGTCAGCGTGGGCTGGAGTCACGTCCATCCCATGCTGAGAGAACGGCATCATTGCTAATTGAAACAGTAGAGATGATTACTAAGGCTGTAGCTTGAGAAGCAATATATACCAACACCAGAGGGGAAAGGGCTATTTATTTAGGTAAGTTCACCATCAAATCACTGGACAGAATAAACAACTCATGGAGAAAATCAACGCTTATTACAATCCAAAGGGAACCCATGGTCATTTGCTGATTTCTCTAGGCACTCTCAACGTGATGTGGAGTAAAACTCCCCTAAACGTTTTCTACCGGATGAGCAGCTATGATCGTGAAAAATCCCTCTTTTTGTTCTTGTGGTTGATACCTCTTTTCATGGTTTTCTGAATTATATTTAAGCATGGTACAGTGTATCTGATGTTAGCAAGCACCCAATTTAGCATTAATTTCTCTGGCTGGAAATATGAGCCATATGTTTATGTTAGTAAGAGCAACAGTACGCATTTGATCGTTTCTGAGGAGACTGATATATTTTCATCTCAAAGAGGGAGTTCTGAGAGTTTGTATTCCTTTTTGGGGGGGGCAGTTTGTATTCATTTTTGAAGCATCAGCAGCTTTCAGTACAGAGGCCACACAAGTTTTCTGATCTTATTTTATTTAATTTCTCTACTGGTCTGACTCTGATTAGAGGTTCAAATGAAATTGTGATTCTTCTATGCCTTGATTATGTTAAAGTATTTCTGTCTCTCTCCCCCTCACAGTGGTGAAATTGCAAGTAAATTAATTGTTACAAAGTTGCAGCAGGAGTAGCGGCTACTATTCTTTGACGTGGCTGTATTACTAGATTTCCAGATGGCTGAGATGTTTTCTTTAAGATCCTCAACCCCACTCCATAAAAGCATTTTCACAAGGGTACAGAAATCTAACTGAGCAGCGCATCTTTCCAAGCCCTTTGGCGTGCACACAAACAGCCTTGATTTGGGGAGCCAGCAGGGGGCACGTAAAACAAAAGGAGGGGGGGAATAAAAAGGTTGCACATAGAGTAATTTTAATCCATTCCATTTTTAAATACCACAATAAATTTAATTTTCACAATAAATTAAATAGCCATATTCAGTTTACAAAATAGAATTACTTAGTGTGAAACCAGTATTTACAACAATATACAGTATGTACATGACATTTCTCTTTGTGGACGTAGGACATGGAAGTGAAAGGACTTAACTTTCGAATGTGTGATTGACATGCCACGTGTGACAGACACCATGGGTCTCTACGAGAAAACAATAGTGCAAAATCACCACAGGAACTTTGGAACAGTGTCAAGTTCATGAGACAAGACATTCTTTGAAATAATAAGAAAATAGTATTTTCTGTTTTCATGGCACCAATTCAGTCTCTGAATTAGAGAGCCAGCTTTCCCTTAGAAAAGAATGCATAACTGAATCCTCTACCTCCTGACGCTTCACAGCCGTCGGTGCGTTTTCACACATAATCTTTTGGCTTAAATCTATGAAGATGGCGGGCGACAAATTCTGACTCAAAGGAAGACTAACTCTTTGAGGATAAGCTGAAGTCACTTTCCCCCAATACCACCATCTTTTCTTTTCGTCAATAGCTTAAAAGATGCAACTACTCAGACGGCAAACTTTCGTTTTTTTTTTTTTTTTTTGTCAATTTTCAATAGAAAAAGAATTGATCGTATATTTGGTCACACACTGTGTATGTACAAGTATACATGGAAAAATGACTCGGATAGCTGTGTCTAAGAAAAGTGCATATTTTTAATCGAGGGGAGACATTGTGAGTCTCCAGCCACAACACATAGTGTTATATGACTTATTATCTTAGGGCCAGTTCAATGTCCTCCCAGTGATCTGGTAAAATTTTTGATTGAAAGGGTGAAAAAATTTGCGCAATTTGGTAATGACAGAGGGGTCCACCTCTGGATGAATGCGTCCCTTGCTGCCCGCCAGGCACTTATTAAAGATAATGTTAAATCGCAAGCAGTAAAACCCTCTGGTAGCATTGAAATATAAATTGTATTGACTTATCCTCGGGGGAAGATTTAGGAACTTCTCCACAAGCTGAAGTTCTGGCAGAGGTTCCGTGATGAGGCGATCTCCGTCCACAATGTGGAATTGCTCGATCGGAAAGTATTTTAACCACCTTTCCAGATGTTTGGTGTAGATGCTGGTTCTTACCGCCTTGTATTTTGTGTTCACTTCGCAGGTATTTGGGTCTATTGCCAGCTTCTCAAACTTGTAGTAAGTTTTATTCTTCCTCTCCTTCCCCTCTAGCACCTGAGTGTAATCAGAAATAGCTCTTGTGGTTGGCTCCCTGACAATGATCAACAATTTGATGGATGAGTTCATTTTGTAAATCCTTTCCGGAACCTCTTCCGTGATAAAATATGCTGGGCTCTTTTCAATTGTGATTTGCTGTGGGTAGGAAAAAGGCATCTTTTTCCTATACCACTCAATTCCCTTGGCATAATTCTCATCATTGTCAAAAAAGTGGATTTCTTGAGAGGCTTTGACCACCGCTGGATGGAGGTTCAGCATCTCAAGCAGGGCCCTTGTGCCTCCTTTCCTCACCCCGATGATAATGGCCTTGGGGAGCTGCTGGACCAGGTCATGAAGGCGAACTTGCTCCTTGGAAGTATTGCCCTTCCGGAACTCGTGCAGCAGGCCCCGCTTAAACTGCAGGGCGCGGAGAGGGAATTCGGCCTGGCTGCGGGCTCCGAATCGTCCTTCGATGGGGCAAATGGGTTGTAGCCTGAAAGCAACAGAAAGAGGCTCTTAGAAGCTCATTGCAACTAACTTGTCACTTTTCTGCTTCCCTAGTCAGAGTAGGACTTTAAATGCATACATAAGACTACTGGTTCCCAGCCCGCTGCAATCCATAATGAACATATGTTTGGGAAATTTTATTTTAAGCAACCCTGTATTAAATGGAGCACACATAATTGATGGGATTATTTTTATTAGTGCTCCTTAAAATTTTTATTCACCAAGCACTTAATTGACTACAGCGTGTACTTATGTTCACAGTACAGGACAGACAAGCGACACCAGCCATACTAATAGCCTTTTCACAGCCCATGAGTTAGCATCATTTAGAAGACGTGAGAGGCAGGAGATTATAATCTTCAGCTGCGAGGCGGAAGGGTGGCTAGGAAGCCGCGTCTTTTGGGTTTCATGTGGTATTATTTTCTTGCAGCTCAGCAGCCTTCATGTGGCTCTTAAAAATCCCTGAGATGTAATCTGGATAGAGGTCCCAGGCTCTGCCCGTGGCTATTTGTATCATCAACCTGCAAAAATCCAATCCTGGCATTTGCTGAGCTTTTTCATTCTATGAGAATTTCTGCCGTTGGCCTTGGGGACAGCTAGACAAGTACTATATTTCTTCTGCTTCTCTTTCTCTTTCTATCTAAAGGGGCCAAGATTATGTTTCTGCTTTGCTGAATGTAGGAACAAACCCCATGCCATCAACAAGTGCTATCTATCACCTACCCCCTCGCCCCCCTGCCCTGGACCAGAAATCAACAAGACTTTGGCAGGGCAGGAAGCCTCAGGTCCTCACTGCCAAACCCATGTAAATTATAGCGCTCAAGCTCGCGAAGGAAGGAATGCGATGGATGGAACCAGAAAGGAGGATTTCCACTTCAACATTGCCCTAAATAATGAACAACCACCACTGCTTTTTACAGAGAGAAAGCTGTGGTAACGATCATAATGATACCAGACTAGAGTCCCGGCTTGATTTGGCATGGCCAATAAATATGGGTGGCAAATTGAGTTTCCTTTTGGGTAACAGTCTGGAATCTAGCTGAAACTCATTATAACATCCCTGAGTTTATCTGAGAAGGCATTTTAGCCTTCTTGTTAAAGGGTATAGTATTAGTCAGGACGGCTTCCTCCAACTGAAGCTTCTAGTTACCCTAATTATTTGGAGTCTATGTTCCCCTCTCTGTGGCAATGAGGCTGTCTCTTGCTTTTCCCCAGAGACCCTATTATACCGTTCTTATCTTCTCTGATGTTTATAATTAAAGGGAGAAGAGAAAAACTTCACCAACACATTCCGAAGAATTGAGGGAAAAGGGTTTGGCCTGTCCAAACGTCTGTCATAATGCGTATGGAAAATTACACTCACATATTATTTGTGATGTTTGTTTTTTCTGATTTTAGAAACAACCCATGCTCATTGTAGAAAACGTGAAAATATGGAATATGACAAAAATAATGGGGTGTGCTACATTACATATTTTGGGGAAGCGTGAATTTTGTGTTTATAGATTCGTTGATAGGATTAATACGCTAGAGTTCTAAATGGAAGATATGAAAGTAGCAACACATACAACGATATTTTTTATTGTCACATTGACTGGGATATTGCAAATTCATCTTTTAGCTCATCTTGGGTTCTGGTTCAAAATTAAGCCCTAATTCCCTAAGGCATCCATTGAATGTAATGGATGGACTTCTCGCCTGTGCATCCAAAATGAGGCTTGTGCCTTCCTTGGGAGAAATGAAGAGATAGTCAATCCACGCCTTTTCTGTAAGGACTTAATTCTCTTGCGGAACTCTGGCTGAGAGGCTGAAACAGGGCCATTTTCCTTCTTTCCTCCTGTCCTCTTTCTATCTTCCACCTTGGGAGCTCATTCCCTGCAGAACAGTTGCTTTTTTGACTTCCTGACTCACAATAGGAGACAATATATTATTTCCCTTTCCTGAAGAGTAGGTTCTGTGCATGGGCCTCAGACATGGGAAAAACATGGAATCTTAGGACCAGGAGGAGCAGAAGTATTGGAGCTCAGCCTCCCTCCCAAAGAGCAGGGTCCTCAGTTACTAAAGGATAGGCCTAAGTAAGTGCCTGTCAATTTTAGGCATCATCTGTTCAAACTCTCAAATGAGAGGTTTCGGGAAAGCCCACCAAACAGTTCAATTCCTTGTAAAAGCTACCCCATTGGAGACTAGAGACCAAGTTAAAAACGAAAAAGTCATCAACAAAGTAACTAATATGTTAATGATCATTAGATCAATTACTCAATAAAAGGAAAATGGTTGGAAGCTAACTAAAGGTATTGAAAGACCTGGACATAAAAATTCCAGTAGGCACCTAGGACAATGGTGCCCACCTCCAAGCTTTTCACTAATAACTAAGTACTACTTTAGAAAACTACTTGAAGTCAGTGATAAGCCTGGATACTACCATTTCTCATAGTCAGCAAACCACTGGGTGGGAAGTTTACTTAGGAATTTTGAATTGAAAAGCATCAGAGGGGTTCACTTTCCCCAAATTGACACTGGCTGAAGGAAAATAAAAACCACTGCAACATTATTTGTTAAATAACCAATTGATAAGCTCTAGAGATTAGAAAAGGAGAACTGTAAGGAAGGTAGTTTTAAGTGTGGCTGCATTTTCATGAAAAATGGGAATTGAATTCCTCAGTCTTTCCGGTGCAAGACTTGATTTTAAAGGGCAAAGAAGGAAACTTTGCATTTCAGAAATTAACTTCTCTGTCCTTTCCAATCATACCAAATGTGGGACGGTCCAGAGCCACTCAATGTCAAGCCAGCTGATATTGCTGGGACTTCTGTAAGACTAGTATCATCTCTCAACTGTTTGCTTATTTACAGCCAAAATGCTGTAAATTTCCTCTCCATGGATTTTCCATTGTTTTCTGGGCAATTACTCTGAGCGACAGCCTCCTCCTCTGATGCTTTCAGCTCCTTGAAACCAGACCTAATTAACATGGTTAAAACTCCCCAAGCCTACAGCCATCTTTCCAAGGCAATGGATTCCAAACTTGATGAGCTACTTTACAGGCTCATACATAATCTTAACTCTTGTGGTAGCACACTAATTGCTCACTCATAAATTTCAAAATGAAGATAAATAAATACAACATCACCATTTTGCTATGGCTAGAGGTCAACAACCAGATGCACACAGACCACACCGAGCTCTCGTAAAAGACATTTTTACTGCTTTATCCCTTCTCTGAAAACAAATGTCAACGCACACAGAATACAAATGGATCTTGACGAACACCTTGGCTTGAGCAACTTGGATCTCTTTTTTTCAAAGGCTCAATAAATCAAAATCAATACTGCAGAAAAGTGTGTTTCCTGGGAATTTTGAGAGAGGAAAACAAATGGATGGATTTAAGATTATGTCCTAGGGAAGGGTAAATCAAGAGACACTTGAAGTCACATGGGCATGAGTATGTGTTTAATTACCTACCTATCCAAGCTCCCAACTCTGGCGACTAGATACAGGAGACTCCCAACGGCAAGGCTTCCCAGCACCAGGAGCTTCTGTCTCAGCCACGCCTGCTGTTTGAATAGCATGGCCCTCCATCAACCTTCAGGACTTCTGCAGCCTGAGAGACAAGGGATAGAAGGGGACTCATCAGCAGTCATCTCTAATAGGCTCTGTGGATTGTCACAAAGCCTTGGAGGGGTGGGAGTACAGGCTGTATGGGAAGTGATGCTTCATGAAGAAAAGATCCCATACCAAACTTAACTATGTTCATGATATAACAGGTATTTACCAAAACTTGTCTTCCTTTTCCTGGCCCATGTTATAAGAGCAAATACTAAACTAGGGGGAAGAGGGGCACCTGGGTGGCTCAGTTGGTTGAGCGACCGACTTCAGCTCAGGTCATGATCTCGCGGTCTGTGAGTTCAACCCCCACGTCAGGCTGTGTGCCAATTGGTCAGAGCCTGGAGCCTCGTCCAGATTCTGTGTCTCCCTTGCTCTACCCCTCCCCACGCATGCTCTGTCTGTGGAATGTAGTGCATGATCTGGTGAGGAGGCTGGAGAAAGGAATCCCAAAAGAGGGAGGTAAGAGCCATATTCATCCAACACACAGTGAATAAATATTTATGGAACATGTCCTATGTGCTATATTGTGTACCAGGTGCTAAAGAGATAGTGGGCAACATGGGAGTCTATGGTCTAGTGGAGAAGAGAGATATTGACTAGCAAACGTAGGATTCACATATATTCACAGGCGGTAATAACAAAGGAACAGGATCCACTGAGAGAGAATAACAGGAGGAACCTATTCAGTCTTTGCTGAAGAAGTGACAGTTGGCCTGACACCCGAGGATGAGAAGCAAGGAGGACAGGGCAACGGCAGAGGAACCAGCATGCACGAAAATAGTGTGGAGGAAAAATGCTTGGCCAGTTTGAGAAGCGAAGGAAGGCTGGCCTGGATGGACATAGGAGCTGAGGGTGGGGAGAGAAAGGGCTGAGGACACAAGCAGAGAGGAGGCAGTAAGAAGGGTCTTTGCAGGGACTCGATGAGCCTGTGGTTACCACTTCGAACATCTTTCCTTGTGTGTAGGTAAGATGGGGAAGAGAAGGGAAAGAGGTAGTTCAGGAAATTCTCAGATAAACCCTATCTGAGTACAGCAGTGGGCTAGACCTGCTCACTGACGTACAAGAAGAAAAGGCGCTGAGCCCAGAATCTATCTGCTTTGCTCTCTAGGCTGGGGGTTCTCTATCGGGAGCTTGCAGGAACTTTAGGAAATGCACACCTGCTACCACCTTCAGAGATTCCATTTTAACGTGTCTGAATTAATCTTGCATCGTGTGTGTGTGTGTGTGTGTGTGTGTGTGTGTGTGTGTGTTTTACAGTGGAGTGAATGACACACAAAACTTAGCCATTTTTTACTGTCTTGTTTTCCTCTTCAGATACGAAGTTTAGAAAACTCCCTCCTTAATTTCTTCCTGCTTTGCCTTCTGAGGCACAGGATGCCTCCCTTAACATCTGGGGATATTCTCCTGGCGCATTTCCTATGGTCCATATAGTCTGATTATTCTTCCTCACCCAAGTTATTCTGCCCTCCCGTTTTTGGTTATTTGCTGACCCAGTCCAATCTCTTCTTGAAAGTGCGGGCCCCTCCTTCCGAGGTTCCAGCTTGGAGACTCAGCTTCCGTCCGTATTATTATTACTCCCCAGCAGCAGCCTCTGTGCCCTTCAGGCCAGCGTCCTTGCTGCCTCTCATCCCTCTTCGCTCTCATCTCTCTGCTTTTGTCAGCTTCCTCACTGGCCTGGAATGGGTTTCCTACATTTCCTCCAAGACTTTCAGATCCTGTGAATACCTTCCCACGGAGGGTGATCCTGGTGGATGCCGATTTTGGAGGAGGAAATCCCAATATACTGCCCATTAGTGAGGAGGAGTGGGTCAGGCCCATCGTGTCGGTAAGTATGGGAACAGAGGGTAACTGCTGGGCTTAGAGCTAACACGGGAGAGACATTTGCGTGTAGGGGGAGTAAGGCTGTGGAGCTACCTCACGGCTTCACTCTGCTCAAGGTTGGCAGGCAGGAAAGAAAAGGACTGAGGAATAATGGAGGCCGCTGAGGAATTAGCCCAAGATTCAGGAGAATGTCACAAGGAAGCTCTCGAAGCTCTCAAAGCTCTCTACTGCAATGCACGTGCCATCTGGTAAACAGTAGGTTATGAAACCAGACTGGGTAGGAGCTACAATTTTTTCTACCGCCACTGAGGATCTTTCATTCTCAAAGGCTCCAATACTCCACCTATAGACCGTCCTTTTATGATAAGTCCAGGTGTTACCATGGAGGTTTTGCTCTGTGGGATAAGCTGTTCCGGCCAGGGCAGCTTATGTCTGAGATGCCTTAAATAGACCCCCTGGGGGTTTCTCTCTCTTTGGGAAACCTCATTCTTGACACATGTGTTTACACTGCCTCCTCTACTTGTGGCAGGCCCATTACACGCCCTCAAGTCTACTCGGGTGCTGAGGAGAACTAAAATTTTAATTCGAGCGCTCAGCTAATATGAATGAGTCATCCTTGATGCAGTGCAAAGACCATTGGATTGGGAGTCAAAGACCCCCGAGTAACACTTTGGTTTAGTTTGATAACTGCAACTCTCTGGGTTTGGGTATCCTCATCTGTACGATGAAGATAATGATGTCTATCTCACGGGGTTGTTATGACATGAGCCTTCAGTAAGATAACGCGGGTTGGAACTTAATGAATGTCTGGGCACTTGACAAAAATGAAGCATAACAAATACCTTCGGGAGATTGATGTAGTTGTTCTTACAATGCATTTTATTTTTTTATTTTTTTTTCAACGTTTTTTATTTATTTTTGGGACAGAGAGAGACAGAGCATGAACGGGGGAGGGGCAGAGAGAGAGGGAGACACAGAATCGGAAACAGGCTCCAGGCTCCGAGCCGTCAGCCCAGAGCCTGACGCGGGGCTCGAACTCACGGACCGCGAGATCGTGACCTGGCTGAAGTCGGACGCTTAACCGACTGCGCCACCCAGGCGCCCCGCTTACAATGCATTTTAAAGAAGAAGAGAATGCAGTAAGTGCAGTTCTCATTAATAGTAGAATTGGATTGTGGAAAATGTAAGCCTATTTCTAATATAAATAACTTTCAATGGAAATTACGGTGAAATATGAGAATGGTAACACTATATTCTCTCCTCAAAGCAAGATGGCAAAGCAAAGAATTACCAAAAAGAGAGACAAAAAATGAACACTTATTGTGTTAGGCTGAAATCCCTTGGAATTCTTGAGAAATGCGGAAGCCAAATCAGTAGTTCTGAATAAGCGTCTCCAGGACACGGGAAGTGAAATCGCATTTTGTTCTGTAATCAGTCTCAGACTATATATAAACTAAGAGACAGTCCCCTAGCGTCCCCTGAATCAACCCTGCTCAGGGAACCAAAGGTCCTTGGTGAATTTCACATTCGAGATGCCTCTTTGGTTTCCATCATGAAGTGCTTCAGGGTCTGCCTGAGTCTTAAAAGCTGGGAGTTGTTGCTCTTGGTCTGAGGATTTAAACCAAAGAGAAGCCACACCATCTAAAGTTTTACCAAAAACAGTATTAAACGGGGAAGAAGGTTAAATGATCCAAAGTTCCTTCTTTTGGCTATGCCAACTTTAATGGATATTTTAAAAATCTTACATCACAGCAGTCATACTGGTAATAGGCAATTTTTTAAAGTTTTATTATTTCTTTTTATGTATAGAAAAAGGTTAAAGACCTATAGTGACACAGAAGGCCCCCTTCATCTCCAGTTTTTAATCTCTCAGTGTTTTTCATTTGGTGTGCCAAGAACGGCACAACTATAGTTTCTCCAGACTACTAAAGCTTTAATAGACACGGTATCTTAGCTGAACAAAGCAGAGTATCTAAAGAACAGAGTACATGGCCAGAAACGACAAATTGCATAGACATCTGGCTGTTTCTTCAAAGCAGCACTAAGCAAAGAAAAGAAATGATTCCCAAGCTGAAACAAAGAAATAAGGGAACTCAGAAATAATAATAATAAAGATATGTTCAAGCGCTGCTCAAAAGCTTGTAGACATGGTTGCCACAAGCCCCCGGTAGCAGTAAAAACAATAACAGAAACAATAGCAGCGAAGTTCATTAAAAACAACCAAACTCACAGAGCAGAATTATTCCAAGGAAAGCATAACTGTCTCCTGAGCATTAGCTCATTTAGTAACAGCCTTATGAAGTGGACGGGAACTACATCTATTGAGCATATGCTCTCTGTTACTTTCTCCCACATTTATCATCTCATGTTATACAACGGCACTGTGAAGTATTATCTATTTTATTTTTTCTGATGGAAGCCGAAGAGCAGAGGGATGAGCAGATTATTTACCCAAGGGCATGTAGCTGGTAAATGCAAAAGGAGAATTTAAATGCAGAATTATCTGACCCCAAAGAATGTGGCCCCTTGATTGCAATGCCACTCATAGAACTCTGGATGCTCACCTGGGAGACTCTTAATAAATACTTGTTCATTGATTGATGAGAGCAGACAAAACCACTTAACTCCACCCAAATTACCTGCCATTGAACTTGAAGTGGAAGATGGGGAGGTGAAAAAAAGTAAAAGAGGAAAAGAGTTTCCATGGAGGGGCAGGCAACAGGGGCATTTGGGATGGTTTGTACCTGATAAAACAAAGGAAAAATATTAGTAAGCGATGATAATGATGATGAAAATGAAAGGTGCTGTTCTTACAGAAAAGTAATGTTTTCAATACTTTACAAAGCGGTTTTCATATTCACTGTATCATTTCTTTTTCTTTTCTTCTGCTGGTTTTTTTTTTTTTTTTTTGGTTGCTATGTTACTTACAACTTTTTTTTTTCCCTTATAGTCCGTTTAGGTTTTTTTCTTGCATTGATGGAGAAGTGAGGTCATTTCTAACGTATAATGTCCTTCATTGATTATTTATTTTAAAATATGTATGTATGTATGTATTTCTGGTATAATTAACATACCGTGTTATATTAGTTACAGGTGTACATACAATATAGTGATTCAACGATCCCATACATTTCTCAGTGCTCGTCCTGAAAAGTGTACTCTTTTTTTTTTTTATTTTTTAATGTTTATTTATTTTGAGAGAGAGAAAGAGAGAGAGTGCGCACGGATGAGCAGGGGAGGGGCAGAGAGGGAGACACAGAATCCAAAACAGGTTCCAGGCTCCGAGCTGTCAGCACAGAGCCCGACATGGGGCCCGAACCCACGGACTGCGAGATCATGACCTGAGCCAAAGTCGGATGCCCAACCGACTGGGCCACCCAGGCACCCCCTGATATGTGTACTCTTAAAACCCTTTACCTATTTCACCCACTTCCCCCTACCCCACCTCTCCTCTGGTAACCATCAGTCTGTTCTCTATATTTAAGAATCTGGTTTTTTTATTTGACTCTTTGTTTCTTTGTTTTGTTTCTTAAATTCCACATATGAGTGAACTCATATGGTATTTATCTTTCTCTGACTTTAGTATTATAGCCTCTAGATCCATCCATGTTGCACATGGCAAGAATTCATTCTTTTTTTATGGATAATATTCCATTGTGTATCTACACCACATCTTTTTTTTTAAGCTTATTTATTTTTGAGAGAGAGAGAGAGAGAGAGAGAGACAGAACACGAGTGTGGGAGGAGCAGAGAAAGAGGGAGGGAGACACAGAATCCAAAGCAGGCTCCAGGCTCCGAGCTGTCAGCACAGAGCCCGACGTGGGGCTTGAACTCACCAACCACAGGATCATGACCTGAGCCGAAGTTGGAGGCTTAACCAACTGAGCCACCCAGGCGCCCCTACACCACATCTTTTCTTTAAAAAAATGTTTATTTATTTTGAGAGAGAGGGTGTGTGCAAGAGCAGGGGAGGAGCAAAATGAGAGGGAGAGAGAGAAAACCCAAGCAAGCTGCATGCTCAGTGGAGAGCCCAAAGCCGGGCTTGATCTCACAACCGTGAGATCATGATGTGAGCCAAAAGCAAGAGTTGGATGCTTAACTGAATGAGCCACCCAGGCACCCCAAAACCAGGCAAGTTCAAACTAACCTGCTACTCACCTGCTATGTGATCATGGGTAAATCATTTAACCTCCCAGATCTTTTTTTTTTTTTTTTTTTTCCACCCAAGAAACAAAGGGCTTTCAAGGGATGAGTTCAGACCTTCTGGGTCTAAAGTTCTCTCAACCTAAGGGATTCCACCAGAAGACCACTAAATGAGTGTTCTTATAATGACAGATTAATGTCTGAGGAAGTAAAGACAATTGCAGCATGGGGAAGTTAGTGCCTGAGGTAAATCTCAATTTTTCTTATCATCCCCCAGTTTTAAACAGTTGGACCCCCTTCAAGATGGCTCTATCACATTACATTGCCGATCACCGGGAACACCAATCCTCTCGTTCTAAGACACGAAATTTCTTTGAAAAGATACAGACACTTCAGAAAGATTCTACTGATTAGCTTTCAATTTGCCCAGCTGTCAGAGAACCCATAGGAATCACATTTTGAAAAAAATTAACCAAGGGCAGCTGAGGAAAATTGTCATAAAGAATTCGCTTTTCTCCTATTATAATGATCACATAAGAGAGCTGTAATGACAAAGAAACAAATGAAGAGGGGCGCAAGAACAAGGGCATGGAAAGGAGCGTTCTGCACGTGTCAAGTCGAATGTGGAGACAGGGTGTAGATTAAGAGGAAAATGGACACCATTTGTTAGTAGATTAGGCAGAAAATGTATCAGTCAGGATGCTCATAATTGCTCTATCAAATGGCTGAGGAAGCTATTTAGCTCTTTGTTTCTTCAGTTAACCATGAAGGGTCAATGTTAGAAATGAAAAGGAAAAAAGTTGATAAATTATACAGAACTGTAGAGCTTATGACCGCGCTGTGCTTAGCACTTACGCTCCTGGGAAATACTGCAGGAGTGGCGTTGAGCAAATTCCAAATTTTCAAATGGGTTCTCCATTTCTCCCCGCCATTCAGCTTTTGATATCATGCATACATAATTTATCACACACAGCTACCATTATTGTGTTAGCTTGAGTAGTCCTCTGGCTCTCTGTCTGCAGGAAGATACTCATTTTGCATTTGTAATTATCGAACTTAAAAGGAGCCAGTTAATTCTGCTTCTGTTCAGGGGTCTCATTTAGTAGGATGATGTCTTAAGGAAAGAGATGGGAACTGAATTTTATTTTGGCATAGAATTCCAATTAGTCTTAATCTCAGTATCTCATTGCTATATGTAACTAATGTTTATAGAAGAAGGGTGTTTTTCCCACTAAAGTTTCTTCTGGCTTCATTAAATGGTTGTTGGAGTTTAATAAATCGTCCTGTTGGCGAGTTTAGAAGTAGAATCTTTCCTTCTCTCATCTTGTGTTTATATAGGAAAGTGTAAGTGGGAGAGGTGACAAGTATACAGGTATTTTAAGTTAATATACATCGTCCAAGCAGGTCATTCCAGTACTTTAGGCTCATGCTGTTAAAAAGGTCAAGTTAACTGGATAAGCTCTGCCTTGTATAGCCAAAGTCAATTTTATAGTAATATTAGTTCTACTTGTCACACCCAGTAAAATCAAGTGTAATATTCTGTACCCGACAGAAAGTCAATTTCCAAATCTTATTTCCTTTCTCACAAATGTCTTGTTTTTGGTGAGGATCAAAGAAATAATGTACATAAAATGTCTTTTAGTGCCATAACTAAATTAAAATATGGTGGTATTTTTATCATTAATTTTTATTTGATTGGAGTGCTGATTAAATGTTCTGTGCAGTGACTTTTCCTCTCTTTTAATCTCCATAATACTGAACTATATATTTCTTTTATAATGACTGAAAATGATGCTGATTTAACATTAAACATTAAAAAAATTTTTTTTAATATTTATTTTTGAGAGAGAGAGAGAGAGAGAGCACAAGTCGGGGAGGGACAGAGAGAGGGAGACACAGAATCCGAAGCAGGCTCCAGGCTCCGAGCTGTCAGCACAGAGCCCGACGCGGGGCTCGAATTCACAGACTGTGAGATCAATGACCTGAGCTGAAGTCGGACGCTCAACCGACTGAGCCACCCAGGCGCCCCGGTACCCACTTTATTGAGACATAATTCACATACCATGCAACCCACGCATGTAAAAGTATACATTCAGTGGATTTTAGCATACTCAGTGTTGTGCAACTACCACTTGTCAATTGTAGAACATGTTTCCCACCCTGGAAAGAAACACTGTCCTGGAGTGGCCCCCACCTCCCCTGCATCCCCATCTCTCCCCTTAGCCCTAGGCAACCACTGATCCACTGTTTGCCTCACTCTGCCTTCTTGCATCTCATTTTCCTTTTGCCAGAAGTACAATTTCCTCCCATTCCGAAAACACAGGTTGTGATCTTTCGTATCGAAGGAGGAAATATTTTCCTCAATTTTTTTTCTTCCCAGAGGGAAAAAGAGGTCGTGCTTCTTTCTTTTCGCTGTTTTCTCCACTAAGATGATCTAATTTCTGAAGGATTTGTTAGCTGTTGAGCCCACGAGTGACTTGAAACTTAGTTTAAAAGAGTACATTACTAAAATGTTCTCTTCCAAAATCCGTCCTTTTTCAAAACAGGTTTTAGGATGTTTAGTGTTCAGTAAAGAGCTCTTGAGCTAGTAATCACCTCCAGAACAAAAGAACACAGGCGCTGGTAAAGCAGTCAGCACCAGGAGGCACCAGGGCCATGTGCTCCGATGTCATCATAAAGCTCGCGTTTATGGAGTGGTGTTAAAGAACAAAATTGGACACTAGCTAACGGTGGTAAAGACAGATTTTATTCAGTGCTATTACTGCAGCAGGGGAGACACCTCAGTATAGACCTGAGCTCCACTCTAATTGGTAGAGGTGACTGGGAGTTTAAAGGGGGGGATGAGGGAGTGGGGACGGAAGGGCCCTAGCAGAGTCAGGAGAGTGAAAAATTACAGAGTGGGAAGGGGTTGGTCACTTTGACGAAGCCATCTGGGTTTGTTAATTGGTGCTTTTACCGGGAGGCAAAACAAGCTTCTTGTATCTTCAGGACAGGAGGTAGTTTTGCAAATGGGAACAAGGCACCCAGCGTACTCACCCCAGGGACTGAGAGGCACAAGGGTGAGAGCTATCCCTCTCTGAAGGTCTGCATTTCTGGGTCTTTAAGGAGACAGGTGTGGGTGGTAGATGTATATCTCAAAAGGTCAAGAGAAAGTCTTTATAATGATAAGTTTTCTAAAGTAACTGCTTTAAGAGGGAGTTCATGGGCACATGGCAGGTTTGGGCAGGAATAAACAGTAAA
Source organism: Panthera leo (assembly GCF_018350215.1). Classification (NCBI taxonomy): domain Eukaryota; kingdom Metazoa; phylum Chordata; class Mammalia; order Carnivora; family Felidae; genus Panthera; species Panthera leo. The sequence goes on from NC_056683.1 coordinate 102,174,845, forward strand.
TTCCACTGACAGCCCCGAGCTGTTGCGGGCAGGCAATTTTAGGAGGGCTGGGGTCACCTTAGGCATATGGCCTTAGGCTGCCAGAAGCCTTGCTAGAGTTTGTGCAAGTCTTTTAGTGTGTGAGTGTGTGTGTGTGTGTGTGTGTGTGTGTGTGTGTGTGTTTGTGGTGGAGGGGATGGGAGTGGAGGGTAGACCAAGTCATTAGGGCTGTGTGTCTGCAATTCTTACAGACTAAGGTTGAGGCCTCAATGACAAGAGGGCTCCAGGGAACCTGACTGGAGTTTAGTCAAGGAGAGAGTCTTTGTCCGTGCCTACATGTGGTAGGTAATGGGTCACGTGCTAAGCACTTGTATGAATCCTATGGATTTTTTGATTACCAAATCAACACAAAAGTTTCAAAATTCTCTCAGATAATCATTAAGAGTAACAGTGGTGGACATTACATATTGGGCACTTAGTATCCAGCCACACTAAGTTAATATTTAAGTATTAAGTACTTAACCTACATGATCGCTTTCAATGGCTCTGTGAAGTTGGTTACTGTCATACTCATTTGCCATTTAAAGAAATTTGCCTGGGGCGCCTGTGTGGCTTAGTTGGTTAAGCATGATCTCACGGTTTGTGGGTTCAAGCCCTGCGTCGGGCCCTGTGCTGATAGCTCAGAGCCTGGAGCCTGCTTCAGATTCTGTCTCTCCCTCTCTCTCTGCCCCTCCCCAACTTGTGCTCTGTCTCTCTCTCAAAAATAAATAAACATAAAAAAAAAAAAAAAAAAAAAAGAAACTTGACCAAGTGGCAGAGTCAAGAATCTTATTGTTTCTAAGCCTGGGCTCTTAACAGCTATATTATTTTAGTTTCAGCTTGATTATCATCTTAGCCTGAATTTTCCCCTTACTAATTAGAGACAGTTTTACTATTGTTATTGTTTATACAATAAACATTTGGATCATTACCTTTCATTTGAAATAGAATTGCCTTTAGGAAAAGTCTTTAGGTGAAAATTCACTGGCTTTGTGTTTAAATATGAACATCTTTTTTCACGCTTATTTTTACAAAGAAGACTGGGTATAGAATTCAAGGGAGGTAGTTATTCTCTTGAAGCACGTTCTATTAAATATATTAATACTGCTGTCTTCAGTTTCCATTGGTGCTGATTCAAAATTGACAATCAAGCTGTTCTTCTTTTTTTAAAATTTTTTAAAAATGTTTTTATTTATTTTTGAGAGAGACAGAGAGACAGCATGAGTGGGGAAAGAGGCAGAGAGAAAGAGAGAGACGCAGGCTCCAGGCTCTGAGCTGTCAGCACAGAGTCTGACACGGGGATCGAACTCATGACTGTGAGATCATGACCTGAGCCGAAGTTGGACACTTAACCAACTTTTCACTCTGCTTTTAAGATCTTCTCTTTCACTTTGGTGATCTGTAGCTTTACTGTAGGTCTTAGTGTAGAAGAAACCTTTTCATTTATCCTAATTGGGATTTACTAGGTTTCCTGGTTCTCAGAATTCATATATTTCAATAAATTTGGAAAAAAAAATAGGAATCGTTATCACATTGAGTATTCCTCTTTTATGTTATTTCTACTACCTTCTGAAACTCTTGATAAGATTTATGTTAAACCTTCTCATTCTATTCTCTATAACTCTTAACTTACGTTTTATATTTTCTACCCGTTTGGACAGAATTCTAGTTCATTTCTTTTTCTTTTTTCTTTTCTAGTTCATTTCTTAAGATTTATCTCCCAGTTCACTATCTTCACTGTATCTAATCTTTTGGATAGTACATTCACTGCATTTTAAATTTCAATGATTGCATATTACTTTCTAGAATCTAATATTGTTCAAGTAGGGTTGGTTATTTTTTATGGTCTCATGTTCCCTGCTCTTATTTCCAACCTTTTGGTAGATTTCATTAAACATAGCTATGTTATACTCTGTGTCGACAATCTCATTATCTGAGACCTTTGGGTTTGTTGTTTTACTCATAACGTCTTATTTCCTTGTTTGTTCTGTGATTCTCATTCTGGGTTGTTCATTTTCCAAGGAATTTTATTTTTTGGTACTCTTTGAAGCCCGGGTTGAGGTTGAGTTTTCCGAAGGAATTACAAATTTGCTTCTGCAGTTGCCAGAAGGCATGGTCCTCTGGGATCCTGCTTGGGGATTTTGGGACCACACATGTAGGATGAACTAGAACCCCACACTCAAGAGAGAACCAGTTTGTGATTGTCAATCTTCAGGGAGTTCTGTCCTTTTACACTGTGCCAAAATTGATTTCCTTGTGGAATATTTGGGCTTACTTCTAATTCATTCTTACGATGGCAGTACAATCCTCTAGAATACTATTTTTATGACTGTCTTGGTTTAGACTCCTTGCACTGATCAGCTCCTGTGATTTTTCTCACAGCTGAGCCTGCAAAACCATCAAAGTGGAAGAAAAAGGATTCTAGAGTTTGGCAGAAATTCTCAGAGTAATCCTCACTTTGGAACTCACTCGCCAATCAGGTTTCCCAATTTTATCTCACTCTGGGGCTCTGGTCCTTCCTTCCTTTCAAGTAGTCGTATAGATATAATTATATACTTACAGGATAGACATATCCTTTAGCTATTTCAGCATACGTTTTAGTTATTTCAGTAGCAAGTGTGATACAGAGTATCTGTTTGACCATCCTGTCAGAAATGAAAGTGTCTTTTATTTTATTCCTTTTCCCTTAAACTCACATACAGTTTTAGCCCACCTACTTAATCACCCAGCCAGGAGAAAATCGGTCCCTTCACAGACATTCACAGAAATTTTATTTGTTTCATCAGGTAAAGTGGCCCAAACAGCTTCTTTCAATTAACAAAGAAAAGAAAATGGATCTATCTGAAATGTACTCTGACGAGATGGTAAAGGGCACTGTAGGCAGGGAAGGATTTTTCCCATCCCCCATGACCTTCGCCCCGATGTTATTCCTGAGATTATGTTTCGCAGACTGCAATTAAGGTTGCTAATCAGTTGACCGCAGGATAAGGAAATCATTTAGGTGGGCCTAATGCAATTAGGCGAGCTCTTGAAAAGCAGGAAGTTCTCTTCAGCTGGTAGCTTAGAGTGCAAGCAAGACAAGGATGCAACATGCTGTTGCAAGCTGGAAGATGTAAGGATTTGGAGAGCAGCCCCCAGGAACTGAGAGTGACTTCTGGTCAGCAGCCAGAAAGAACAGGTGACCTCATGCCTACAACCACAAGGAACTAGATTCTGCCAACCACAACAATGAACTTGGAAGCATATTCCTCCCCACCGTCTCCAGATAAGGGCCCAGTCAGGCTGACTTCGAGGCTTGATTTCAGCCTTGTGAGATGCTCCACAGACAATCCAGTTGAACCACCTGGACTTCTGACCTACAGACCTGTGAGCTAATAAATGGGTGCTGTGTTATGTTACCGTGTTGGAAGTCTTTTGTCATGCAGCATTAGAAAACTAATACAGGCATATTTCTCCATCATCTGTAGCTTTTAGAAAAAAAAAAAAAAAGCAGTGGTGATTTTCCCCTGAAGCTTTCTTCTCACTGCCAAATAGCAAAAGCTCACCTCCAAGAGATACATTGTACCCCTAACAATGATAGCTCATATGCTCAAACTATGAACCCAGACGATAATGCGACTGCGTTCGCTATTGGCCAGAAAAGGTCAGTTTAGCGAAGTGTCGACTACTTTTCAGCGAAAAGGCAGATCATGACATCTGACACCAAGTCAGTACTCGGAGTTATAATGTGCAAGCTACTGTCTCCATATGACTCTCCTCGAAGCCGACCCCTTTGCGTTTGTTTTTCAAGCTAAAGCCTTGTTGCCCAACACACCTGTAGGCTCTGGAAGTGACTTCTCTCCCCTATGATGCTCGAGGTCTCTGTAGCACAGTGAACACTACATTTAGCTAGAGGTTGACCTTCCCCCACCCCCAATTTCTCTTTCACCTTTCCATCTTCATTAAAAAAAAATTATTTATTTATTTAAATATTCATTTATTTTGAGAGACAGCGTGCACGCACCAGCAGGGAAGGGACCGGGAGGCAGGGAGAGGGAATCCCAAGCAGGCTCCTCACTCAGTGCGGAGCCTGATGTGGGGCTTGATCCCACTAACCATGAGATCATGACCTGAGCCGAAGTCAAGAGTTCGATGTGCACCTGACGGGGCCACCCAGGCACCCCTCCAGCTACATTTCCTGTGATAAGCCCACACAGACCCTAACTTTGGCAAATATTCATTATTTCCAAGACATGCCAGGTAGTTTCCTAATTTTTCTCATGCTCTTCCTTCTGCTCTCCTCTTTGTACCTGCAGACACTGTGCTTATCTTTCAATATTCAGCTCAGGTGACACTTCCCCCAAGAATCTTTTCTAGATTCTTCCAGGCAGAATTGTATATTCTCTCTTTTGTGTTCCCAAAGCATTCAAAAACACTTTTTGCGCTTTGTTGTGTAAATGTCCATTTTCCCCATGTTATTGCTAAATTACTGTCTTACAACTGTGTGTGTGCGTGTATATATATATATATACACGCACACACATACACGTGTGTGTATTTATATATATATGTGTGTGTGTGTGTATATATATATATACACACACACACACATATATATATACCATCTTTGGGGGTATATATATATATATATATACACATGTGTGTGTATTTATATATATGTGTGTATATATATATATGTGTGTGTGTGTGTGTGTGTGTGTATACACACACACACATATATATAGACCCCCAAAGATGGCACAGTTCAGTATTAGATGTTTGATCCACATCTGTTAAATTGAGGATCAAGTCTAGTGAGATAAGCAAGATAATCAGGAACACTGCTTTTTCTTTGTGTGCATTGGCCTATGGCTCGCTACTTTCTGCTTCAGTTGGATTGTGTAGGCTTGACATTTCTCTCAACCACGTGTAATCGGTGAGTTGACCACCACAGTCTCTTCAAACACAGATAATTTCAACAAGATCAATCTCCCTGTCTCCTGCATACATGCATACGTACTCCCTCCGTTCCTACATCCTAAAACTTTATTCAGCTGCCAGAGAAATTGCTTTCACCGAGCCACCCTCCATCTCAAAACCCAGCGGCAACTCTCTGTAGCCTGAAGCTGTACTGCACAGTATGAGTCACTAGTCAGAAGCCATAAACACAACTTGAGACGTGATGAAAGGGTTAAACATCAATGGGTTTCAAAGGCATAATATAAAAAGAATACAAAATATCTCATTAAAAATGCTTTATTTTGTGTATGTGTTAAGAAGATACTTTGCTTATACTGGGTAAAAGGAAATGTGTCACTAAAATTAATTTCATCTGTTCTTTTCATCTTTTTTAATGAGGCCACTGAAGTTTCAAAACTATATATATATATATATATATATATATATATATATATATATATATATATGGCTTGCATTATATGCTTTTAGGCAGTACTAGCCAAGGGCATAATGTTCTAGCACCTGAACTTGGCATTTTGATTCACATATGGCCTCATCTCTCCTGTCTCACACGTGAAATGTCCATCATAGCCAGTATTTTTTCAGAAACCCTATCTTTATTCTTTTCCTCTGCCCATACCTTATTCTTTTCTTTCATTTTGCTTACCAAAATTCTATTCCCTCTTCCAGGCTCATATTAGCTCCACTGTCTATGAGAAACCTTCTCTGGTCCTATTAACTGAAGATTTTTCTTTTTCCTTCTAAAGGTAGGATTCTGATATGTTATAATTTGTGAATATATTTTGTCTCTTAGGACAGGGGCTGTTTAACATGCCTATCTGTGTATATATGCCTCCACAAACAGCATAGTGTCTTTCCTCAGTGACTCTCAAAAAATGTGTGATGCATACATCGAATGGGGGAATTTTATTTAGGAGATAGATTTTTGTCTATATACATATATATGTGTATATACGTACTGACGTGTTTATGTGTATGTGTGTGTATACTCACAAATTATTTCATAATTTAATGAAGAGGGAAAGATCACCATGAAGACTCTGAGTCTTTGGAGAAGAATAAAGAATTGAAAATCCACAGAGAAAAAAGACTCAGCACATGCCAACTGGAAGAGACTGCAGAGAGCATGACGCCCATTTCCTTTGTTTCACAGACGACAGAGTTCCAGCTGGAGAAGTTGAGAGACCCTGCTAGATATAAGCCATGTGCGAGGTAGACTGCGGTGTCTTTGTGCTCAGTGCAGGACCTGACACTTAGGAGTCAATAAACATTGGCCCAACGAATGAATGAATGAACAATGCAAGGTAAGTGCACCTAGTGAACTGAAACGAGACTCCACATCTGATTCAGAGTAGCAAGATTTCCACTCTACCACACAGAGAGGGGAAGGCAAGTTGGCAAGCCATAGGGAGCCTTGCTTCAAACATTCTTCTTAGCCAACCATTAAATTAGCCACTTAACAGGTTTTCTGACCATAGCATCTAGGCATATGTGGGTTTAGAAGAGTAAATGATATCTTCCCTTCCTGTTCAGATGACCCTTCCAAGTGGGTGGTGTTTATCTTGCTGCTCTTGAGACTATGTGCTTTCAGCAATTTTCAAAATAGCAGTGGTGGGTTTTCATTGATTTCCCTCATCCTTTCTTGTCCTGATCCCTTTGGTGCATTTGTGACTTGGTATTTTACACAGCACTCCTCTCACATATATCATATCCTAAAATTCTCAAAGCGAACTTACTAGGTGGCATTAGCACCCACACTTTGAAACGTGGAACTCAGAGGAGTTAAACTGATCAAACATCACACAGCTAAGAAGTGACGGAGGTGTATGTGTCTTCTATATCGTTTGCAAATGTTCTGATTGCTTCCCCTATTATTTTCCATTATTACTTACGAAGAAGAATGCCTGTCCTCTATAGCTGGGGCAAGAGGTATTATTTGAGGCACAAACAGAAAGAAGCAGTTGGTCAACATCATGACTTTAGCTTTACCAGTTAGTTTCTTATTCTTCAGAATATTCTCTTTAAAACACAGCAGCTGGGGTTTAGTATGAATGGAAAGAAAATAACCTTTCTCTTAATTTTAGTTTTATCTACTATAATAGTAACCAGAATAACTGCTAAATTGACTCCCCCAAACTATACTGGGGGTGGGGTCCTCCTGCTATATTTCTGAAACTCCAGTGATGGGGAGATAGTTATTGACATTTTTTTGGGAACCCTGTACTTGTGGAATTTCCCTTTTGCTGAAGATTAGGAGACTTGTGAGAGCTTGCAGCTTTTGAACTGTGGGGCTTAGGCTTTAATGATTTTTCTTTTTCGAAAAAGAAGGTGAAAAGAATGTGGGCTCTGATTTCAAACAGAATAGATAAGTAGGACAAAATTAATCAATAGATCTTAGTTGAGGTTGTTTACACAGGATATCTGTGCATCTTACACATTTTCCATCTGTGTAAGGCAATTTGCTTGTTGGTGTTTAGATGTGACTGACACAATCTGACAATCTGGTTTATGAGCGTATTTTGTAAGTAATTGTATGTAAAATGCCAACAACATGTTTCCCACCTAGATCACAGCAAGGGGACTTATTCTAAAGCTGTAAATGAATGGCCCCAAGGTTCCTCCTCCCCTCTGCTCTCCATCTCTCCCGCCTTTTCTTCCTTTCTATTCTTATCTTGGACCTACTCATGAAAACAAAATTTAGAATATCATATATTATGGGAAAACTTGTACTCATGCATATTACCATAGGTATGCTGTGTTCTAGCATTTTGTTTGGGAAGCTGGAGTAAATGTCAACTGTACCCTGATGGTGCAGCCCCTGCTCTTCCCATCCCCCCCCCCTTCCCTTTTGGGTATGATAGAAAGATTAAAATAAGTGCCAACGAAGTAAAATGAAGCAGTTCCAAAACACGTGGACGTACACTATGAAACCTTAGGGTCTCTTTATAGGAAGACACTACGAAATGAACAAGAAGTAAATAATGAGGCATCTTGCTAATTAAACTGGACATGATGAACATCGCTGCACCTGAAACTCAGCTTCTTTGTGGAGTCCTGTTGCATCATAATCTACTAGTTCCCTAGTGTCCACGTGTCTTGCTATTTCAAGAATGTTTGTGTCAAGTTTCTGTTACAAATGCCGATACTGAGTTATTTAGGGGAAACAAGTCACAAATACTTTCCATGTGGGAGAAAATAAGTATTGCTTCCATTTCAGGGGGCCTGGTTATAGCACCACTTTCTATTTCAGTCCTTATTTATTTTCCAATTCTTCAGGGATTGGGTAGTATTTAACAATGAAATAAGCAGTGCTCCAATGTCTAATTAAGATTTTCTTGTAGGATTAATAAGTCGTGTTTCATTAGCTCTGCTGCACTAGAGGTGTTAATCTTCACCTTGGCATTCTAATCTTGAAATAAGTTTGTGGATCAAGTATTGAAGTATTGAAAGGAGTTGAACAAACAGTTTGATTAAAGCCACCAAATGTTGTGATGCCAGTCCCATATTATTGATTCAAATGCATCTCTCTACATAAAATGCTTAACGTCTTTTCAAATGTAGAAGCAATGGTCTAGATTGACCATTGGAGGAAGCCACCACCTTGGCCTTCCCCAGCAAAGAATGTAGTAAGTATCTGCGTATTTCTGGAATCGCCTTTGTTTCTATGATGGATTCTTTTTTTTTTTTTTTTTTCTTCTTTTTTGCACATGGGGGCAAAGGCAAAGAAGGCAGAGCACAGCTGCCTTGAAGAGCTTTTGTCGGTTTTCCGGTAGAGCCGTGCAGGTCATGCCGCAGATTTTGCCACGCACATTTGCTGGCAACGTTCTGAGACGAGTGGGCTCATTGACACAGAGACATGGCGGACGGCAAAACGATTTACCTGCAAAGTCTAACTCAGTTAAAACCATCCTGGAGTTTTCTCTCTATTTTTCAAAACTGCAGTGACTGAATAGGCAGAGAAGTGGTTAGCGGAGAAGAACTTAAAAGCCAAGTGTTCTCTCCTTGATCCTCAGTTGTACCTTTGTAAAATTACAGAGTTGGGCTAGACCATCTCATAGGTCCTTCCATTTTCAAGATTTATAGGGCTCTTCCTTTGGTGATACAATCCATGCCTCGCTCCAGGAAGCCAAGCCTTTGTTCTTAGTAGTGAATCACACACGGTGCATCACACATAGTGGGTGCTCGATCAATAGTTGTTGAATGAGTGAATAAATGAAGTGGGGCCTTGAGATGCATTGTAAAAGCAACTGCTGTCTGACTCTTTATAATGAGCTTAGCAGTGGGAAGCTTGTCCTCAAGGAATTAATAATATCATTGGGGAAATTAGCTTAAATAATTGAAACTTAGCAAACCCACAGAGTAGTCTGTGACAAATGGCACAATGTGTGAAGCTGACTGAAAGGATTGCAAGAGCTTAGAGAAGGTCCTGCAGATCGCAGATACGATTCGGTAGCCATTTTGGTTTTGGCAGAGGGCAAAAAAAAATAATAAATAAATGATAAAAATGAACCAGTATACACTTGCTAGATGTCAGGTATTTCAAATATATATATTTCATGTAAATTAAATTAAAAGCATTTAATTTATACATTTAATCATTATGAAGCCATAAGATTGGTATGATCACCCACATTTTGTAGATAAGTGAACTAAGGCTTGAGGAAGCTGAATAACTTGTCCAAGGTCACACAGCTAACAAATGATGGAAGAGGGATTTGAATCCAGGACTGACTGGCTTTCAAGACCATGATCCTCCACATGCATCTAGCTGTCTGGATAGGAAGTACATGGGGTACATGGGAAGCTGGGTCTCTTGCAGAATGCTGCCTCTCTTATCAAGCTATTGTCTTACCAAGTAGGTGAATATGCATCTGGCTTACCCTCTTTGCTTACCCCATCCCTATCGAGTCCAAGAAAACCCTCACACGTGAGCTCTCTTGACCCCTGGGATTTTGTTTTCTTGGATACTTTCTGCCTGCCCCTTTCTGCTTGTCTTGACTCTTGGTATTTACATTTGTCCAGGCTCACCAACCTGGCTTGGCTTTGGGGATTGGTTTTAACTTCTTGGAAGTGATAACATCATTGCTCATTATGCCTACCTTTTTCTAACCTTCTGGCTCTGCCTTGTCCACTGTCTTTTGAGTTATTTTATGCATTTGCTGTGTCTTTTTTTTCCTATCATATACATCTGGCTTTCCCCTCATTCTTTACCTGGGGTCCCCATCGTTCAATGTCTATTCATTGTACTTAGGGCAGGCATGACGACAGGGTTTGAACAATCCTAGCTGAGGGTACAACAAAAGCAGTGATACGGAAACAGGAACAAGCCTGCCTTGTGCAGTGAGCAGGAGGGCATTATTTGGAGGGGTACAGATGGTCTGTACTGAAGAACGTAAGTAAGATTGAATGGAAGGCATATTAGATGACAGATCTTTTAAAAGCCAGATAGGAGTGTACGTAGGTGCTAGTGTAGGAAACAGAGCAGCAGCACAAATGATTGAAAAAAACTTCTTATTACAAGTTGTTTATACAGAAGAAGGATCCAGTCTGGAAAGTACTGACTGAGAGGGGAGGAAATATTCGAGTAAGGACACCAGAAAGGAGGCTGATGGTGATTTATCCAGACATGATGCAGTAATGACTCCCTCCCAGGGAGGGGTGTGAATGGAGAAAAAGGGGTGAGTAGAACAGGTATTTTGAAGAAAAGGTAATTAGAAACTGGAAAAAGACTGGATATAATATAAGGCATTTTAGGATTGTCTCTAGTTTTCAAAAAATCTTGGTTTTTTGAGAAGTTCAAGAAGAGGTGCCCCCCAAAAGGATTTAAAGTCAGTTCTAATGCTTCCCTAAATATTCATGTCAGTCAAACTTCAGCATGGACAGGAAGCCACTATCAACCTTATTTAATGTCATTTAGCAAGAAGTGTTCTTGGATTTTGCTCATTTAGATTTTCCAAACCATGACCTGAGGTTTTTCAGAGGCATATGAAGACCAAGTTTTTATAGATATATAATATAGCACCTTCTGAATGGGTGCTAAAGATCAGAAAGAATGGAGTTATACCTCCCCCCCGCCCCCCTTTCTATTGCACATACTTTCAGGACACATATGCTTATTCTCATAATCCTAAGCCACTGTATTCATGGCCAAAGTTCAAATATAATGGAATTTCCTTGAGTGGACAGCTGGAAGTAAAGAGACCCAGAAATTTCCCATTTTTAAACTTTATAAAAGGGCTCATGTGATGGACTTATTGGGGTGGCTCCCAAGGTCTTTGGTGCCTGATGTTCATGCCATTGTATAGTCCCTTCCACTTGAGTACGGGTGGGACCAAGGACTTGCTTCTAATCACAAGAATATAGCAAAGAGGATGGGATATCATTCGTGTGATTTTGTTACATTATGTAAGACTGTCTTGCTATCAGACTTGCTCTAAGTCTCTTCTGCCGGCTTTGAAGGAGGAATCTTCCACAAACCCTCGGCTGCAAGAAACTGCATGCTGGCAACAACCACACTGGCAAGGAAGCACACACTTTCCTAGATGAGTCTCCAGTGGACAGGCAAGCTCTCGCTGGCACCTTGACTGCAACCTTGGGAGACCTGGAAGCAGAGAGCTCAGCCAAACTGTGCTCAGGCTCCTGACCCAAAGGAAAGATGAGATAATACATGTGTGTTGTTTTGAGCTGCTAAATTTGTGGCAATTTGTTACATAGCCGATTAGACGGATAGAGTTCACTTGTGCTCCTTGTCCCTTCCTGGCTCAACAAACCAGTGATTAGAACTTCCATCTTCCCAGTCACCCTGCCGGAGGCTGAGGAGTCATTCTGGACTACTTTTCCTCTTGTATGCCCAACATGTCACATCTAGCCATGATGCACAATCTGTGGTCCCACCTCTTCCTCAGCTCTTTTCCATGCTTCACACTCTCCAAAGTTGTACAATGTCAACTATACAACCCATGTCTGTCTTAGGGCTGAAGGCTATGAGATGCTCACTTGAGCTCATTCTCAGAGAGAGAACAGCAGGCAGTAGTAAGTATTGCCAAGGTCAAGGGGTGAGTAACCAAAGACAGACCTGATGGGGTGCCGAGCTGAGGCAGAGAGGTGCCAGGGCCTTAGCTCAGATCCCAGTTAATTCCACTGTTGCCTGGGGCATCAGTGGCCCAGAAAATGACCTCACGTTATTGCAGAAGCACTTTTACAACTTACAGTACCAGCTCTCATCATTTCCTGCCTGGACCAAATATTCATTCTGACTTAGATCTTACTCCTCCTCAAATTTATCCTCTGCTATGTTCCTAGACTCCTTTCCTAAAACAAATCTGACAATCTCACAACACTTTCCACTGTGTTCAGGATAAATTCCAACCTTTTAGTGTAGCCCACAAACCCTTTCATAATCCGGTTGGCCGTGCTCCATCTCTGGAATGCCCCCTATGATCCCACTTCTCACTCTGTGTTTCAAGGATATTGATCATTTATAGTACAATTTCCAGGGCAAATGCATTCTATTTTCATCTCTATATTCCTGTTGAAGTTGTCCTCACTGTGAGGAATGCTCTCTATAATTCTGAGGGTAATTTCACCTTATCCTTTAAGATTCTGTGGAAATATAACCCCCAGGAAGCCTTCGCTTGCCTATCAAGAAGGATCAGGCTAGGCTAGGCTACAGGCTCTGTGGGGATCTGGTAGGAAAGGCATCTTTTGATCCAAGGGCATGCCACCCTTCAGCCCATCACCAAGACTTCACCATAATTAATAGTAATATCAGAAAGCTCTAAACATGTTATGTGGCTGTCCCGATGATAATTCAATCTAGGTGTCATTTTGTATATCTTTTTCTTTGGCTAGATGAAAGTATTATGAAGATACAGCTCTGTACTACCATAATATTAGAACATACATCTATTTGGGGGTATGTGTGTGTTTTTATCATTTAGTATAGGAATTTTATTTCTCTATGAAAATGTTTTTCATCTTGAATCTCTAAATGGCTTCCGAGATGACTGGAAAGGTTACAAGATGAGAAGAAATGAGAAAAGATTTTAGCAGTTGCGCATTTGAATAACTGGAGATGAGAATTATTATGATTACATTTTTGACGCCAGAAATGTACACAACATATGTAGGACGTAAGAAGTAATCCACTTGGGTTTCAAAACTGGGAAAAAAAAGTCAGCAAAATATGTGTAGCTACCAGAACTGGTCCAAGTAGTCAAGAAAAGAACTAACTTTTATTCTTTAGTTTGGAAATTTACTAGGAATACAGGTACCACTAGGGGGACCCCTAATATTCCAAACTTGCTGGGAGACCTGACTATCCCATCAGGGGCAATAGAATAATGAATAAAAATGCTCCGTAATTTAAAGTATATTCCTTAGTAACATTAACATTTGCATGTTTGTATAAAGCCTGAAAATGGAACTTTATGATTTTAAGGTTTGCCAGAGTTAAAAATGTATTTATGGTAAATAATTTAGCAATGCGAATGTAAACATGCACCTGATAGAGAAAGGCATAATGTGCTTCGCCGAACTCAATTTCTTTGGTGTAATAAGAGGGGGGAAGAAGAACTTCATCTAGCTTCCTGATTACTTTTCTGAGTAATACAGAGTAAAAAGATTACAATTTTTATCACCTGAATTAGTCTACCGTATGAATAGATCAGTATTCACTGATATGAAATAAATATCTGTCTGTAGATATAAATATATATGTAACTGGGTATTAGATTGTTGAACTCTATTTAACCAAATATGCAGAATAAAAATTTTAAATTAAGTATACTACTATATTACCAGTTAAATGAATCTATGAAAGCCTTGATCCTCTCTATGTAGATGTACTTAAGACAATTATTAGGATATACTTGATTTACTGTTCTAAGGCATGTAAAATGCAAAACTCACGTAAAACTTTCCCCCAGTAATATTAAATCATATTTATGACACAAAGTATTACTACTAGGAAAGGAAATATTGTATAGTTAGCATCCTTCATGTAGTATATTGTGATTCATGTTTGTGTCCACAGACTTTCAAATGTGTTCAAATTATGAGTACTGCATTACATATTGTTTGTTTCTATTGTCAAATGGTGTGGCATGAATATCTGAAAATGCCACATAGAACTATATTTGGAGTTTATTTTGTGCTTTGAACGTATGTACCCTTCGAATTGAAGGAATCAGAAATACTTTGGGGGAGGTAGATGAGGGGGATGAGAGCGGGGCGGGGGGGTGGTGGTGGTGGTGAATGTCCCTAGTTCTCCTTCCTTATTTGGTTTCTTTTTATCAGAGTACAACATACATTCTCATTCTTTTGTGTTTCCCACCTCAGGTTTTTAATTCCCCACTAAAAATATAAATTCAGATTTTTAAACTAACTTTATCCCCAGTGGGCCAAAAAAAGAGCAGTGACAAAATTTTAGGGCTGGCAAAGAATTCATTATTATTTTTAGGTTTATATGTGTGTATTGTTTGCTATTTCTTCTCTACAGACAAAAACAAATGCATGACTTCTGTATAAACATTTACTTGTCTGCCTCCTTCACTAAGACTTGAAAAAGCAAAGACAGACTCTGAAAGGAAAGGATAGGAATCAAATATCAGCATATGCTTTCCAACTCTGATTCTTTTCCAAGTGAAGAACATTCAAGGTAGTAAAGTTATGATATTTGTTTAACCTGGAAGTTTTTGGCTGTGGCAATCTTTTGTTAAATTTTTTTTTCACGAAACTTAAAAATCAACCAAACAAAAACCTTCAATTTAGTAACTGAAGTCAAAAATCAGAAGATCAATTAGTTTATGGGGCACCTAGGTGGCTCAGTTGGTTAAGCGTCTGACTTTGGCTGAGGTCATGATCTCATGGTTTGTGAGTTTGAGCCCCGTGTTGGGCAGCTCAGAGCCTGGAGCCTGCTTTGGATTCTGTGTCTCCCTCTCTCTCTCTCTTCCCCTTCCCTGCTCACACTCTGTCTCTGTCTCTCTCTCAAAAACAAAAACAAAAACAAAAACACTGAAAACAATTTTTTAAAAAAGATCAGTTTGTTAAATGCATACTTTTAGGCAACCTATTTGAAAATATTGGGTGGCCACTAAATCTGGAAGCAGACAAACATAAAATAAATGATTTACTGATATTATATCACATGTAGATAATAAATATTATCTATGTTTCCAGACTTTACAGCCACTCTCAAATCATTTTACCTCACTGTCTCAAGTATATGTATTTGAAAATGATATTTATATGCCTAAGCATGAGAGAAAGGCAACTAGGAATTACTTGGTGAATGTGTATATTAAGCAGCTGTATAAGCCACAAGAAAGGAAACACACTTTTCATTCTGAATAACATTTTCTGAGTTGATGTGAGCTCATCCGAGAATGAATAACTGTGTAAGGTCATTGGTATGTATATAGCTTTTTTATTTCTGCATAACTAGTGGCTAGGTAATTTGACATCATAGGGATGGCTAGCTCTTCCTGCAGTTAAGTATACACATATCTAAATAAAGATATGCAGATATACACATGTGTCTGTATATGTATGTATGTATGTGTGTATATTTGTAGATTTTTTCCTTGAGCAGTTATGAAGTTATGCACTGCTGGTAATACAACCAACTATAATGCATGATCTCTGTCTTTTTTGAGCTTACTATGCTGCCGGAGATACTTAATAAACATATATCCAAAGTTATGCCAAGGAATGGCGGGGGGGGGGGGGCGGGGGGCAGAACAGTCATGAGCTGATCTAGAACCACCACAGGCAAAGATCTCTGGGTCTGCACTGCTTTTTCCCAGCTACAGGAAGGACTGCTCTTTTAGCCTCTTTGGGGAAACTCTGGAGGATCAGCCCAACCTCAGTTTGTTAATCAGACTATAGGTCTAGGAAGCCACACCTGTTTTAAGAGCTGTAGACCAATTTTAACTGTTTTAGGACAGTGGTCCTAAATAGAAAAGTCCCATCTACTTCGATCATTTCTTACTAGCAAAGTAATTGTCTTCTGAAGATTTCTGCTACATATTCCTAAATTTTAATGCAGGACGTTCAGTACAGAATGATCTCATCCTAGTAAGTCCCACTCTCTTAAGGTCTATTTCAGATGATCGTTTTTCCTTTATTCTCAAAGGCAAAGTGTATAGATCACAAAATCTAGAATATTTCAAAGGTCACTGAGCAATCAACAAAAGTTAAGCAATCTGCAATGTGGAGTTTTTAATCACATGTCTGTGCCTAAGTGAATCAAACTAAATGGATTTAGCTCTTTAAGCTACCATGGAGGGAATGGCCTTTCCCTTATCAGTTTATTAGGGTTTTCTCTAATCCCAATAGTGGATTCCAAATAATCCACATATATTGGCAGACGATGACCTCTCTCCTCTTCCATACTAATTTTCCATTTTAATTGCCCAATATTAGAGTCCATGCCTTACCCCAGCTGAATCCTGAAGTGCAGCCTTAGCTAGGCAGCTGAAACCCCCACAGATCTGACCCAAAGCTGCATGATGATTATGACTCTTGGCCTTTTCTTATATTGTTCATCAATATTTACAAGCAGTGTGGTCTATGAATAAAGCACAGCTCAGGAAGTTATTCCTACACGGGGGAAATGTGGTTAGTTTTCCTATAGGCTGGAGGAGAAGAGAGCCCTGAACTTCATGTTTCTGTTTCCCCACAGATTTCAGTTCCTACCCTATATTATGGTTATCTTTGAATAGAATTTTCTAAAAATAAACATACGCTTCTGAAATGATTTCTTTTGGGACACATGGGGTAAAACTTCCTAGCTTAAGCATGTCTGTGTGGTACGAGCCGCATACAAACAGGCCAACTGGTAGGTCCAGGTGCATGGATTCCCCCAATTTTGCCACACACACATCCCTCTTAAACTGTATACTCTCTTTCTTATTTTATTGCTGGATATAGGGACTCTGCACTATTTTTTTCCAAGCAGAGATTGCAGACGGTGGACTGGCATCCTACCCTACCTCAGTTAAAGAGGAAAATTTGATGTCTGGACATGTGTAGTCTTGTGGAAAGGAACCTTATTTCACTCAGACACAAGAGCAGTAGTATGGCTAGCAGTATTTCCCCAGAGATGGTCTGATTTAAAAAAAAAAAAATCGATATCAACTCTTGACACATTTTCATTTACATCAGCGCATGGCTTTCAGTCGGGGCACAAATCAATAGGCAGCTTTTAACACTGCCCAACTATTTCTTCCTATTGGGCTTTAGGCAGGCCATTTGCCGTTAACATCCCATGTTTCTTGGGGAGGAAGTTTAACTGTTTTTCCCGTGACTAATCACAACAGCCTAAACTGTAGCATTAATCACATGACATTTTCTTCATCACCACTTACAGCCAATTGACTTTGTACTTAGTGAAAGTGTTTGAAGGAGGCGACAGTTGTTCTAAGGGGGTCAAGAGTCAAGTGGAAGGAGAAATATTTAGTTCCAAAACATATACAGTATATGGCAGCTAAAGTTGACATCATGCCAGACAGTCATTACGGGCCTTATCACTTGTAGGTAGGGTCTTGGAGACCAGATGGAGAATGAGATTTGTTTAAAATTAAAGTGCTAGCTAAGAGTCTTGGCGTTTGGATTGAAAACAATTAATCTGCGCCTTTCCATAAACTAAAAGTCGCATCCAGGGTCATTAGCGATTGGCAAAGTGTTTTCCCTAACTTTTGGACGTGAATCTTCTCTCTCTCTTTTTTTTTTTAAGCCGGCATGAAAATTCAGCGAGTTTTGCTGCCACGTGAGATTAGCAGTCTCTGCAGTCTGGCGGTCTCGATTAAATGTAATATCTACTTCATTACTGCAGCTACCTCAGATTTCTAAATAATGAATCAAATTCTTACATTATTCAGAGGCCACAAAGAAAGAGGTTATTGGGCTGAATAAGCAGAGACTCACAAAGGTTTACAATATACTTATCTAGCTCAATTCCAAAGCACAAAAGTAACGGGTTTTAAGAAGATACGAAAAGGTAACCGCCTAAATTACATTGCATTATTTTTGTATTACCCCAAAGAGCAACGATAACTTTTTAGAGCAGTGCTCCCTCGGGACACTAGTCTCCTCAGACACTCCTTATAAAAGAACTGTGTGGCAAAATCAGTTTGAGGGATGATGCATATGGAGTCCCCATCTTGGTGATTTACAGTGACTAATGGCAGATCAAAGGCTCCAAAAATACCTTCAGTAGAAAAGACTGTGTATTTACTGTAGCATTTCCTTGGTTGCCTAACCATCCTGGTATCTATTATTGAACTCCCAGCATAGAAATGGTTGCACATAACCCATTATATCGCAGGACATCAGGCATTCTTGGCACATCAACTGGTTCTGGAATCTCTACATTTGGCGCTGAAATGGGAGATCTGGAGCTCTTGAGGACCCGCTGCTCGTTCTCCTCTCCCCTACCCCACGGAGCATGATGACTGGTATTCCAGACATTTTGGATACGGTGGGGATGGGCCCTGTAGGCCTTAGGTACCCAGGAAGGACCTTTGAGTGATGGAGGAGGGTGCAGACCTGGGTAACTTGAACGGTGGTAATAAACCTTGATGGCAGTAATTATACCCTAAGAAGGAAGAGGAGTTAGGCACTCTGGCCTGAATGGATTTACACGGTCTTTGTTTCCCCTTTCATTTTATTGGATTGAATGCTTACGCCAAACCGTCACACGATATAACCCTATTTCAAATTCGGTCATTAAAATTACATCACAATGCCAGCACGCTGAATGAAGTACAGCTAGGCCCACGTGAAGAAGTTTAAAATCTGGCTTTGCCAGGCTTCTCAAAAAGAAAAGGGAGATGACCCAAATAGATAAAATCATGAATGAAAATGGAATGATTACAACCAATCCCTCAGAGATACAAACAATTATCAGGGAATACTATGAAAAATTATATGCCAGCAAATTGGACAACCTGGAAGAAATGGACAAATTTCTAAACACCCACACTCTTCC
Source organism: Panthera leo (assembly GCF_018350215.1). Lineage (NCBI taxonomy): Eukaryota > Metazoa > Chordata > Mammalia > Carnivora > Felidae > Panthera > Panthera leo. The sequence goes on from NC_056683.1 coordinate 102,193,812, forward strand.
AAAACTCAATCAGGAGGAAATAGAAAGCTTGAACAGACCCATAACCAGCGAAGAAATTGAATCGGTTATCAAAAATCTCCCAACAAATAAGAGTCCAGGACCAGATGGCTTCCCAGGGGAGTTCTACCAGACATTTAAAGCAGAGATAATACCTATCCTTCTCAAGCTATTCCAAGAAATAGAAAGGGAAGGAAAACTTCCAGACTCATTCTATGAAGCCAGTATTACTTTGATTCCTAAACCAGACAGAGACCCAGTAAAAAAAGAGAACTACAGGCCAATATCCCTGATGAATATGGATGCAAAAATTCTTAATAAGATACTAGCAAATCGAATCCAACAGCATATAAAAACAATTATTCACCATGATCAAGTGGGATTCATTCCTGGGATGCAGGGCTGGTTCAACATTCGCAAATCAATCAACGTGATACATCACATTAACAAAAAAAAAGAGAAGAACCATATGATCCTGTCAATCGATGCAGAAAAGGCCTTTGACAAAATCCAGCACCCTTTCTTAATAAAAACCCTTGAGAAAGTCGGGATAGAAGGAACATACTTAAAGATCATAAAGGCCATTTATGAAAAGCCCACAGCTAACATCATCCTCAACGGGGAAAAACTGAGAGCTTTTTCCCTGAGATCAGGAACACGACAGGGATGCCCACTGTCACCGCTGCTGTTTAATATAGTGCTGGAAGTTCTAGCATCAGCAATCAGACAACAAAAGGAAATCAAAGGCATCAAAATTGGCAAAGATGAAGTCAAGCTTTCGCTTTTTGCAGATGACATGATATTATACATGGAAAATCCGATAGACTCCACCAAAAGTCTGCTAGAACTGATACATGAATTCAGCAAAGTTGCAGGATACAAAATCAATGTGCAGAAATCAGTTGCATTCTTATACACTAACAATGAAGCAACAGAAAGACAAATGAAGAAACTGATCCCATTCACAATTGCACCAAGAAGCATAAAATACCTAGGAATAAATCTAACCAAAGATGTAAAAGATCTGTATGCTGAAAATTATAGAAAGCTTATGCAGGTAATTGAAGAAGATATAAAGAAATGGAAAGACATTCCCTGCTCATGGATTGGAAGAATAAATATTGTCAAAATGTCAATACTACCCAAAGCTATCTACACATTCAATGCAATCCCAATCAAAATTGCACCAGCATTCTTCTCGAAACTAGAACAAGCAATCCTAAAATTCATATGGAACCACAAAAGGCCCCGAATAGCCAAAGTAATTTTGAAGAAGAAGACCAAAGCAGGAGGCATCACAATCCCAGACTTTAGCCTCTACTACAAAGCTGTCATCATCAAGACAGCATGGTATTGGCATAAAAACAGACACATAGACCAATGGAATAGAATAGAAACCCCAGAACTAGACCCACAAACGTATGGCCAACTCATCTTTGACAAAGCAGGAAAGAACATCCAATGGAAAAAAGACAGTCTCTTTAACAAATGGTGCTGGGAGAACTGGACAGCAACATGCAGAAGGTTGAAACTAGACCACTTTCTCACACCATTCACAAAAATAAACTCAAAATGGATAAAAGACCTGAATGTGAGACAGGAAACCATCAAAACCTTAGAGGAGAAAGCAGGAAAAGACCTCTCTGACCTCAGCCGTAGCAATCTCTTACTCGGCACATCCCCAAAGGCAAGGGAATTAAAAGCAAAAGTGAATTACTGGGACCTTATGAAGATAAAAAGCTTCTGCACAGCAAAGGAAACAACCAACAAAACTAAAAGGCAACCAACGGAATGGGAAAAGATATTTGCAAATGACACATCGGACAAGGGGCTAGTATCCAAAATCTATAAAGAGCTCATCAAACTCCACACCCGAAAAACAAATAACCCAGTGAAGAAATGGGCAGAAAACATGAATAGACACTTCTCTAAAGAAGACATCCGGATGGCCAACAGGCACATGAAAAGATGTTCAACGTCGCTCCTTATCAGGGAAATACAAATCAAAACCACACTCAGATACCACCTCACGCCAGTCAGAGTGGCCAAAATGAAGAAATCAGGAGACTATAGATGCTGGAGAGGATGTGGAGAAACAGGAACCCTCTTGCACTGTTGGTGGGAATGCAAATTGGTGCAGCCGCTCTGGAAAGCAGTGTGGAGGTTCCTCAGAAAATTAAAAATAGACCTACCCTATGACCCAGCAATAGCACTGCTAGGAATTTACCCAAGGGATACAGGAGTACTGATGCATAGGGGCACCTGTACCCCAATGTTTATAGCGGCACTCTCAACAATAGCCAAATTATGGAAAGAGCCTAAATGTCCATCAACTGATGAATGGATAAAGAAATTGTGGTTTATATACACAATGGAATACTACGTGGCAATGAGAAAAAATGAAATATGGCCTTTTGTAGCAACATGGATGGAACTGGAGAGTGTGATGCTAAGTGAAATAAGCCATACAGAGAAAGACAGATACCATATGGTTTCACTCTTATGTGGATCCTGAGAAACATAACAGAAACCCATGGGGGAGGGGAAGGAAAAAAAAAAAAAAAAAAAGAGGGTAGAGTGGGAGAGAGCCAAAGCATAAGAGACTGTTAAAAACTGAGAACAAACTGAGGGTTGATGGGGGGTGGGAGGGAGGGCAGGGTGGGTGATGGGTATTGAGGAGGGCACCTTTTGGGATGAGCACTGGGTGTTGTATGGAAACCAATTTGACAGTAAATTTCATATATTAAAAAATAAAAAAAAATAAAAAAAAAAAACAAAAACAAAAAAAAAAAAAAAAAAAAAAAAAATAAAATAAAATCTGGCTTTGCAAGCATGCATTTCAGAAAAGCCCACCCTTCTGAACGGCAGAATGTGACAGGGTGCCCTTCTGGTGAACAGAAGTTGCTGGACCAAGACAGAATTTTAAAGCCCCAAATAAAAGTTTTTCTTGGAAGTCGACATTTCCAGATGACTTAGTTATTGTAAAGACAGTTCAAAATAAAATTCCAACTCACGACAAGTTAAAAATCAATACTGCACTTTTTAGGAGGAGAGTGATTATATTTGAAAAAGGATCAAATAACAATCGCCAAAACCTTTGATAGCTTCCATTTTTTACTTTGCACACTCTCAGCCTCTGGCCTGAATTTTAAGGCCTTTTTCTCTAGCAATGTTTATTAAAGCATCATATAGAGAACTTTACTTTTTTTTTTTTTTTTTTTTTTTTTAGTAAGTATGCATTTATTTTAATACGTATTGCAATTATATAAGAAGCACACCAACCTCTGACTTTATGAAAATTGCTTTTAGGGTGAGACTTAAGTAAGCACAAAAGAAACAGAAAAGTGATCTGATTTACGGAAATAATGTCAGGTAAATAACAGGATAGGTGGTAGGAGGATGAAAACAGACTGCAAATGGTGTCCGTGTTGGAGAACTGTAATTCCACAGTACCGAACTGGCTTCAGAAAACAGTTGGCAGCTCATTACTGGTTGGTTGACTATATTCTTAGCCTCTTACCTAGTGTTCTAATTTCCCAAGCCCTCCTACATATTATATCCTTTTTGATATTTAGAATAATCCTGAGATCCACAGGAGAGAAGCATTTGACTTGCATTTTAAAAATGCTTAAGCCACAGAGATTTTTAGAAGTTCTAAAAATCCTATGCTAAGCAAGGGACAAAGCTTTGGAATTGCACCCAGTTCCTCTGATACCTCGTCTATGTGGGTATTTGGAGAAAATACTAACAGCTAAAAGACTACGTGCATTCAGATTTCTAGACAGATATACTTGCCTTTTACCTCTGTAGACTAATTACAGGTTGAAGTTACGTCTTTCGAGCTACAAGTTCACGCCCATCGTCTCCTTTTCTGAGCATCAGTTAAGTGTTTAACTCTGTAGTGCTGGGTCGGTCGAGTCCACGTTCCCTGCAGCCATTTTACTCTTTGCATTTTCTCGAATTTATTCAGTTTGGGTTTTTTCCAGGATTGGTCCTAGTTCCCTAGACTCTCTCGGACCCTGCAGAATTCTACACTTCACGTCCTCTCAACAAAAGCCACTCTTGGCACCACTTAGAGGCGATTTTATCCCAATGCTTTGCTTGGTTTTGTTCGGCTCTCTCTTAGGCATGAACTATGCAGGTGGTGGTCTTGAGAAGTTAATAGATCTCTCCCAAAGGCTGACCTGACTAATTTATGCTTCCTTAGAAAGTTTTGAAGAACTAGGATGTGGGACCGATGCAATGGAAAAGGACAATACCTTTGTCCAGATTACCCAAGGATTAAGGGTACATCACAAGACATTTTTGTGACTTTGAATATCCTCCTCCTTCATTCAGGCCTAACTAAAACCTCAGCTTTTGGCACCCCTTTTCCATTCACTTAAAACTCTGACAGATTTTGGAGCCAGTACTTAAGCTCTGGGATACCTCTCACCTTCTCAGTCCCTAAGAGAACTCGCAAAGCCCCAAAAACCTCCATAGAAAAAGTATAAAAAGTTTGTGCTTCAGACCTGCTGGATTTTTTTTATGGCCTTCCAGAGAAGTGGGAACCACTCTCCTAGCTGTCAACAGTGGCTACATTATGTTGAGGCGATTTTAAGTCAACGGAATAATTGTGAATGAAGAGTTTGGCTTACGGAGGGAAAAACACATTAGGGAAAAGAAGGCAGCCACTCAAATGTCTATGGGGATGTTTAGGAGAGTTGAAAAAGCCACATGATGCCTCAAAAGTCTTCCCAAATTCTAAGTCAAAGAAATTTTAGTAAAATTTTAATTGAAGTATTGCATTAGCTGGCACGCGACTTTCGGTGACTATGCAGTAGAGTGGTAGTGTTTGGTATTGTGAGGTCTGTCATCATCCATGAGGAACTGGTAAATTGCCCATCTGTTTCATCGTATACATAGGGCAGCATATTTTACTACTTCACCTGATTAAAGTTTCTCTTTCTTGCCTCTTTGCTATTGTGATATAATACTGATTATATTTTTAATTTACATGCATTTGGTCAGGAAATGTAACCAGAATGACATTTTCCCCTTGAAGAAATATTATTGTCAGCTTGGAAATAATTTTCAAGAATTAAATTGGGTGAAAAGTGTGGACTCTCTGTTCTTCTGATCACTGTTGCCCCCGTTTTCCTTAGGATGAACATATATCAATCTGCTGTTTTAACTCCTGACAGTTTTATATTCAAAAACAGCTCTGGCAGTTTTCCATGTCAACAAATGTTTCTATACAATCCTGCACACGTCTCCTCCCTTATCTGGACACATCTCATGTTATACAGCTAGAATATTTTCAGAAAATACGCCTATTTGTCTTACCAAACTACCTGAGTGAGATAAAATTAACATTGCATAGATGACACAGATTCATGAAACAGGTTATACACGTATTCTTTAATAAATGGACTTGAGTCCTTATGGCATTAGCAAAATTTACATTGATTAACCAGTAAGCTGTAATGTTGTTTTTGATCTGAACTGAACAAATCAATTTTACTTAACACTCTAAGTTTTCTTGATTTTGGGGTGTTTAGGGTAACTAGATATTGTAATGCCTGTGGGAAAACACTACCCTTGTAATTAAGCTAAGGAGGTAATTTCATGAAAAGAAGAAGAAAATAGGGCGAAGTTTTAAGGATAATGGGATTTCCAGAAAGCCAAGAACTGTCCCTACTTGAATGAAATAAATTACATTATCATCCATCATATGCCTAATCTAAGAGTAGCCATTTCTCTGTTAAAACAGGCCTATCAAATGAAAAGATAAAATACCATCATTTAGGAGAGGGATAACAAATTAAGAAATACTATTAACAAAAGAACCCTGTGTGGAGTTGGCATTCTCTAAATGTTTCTTGAATTGAATAAACAAAAAAGACTTGCATAAAAGACACTCATCCTTCTCCATCTGTAGTATGTTCTGTCTGTGTTTCTCCAGGAGTAAAAGCAAGAAGTCAAAACTACACATAATGGACATATATCTGCATTTATAAAAATGTTTACTTATTTTTGAGAGAGAGAGAGAAAGTGAAGGACAGAGAGAGGGAGACAGAGGATCCAAAGCAGGCTCCACACTGACAGCAAAGAGCCAGATGTGGGGCTTGAATTCATGAACTGTGAGATCATGACCTGAGCCAAAGTCAAATGCTTAACTGACTGAGCCACCCAAGTGCCCTGATAATATATCTGCATTTTAAGCATTATCTACAACTACTTCTTTTTTTAAAGAAATTTTTTTTTAACGTTTATTTATTTTTGAGACAGAGAGAGACAGAGCATGAATGGGGGAGGGTCAGAGAGAGGGAGACACAGAATCTGAAACAGGCTCCAGGCTCTGAGCTGTCAGCACAGAGCCTGACGTGGGACTTGAACTCATGGACCACGAGATTATGACCTGAGCTGAAGTCGGCCGCTTAACCGACTGAGCCACCCAGGCGCCCCAACTACTTCTTTTATTCAATACAAAATATGTTGTCCTGATATATGACAACGATAGGTAAAATGAGTGCCCAGAAGTGGGTGGTGCCCAAATAGTATGGGAGGATATTTAGAATGAAATTAAAACTTTTTACAAAAATTCCTTGCTACTTTAGGGCTGACGCATATACCTGAGTGTAGTTGAAGTTGATACAAGAATTCACTTGTTCATGATGATTATGAAATGCCACCTACATTGTAAAAGTGGAAAATGAAGATAAGGTTCTGAGAAAGTATACAATCATCTATTCTTAGAAAATAACATAGAAAAGTGACAAACATTATTTCTGTCGTAGAAAAGTTGCAAGTAAGATACAAATTCTCTACGTTACGTACGTTGTTACGTATTTTACCAAATCTTCGTTTCTGTTACTGGTGCTAAAATTAGAAGACAAGCAGATGGCATATTAAAAATAATTCCATTAACCACATCTCAGAAACTGCACAAAAATTCTTGTGTTCGAAATCATATTGAGAAGTAACTGGCAGCAAGCATAAATTATAGTCTTCCCCAATTCCCAAATTACTGACTAAAATTGAGTAAGGAATCAAAAAGAAAACACCATATTTTCCTGGCTGGTTTTTTTTTTTTCTTCTCATGAGTTTCAGTTCCTGTCTTTTTGAGAAGAAAAATAGCGCAATATTAAAAAAAATACATCGTGACCAAGTGGGGTTTATCCAAAGAATGAAAAACTTTGAACATCTGAAAATCAAATAATGTAACTCATCATAGTAGTAGATTAAAAAAGAAAAAAACATATGTTCACCTCAATAGATACTATAAAAGCATTTGACAAAATCCAACATCCATTCCCTATGACAACTCTCAGTCAATGAGGAATTTAAGGGAAGTTTCCCAGCCCGATAAAGCTCATCTATGAAAAACCCACAGTAAACATCATACTTAATGATGAAAGATTTAATGCTTTCCCCCTAAAACCAAGAACAAGACAAGGATGTCTGTTTTCACCCTTCCTGTTCATTACTGTTTTGAAAGTTTTAGTCATGAAAACAGAGGAAGGAAAAGAAAAGACAGATTGAAAAGGCAAAGGTAAAATTGTCTGAATTCGCAGACGGCACGATTATGGAGACTGACGGAATCTATAAAGATGCCACTAGAATAAGTGAATTTACTAAGGTTGCAGAATATAGGTTTAATATATAAAAATCCATTGTATTTCTATATCTTAGCAATGATCAATGTGAAATGCAATATTATAAGAGCACACAAATATGGAATATTTAGTAAATAAATGTGATAAAATGTATGCAAATATGTGACTCAAAAATTATAACCTTTTTATAAAAAATTTTTATAAAAATTATAAAATTCCTGAGAGAATTTAAAGAAGATCCAATAATACATGGAGATATATTACCTTGTTCATGTGTTGGAAAACCCAGTATTGCCAAGCTGCCAACTCTCCTTAAGTTGATTTATAAATTCAACATAATCCCAATCAAAATCTCAGTTTTTTTTTTTTTTTTTTTGGATAGAAATTGCCAAGAAGATTCTACAGTCCATATGGAAATTCATTGACTTAAAATAACCAAAGCACATTTAAAAAGTAAGAACGGGGGCGCCTGGGTGGCTCAGTCGGTTGAGCGTCCGACTTCGGCTCAGGTCATGATCTCACAGTCTGTGAGTTCGAGCCCCGCATCGGGCTCTGTGCTGATGGCTCAGAGCCTGGAGCCTGCTTCCGATTCTGTGTCTCCCTCTCTCTCTGCCCCTTCCCTGCTCATGCTCTGTCTCTCTCTGTCTCAAAAATAAATAAAAACGTTAAGAAAAAAAAATTAAAAAAAAAAAAGTAAGAACGAAGTTGGAGGACTAATACTACCTGATTTCAAGACTTACTATAAAGCTACATTAACTAATACAGTGTGGCATTGGTATAAGGATGGGCATATAGATCAATGGAACAGAGAGAGTCCAGAAATAAACCCACATGTATATGGATAACTACTTTTTGACAAAGGTACAAAGGCAATTTAGTGGGTAAATGATCATCTTGTAAATAAGCTGTGCTACACAACTGGATATCTATATGCAAAAAAGAACTTGGATCCGTACCTTGCACCATATACAAATACCAACTCAACATAGATCACAGACTTAACGTGTGACCTAAAGTTATAAAACTTGTAGGCAAAACCAGAAAATTTTGGGGTTCCATCTGTATAAAATTCTAGAAAGTGAATTCTGATCTATTGTGACAGAAAGCACATCAGGGTCTGCTCGAAGAGGAACAACAGAAAGGGATGGTTAGGAGATTATATAGATACGTAAAGGTATAGGAGGGCAGATAGATAATAGATAGATGGATGGATAGATAGATAGATAATAGTCCAGTTTCAGTCAAGAGAGGGAAATAACACAGTAAGTCAAACAAAGAAAGTTTAACGCACCACATTATTAAGCATACCAGGAGACTGGAGTGACCAGAGATGGCTAGTAAGAGGTAAAGAGAACCCTACAGGAATAGCAGATACAAGGAGCAATTACCACCCTGTATGGCTAAGATCGAGTATCTGGGGACAGCCCCACTGCCACCTCCCCTCCTCCTAACGTTGAGATACAGCTGGCTCCCTGGATAAAAAGAGAGCTGCTGTGGTGTGGCCCGATGCAACTTGACTGAGATCGATCTCCTGGGGTGCCTGGGGAGCTGTCCACGGGCAATGTGTCTTACTGGAGGCACTCAGCTAAGAACATGCCCACGGGAGTGCTGGGGGAAGCTTCTGACCACCCGGTGAAGCTGGCTGCCGGGCACTGCAGGAGCCCAGCCTAGTGCGTAGACTGGAATCCAGGAGCAACCCTCCCCTTTCCTCCTGTGATAGCTCGCCAGCACCCTCTACTGACAAAGCTAAACGCGGTGCCAGCTGCGAAAATGGCCCAGGTTCCTTTTCATGGAGCAGGCAAAGGAGATGCATTTGGAGCTGAGAGTTAAATCAATAAGGGCACAAAGGGGTTGTAAAGAAGCATGAGGAAATTTTTTTGGGGGGGAGGTGATAGATACGTTCATTTTCTTGATTGTGGTGATGGTTTCACAGCTACAAACATACGTCAAAACTAATCAAACTGTACATTAAACTATGTTCAGTTCCTTGTATGTTGATGAGACATCAATAAAGCTATTACAGAAAATGTATACAGCATTTCTCTATTTCTCTCCCGAAAGAACCTTTGCATCTGTTAGAAGTTTAGGTGGAAGGTGTTTATATGTATGTATGTTTTTTTTTTTGTCTTGGCTTTTTTTTTTTTTTTTTTTTTTTTTTTTTTACCACGAGACAGAATTGCTGACTATTAAGGGCCCCTTGCTTCACTCGGAGTGAAATTCTCTGCAGGCTTTACCTCTGACGTGAGTTCAGGAGCCAACTTGGACTGAGGAAACTCACCTCCACTTGCCTGTCCAGTGGGGCCAGGGATTAAATAAGTCTCCTCTGCAAAACTTCAGGGCCAGCCTTAACTGAGATTTGGTTCTCATGAGCACAGCCTCTGCCCCCAATCCCTCCTGAGCCAGGTCTCGCTTCCTGGCTTGAATGGATATCCCTGGACCCATGAAGCCCCACCCTCTCTTGGAGGACAGTGTCCACGGTTGTTGCTCATTCAGAGATTTAGACAACACACTGAGTTACATACAGTCTTAGAACGTACTGCTGCCCTTCCCCTCACTCCCTGTCTCCTGTATAGTAAAAAGCAATTTTGCATTAATTTAATTTTATTTAGTGACTACTATATGCAGGTATTGTGTTCGTTGTCAGGGCTAACACAATGAACAATACAAATACAGTCTTTGCTGTGCTGGACCTTACATTTTAGTAGAAACTGTAGAAAGCATTAGCAGACATCTCTCTCTTGACATGCCATTCCTCAAACTGGGATTATTGTAAGCTTCTTAAAGGCAGGGACTCAGAAATGATGAGTGATGGCATTTACATTTATACCACCTACATACAGAATATTTGACTTTTTGGATGGCCTCTTGCGAGATGGCTGCTTTCTGAGGAGCTGGGTTGTTTTCTCCTTAGTCTACCTTACCTTATCCTGTCTAAAAGCACTTAAAATTGTTTGAAATAGACAACTGTGGCCCAGAGTCTATACCTTGTTTTATTTCCCTGCCACTATAACCACAGCCATCACGGAATGAATCTCAAGTTAGTGGCTCTGGGGGGGGGGGGGGAGGGCGGGGGCTGCGGTGCAGTGGGGAGTTGAGTTGTGCAATCTAAATCAAAAAATAAAACATGCTTTTGAGCTTGACACGGTGCCTGGGGCTGGGATGGTTTGATTTGTCTTCACAGACGTTACGTTGTTAAATGCTAAAACTGGTCAACAGAGACCATTTGACTGGAGAACAGGCGTACTCACCCCAGGCCAAAAGCAAGTCTGGGAGGAGTCATGTGTGGGTCTTAACAGTCAAAGAAGTCTCTGTGGGAAAGCTGGGCTTCGCGAGATGTTCAGAAAATTAAAAAGTTGAAAGAAGGTAGGATGGATGTGAGCGTGTGGACGAATGCGTGATGTGGGATGAGACATGTGAGGCTATTAGAGGTGTCAGAGAAATAATCAGATGAATTTTTTTAACACTGCAACTTGTATTTGCATATTCCATAATGTAGTGGCATTTGTTATTTTAGTAACATTCAAAAGATGTAGTTTCTAGTGAAAACAGCCATTTGTTTCTAAATCCTCTGCAAAAGGCATAAGGCAAATCCTTATTTTCTAATAAAATTGTTGTAATCATTACACTTAATTAAATATTGACCTCGGAACACATAATGTGCCGTTCCATTTATTCTCTAATTTTATTCAGTAGCTTTTTCCTCCAACTCATATTCACCTCCAAATTATAGAGAACATACAGATCTGGCCTCTCGTATTCAGCAAGCTGTCATTTTGTACTGCCTGGGAAAAAGTATATGCATAGACCTGGAAGAAATTAATGATATTTTAATAATGTGACACGGAAACCATGCACTCCACAGACAATCTTGTACTGGTTTCAGTAGAGCAGAACTAATTCAGTGCTTTCTGGGCATAGTACACGAGAGAGAAATCTTTCAATGAACACTGCAATGAGATGACCCATATTTGTATTGCAAAATAAAGCATGAAACAGTTTGAAGTTCAAAATAGAAACATCCTTAGCAATTTAGACACAAAATGTTCCCTAGGTACCACAGAAGGCATCCTGAATAACTCTGCCACCCTTTAGTGGAAGCAGCTACACGTCATTTTCTGAGCCATTTACTAGTCCCCGAATAGAATGGCTCTCCTTCTCACACAGAGCACCGCTCTTCTGGTCTCTGCTTCCCTGGGTGACAAATCCCTCTCCGTAGGCATGGCTCACCCTGCCCCCTCCCAGCTGAGGCTGGAAGAGGGGCCTTCTCCTGACAGGTCCAGAGGCCAGGGACAGGATGTGAAACGAGGTTTACTTTTCAAAATGGATAAATGGCACTTATTCCTTTTAAAAATAAACACCCTGGAACCTTACTGTCTCCTTGGGTCCGTACTAGGTACTTGACTTACTGAGAGGAAAATGACTCGTGATTAGTTTGTTTGGGTCCTTCAGTTTCAAAACTCATAAACTTTGCCATTTCCAATAACCGTAAGTCTCTGAAACCCCATTTTTAAATCTGTTGCCCTCTGACCATCACTTTCTGTTCTTCCAGCTTACTGATTCCAGTACTCTTCTCCAGAAATTTCCTGATCTCATTGAGATCCACCATATCTGGATATTACTAGTTTGTCCCCTTCTAAACATCCTTTTGAAACCCCCACTACTCTCCACTTACAGCTTGGATTTGATGGTTCAGCTGTATAACCACTCCTTGAAAACACTCTTAAATTTCTCACTCTCTTTCCTTCTCTTTGTCATATATCACCTATTGGCTGGCAAAACCCCAACCACTGTGTATGCTATGGACTGAATTGTGTCCCCTCCTAATTTGGTTGAAATATTAACCTCCAGTGCAACTGTATTTGGAGATGGAGCTTATAAGGAGGTAACCACAGTTAAATGAGGGCACAAGGGTGGGGCCCTGATCCCATTCAATTAGTGTCCTTATAAGAACAGACACAGAGAGAGCACTACCCCCAATCCCCACCACATAAGGATATAGCAAGAAGGCAGCTGTCTAGAAAGAGACAAGAGAGAGAAGCTAGAAAGAGAGTTTTCACCAGAAATTGACCATGCTGACACCCTGATCTCAGACTTCCAGCTTCCAGAATTATAAGAAAATAAATTGCTATTGTTTAAGACACCTAGTTTATGCTATTTTGTTATGGCAGTCAGAGCAGACAGATACAGTGTTAGGCAGAACAATGGTTCCACAAAGATGTCCACAGTGTAATCCCTGAAAGTGTGAATATGCTAAACATATGGCAAAGGGGAACTAAAGTTGCAGACATGATTAATGTTGCTAATTAGTGAGCCTTGAGATGGAAAGATTATCTTGCATTATCTGAGTGGGGCCCAGGTAATCACACTGGAGGCAGAAGAAGGAGAAGTAGAGGGCTGGGAGCATGAGAAGGACTCAGCCACTTATCGCTGGCTTTGAAGACGGAAGGGAGCCATGAGACCGGAAATGCACTTGGGAAGCCGGAAAGGCAAAGAGATGGATTTTTCCCTAGGGTCTCCAGACGAAACGCAGCCCTACTGACATTTTGAACTTAGCCCAGTGAGACTCATTTTTGAATTCTGACCTCTGGCAACTAGGTGTTGTTTAAAGCCATTAAGTTTGTGGTATGTTTTAGCAGCAATAGCAAACCAATACCCATGGTTAAATCCCACTATCTACTTACAATCTGCCGGCACCCACAGAGAGCTGATCGTTGGAAAAATTACACAACCATGCTAACTGGCCTCACTGCAAATACGACTACATATCAAAAAGGACCTCTCGACATTTCCAGACAATCTGATCACACTTTTCTATAAATTCACTTTCTCTCCAAGATGATTACTTCACACCTTTTCTTTCATCACGCCTCCAACACTGTCTTTCCTCAACTTACGCCCTGTTTGTGCTTGTTTCTTCACAGAAAAAATCATTATAAATAGTTGAGAAACAGAGCATCTTCCCACCATTTCCTTAATCTGCTTCCATGGCTACATATATGTTCTGTCTTCCACATGTTATAGGGGATGAAGTAGAGTGTCCACAAGGCAATCGAAAGCCAGTCTCTTCTACTGAGTCCTGGATTCCAACCTTCTTAACGTCTCAGGGGGCTCCCTACCGGTAGTAACACTCAATAACTCAGGCAAAACATGTAGAAGTCTTAATTCCACTTTCCCCCTCACACACCACATCCCGATGTGTAAGTAATTTCTGTATGCCCCGAGCCCCGTGACTTCTCACATCCCTACTGAGGGGGCCTAGTCTAGTTCCCCTCCACCCCTCGCCTGGACAGATGCACTAACCTCCCTGTCTTTGCTTCCCACTCTATAGACTTAGTGATTTTTCTAAAGACTACATTGGACTATTTCCCCACTTATCATCCTCAAAAGTCTCTCCACTGCACCCAATAAAAAACCCAGACCCTACCGTGGGCTACAAAAATCTGGGTAATCAGACACCTGTGGACTTTCCCATCTCATTTTTTACAACTCTTCTCTTCACTTACTGCAGTCATCCTGACATTCTTTCTTCTGTCCCTCAACGAAAACAAGCTTATTTCTACACCTCAGGGCTCTTGCATTTGCTGTTTCTTCTGCTTGGAATAATCTTCCTCCACTTCATTGGAGGCTGCCTTCTCCTCACTGATGTCTTGATTCAAAGGTCACCCTGTTCAGGAGGGCTTCATTGGCCCTATCCAAACAAACCTGAAGTTGTTCTGTCGCATCATACATAAGAAAACTCTTCATAGCGTATATCAGTACCCAAACTCCTTTTCTTTCTTTCTTTCTTTCTTTCTTTCTTTCTTTCTTTCTTTCTTTCTTTCTTTCTTTCTTTTATTCATTTATTGTCTGTGTGCTCGCATCAGAATGTATGCATGGCACATATTCTGTCAATGAATGTTTATGACTCTTATGTACTAAATTCCACTCCAGAGTTAACTTCATTGAAGCAAAATTTGGGCAGGTCAAAGTCTTTGTCATGTGATCATTTTCTTGTCCTTAGAAGTTGTATGAACAGAGCATTCCTGTAACTCCTGCCAGTTCTGGCCAAAGTTGGCATCATTAGACATCAGGCTGGGCAGCTGCAGCACTCATTGACGTCTTGTTTCTATGTTGATTCTGTGACAGGATTATTGTCAAGGATTTCAAATGAAAGCTTATACCTAACTAAGAGCATCTGCATTTTAATTTTTGTTCTGCCATTGCAGTGGTAAGTACTGGGCTGTCTCTGTTTTTGTTGCTCATGCATTGATTTGGCTTCTCAGATTAGAACAGAATATAATCTAGGGGCACCTGGGTGGCTCAGTCGGTTGAGCGTCCGACTTCGGCTCAGGTCATGATCTCACAGCCCGTGAGTTCAAGTCCCGTGTCGGGCTCTATGCTGACAGTTTAGAGCCTCGAGCCTGCTTCAGATTCTGTGCCTCCCTCTCTCTCTCTGCCCCTCCCTGCTCATGCTCTCTCTGTCGAAAATAAATAAGCATTAAAAAAAAAAAGAACAGAATAATCTTGATGGTAGAATCAATTTACAGTTCTTTAAATCACTATAGAACCAAGTATGGACTAGATTCTCTATCAATAGTTTGATTCGTTGGTGGTTTTTCAATGTAGTCAGGAAAACTGCTTGCCTTACTGGGGCTTTCCTTTCCTCCACACCTAACAACAAATCCATATTTTACTTCATTCATCGTACTGCTATTCTTAAGTATTAGTCATGAGCCCCGGAATAATCATTCCTATTTGTGACTTACGGAAAAGAAGGTTACTGATGTTTATTTGAGGGTAATGACAACAACTCTTAATGGCTTTTCAACAAAGGCTTAGCTATTGAAAATCCAATGAGACCATGCAAAGGCTTAGCTCTTGAAGACCCAATGGGACTCCATAATAAAGTGATATCTCAAAGAATGGGGCGCAAAAGCTGGAATGCTGTGAGACTTCATTATGTCTTTGGCATTATATGAAGTCACATATATTCACACTTAGAAAACTTTAAATCCTTTAAAATCTGACTATGTCCAGGTAATAAGATCATTTTGTTATTATACATGAGTTTTTCTGATTGGTACAATATTCATACTTTGATTTTTCTTCTTTTTGACTAAATTAATCATAGAATAATATATAAGAGAATGGTAAATATTATTAAGGAGATGACAAAAAGCTTTAAAGGAAAAGCAGAAGTTAAAAGTACAACAGGTCGTTGTTTTTTAAAAAAATTCTATTGACCAGTTTTTTTTGCTGTAACTTAGACTCAGCCATAGACAAATATAGCCTTTTTTTTGTGTGTTAAAATGAACACACAAACCACAAAAACAAAAAAAAAAATAGAAACAGATTCATAAATAAAGAAAACAAACTAGTGGTTGCCAGTGGACGGGGGTTGCTGATGGAGGGGAGAGGAGAAGTAGGTGAAGGGGATTAAGAGGTACAAACTTTCAGTTACAAAGCAAATAAGTGATGTGATGAAAAGCACAGCATAGGAAATACAGTCAATAATATTGTAATGACATTGTATGGTGACAGATGGTAACTAGACTTACTGTGGTCAGCATTTCATGATGTATATAATTGTTGAATCACTATATACAATATCATATACTAAAACTGACATGTTATATGTCACCTATGCTTCAATTGAAAAGGTTATATGAAGGCAAAGGCCATGTATTCATTCAGCAAATCATCTTTGCTATTATCCTTGTAAGCTTTATAAATGCAAGGACATTGTTGACATGGTTCAGTATTGTTTCTGCAATTAGCCACAGTGCCTGTCCCAAAGTCAAACGCATAAATGCTATATATAATATGAAATCTCAATTATTACCCATTGACAAACTATGAAGTTCAACCACGTATATGAAGGTACATTTTAATTTTTATGCTTTCCCAAATATTTCTCCCTTGCACAAAAAATGTATGAAAATAACACACGAACACTAGGGTGGTTAAAGAGTGTATTTATTTCCCTGAGGATAATTTATTTGAAATCCTGATTTTCCAAATAGACTGGAAAAGTCGCTTATGGACACATTCAGAACAAGGAGCAGTGACGTTTATTTGACGATGGGGATGAAGTGTGTGCAGCAAGTATGTGTAACATGAACCTGGCAGTCTTAGAACCGCTTGGTTGAATCCCACTATTCTCTTAAAAAGCTTAACGAAAGCTTAATAGTTGGGTCCAGTTCTGCTATTAAGAAAAGAGTAATGTCATATATCCGTCCTAGCGTTAGAGCAATGATACGACATTAACCTCTTACGGAAGAGGTAACCACTGACTCTAAAACCCTATTTTTTCCCTTATACCTCAATCCCTCTACAAATGCAAAAAGCCTAGTGTAACTAGCTGTGATCTTTCCCCACGTTGTTTCAGAGTTCAGAGAGATGCTAAATAAAATCAGAAGTTGAACTATTTGAAGGAAGTTGTCTCTCCTTTTATTTTGTGTTGGAAATTCTGTTCAGCATTGAATCAGGCTTCTGTGATTGAAGGTGGTAAATGATAGATAGGGTTCAATAGAGCTCTGTGGTGAAGGGTAAGTATTTTAGTGTGCCCGTGACCTGATCCAAAGGCTATTTCTAGCAGTTTGTCATCTAGTACAGAGAAGGTTAGTGAGGTCATGCTGATATATGATCTTTTATGCTCTGAACTTATCACGGCAGTTGAGCTGGCCCTATAATTCTCATTAACATTGAGCAGTTATCTTTTGATACTAAAGAATAAAATAAAACAATTGCTTTGCTTTGTCCTCAAGCTGTAATAGAAAGACAAGTCACAGCTTAAAGTTTAAAGTATGTAGTTACAAAAATTTAGAGAGTCTTTATTTTTACCCATAGAAGTAAAGATAGCCCTGGCATTCTCAGAAGAAAACCAAATACGATCACATGGATGGGTCTGCTGGTGGGAAGTGTCTAAACGTTATCATCACCACGATAAATATTTAGTTCTAGTAGAGCATGAGATTACCTTAAAAATGTTCTAGCATCTCTGCACACATTCCAAAAGGAATAGAGTTCTCTAAAGAAAGAAAATACCGAAGAGATGGGTAGGCACTGTGGGATGAGAGAGAAAACTGCCAGCCAAGGAATTAGAGAAGTTGAGTTCTAGCTTCCGATTTGCCCAAGTATGAGGTAAATGGCATGCAGGAAGGACCATAAGCTCTTTTCACCTGGTCATTTCTTGCTTGAACTTCATGAACCACCTGGTCATTTCTTGCTTGCATTTCATGAACCACCTCCTTGAATGTTTCTGAGTCAGCCGGCAGACCTATTACCAAGTCCCCAAATCCATCTCCCCCACAGATCTTTCTAATTTGGTCAGATTCATCAGTGGCTCTAAGAGCATTAAGAATAAAGTTAAAAAACTGCAGCAGGCTATACCAGGTCTTTTAAGGTCCAACCCTTGCTTACCTCTTTAGCCCATCTCCCTCCACTTCCCAACTCCTTCCCATCCTCCCACCCCTGCAGAGCCACTTAAGCTTCTGCTCTTAAAGCTAGAGCTCCATTTCCCCTAGTGTTGACCTAGTAACTCTCACTTCAAGAGATTAAGTAAGTAATGGCTTAATTCACCTTAATGGCTGGCTTTTCTAAGTTTTCTTGACCTTTCCTTCTGGGTTTGGTGCCATCCTTTGTTCTATTCTAGCGCTCACTGTATTATAAGCATCCATTTACTTATCTGTTCTCCCCCTCCCTCCACCCGTTAGGCTAAAACTTCTTGGCAAATGGTGGTAAATAAATGCATAACAAATGAATAAAAATCAACTCTCCTTATTGCTATTATTTTTGGAGGGGGAAACTGGGGAATGGAGTTGAGTCGTTGGCTGATTCCATCATGAAGAAATCAAGTCATCAGGGGTGCCGGCGGGGTGGGGGGGCGCTGGCTCAGTTAGTCAAGATCTCACGGTTCGTGGGTTTGAGCCCCGTGTTGGACTTTGTGCTGACAGCTCGGAGCCTGGACCCTGCTTCAGATTCTGTATCTCCCTCTCTGTGTCCCTCCCCTGCTCACATTCCATTTCTCTCTCTGTCTCCCTCCCTCAAAAATAAGTAAACATTAAAAAAATTAAAAAAAAAAAGAAATCAACTCACCATTTTTACTGGGGATTAAAAATATCTCTCCCCATTCTGGCTGAATGTTCTGGTGGAAAAAAACTTACTAGTTAACTAAATTAATTTTATCTCATTAGAATACTAAAATTAGTCTTGAAGAAATGCTTAGCTCCTTTTACTTCCTAAGCAAAAGAATGCTAAATTTGGATTTGAATGATTAGTCCCTTTCCATTTGTTTCTTTAATCAGTTCCCTCCTTTCCTAATGTTGGTTCCAGCTGATCATGGTTTAAAGCTGGATTGTCACCTGTCTCTGCCAGAAAACACAGAGGCAGCCCAGAACAATGGAGCAAAAAATCAGAATCAGAAGCAGAAAAATCTAATATTGAGTTTGTCATTTCTTACTGTGGTGGCTTTGGCCACACACTGAATCCTTTACGTCTCTATGTCCTCTTCTGTAAATAAGGATGATGCCCACCTTACAGAGTAACTAACAGTAAGTCTCCAATAAGATCATATGTGCTGTGAATGCACTTTGCAAACACTTAAAAGACAAACAGATATGTCATTACTCCAACTTTAAACCCAAAGCATCAGTATCATTTATAACCAGCTCTCCAATCCAACTCTTTTCCTAGAGTTACTATGCCAGGCAAAAAATAAATAAATTAAATTTAAAAAAAAAGGGACTAATTTGAGTTTGATCTCTTCTGCCAAGTGGTTAGGACAGAAACCAGAAAAACGCCTAAAGAAAGGAGGAAGGTCAGTACATCAAACAGCCTAGATACAATCCACAACATAGATAAATGACCCTGCCTAATTGGGAATTCAGAACAGACATCTCTGTCCTATAGAAATACCTCTTGCCTCAGACATTCCTTTCTCTGGCCAGACATCCTCCTCGAGGAGGGGCAATGTACAGAATTCAGAGCGCATCAAATGTCTACAGTGTCTCATATTCTGAAAATGCCTTTGCTCTCAATTCTGTACATTATGCCTCGGAAGGACCGAGAGAAGTATGTTAATATTATCCTTGGGCCAGAAAAGGAAGACAGCTAGCAACTAAGTGATTTGCTTCAGGTTTCAGAGGGAATTAAAGCTGCTATGTCAACATTCACAGGGCCTTCTCTCTGTGGCAAGGGGGATTCCTTTATTCTTGTACTTGTGGGTTTTTGGTACTATGACCAGATTTACCAATCTTCAAGCAGGTGATTTTGAGGTACCAGTGAGGGTTTGATGGAGCAAGTATACAATTCTTACTGGCTTGGCCATTCCCACATGTAGGAGGCAGGCACAATTTTCAGTGGAAAAATGATGTACAGAAAGAAGTTGATCTATAGTTAGGCAGGAAATACAAGGAAAAAAAGGACAGCAACTCTGTATTTTGTCTTCAGTGTTTGATATTCTCTCTTGGAGATTCGTGATTCTCAAACTATCGATTCTTAAGGATGAGAATTAATTATATGAAAAACAGCCTGTATATAATAAAACAATTAAATGGGGCTATTACCATTATTTACCATTGTCTTGACTACTGGTTTCCATTTTTCTTTTTTTTTCTTTTTTTTTTCTTAATGTTTTTATTTATTTTTGAGACAGAGAGAGACAGAGCATGAACAGGGAAGGGGCAGAGAGAGAGGGAGACACAGAATCGGAAGCAGGCTCCAGGCTTTGAGCCATCAGCCCAGAGCCCGATGCGGGGCTCGAACTCACAGACTGTGAGATCATGACCTGAGCCGAAGTTGGACGCTCAACCAACTGAGCCACCCAGGCGCCCCTCCATTTTTCTATTCAAAGAAAAGTTTCTATTCTGGTGAATAAATTAAGTGAACTTGAGATTTTAAAATGTGGAAGTAAATATGAGTTCCCACGGGTGGAAGAGGACTCACAATCAGAATGAATTGGTAGAAAGTTCTATGTCTCAGGCATTAATCTCTTCAGCAGTTATTTCTGTTTTTTCTTGTAGACAGGTGGTAGGAGGGTACTGCCCCATCTGCTTTTAAGGCAGGCACAGTAGGGGCACCTGGGTGGCTCAGTCGGTTAAGCGTCTGACTTCGGCTCAGGTCATGATCTCGCAGTTTGTGAGTTCAAGCCCCGCGTCGGGCTCTGTGCTGACAGCTCAGAGTCTGGAGCCTGTTTCAGATTCTGTGTCTCCCTCTCTCTCTCTGACCCTCCCCCATTCATGCTCTGTCTCTCTCTGTCTCAAAAATAAATAAACATTAAAAACAAAATTAAAAAAAAAAAAAGACAGGCACGGTTTAGGGCTATAGGGCTCGCTCAGGCTATTGAAATATGAGCATAAATGACACGTGAAAGCTTTAAGGATTTGTGTGATATACGCCATAGGTCTTTTCCCTTCTGCCATACTGCCTAGTGTTTGACTATGTTCCAGATAGTAGCTGGTCTCTTTGTCTGAGACCTAAACTGAGGTCTAAACTGAGACCAAATGGAACAGAGGAGCACCCGACCCCGATTTGTGGGTCATTTGTAATCAAAAGATAATTGATACTGTCATGACTGATAACAGTTGACCTTATTCAAAGGGAATGGATATACTAAGGGATAAGAGTTTAGCAGAGCATAGGCAAAGGTATACAGTGAATGGATACTCACAAACCTAAGGGGAAAGGTGGAAGGCAAAGTGTCTGAGGGAAGATAAATGGAGCAGCAGAGAAGTGACTTTATAGGGATGGGATCAGCCAAATGCTTTCCTAACACAGACGGTGAGACCGGGATGGTGGTCAGACCACCACCGGGAGACTTTATCCACTTGGTCTATGTCAGAACCGTTGTTCTGACAAAAAAAAAAAAAAGGCAGAATCTGATAGATTCTTGACTTACCCAGAAAATAAAGTGATCTTTCAAAAGCAACACTGTGGGATTTTCAAAAGCCTAGGAGGCAGTCAGGGGAATTGCAAATTGGCATTAAATTGGCTCAGTAAAGAGCTACTTAATGTTAAGGAAGTAACGAAAACCATGGGAGATTACATAGCAACCCAGATAGGGAACACTGGACATAAAAAGGTACTCCAGCTTATTAGAGAAGTGAATCTTAAAGATTCAGAAAAAAGATACTAATGATACTAAAATCATAATATTTAAAAGGGACTGGAAGGCTGACAAGATCTAGGATATTACATTATGATGAGGTCACAAATAATCCTAGTGAGGGACCCTCAGTCCTTGGAGGATACGATACAGCTCCATTAACTTAGCCAACAAATGTTTACTGAGTGACTCCTAGGAATTAGAAATTGTGCTAAAATGTTGGGGGACCAAAGAGGGTATAGTTCCTGCCCTCAAGGAGCTTGCGGTAGAGTCAAATAAACAGATAATAAACCAACAAGCCCCCAGCTAGCATTGATTAAATACCTAGTATTTGTTAGTGAGGTTGAATTGGCTTTTACGTAATTTTTCCCCTGATTTTTAACAAGCTTGCTGTGTAGGCGAAGGTCTTGTTGAAACTCAGAGAGATGAAGTAATCGAGTCTTATATTCATACAATAATAGGCAAAACTGGGACTTGAAATCAATTTTCTGTGATTTCAATATCTGTATTCTTTCAAACATACGCTGATGCCTTTCACGTCTAACTTTAAGATTATGCGATTTTGGGGGGCGCCTGAGTGGCTCAGTCGGTGAAGTATCTGACTTCGGCTCAGGTCATGATCTCACGGCTCGTGAGTTCGAGCCCCATGTCGGGCTTTGCGCTGATAGCTCAGAGCCCGGAGTCTGCTTCGGATTCTGTGTCTCCCTCTCTCTCTCTGCCCCTCCCCTGCTCACGCTCTTTCTCTCTCTCAAAAATAAATAAACGTTAAAAAAATAATAATAACAGCCATGCTATTAGCATACCTCACAAAATTAACAATAAACGGGGAGACTGCTTCAGATTCTGTGTCTTCCTCTCTCTCTGCCCCCCCATCCTTGCTCATGCTCTCTCTCTCAAAAGTAAATAAATATTAAAAAAATTTTTTAAAGATTATCTGATTATTTAAAGTAGTTTTGAAATGTTAGTGTGCCTGTGTGAGGGTGTGTGCTTTAAACGGACAATGGGCTTATCAAAAAGAAAAAAAATTATCTTTTTATGTAATTTCATTTTGGTTATTTTTTTTTCAGTTCAAGAAACTCCAGGAACAGAGGCACCTGGGTGGCTTAGTCAGTTAAGCCTCTGGCCCTTGATTTTGGCTCAGGTTGTGATCAGGTTCATGAGTTTGAGCCCCATCTTGGGCTCTGCACTGACAGCCTGCTTGGGATTGTTTCCCTCCCCTCTTTCTCTGCCCTTACCCTGCTTGCACGCTCTCGCTCTCTCATTCTCTCTCTCTTTCAAAAGAAGTAAACTTAAGAAAAAAAAAGCTTAAACAAACCCCAAAAGTCCAAGGACATTAATGATTTATAAGCTATATTTTGAGACTCTTTCTAGTCAGACATATGCAAAATGCTAAGTTGGTTTTCAGCAAAGAGTCTAGAAGTCATATTTAACACAGCAAAAAAGATAGCCTTAGATAAAATAACAAAATCTCTAAAGAGAGAAGCAGTGATCAAACTGTTTTTACAAATTTATAGCTGGAGGTTGTAATTTTCTTCTGTGACTGATTAGTTCTTTTTCTTTGAGATCAAATCCTCAGAATTAAAAAGGGAGGCCTTAATATATATGTATATACGTATATACATATATGTATATGTGTATACACATATACATATATGTATATACGTATATACATATATGTATATGTGTGTATATATATATATACACATATATATATGTGTATATATATATATATATATATATATATATATATATATTTGTTTTCTTTTTTTCCAGACGTCCCAGTACCACACACCCATCATTGGAGGAAAACTTGGCATCAGAAACTACTCACCATTTAGTACAAGCCAAACGGCTAAATTGATTTTAGCATTCTGGAAGAAAAATTGCACCTTTGGTGCTGAATTGCTTCCCTATGAGTGTTGAGCCAAATATTAATGTATATTTGAAAGGAAACAAAAAGCGTTCAAACTCTAATGTACCTCAGGCTTATAAATTGGAATTCAGTCACTTTAAATTAAGTTGGGTTTCTTGAAGCAAAACTACTCTCATTATTTTTGTATTACTGCTCTGACCAACAGTTTATATGCCACATAACAACGTTCTAAGTTCTCCAGATATAATGGAAATGGAAACATCTATTCTGGAGGCTTCTCTGGTAACGCTCACTCGAGAGAACACAGACATGCACTACAGTGTCAGGATATTTCTTAGGACTTGTAAAGACACACGACATTCCATTCAGATGCCTTTCTGTAATCAAGGACAAATTGACCGCTTGTTGAGTTTTTAAAAATTTTTGCTGCTCTTTTTATTTTTTTTATTGTTAAAAAAAAATTTTTTTTTAACGTTTATTTATTTTTGAGACAGAGAGAGACAGAGCATGAACGGGGGAGGGGCAGAGAGAGAGGGAGACACAGAACCGGAAGCAGGCTCCAGGCTCGGAGCCATCAGCCCAGAGCCCGACGCAGGGCTTGAACTCACGGAAGGTGAGATTGTGACCTGAGCTGAAGTCGGATGCTTAATCCACTGAGCCACCCAGGCGCCCCTTGCTGCTCTTTTTAAAGTTTTAAAAGTAATATACGTTCATTGTATAAAAATTAAGAATTACATAAATGTAATCCAGTTACTGAACAAACACCACTAGAAATATGTTGGCCTATATCTTTCTAAACTCTTTGCTTTGTGTATGAATTACGTTTTTTTTTTTTAATAAAAAAATACAATACTAGTTATGACCTTATTTTTTCATTTAAATGTTTATTTATTTTTGAGAGAGAGAGAGAGAGAGAGAGAGAGAGAGAGAGCACATGAGTAGGGAGGGGTGGGGGAGGGGGGTTAGAGAATCCCAAGCAGACTCTGTGAAGTCAGTAGAAAGCCTGACAAAGGACTCAAACTCACAAACTCTAAGATCACGATGTGAGCCGAAATCAAGGGTTAGACACTTAATCGACTGAGCCACCCAGGTGTCCCACCTTATGTTTTCATTTAATAACATGGTAAAGGAATAATACATAAATCGTTTTACATAGTTTCATAGTATTAGTGCATGATTGTCCCATGTTTTCTTGAACGCACCCCTGTAACTGAATACTAAACTTGTCTCCGGTATTGAGTTATTATAATATCATTCCTTAATGATACTTGTCACAGTCTTTGGAAACAAACTGAATGTCTATTTTTTTAAAGTTGTTATTATTGGGGTGCCTGGGTGGCTCAGTCGGTTGGGCATCTGACTTTAGCTCAGGTCATGATCTTGCAGTCTGTAAGTTTGAGCCCCACGTCGGGCTCTGTGCTGACAGCTCGGAGCCTGAAGCCTGCTTTGGATTCTGTGTCTCCTTCTCTCTCTGCCCCTCCCGCACTCACGATCTTTCTCAAAAATAAACATTAAAAAAAAATAAAAAATAAAGTTGTTATTATTTATTTATCTGTACATTTGTTTATGTTTAGCGTATGTTAAAAACAGCACTTTGGAGGTGGGAATACGGTTATGGATGATGACGGTTGATAAGTTAGTGACAGATCTTAGCTCCAACAATTTATCCTACCTTCTTCCTACTGCAAGTTCTGTCCCAGGCCCAACCCGGGAGCTCGATGCCAGGGCTTGCTTCCTTTTCTGTCCTTGCTTTCCCTCTTAATGAGACCGTTCTTCCTTGGCCCAGCCCAAACACCAATCCCTGCCCCTGAGGTTGAGTGTGGTTTGGGTAATGCTGAAAGGCCCAGCTGGGATCCTCTGCTTAGCCAGCCTTGCTACTGACCATTTCCAGAATGTCTGACGAGCCCTCAGAGTCATGCCTTGACTGCCTGGATCCCTCAGGAGTCACCTTGGCAGGGTCCATGACATCCTTTGAGGCTGTGCTTAAACATTTTGCTGTTTTACATAAACGTTCTTTCTTTCACCCATTGCACAATTCAGTGAGCCCCTACTTTTTGGAAGATCGTCTGGGCCTGGGGATATTCTTCATGGAGTGGGTCTATGTTTCAAAAGTTCTGAGGAATTATGAGAAGAGAGGGAGAGAGGGAGAGAGAGGGAGAGAGACACAGAGCAAGCCCATTAATTGCACCCCATTGGAAAATCTCTGAAATTCATCTTCCTCTTCAATAGGGGGATAGAGCATGTCTAGTTGGGAATGATTGTGACATCAGGTATTTCTAGTATCTTTAGCCCTATCTGCTTTCTTTCTATGGTTTTCCCTTTTAAACTCATGACAATCCTTGTTAACATAAGCTTGGAAGAAAATAAATCATGTAGGATATTTAAACCACACTTCTGCTAACATATGTTGCAAATATATTACCATCACATGCAGCCAACTGGGCCTCCACCACCTACACATCCCCTACCTTTGGAGGAGCGTGTGGCCAACAGTAAAGTGTGGGGCACAGAAGCTAAGACACAGGGATGACTCATGGATCATATTATCATCATTTACATGAGATTACAACATTTGGTCCATCAAACTCCCAATCGGCAGATACTTATTTTTAGAAATTAAATCATTAAGCAGGTGAAAACAACTTTTTCCCATTTCAGCATCAAGTGTGTACAGCGTTTTTAAAAACACTGTCTAGGCTCGCAACTGTAAATTGAAAGGGATCTCAGAAATATTCTAGGCCAAGACTTTCACTGTGGAAATGAGGAAACTCAGCCAAGGCTAAATGGCTTGAGCTTACTTCCCTCATTTCAGAGTTTGGATATCCAACAGCAATTAAAAGTTTGTCTTTAAAAAGTGAAGAGAGCAAGATCTATACCCAAGAGAAAAATTCTTCAAAACATGCCAAGGAAATGAAAATAAAGATTAATTAATAGTTGTCCAATTAAATTAAATCCAAATTCTTCAGCTTGACAGTCAAGGTCCATTTCCTGTTTCTAACTAACACAGGTTCGTCTCTCCAGCCAAGTCAATTTTTTTTTTTTTAACACAATTAACATTTTACCACAAGCACATACATACATTATGGCATTCAGCGTGCTAATCCATGACCTTGACCTTCTTCAAACCTAGTTTAGAAATCCAGCCCTCATTCTCTAGACAAACGGGTCTTTCTCTCTCTTTGGCTGTGAATCCTTGGTTCACATGTACTCTGTAAGGGACACATTTACTTGCAAGTATAAAATGTTACTTTAGAAATGTAATAACTCTTTGCATATGTTGACATTTGATTTCTCTAAATGCTTTGTTCCCCCTCCCAAATTTTTTTTACAACTTGCTAGAATGCACCAGGGAGAATGTGTTGCCGTGGTCTCGATTTCTTTTTCGGGCATTACGCAAGGATACCAGCTGCCTCCCTTCTCTTTACAAGGTCACCATCACATCCACTCTCTAAGGTAGAGGTCAAAGCTGGCCTTAACAGCTCCCTCCCACCAAGAGGAAGCTTGCCACAAATAGCTCCCTCCCCTGGCTTCAAGTCACCTCCAGAAGGCTTTCTGAACTCCCCAGCTTTGATTTTCCAATTGCTGTCCCTGCTTTTTTTTGTCCAGTTCTCCCTATGACTGAAATGTACTTAATATTTCAGACTCCTGTTCTTTTTGGTGTTGCACAGAAGTTTTAGGGCTACTATCCCTTTTTGAATTGTATAGAACAGGACAGGACTGCCTCCAGCCTGGAGGGAAAGGGGAACCTGGGAATGCAGGTTACTCCAAAAATGCATGCTGGGCCAGGCTGTAAGCCCTGGGGTTGAGTCAACAATTTCTTACTGTCCTTATTCTATAAGTGTTTCAACTAACCCTACCCACTTTCTGTGCCCACCCACACCTGAGGCTAAAAGAATGGATAGGTTTTTTTTTTTTCCTATATGAGACTGATATTTTCATTTATGTAAACGAATTTTGAAAATGTTTTGGCTCATACTTTTCCACTCCTATGGCTCAGTTGTCTGGTAAGCAAATCTGCCCAAGATTGTCCTTTTTAAAGAAGATCTAACGGTACTGGCCGATGAAAAATATACTCTGATAATGGCAAAAAAAAAAAAAAAAAGCCCACAACAACAACACAAAGGATTTAATTTTGTCATCCTTCTTTCTTGGTACCTTTGAAACAATGTAATTGAAATGCCTCTCTTTCAGAAGACAAAGGAACCGTATTATTAACAATCAACTATTGATTTTCAGATTTACATTGTTTTGGGTCATTTAGTGTATTTCTCTCCAGCAACTTGCTTGATGGTGGTAAGTATGATGTTCTATAAAACAAGCAAGCAAGCAAGCAAGCAAGACGCAGTATTTCAAAGCCTGGTCCATGGGGCGATTCTAGGTGTGGTGTAAGCAATTTGCTGGGGTGGCTGCTTTTGCTTGAAATTCCTTAAGAGAGGCAGCCAAGATATAGGTTTATTTATCTCTGATTGGCATTAAAGTCTGTCTGGGGAAAGTAAATAAAAGGTAATTGATTTTTCTCTGGAAGATATGATATTCTACTGAAATATGTAAAGTGGAATATGGCCAATAAATTAAATGATTTTATTTTTCTTTTTTAAAAAACAGAAGACTACTGAAGTTGAAGTATCTTTACAGAGAATTAGTATCTTAGCTTTTCTAGGGTCATATCAAGAACAATCTAACATATCCCTTTCAACTAAGAATAATACATACCCTCTGGAAGCTTCATGTTTTTCCGCAGAAATTCCCTTACCAATGCCTACAAATTTAAAGTTGCATTCTAAAGTTCATTTAAAAATGTTTGAGCATTCTGAGAAAACTGGCTCTAAAATTCAGGGCCATCTTATCAAAAATAGTTTTTAACATATAAACCTTGATTTTAGTTCAGCAGAAAAGATTCATGAAATTCTAGAAAGCCAGCTTTCTACCATTTCATGAAAGTTGTTCAATATTGAGCAAGATCAGAATCCACACTATTTCTGGCATCATTGATATCAAAGATGATTCTCAAGAAATTGGTAAATTAGGTATAATTTTATTTCAGTATGGAGGCTTAGATCACATATTCCTGGGAAAGGGACTAACGCAATAAACGGCGTACGTGGGACGTAAAGAGAACTCCTCCCGATTAATCGATTCCCGCGGAACCCAGAGAATATTTAGTGGAAGCAAAACCGGAATGATTTCGCAGCGTCTCAAATACATCAACTTGATGATTAGCTGACTAGCCTTTCCTGCTGACTTCTTGTCAACACACGATAGCCTAGTTGGTATTGTTTGACTGGCTCCAAAATGCAGAAATAGGCAAATTACCCAGGCTCTCCTTTGAAGTAAAATACATGCGGCATGGAAGCTGCCAGGCGTTGCCAGGAGGAACCAGGAAACAAAGCCCTCAGAGACCTCTCAGAAAAATACCTACAGGAGGCCATTTAAAACAACACAGCTCTGAGGTCCAATTCTATCTAAGAAGCTTTAATCAAAGAGCAGCATGAATCTTATATTCTTGTTCTTTCTTCATCGCGATTAATATCATCAGTTCCTTAGGGCACTCAGTAAGAAAGAACATTTCAAAAACACTCCCTGGATACATCAAGAAAAAAAGTGTCAAAAACACATTCCGCACAAGCAAAGAATTTAGTGTGGAGGGAGATGTTTAAAAAAAAAAAAAAAAAAAGAGCAACAAGAAAAGATAACAAAGGGGCCTTTATAAGTTTTTCATAGCAAAGGATTCCTAAGTAGTAATTCAAGCCAGCCCTAGACAAACTTTTGCAAGAAGTTCATCTCGACTCCTTTTTTCAGCCCCTTGACTCCAGGACTCCTCTCTTGCATCCCCGCTGGTTCAGTGCCTCATTAGAGGAAAGGCTTGGAAGAGGCAGTGAACTCTAGTGATTAAAGGCGCTGTCTACACAGCCATGCAGTCTTGGCATTAACAGGTTCCTCCAGTTACCTGCTGTGTAACAGTTTGTTCATCTGTAATACGGGGGTGAGAATATCGACCTCCCGAATTATTCTGAGAATGAAGTGAGGTATCCGATGAACACAGGATCCTAGCACAGAGTCAGGGATGTGGTCCAGGTTGAATCAATGGCAGTTACTTTTATTATTGTGAACTGATTCTTACTGGGTGAACTGGATGTAAATGTAGCTCATCCCAGGGCATTTCATTTGCAAAGGCATTTCTAGAAGATTGCAGAACTCTAGGGACTCAAAGACGCCCATTTACTTGAGGAATTTCAGGCACCCCAATAGACCGATGGGTGAGTTAATTTTTGTCACAGAGCCTGCCTTGTGCCCCTCAGATAAATGCTCAGGCAGCTGTGAGCACTGAACCTAGATCAGAAGAATTAGGTTCAGAGGACAGTATTGCCACTTGACAGTTGTGTGACCTTGGGCACATCGTTCCTTTATCTTTCATGGCATTGGCTTTCTCTTTGATAAGGTGGGGATCATGATATATCACAGGGTTATTAAGAGGATTTCATGACACAAGGCATGAAAATAAGTGCTGTCGATGGTCAGTGCTAAACAACTGTAAATTACTACCACAGTCCAGTCCGTGACTTTGCCCTGGGACATGCCCTAGGAGTAATAGAAATTTCCTACCGTTGAGACACATAATAATCTGACTGGCTAAAGAAAAAAAAAAAAAAAAAAACCCACATGTTCTAGCATTCATTTGGTTAGCAGAATTTGAGAACCATCAAAATCACCTGCGGAAACAACTATAGACAGAAGCAAATGCAAATCCATGAATCTGAAAGCATTATGCTAAATGAAAGCAGCCAGGCACACAAGCATGTACCTCCATGGAATAGCAAACTGTGACCCATACATGCAGTCGAATGTCATTTGCCTTAATAAGAAGGAAATCGACACATGCTACAACATGGATGAAACTTGAAGACATTATGGTAAGTGAAATAAGCCAGTCACAAAAGGACAAATATTGTAGAATTCCACTTGTATGAGTACCTAGGGTAGTCAAAGTCACAGAGACAGAAGGTGAATGGTGGTTGCCAGGGACTAGAGAGAAGGCAAAATGGGGAGTTAGTGTTCAGTGGGGGCAGAGTTTCAGCCTACAAGGCTCAATTTACGGAAAATTCTAGAACAGACCAACTTAATCCATCATGATAGAAAGCAGATGGTTGCAAAGGGCCAAGAGGTGACTTTCTGGAGTGAAGGAAATGTCCTATATCTTCGTTCTGGCGGCAGATTTAGGGCATGCATACATTTTCAAAACTCATCTACCTGGATACTTAACATGGATGCATTTAATTGTATGTAAATTTCACCTCGTGGTGATGGTTACTTTTGTGATGGTGACTGGGCTACAGTTCCCAGCTGTTGGCTCAAACAGTGTTAAGAAGCGTTAAGATGTTGCTGTGAGGTATTTTTTAGATGTGATTAACATTCAAGTCGGTAGACTCTGAGTAAAGCAGATTACCCAGTAATCTGGGTTTCATGCAATCAGTTGAAGGCCTTAAGAGAAAAGACTGAGGCCCTCAGGAGACGAAGGCTTTCTGCCTCCAGACCTAACTTTTGACTCAAGACAGCAGCATTGACTCTTGCTAGAATTTCCAGCCTGCTGGCCTACTCTGCAGATTTTAGCCTTCCCAGCCCCCACACTTACGTGAGCCAGCTCCCTAAATTAAATCAATCTCTCTGTATCCTTCTCCTTGGTTCTGCTTCTCCGGAGAACCCTCACGAACGCACCCATAAAGATATTTTTAAAAGAAAAAAAAAAAAAAAATCACCTCGGATTAACTATAAAGATAAAAATTCTCAAACTCCACCCTGGATTCACTGAATCAGAATCTCTAGGGTTAAGACCTGTGCCTTATATATGGAGTTTTAAAAAGCTCTTGCAGTTTTTAAAAGCTCTTAATTCTGATACATACCTCTGGTTAAGTATTGGAAATGTTCTGCAACTGCATCTAAATCTAACTCAATAATTGACGTTGTAAGAATTTTTAAACCCATCACATTTTAGGTGCGTGCCTTTTTATTATGTTTCTGAGTATTATGTATAGATACTAAAACATTTTTAAAAGGAGGCAAAAATTGCCACCCTTTCCCCACCCCCACTCCAAATTGGGTAGAGGAACACTGCGCAGCTCTATGAATACTTTGAACACTGGTCATCATTCATCTCACAGACAGGGATCGAGAGGACCTGTTATATGTGAGGCACTGTTGTAAGCCCTGCAGATCTATGCAGAGATGAGAGAGCCAGGCCAAATCCCTGCCCTCATGGAACTGAAATTACAGCAGGGGGAGCCTTGAAGAGAAGTCAATTATACCCTGTATACAGGTCTTCATTAAAAAAAAATAAAAACTTTCCTGGGCCGCCTAGGTGGCTCACTCGGTTAAGTGCCTGACTTCTGCTCAGGTCACGATCTCACGGTTCGTGGGTTCGAGCCCCGCGTCGGGCTCTGTGCTGACAGCTCGGAGCCTGGAGCCTGCTTTGGACTCTGTGTCTCCCTCTCTCTCTGCCCCTCCCCTGCTCGTGCTCTCTCTTTCTCTCTCTCTCTCTCAAAAAATAAACAAGCATTAAAAAACATTAGAAAAAAGTTAAAAATAAAAACTTCAACAGGCAACACATTGGACTGACAGTAGAGTAAAAAACAAGAAAGAGAAAACAAACCTGTCGATCTTACAACTTGTATTGTCATCATTTAGTTGAGAGTGCCGAACCAAGATTAGCAGCACCCTGGAGTCATGAAGACAACTCGCTAAGAGTAAGAAGTACCGGAAAATAGAGTCAGCAATTAGCTCCAGTCCAGTGTGAATGCCAGAGAGTGAATCGGGCTCTTTACAGCTCGCCAGCACTGCTCTTTCAACTCCTAGCTGCTACAAATGTCAGGTAGTCACATGTGCTTTGCAGTGAAGAAAAACTGCGGCTAAGGTCTGGTCATTGCAGAAAAGGCTGCTGACAAATTCTTTTTTTTCCTGTAATGGGCAGGGGTAAACTCCAGGAAAAGGAAAAGCCAAGCTTCTGGCTTGTTTCTATGTCCGTTCATCACACATTTATTAAGGAGAGATCGTAGTAGTGTGTGCCTCGTAGATTTTGTGAGGGCAAATGAGAATGTAAATCCTGTAGCACAATGTCTGGTCGCAGCAAGCTCTCCGTAAATGCTAACTATCATCACTGGTATATTGCTCTTATTACTGGCCAGGCACCCCCCCAGGAGCTGGGGATGCAAAGACAATTGAGACACGCCCCTGCAACAAGAATCGTACATCTATCAGAGGGAGGGATGCCAAACAAATGAAGCGTTCTAATTGCTATCCTAGGGTTCAGTGGTGTCGCTGAAAAGCAGTTCTCCGCAGGGGTGGGTAGGGAGGAGGGAGAATCAGGTGAGCCTTGCAGGAAGAGGTTTGGCCAGTGTTGGCTTCGGATGTAACTGGCAATTGTTCCAAGGCTGTTTCCAGAAGAAGAAGAAGAAAAAAAAAAACTTTCTGCCATTTGTGTGAAAAGTGGTGATGACACTGATCACAAAGTTTTGTTTGAAACTTGTGTGTAAGGTCATCCTCACCGATGCTATTAAAGGCTCTTATTATTACATTTGATGTTAAGGTTGTGGTAAAATTAAAGCTGGGTGTAAAGGCTGTGATATTTTGAGGTAGAGAGGGGAGTCAGACGAGTTTGAACTGCAGGGAACATCAGAGATCACACAGTCAATGCTCTCACTGCACTAAAGAGAAAATCGAGGGGCACCCAGGGTAAAATGAAAACACAGACACGGGTTTGGTCTCAGTGGAACAAGGTATACAATGGGACACCTGCTTGCTCTGTCCTGCCCGCAGTACTAACCACACTAGTCACATGTGGCTACTTAAAAATAATGACGATCAAATAAAATTAAACATCCTGTTCCTCAGTTGAACTAAGTACATTTCAAGCGCCCAATGTGACAAGTAAGCTCTCATGTCAAACAGCATCTATGAAGATGATTTTCCTCATCCTAAAACATTCACAGACACCACTGTGTTAGTTTCAGGTGGTGAGAGAAAAGCAACGTTTCGTCACTATTAAAAGCATTCCACGATGGATAGAGAGTTGAACACCACGACCAAATTTTCCAAATGCGCTTCTAAAATTACTTACGTAATTGCCAGCCTATAGACAAATCTACCCCAGCCCAGAGATATTTCACAGGAAAAACTGGGCAGGCATCATCAGAGAATGCATAGCTTTCCAGCTGCATCAAAGTTGCACATGCAATTTTGGAAATGGGGTGGAAACCACTTTAATGTTCCAATTGTCATACATTTAGGAGCAATCTAATGCAAATATCTACTACATAGATGATCAAAAGGAAAAGAAGGAGGAGGTAAATGAAATTTAAGTAGACCGTATTTGAAGAGATAATTTCTTAAATAGGAAACAAAGTAGCAAATATTCATTTTGTTCTTAAAATGTTGCAAAAGTGAACTTTGAAAAAGTGACTTTTCCTATACATTCAGGAAGTAAAAAAAAAATTATAAAGCATTTTTCTTCTTTTGGCAAT
The DNA here is from genome assembly GCF_018350215.1 of Panthera leo. Classification (NCBI taxonomy): domain Eukaryota; kingdom Metazoa; phylum Chordata; class Mammalia; order Carnivora; family Felidae; genus Panthera; species Panthera leo. The sequence continues at coordinate 102,227,874 of NC_056683.1, forward strand.
AATTTTTCAAGTATAAAAATACATAAGTTATTAGGCTCTTGAGAGATGTGCTTTATGAGTATGTTGAAAGGGGAGAAAATGTTCTTAAAGTTCTTAGGGAACATAATTTTTATATGATGATTGCAAATGGAGGGGGGCTAATTTGAGATTAAAAAAATTAAATCTTTCAGGAACTGCACTTTTGGAAGACTTTACTATATTCTACTTTAAAGTTTGCCAGAAAGCCTAAGAAGTCAAAAAGCTATCAAACAGCATTGTCCAATTCAGTTTCTTTTCATGTACAAAAATCCATAAACTGCACTTCTGCAAAAGTAGTCTGCATTTTCCCCTCTATAGTGCTCTTTCTGACTAGTAAAATTTACTACCAGTGCTCACCAACAGCTGTGGCCTCAGTCCTGCGAGGATTTGATATTCGAGCATGTGCCCTTTTTTCGATGCCAAGGGAGTGAGTGGTGCGGCTTCCATTTGGAAATTTCTTCCATTACCATTTAGTGTGTTTGTCCCTTCAGCCTAATTTTCCTTTTATACCTTATAAGTTTTCTATCTTCTAAGTGTTTTGGATCTTTATCTTCTTTGTGCCCTGCCTTTTAAATTTCCTTCTGCACACTAATGAGTCACTTCTTTTCAATATTCTCTCATAGCTTATGTCCCAATGTAAAGGTTCTCAGATGCCAGTCCTCTAACTGTGCCAAGAGAAAATGAGAAAAATAAAGATGTGCAATGATCATATATGCACATGGGATAGTACAAGACAGTTGACCTGTAACCGGTAGACTTGTATGACCTTATGAATTCCTAGCGAAACTTTGCAAAAATGTCCTTCATTCTACTGCTCCCTCCTACAATGAATTAAAATGCGTTGGCAAATGTGATTTTGTTTTCAGAAGCCCCAACAGATCAGTTTTTGATACCAATTCATACATAGTGTTTACCGTTAAGTTTGCTCTGTTGTATTGTGGCACGCAAATGCTGGAAATGAATAAAGATCACCCTTATGTTCTCATAGGAGCTGGCCGGCCAAGGTAGTTAGAAAGAGAGCTATTCAGAATTCGGCTAAATACCAGGCATTTTCGAAGAAGGTGCTAGTGGTCACAGACAGAGCGTTTTCCAAGCTGTGCACCTATATAATATAAGAGCAACAGGAAACAGAGCAGTTTTATGGCCTGAAGCAATGAAGACAGCCTGGCCCAATTTAAATAAGAGTTTTGGCCAAGATCCAAGGACAGAAGGTGGGTTTGTAAATGGTTATAGGCGCTGTAAATATTAAATAAGGTCTGCACCAAAGTGTGCCTGTGTACCCAGGGTGAACCAAGGCTAGTTTCGGTAGTTCTGAAAGACAGGCTACGGGCTGGACTTTCGGGCTCCTGCCCCCTTCAGAGCCCGGGCTGAAACCCACGCTCCCCTTTCAGGCTAGTCAGCTTTCAGAGGACTTGAGTTTTGACTTGTTCTTGGAGATTTCCAGGGCTGAGAAGACTGTGAATTAAATGCTGTCTTCTCTGTTCTGTCCTCCTTGTTTTTATCTTCATTATGCTTCTGTCACCTGAATGTCCAGCCAACCCTCCCAATCTCCTCTCTCTACCCCAAGCCCTTTCCTTGTGTTTGCTCCCGAGAGTCTCCTCCTTCTAGTTACCTCTACTTTTTATCCCCCCCCCCCCCCCCCCCCATTTCTCAGCCCCTTCTCCAATTTCTTCTCGAGCCTGCATCCAGACCTACCCTTCCTGGATTATTCTTCCCACATAGATTTTATCATTTCCTATCCTGTCTTCCGTCCACCAGGGCATGACAGTGGGGTGGCTTTTCATGGCCCCGTCCATTACGCTAACTCCCTCAGGGTCAGCTCCTCTGAACTGCCCCAAGATCTAAGCCTAGACTCTTGGGGTTCTAAATATGGAGGGAACCTGAGAGCTTCTCCCGCCCATGACCCTTTTATTCATCTGAGGACACTAAGGCACAGGGAGGGCAGGAGGCTGCCTGCAGAGGATAGTCCTTTGCCCCTCTGTAGCATTGTATGCGTGTGTGTGCACATGAATGTGTAAGCACAGTTGCATTTTAATCAGATTTCTGTCCATATCGTTGGTGATTTTTGTTGTTGTTGTTGTTTAACCCAATAAATGATTCCGATGGTAGAGATTTCAGGCTGGAAAGAGGTTAGTAGGGATCTTAATAAGGCCATTGGAAAAGTATTTTAGAGTGCTCATGCAGGCAATGCTTACTGAGTATTTCTACACTTGCCGCTGTTTTAAGCACCAAAAAGACAAGGTAAATACAGTACTTTGAGTAGCTCAGTTCTAGTGGGGCCAGGAAATACGTACATAATTACAGTGTACTATGGTAAATGCAGAATTAGAGCCATGTAGGGATGTTTCAGCAGCACAGAGGCGAGGACTCTGGTTCTTCTGGAAAGACAGGGAGAGGCCAGGCCAGGCAGAGGGAACAGACCGGGATGTGTATGTGGGAATGCGTGTGTACACCTGTGCGTGTGTGTGTGTGTGCGCGCGTGCGTGAGGGAGGGAGTGAGGAAGGGCAAGAGAAAGAAGAGAAAGAGAGAGAAATGTAAAAATTCAAGTTTGAAGACGCAACGAAGCTGGAGGCTTGGCTAGAGACTTGCATGGGCCAAGTCAAGACGCACAACGAAGGCAGCAAATAGCGACCCTCTACCGTGTGCCAGGGGCTGTGTGAGGAGCTTTAAATTTATGAAAACATGGAATCATCACAACGCCTTGAGGTGGGTATTATTATCATCATGTATCTATAAGCAAAGGAACTGAGACCGAGAGAGGTTCAATAACTCGCCCAAGGGTGGGTGCGTTGCTGGCCTGGACCCAAGTTCTGCCCCAAGGTTCTTACACAAACGCTCTGTCACTTAGCCGTCTCTTTACCTCTCTAGTGCTGTCTGGTTGGAGCCCCGTATGGGAGGCTCATGCGCCAAAGGGAGGACCAAGAGGAAGTCTGTCCCAGGCAGGCAGGCAGTCCCTTTGCACCCAGCTTCATGGAAGGCTGGATCCTCAGTGAGAAGAAGGCCTTTGCTGCAGCTCCGATTCTAGCTCAGGGGTCCTCAGCCCCAGCTGCACAGTGGAATCATCAAGGAAATTCCTGCCTGGGCCTCACCCCTCGGATTCTCATTTAATGGGGGCTCAACATGAGTTTTTGAAAGGTCCTCAGGTGGTTCTCATGTGCAGCCAGGGCTGCTGGAAACCACTGCTTGGATGCAGGGTCTGTCAGGGCTCAGGGTCGGTCTCCTTACATAAGCCCTGTATGCATTCCCCTTTCTCCCTGGCCTCTGCCAATCGCTTTCTTTTCCTCGGGCATCCTGAATTTCTGTGTGCATTCGGGTCCCCTTTAAGATGATCTGCAGTCCAGACCACTCCAACATGCGTGCTTACTTTCAACTGGGTTAACCACCTGGCTGTAACAGCACCAGGGACGTACAGGGGGAGAAAGCTCAGAGACCCCGTGGGGGTCACATCCACGTCTGAACGCGGGGACATATTAGTTTTCTGTTTAAGTGACTGCTAGATTGGGGGTGGGGACAGGCTGGGTGGGGCATGAGAGATCAGAGCTCAAGACGAGAGAACACCGTGAGCTCTTTCTTCAGAGCCACCCCAGAAACCCGGGGACTGTGGTGGCCCAGCTCTTCCCAGATGCTCTTCCTACAGAGTGGCTGCAAATGTCCCCTATCGCCTCCTATTCCTTCACTCATTCACAGCATTACAGATTCTAGATTAGACCACGACACAGATGCTAACCTGAGAGAAAGCCTATTTCATTCATTTGATTTTTTTTTTTTTTTTTTAGATGTCAGAAAAGTTAAGTCAGGTGAGAAAAGAGATGGGTGATCTGGGGTGGGGGAGACATGTGCCCCAGAGTCAGGGGGAGCACGACCACAGCACTCCCCAGGGACGGAAAAACCAAGAAATGGATAGGATGCCAAGGGGAACGAGAGGCAGCAGGGCACTGTTTATGAGGTAATGAACACCAGTAATCCATGGACCCCGAGCTGGGACAGATGGGTCAGATGCCAGAAAACCTGACCTGCTTACACGTTCTCCTGGTACACCTTGCTCATGCTGAGCCCTCTGTCCATCCACCTTCCCCCCATACCCCTTACTTTGCCCTTGTTCTCCCCTATCTGGAATGATCTCCCCCAGATATCCTGGAGGTTCACTCATCTACCTCCTCCGTGTCTTTATTCAAATGCCATCTTCTCCTTATTTCTCACCGAAAACCAACATTATATCCCTTCTCTGCTTCGTTTGTCTCCACATCGGTCATGATTAGTCTAGCATACGATTCGTTAAAATCGCTTATCGTGAGGGCAGAGACGTGTGCCTTTGCTTTATCTGCAGCACCTAGAATAGAGGCTGACGTAGTCAGTGTCTAGGGTCTATTGGTTGAATGTATGATTGAATCTGTGCTGTGACTGCCGGAGTAGCTGTCTGTCTACGAACCTCTAAGAGGAGAACTGCTCTGTATGCCCCTCGTCCCTCTCACGATACCTCACACACAAAAGGTCACCTGTACCTGCTGTATTGAACTGAACTGGGCATTCACTTGAAACCCTTCAGTTCCTCCTTAACGGGCCAGTTTGTTTTGTTGTTGGCCACTGTGATGCACTGGCCTTATTATATGGTTTTGGCACTGACTCACTCACTCACTCGAAAAAACAATCCAAGGAATTTATGGCAATTTAAAAGGCTCCTTTAGTTCAAGAGGAGGTCGCTGTAGCAAATTCATTTCATTTGCATAATCCAAGTACTTAAAATCACTCTGGACACTTTCATGGAGTAAGACATGGGGGCATTTTTTATATTGAGGTCCACACATTTCTGGCCTCATTTTTGGTGCTTTTAATGATAATAATTACAAAAATGGTATTTATGGAGTGCCAAAAGTCCTGGTCTTTTTATGAAGAACTATTTTTTGGAGAGAATATCGTTCTTTAATATTTTGCCTTCTCAATTGGATTATTCAGAAAACATAGTAGATTCTGCTGCGGAATTGTTACCAAAGTATTTTTCCTCCTAAATGGATATGTGGATATGACGATATAATGCATCATAGCAATCTGATTTCAGTGACTTTCTGGATAATGGCTGTATCCAAAGTAGAAACTGGAGAATGATCTCTTCTTCAGGAAGCTATCTGGAAAAGATATTTTCTCTCTTAATGAAAACCATTCCCATTTCTCCCTTTCTTCTCACACATACCGTTAGTAATTTCAAAGTACCAAAGTAACAGCATGCTGGTTTTAACTCTTGGATATGAGAAAATTATCATTGGCTGTGAGAAACTCACTTCTTTTTTGTTAAAGTGATAAGAGAAATGCACACCTATGGATGTCTCAGAGATAAGACTGTCTGTCATCCTAGGTTAAAAATCTTGAGTATCTCATTGCTGAAGTGCCATCTACCAGGTTTTGGGCTTTGTAGTGCTCCATAAACATCCGCTAAATTGATGTACTAAGCAAATATTTAGTTGGTCATACCAGAAAGTGAAACACGAAAGGGTGGGCAAAAAATAAGACTTTTTCCAGCTGACCACTCAAAATCCCCAAGCTGTGTCTCTCCTATAGTCCGAGTGGATGTTCTAAGGAAAGGAAAAGTGAGAGAGGTAAGTCCCTCTGTCCCAAGTGCTAATGAGGCAGGCATTGTTGGCAAGCCACTCTATTCCTCAACTTGACTTCCTTTCCTTGTCTGCCTTTTTTATTCGATTCTTCTATGCCTATGGCATCTCTCTCACTTTTCTTATTTCCCGCTGCTTATGACTCCCTTTGGCATCCAACACTGTGTCCTCTTGGTGGCACTGACTATAAAAAGGTAGTCAGTGAATCTTTGAAGGAAAAGGCATTTTTAGACTTCCTTAAAGCTCCCAAATAATAAACACACAGCACAGATGCACTTAGCTACCATCACGTTCTTCCTCTGGACCAGGTATTGTGATAGACTCTCTACACACTTTATACCTAATCTTAAAAGTACCACTGATAATTTATAGATGAGAAAATGGAGGCTCAGAGAGCTGGGTATCTTGCCTAAAGTCACACTAGTAGTAAATGGCAGTAAAAGAAAGACAGCCAACATCCACATCTAATTCCTAAGCTCATTATATGTCCAAATGTACATTCTTTCATTTGACAAGTACCTATCAAGCATCTATTATAATCCAGAGCAGATACTATGTATTGGGGACAGGATAGTCATTGACTTCACAAAATGAAGGGCATATTGCCTCCAGCTATTGAACTTAAAAAATTATTCTTTTCACAAATCCACTTTTCAGACTTTCCTTTCTTCTCCAAAAAGGGGGACTTGTACGGTAGCAGCACAGTTAGAAGTAGAAGGTATTTGGGTTAGTCTGATCTTGTCTGTAATTGCTGTTAGAGCAATGGCTGCTTAAAATGATGGAATGTTGGAGAGGGCCAAAGGTCTTGACATTGGGAGAGGTCAGATGAACTTCAAAACAGAAGCCAGGGTTAGGAGATACTGGGTTGGAATAAGCAAGTGACCATTTAGGGACATCCTTTACATACTCAAACTTCTTTCCTAGCCTTCCCCCCACCACCGCACCTGCCCCATGCATATGAGGTCATATGGCTGAAAATAGCACAATTCACAGTCCCTCTGTGATCCATCTACGTGGCTCTTCTGGTAAACATCCAGAGTAGGTATTTAAAGGAAACCTTCCTGCCGGCTCCACACTTGGACCGTAGAGTCCGGCTGTGCAGGCCACCAAAGATGGCAGTAGGAGGAAGACTCTCCCAGGAGCAATACCATCCAGCCCAATAGGAACAGTTTTGCCCCACTGCCTGGATCTTCTCCCACTCTTCTCTCAAAAGCACACCTTTTGTCTCTGCTGCAGTGATTGAAACTTTTAGTTTCCAATTATCCCCGAGCTTTGGTGTTGAACAACCAGGCCATCTTGAATGAATTAACGTAACAGCTTATGGTGGCCACTCTTGGGCAAATGCGGTTGAGCAAGCTGAAGAAGGTAGGAAAAGGAGTTGGAAAAGTTTGTGAAGAGCTTAGGATTTAAAACTCTTTCCAATGGCATGGGTCATAAAGGGGAAAAAATGGGCAAGGAAGGCAGCGTAGGCCTCTGTAGGCCATTTCATCTTTTGGGTAACTCAGCACAAGTAATCCCATTTATCTTTAAGTCCGATCTCTATGGGTAAATATAGAAGATGTCCAATAAATTGAAGTTGAATTTAATTGTCGAATTCAGAATGAAGGATACAAGATTCCTATCCATCTAAAGATTCAAATACCATTGCTTATTTAATATACCTTAGATTCTCAACACCATGCTAGGTTCTCCTTTGTGGAACTTGGACCTGTTGCAGAATCCGTATCCTGTTCTTTCAACTTTATGTGTCTCTATAACTTTTCAGAACTTTATTTATGTGTCATCTTCAACCTGTAAGGCAGCATGTAGCATTAACAAGAACACTTCTGGGAGTCAAGAGACCAACTGGGTTTTTGATCATACCGGTAATAAGTGACAGGATTGGAATCCACATTTGATCCTGAAGTCCAAACATGTCCAAATAGCTCATTCATCGTTCGCTGACGTCTACTAAATGCCAGGTACCAGATACATGAGCATGGAAAATCATTTGGACTTTCTGGATCTTAGTTTCTTTTTTTGGTAAAATGTGAGGAATAGACAAGGCCAGAGTTTTGCAAGTGATGGATACAAACGACTGGTTATGCCAGAGATGACTGTAAGTGATGCACAGACATAGCCTGAAGTAACACCCAACCGCCTGAAGAAAGAGTTATTTCCTTCTAAATCCTTTTTTTTCCATCCTATTTATTCAAGGAGAAAAGTCTCAGCATGATGCTGCAATGTCTTTAATATCTCCCAACCACATTCTAATACATACTGGAAGAAAGACGTGGCTATCAATTTCAGAGTTTGGGCAATACGAGGCTAGAATTTAATAACATTACTTTGTTCTGTCTGTGTATTTACGATTAATTTCAATTTGTGGAAAGTGATACTGGTTTTCCATTTATAACAGTGATGTAAGGATTCTTTTATAAAAAATACATTTAAGGTAAAAAAAAAAAAAAAGTTTATTTAAATGGTATACTATAGAGTGGTGAGCCAGTCTGGCTAGTCACGAAGGTGGTATATGATTGGCTGAGATCTGAGACACATTAGAGGTTTGAGTTGAATTAGAAAGTCTCCAAGGTCTGCCTACTCTTGCTTGTTATAATGGTCTAAATTCCTGTGTAAAACAAACGCAGATTTGGAAAGCACTGGACGCTGCTGATTCCACTGCATTCTCACCTTGGCTATGTATCTAACACAGGGCACTGATAAACACGTTCACATCTGCTCCAAGGGCGTATGGAGGAGCACCCTGGAAGGTGGAGACAACGAGGAGTACTGAAAGGGGTGCTCTGGGACTGAGCCACCAGAGTGAAGTTCGACTCTTCTGTGAGAAACGGCGAGTTTGCTATTTCCCAAACGGGAACCTGTCCAGGGCAGAGGTGAAGGCACAGGGTTGAGAGTCTGGTAGCTCTTTGCATGTACTAGCTGTGTGATTTTTAGTAAGCTACTTAGTGTCTCTGCTTCAATTTCCTCATCTGTAAAATGGAGAAAAATGCCCACACGGTTGTTATAAGGATTAAGACAAAACGAGCAACAATGTCTGAAATGGATCAAATAATAAATGGCCGCTGTTATTTTTATTCATATGGGAACCAAAATGGGATTCTGAAAATACATGACGTACATGATTCTAACATCAGAAGGACAGGGAATTGGGCATCAGGCTTTACTACCTCAACAAGATGTACTCATCTACTTTGCCACTGGAAGCCCATGTCTCTTCCTGCCTCCCCAGACTCAAAGAATCTCCATTTACCCGCAAACCAAGGACAGAAACCTGGGATCATTCCCAACTGATTCTTTTTTCTCCCTTTTCACCCAAGGATTAAAATGTAATCATAGCACTGCCATGGATGGCTAAAAACAGCCCGTGTATTAACTGAAAATTTTTATCATGTAAATATAGATACTAAACTTGTTCTGCAGCATATCAGTAAATCAGCGATGGAGAAGTTATTTTTCAGATCTCAAAATTCCATGCAATATTTATAGCCTCTGAATATATTTAAAGCTAAGCATACCCCGGATAAGAAGAAGTTCCATAAGGGGAGAAATAAATATGCTAAATGTGTGCAGTATATCTGTCCTACGAGGCCCGAGCGTGCTTTATGCAGTGCTGAGAGTTTGTGAGTGAGGGCTAAGCTGCATTTCCCTGGTTGTCCTTTTTAACTATAAAGGAAGGTGATAAATTATAAATGTGCACCAGCCACCCAAGGATGACAGTTTTAATTTTCATTTTAACAATATGTACAATACCAAATGCATGAAACTCAGTTGGAATGTACGAAGGAAGCAGAGGATATTGGGAAGGCGAAGCTGGCAAGGTGAGTGTGACCTTCCCGCCCATTAGCCCCTGTCCCGCAGCCACTGGTTACAGACTTCAGGTGCTCCTAGAGCCGGGCCCTGCTGCTTTGCCACCCCTGTGCTCTCCCTGAGATGATCCTTCACCTGCCGCTTTGTACACAGGCTTGTCATGCTAATGACTGCCAGAATATTCTGTTGGCTCTCAGATCCTTACATTATCTGAATAAAACGAATACTTCCCTGCTTCATTTTTTATTCCACGTTTTTAATCTTCATTATCTACAGCCAGTTTTCTGAAATGTTCATGGTATTTCTGGGTTTCTGTGCTGTCTCCCCTTTCTCTCTCACAACGTAATGCCCTCCCCTTTAATGTTCCAGGTCCTGCACATCAACTGGAATGCCATCAGAAAGAAATGCCGTCGACCTTTCTTTAGAGCCCATGCCATGTGGAAACGCTGGGTGTGGGTGGTCATGTGGCAGCACGTGTGTCCTGGGAGAGGGGGGGTGGGGGTGGGGCAGTAACTGGTAGTGGCTGAGGATAATGCAAGCCTTGGGAGGCAAACAGAATGTCAACATGGCCATTTCTGAAAAACGTTTGTCAAGATGAATAAATTATATCACCGAGAAGTCTGATAGATTTTTTTGCCCTTACAGGTGAAACCACATCAGAGTAAATGCCATTACAGAAAAATCTCCTGTATAATAAAACTATCTCAGAGTCTCATACGAGGAGCTAAAATAACAGCACTGAGTGATCTAGTCTTATGAACTAGAATCATCCCAAGTCAAGGCTTGCCTAGATGGCTATCCATTTATAGGAGACTAGGAAGGGGGAGGGAAGAGGGCTGCACAGAACAGCATCATTTCCTCTGGATTGTTTTTAGGTAAAAGTTATGCTTTCACCTCACTCATCACTTCCCCTGCCTCATTATCACAGATTCCTCCCCTAAATGTATTCTCAGAGAAAAACTCTTGGGCTTCTGGAGTCAGAAGAGAAGCAGGAGGTGGACAGTGGCCATTGGGAGCCACACAGGGACTTAAACAGTGCAGGCTAAGTGTGTAAGTTACCGAGATTGCTCTTCTCCCTGTATTAATTATTTAAAAAATTTTTTTTTCATGGTTATTTATTTGAGAGAGAGAGCGAGAGCGAGCGGGGGAGAGGCGGAGAGAGAATCCCAAGCAGGCTCTGCACTGTCAGCGCAGAGCCCGACGTGGGGCTCAATATCACAAACCGTGAGATCGTGACCTGAGCCGAAATCGAGACTCAGATGCTCAACCGACTGAGCCACCCAGGCGCCCCCTCCTTGCACTAATTCTAGAGCAGCTGTCAGTCAGTACACCTGTCTCATCCGTTTCTTCATATAAGGAACATCATTTTAGTAGCTGCTGAAAGGTGGCTAAAAAGTCAAAACTAGATATGCGGTCTTGGGCAAGTTGCTTAACAGTTCTACGCCTTAGTCTCCTCATCCTTAATGGTGGCATAATAACAGGACCTACTTAATAAGACTGTTGTAACCACTAAGGAGTTAATACCCATGAAGTGCACAGAACAGCACCTGGCAGAGAATAATCCGTACATCAATGTCTGATGGAACGATCCTGATTATCATTGTTACCACACATACGTTGTATTCCATGGGAGGTCACTGTGGATAGTCATCGCCTCGCTCCTCTTCTAGATTTGTGTTTTTCTTAGGAACTGTTTCCATGTCCGAGGCAGAATAGGAGGGGATTTGGTATACGGGGTCGTTGCTGTTCCAATGTCAGAGTTGGGCAGGCAATGTGAATGCACTTGGAGTGTTCCCAGAGGCAGTGGGTTCACTACCCTCTGCTCCGTAGCCTGAGCCGACTGGCGCATAAGTGCCCCTGACAGATTGGATGATTCGAGTGTCAGGAAAACTGCTGTCGTGTATTTTGAGGTTGAAAGACATTCATTCTGTTCTGGCCTACACAAAGACAAGCGTGCCGCGCTCCCAAACACTGGCAAGGTCCAAGAGCGGACTTCAGGCCACTTTTGGGTGACCTAAACCCAATACATTTAATGGAGTGATTAGATTACTAACATGATTTCCCACCACTCACTGATCGAAGACTGAAAGTGCACAAATAAAATTAGAGCCTGACAAAGGCCTTCTTTCTTACATCACAAAGAAAGAAATCCGTTTCAGCTTTGGGACTGTCTTTGAAAAAAATCAGCCATAAGGACTGAACACCGAACTCTCCGGAAGTTCCTACGGTCTGACCAAACATGACCATTTAATGATGGGAAAAATCCCTGAGCAGAAGACAGCCCTCACTTCAATGCATCTACAGTGTACAAGTGGAGACTGAACGTGGCAGGCCCAGAAAGTCCACGGAACACTTTAAACATGTTCTAACCCCTGCTGGGGGGAACACACAAAGCCTTTGGCATCGGGTAGACTTGGGTACAAATCTTAGCCTGGGCTTTTACTAGCTGTGTGACCTGACCCACGTTTCAGAGTGGTGTCAAAAGAATCAGAAGAATTCAGAAGAATCAAATGAGCAACCTTTGAATTCCTCCTACGACAGTGCCTGACATGTAACAGTAAATCTGTGTGTCCCTGGCTCACCACTCCGTTATTCGTCGAGGCCTGAAGAGTGGGAGCCTCTAGCAGGTGAAATCTCACCTGTGACCATGTGGTCCGTGCCCTTCACACATGCTCAGCTGATGCTCATGGACATTACCGTCCCTGCTCACCTCTTCCCCACCCCTCAAAGCAGCTCCTCTGCTCTCCAGCGGTTTTTGTCACTGACTTACCCTTCCCTTTTTGGCACCCCTCACTGTTTATACCCTGAGAATCTTGGCTTTGAAACTGATCTCGTACCTTTCATACTAGAACTATGTTCTAGTTCTCGTATTCTGTCCGTGTTCCTTCAAGTTCTAGACCCAGCGTTTGGTTTTGTGCTTCTAGGTTGTTCCTGAGAGCACATTCCAGTCCTGGCTCCCACATGGCCCAAGGACTGCCTCACTCAAACAAAACAAAACAGTACGACACAAAACAACACTTCCTATGGACCTTTTACCATCTTTTCAGGAATAGGGTTTGTTTGTAATGGAAGATTCTTTCTCAAAATGGCTTAGTGTGCTTCTGGTTTCATCTCCAGTGTTATTTATGGTGGTCCCAGCAGTAGGCCTGGGCTACGTGGACCCTGGTTTAAGGCAGGGATGAGATGAAATGACAATGTTAGGTTTGGAAAGGCACGTTCCCAAATCAGAGGAGAGGAAACATAATGCTCACATGGAGACCCAGATCCTGCTTGATTAGAGGAGGAAACGAGAGAGTGGCCAGGGTGGTTTATATGGATAAAACAACCACTGCCCAAATAGCAGAGGGCGAATGGGAGGGGCCTGGGTTCTCTTTGTCATAGCAAAGATATCCTCCTTCGTCCCAGTGCAGGACATCATCATTTCATGATGCATCATGCATCATTTCATGCTTTGAGGTCAGAGCAAATAAAAGCATCACCTCTAGAGTAATTTGAATTTTTAGTTCTAGATACCATAAAGCCATTTTTCTAGGCAGTATAAATTCTCAGGTCAGCAGGAGTTTAGTATCTGGGGTATAGCACCACCCCGAAATTACATGTAAAAAAGTACAACACACACACACAAAAGGTTCAGTTTTTATCAAGTATTCAAAGGTAGTCCCAAATGAGTTCAAGCATGCTTCAAAATCCTGGTACTTCTGAACCCTCCAATATCAAACAGAGACAGGCTTAAAATACAGTTCTCCTTTGCTGGTTAGAGGGCCAGGTTGGCTAAAACAGGAGACTTCTCATGCCAGGAGGATGTGTTAGCCCTGCTGAGTCTCCACGAATTTGGAATAATCTGGTACGGTGGGCCTAGGTTACCTTTGGAGACTAGAATTTAGATTCTATAGGGAGTGGGCAATGGCTAATTATTATTATTTTTTTTTTTTGGCTGCCATCAAGCACTCTCGTTGAAAACCAGCCTTTGGCTCCTTGTTGTGAGCTAAATAGAATTAATTTAACAATAACTCCAATACAATGAGCTGCTATGGATGTCCCTGCACATCACGGGACGCGCACAGATCTAGATGCCACACAGCCGACGTCCACACAATTAACATAAAAACACCAGTCAGTTCCATTCGGCTCCAGGTGTTCAGGGCACAGCATGACTGTTGTTCCCCGTTTGCCTTCTTAAAGTTTTCTAAGACAGCAAATCTCATAAGCAAATGTACATAGGCCTAGGTGCCCTCCTGACTGCGTACGTCAAAATAAGTGTTTACTTCTTATATCAGAAATTATACAAGGGGCCTTTACAGAGTAGAGAACCTGGGGAACGCTGGGACCTGTATGGAGGACCGGAGCAGAAAGTCCATTTCATGTTGACTCAGGAAGCGTTTTATAAAGAATACGGGGGTTAACAACCATTCGGATTTGCTAGAAGGCGGTGAGAAAGCTTGCATTCTACAGTTTACAGTGCACTACAAAAAAAAAAAAAAAAAAGAAAGAAAAGAAAAAAAGAAAAAAAAAGACCCACAAGAGGAGGTAATACCTGAGTGTAGGAGGTGTATTCAGTATTACATTAAAACCCTGGAAGAAAGCATTGCCATTTGTGGTCAGATTTATTTATTCCTCATAAGCACGGAGGAAAAAGTACCCAGAAGGGACAATCAAGGTGTCTTCTGTGAATTATACCGGAAAACTTGTGTTCGGGATATTTTCAAAGCTCAAAGTGTTTTGCTTGTTTTTGAAAGTGGAGATTCTAGTGCAACGGGGAAGATAAACATCCTTAACAGGTTTTCATCTTGCATTTTTTACTGTTTTTTTTTTTTTAAGCAGAAAACACATATTCTCTTGCCCCTGTAAATTCTAAATGACCATTTTTCAAGTCATTCAAATGAAGGCTGAGGTGGATGGCACGAAGCTCCTAAAAAGGTTGATGATGAGGTATAGGCCTTACAAATTAGCCATGTCGAGGTAGGATTTTTTGGTACGGTTTATTTTGGGTACTATAATTTGAACCACAGAATAGCTACCTGAAACCATGTAATAAAAACCCTTTCCAAAATGGGGTTCCACTGTATTGGTTTTAAGATCAGATGTCAGTGTTCTTTGATCTTTGTTGCTCAGATGTTCTCATTAAGTGCAGCAGAATTCAGCAGGTGTTTGGTTGTTTATCCAGTAAAGGGGAAGGTGAGCTGGGATTAAATTGTTATGACATAGCTTTGTTTTAGCCCTGCTGAGTCTCACTGAATTTGGAATAATCGTGTTGCTGCAATAGCAATTTTGCTAAGTACAATAGGACACGGAAAAGCTTGGCTCACAAACTAATGGACTGCAGCTACCATCTGTGGGATTGAAACGAAATGCCTCCAAAAGAAATACTCATGAATGTAACCGGCCATCTTGTTGATTAGCTTTCTGGTGGACAGGATTCCAGTCACCTAAATGAACCAGCACAACCTCCCTCTGGAAGCCAATAAGTAGATGAATAACCATTTGCCCCCCGAATAAGCATTTGCCCAATAAATTCCAATATACTCAAAGCCCCTTTGAAAGGAGACTCTTATAATCAAATTATGTAGAATGTAGAAAATTGTATCAACACTTTGCAAACTGTAAATTAAAACAGAAAAACATAAGTTCTTGTGCCAGTGTTTATAAGGTCATTCTGTTCCAATTCAACACATTCCGCTCTGCTCTTATATCCTACTGTCTGTGGCTGGGTTAATTGTAAGCTGGCAAGTTCAGATTTATGTTGCTTAATTTATTCAGGGGAAAACTTTGGTCTCACTGTCAATATTAGCACACAAGTTTCCATTTTTTTTTTTTTTTTTTAGCGTTTATTTATTTTCGAGACAGAGAGAGACAAAGCATGAACGGGGGAGAGTCAGAGAGAGGGAGACACAGAATCTGAAACAGGCTCCGGGCTCTGAGCTGTCAGCACAGAGCCCGACGCGGGGCTTGAACTCACGGACCGCGAGATCATGACCTGGGCCGAAGCCGGCCGCTTAACCGACTGAGCCACCCGGGCGCCCCAAGTTTCCATTTTTAAAGAAAAAGAATCGGTCTCTGCAAGTGCCTAATTGTGTTTCTCTCACTATATGTATCTGCGTGGCACACATCACTCTAAGACTTCATGGACTGTTATTAGCACACCTACAGTCTCTATTTCTTTACTTGGAACTCCAGAATTTTAAGGCTTTTGAAAAAAATTAAAAAATTTTTAATTCTTTTCTTAATGTTTCTTTTGAGAGAAAGAGAGAGAGAGAGCGCACACAGGAGCAGGGGAGGGAAAGGAAAAAGGGGGACAGAGGGTCCAAAGCATGGTCTACACTGACAGCAGCAAGCCCAGCGGAGGGCTTGAACTCATGAACCGTGAGATCATGACCTAAGCGGAAGTCGGATGGTTAACCAACTGAGCTACCCAGGCGCCCCCAGAATTTTAAGTTTTTAAGGACATCATTCTTCACTAAAGTCCAGTTAAAGTCGACATTTTAGATACTGAAAAAGAATTCTGTAACTACGTGAGCTAAGGAAAAAATGATTTTTAGAAAGAAGGTAGCACTTGGAACACCCAAACAACTTACAGATTTACTTTCCTCAACTTTCTTCTCAGAATTTCCATCTTGCAACCCAAGGAAATCCAGAGACTGAAATGGATTTTTCTGAGACTTGGTCAAGTGAGAAGGGTTAGCACTAGTTTATTTCCTCACCTCTACACACTTTCTTCCTGTGTCCCAACTCCCCAATGCAAGTGCAATCTCAAGTGGCTTGCCCCTTGGTCAGTGGGTCCCCATCTCAGCCAGGAGGGATGTAGGGGCTCAGCATCATGTGGCCTTTGCTGAGAAGTGCTTTGGCCTGTGTTTTGGATTCAGATTCCAAAACTCCTGCCTTGTTTAGATGTATTGGATCTCAGTATTATCAACTGAATCTGCCTGGGAACCTGCCTCATAATTTCCATGCTCTTTAGTTGGCCCCATATTAGTTCTAGTCTCCCTCAAGCCCTCTCGTTCCATTTTACAAGGAGTAGAAGCCTTGCCTCTGAGCCCCAGCCGATGGTTGAGGTTCTATGCATTTGCTTGAATATTTCCAGTTGCTCTATTTAACTTGTCCATCAAAACTTATTGCCCAATGTCTATGGTAGTGGTAACATGGTGACTCTCATGGCTATCATTCAAATACTGGGATCTGGCTCCTAGTCTAGACTTCCTAAGAGTACTTACAGCTGGTATGTCCCCTCTTGTATGTTCCTTGGTGATGGGGGAGTGCCAGGCCCGGCCCAAGTCTGCCCTGCTTCAGTATGGCTAACTAAACAATGTTCAACAGCCTCCCATGAAGTGACGATAGGTTGGAATACTTACGTATTCTATTAGAATTCTGTTGCACTTCCTAATTTTCTAAATGTTGTCTTTCTCTGTATTTTCATTGATATACTCATCCTTCCCACCCACCAGTTGAAAACTCTGTCCTCTCTCCACGGCAGGAATTATCTGATGATCATCTTCATGTTCTCCACTGGGCGGACTCCCATGACATCATATTGATGGAGACCTCAAGCTTTTGTCCTGGACAATATATTCTGTCTTATCTCATTCTTGGTAATTCTGTGCTCAGCCAGATATGATAGAAGTGGCAGATATGATAGAAGGCCAGTACAAAACGTACGTCATTTTCACCTCTGTTCCTTCTTCTTCTCCTTTTTTAAAGTTTATTTATTTATTTTAGGAGAGAGAAAGTACGAGTAGGAGAGGGGCACAGGGAGAACGAGAGAGGGAGAATCCCAAGCAGTCTCTGTTGTCAGTGCAGAGCCTGATTTGAGGCTCAAACTCAGCAACTGTGAGATCATGACCTGAGCGAAATCAAGAGTCAGACACTCAGCTGACTGAGCCACCCAGGCACCCCTCACCTCTGTTTCTTCTATTTCAAGTTTCTATGACCCATTTTCTCCTTGCTTTTTCTTCTATCAGATCAAGGACTCAACTAGAATCAGGCACACTCACTTTATTAATAGCTGCTACTTCCTACTCACAACAATTCTGCAGGCTGGGCGAGATGAGCCATTTTGCCAGTGAGGAAGCTAAGACCTAGAAAGGTGCTTTCAGCTGTTCGCTGTTCAGGTCCCAAGAGGGCAACAGTGAGCGGTGGGGAGCTACCTAGGGGACTGAAAGGGACTGAGTGCACACAGGGTCAGGAGGTGCTCAGGGTGAAGTAGAAAGGATCAGAGGGCATTTTAGTTTCTGGGTCAGGCAGCTGGACTGAAGCAAAGGCAAGTCAGCTGCTGGAGGCTTGGATCTTGGATCTTAATCTATTAATGAAGCAGGGTGAGGTGAAGGGCAGGGATGGAAACATATGCATATTAAAGGCTATATCTGGAATGGCTCATCTCTTGGCTGGCTCTGACCTTTTGCAGTGGACTAGAGAACTCTATGATCAGTTACTGCTTCCTGCCCTGAGGGAGGAGAAGGGAGTGGCCGGCTGTTTATTTTCTGATCCGCTCTTTTGGGAGTCAGGACAAATCATCCAATTGGAACTACTTATAAGTGAAAAGAAAAACCAAAAGAAGGGCAAACTGGTAAAATTTGGATGAGGTGTACCACAGCAAGATGACTTGTAAATGTGACTTGCTTACTACATTTG
This sequence comes from Panthera leo, assembly GCF_018350215.1. Classification (NCBI taxonomy): domain Eukaryota; kingdom Metazoa; phylum Chordata; class Mammalia; order Carnivora; family Felidae; genus Panthera; species Panthera leo. Next base: position 102,245,925 of record NC_056683.1, read on the forward strand.
ACTGAAGTGGTTTACAGGGCCCTACAAAATAGGCCACCCTGCCCCACTGCTTGGCCTCTCTGATTTAGTAGCAGGCCATGCTTCCTCCCTCTGGCCTACTCTATTCTGGGCTACACTGGTCTCCTTGCTGGCGGACGGCAGCGGTAAGGACACACAAACACTTAGAGAGTTCTTGTCTCAGTGTATTCGCTGCTAAGGCTTCCTCGTCCTCAGATGCCCTTCACCCATCTGTGGCCAGGGTTTGCTCCCTGTGGCCCCTGTCAAACATCATCTCGCGTGAAAAGTCTCCCCTGACTGCGATGCCTAAGAACACACCCTCTTCCTCTCACCCCCTTGGTGCCCACACCCACTGAACTTTGCTTCCTCTCACCAAAGGCAAACGTATGCCCTTGTTACATATGTGTTAACTGCCTGCCTCCCTCATCCCCCCACCCCCCAGAATGACAGCTTCTGGAGGACAGGCCATCTGTTTTGTCCACTGTTGTTGACCCAGCACAGAGGAGGGCCTCTAGAGAGAAGCAGGTGCTTAAGAAGTATTTGTTGAATGAATTTATGCTAATTATTTCATGGAATAATATCTCTCTTGCTTAACACTAATAGATTTGACTTGATTTTTTACGCTTTATTTTATTATGATACTAAATTTTAACAAGGCTTTATCTTGTGACTTAATAAAGTATCTCCTTCATCATCTTCTTTTCGATTTTAAGTGGCCCACAGAGAAGTAAATAGGATATAAATATATATAAAGAATAAAGAAAAAAAAGAATAGGATTGTAAAGGGAAACTTGTGGTAGCATGGGAAGACAAAATAATTAGTCTTCTGTTAATCAAGCCAGGGGACTCTCTTCAGCAACCTGAAAAAAAAAAAAAAAAACAAACCCAAAGCAAAAAAGTATACATATACAAACCTACTACTCTTGCGTTCCACTGGGCCATTGTGGAACAATCTGGGTTTGAATCCAGCTCTTACTACTTAGTCGTGGTGTACTTAGGCCAAGTACGTAATTTCTCAGGCTCTGACTTTCCTCTTTGTGAAATGGACCTCATTCTGGTGTCACCTCCCAGGGTTGGCTCTGCTGGTGAGTAAGTGGGAACAGGGTGCCCTGAGGCCCTCAGTCCGGGCCCGGCTCTACGTGCTCAGTCCTGAGAGGGGCCACTCACCCGGGACGGGGGACACAGGGATGGGGGTGCCCTTTACGGCCCTGCCACTCCCCAAGCCAACGGCTCCATGAGGCAGCCGGCTCCTCAGCTCTACCCTCAACGCGACAGAGCCCCTGTGAGAAGATGCCGTGTCCATGAAAGGACCCGTTATATCACACACCTGAGTGACCTTATATATTTTTAAAAGGAAAATCTCCCAAACGTGATCCTTTGCAAAGCTCTCTTAAACACGAATCTCAAGTACTAACCTGGGCTTGGGCTTGGGCCTGGTGTGAAATGTGAAGATGAACACACCCTACATTTATAGATTGAACTGGAAACAGTGCTTCCTCGTAGAGCTCCTACCACCCCCTAACCTAATTTGCTGTGCTTTACCCTGGTGCACCAACAGGGACGGCCTGTGTAAATGAACGAGCGGGGCTGGGTGGACAATACTGTAAATAACAGCCACCAGGAAAAAAAAAATCCTGGGGAAAATTAATTTTCAACAGTGGAACAGAGCAGGGAGAACAGCACTGGGCTTTTCCTGCTTGTGATTTATAGCATGTCCCCTCTTAACTCACAATAATGAATCACTGGCTTTTCCTCCCGGAGTTTATCCTTTCTCTGAGTTTGATTCTGCATATATGTACATGCAAGGGCAGGAACTGTTTTTCCACTTGGAATTCCTCTATGGTATGCTTTCATTTCCTACCTCTTTCCCACATTAACAAAAAGTGTTCAAAAGGAACTTAACCCAAGAGAATTTCCTCCCCGCCCCGTTCATTCCTTGTTTCTTCAGAATTCACAGCTGAGTTTCATTAAGAGGCAAATTTCTAACAATTCAACGAGGGCATAAGATTCGTATTCTTTTACAGAACATTTCTATGATTCAGAGGTACATGTCAAACCAGTGATGCGAACCCATTAAGAAAAAAAAATGATCAAAAGTGGTACGTATTTTGTAGTTCTGGTATTTAAGTTGTAAAAATCTGGATTCAGCAGGTCTTAGTGCAACCGTCTTACTAATGTAGTCATGTGACATGCTTTTTAATAATATACTCATCTGGAAGGCCATCAGCTCTTAGGTAGTTTCCATTTGTTATTTGCACCCTCACTGGCTCAAAGCTAGCCTCTTCTTAAAATTTTTTTTTTTTCAACGTTTTTTATTTATTTTTGGGACAGAGAGAGACAGACAGAGCATGAACAGGGGAGGGGCAGAGAGAGGGAGACACAGAATCGGAAACAGGCTCCAGGCTCTAAGCCATCAGCCCAGAGCCCGACTCGGGGCCCGAACTCACGGACCGCGAGATCGTGACCTGGCTGAAGTCGGACGCTTAACCGACTGCGTCACCCAGGCGCCCCAAAGCTAGCCTCTTCTTAAGAGATCTCCTTGTTGCTAAATCTGGTGGTTATGCTCCTCAGTACCCTGCTTATTTCACACCTCCACAGCATCTGACACCTACTTCCCCTTCTTCTGGAAACGTTTCATCCTACTGGTCATCATGATACCTCCACTCTTCATATTTTCCCACCACCTCTGTGGCTGTTCTTTCTCGGTGTCCCTTGAGGTTCTCCCATCTGTATCTTGTATATGGCTTTTCCTCAGGTCTCTGTTCTCGGTCACTGTCTTCAGCCTGCTTCAGCCACCTGCCCTATGTCTATGGCTGCTGCAATGACCATGTTAGCGACATCTTCATTTAAGCTTTCTCTCCTGAACTCAAAGCTATTTATTCAACACTTACGGGCCTTCGGTATTTAGACAACACAGGCACTTCCATCTTTTTTTTTTTTTTTTTTTCAACGTTTTTTATTTATTTTTTGGGACAGAGAGAGACAGAGCATGAATGGGGGAGGGGCAGAGAGAGAGGGAGACACAGAATCGGAAGCAGGCTCCAGGCTCCGAGCCATCAGCCCAGAGCCTGACGTGGGGCTCGAACTCACAGACCGCGAGATCGTGACCTGGCTGAAGTCGGACGCTTAACCGACTGCGCTACCCAGGCGCCCCTCACTTCCATCTTAACATGCCCCGGTGCAACGCATCTGTCTTCTGCCTCCACCTTCTCCTCCTTCTGCATTGCTTCCTTTGCTCACTACCATGACGATCCATCCCGTTGTCCAAGCGAGGATATGGGTACCGTTCTACATTTCCAAGTGTGATACTTTGTATCACACATCCTCCTGTGGAGACCTGCAGACCACTGCTGCCCACTACCCCTGTTCACTGTCTTGACGTCCTAACTGGTCTTCCTGCCCCCTGTTATGTTCCTGTCCAATCCATTCTTCACTGTGCACCAAGTATCTGATCCTGATACTCAAATCGAAAATCTGATCGGACACTCAAAACCTCGATAGCTTCTCATTACCTTCAGGATAACGTCCAAAGTCCAAAGACCGGTTCCTATGGCCTTAATGGGCTGGTCCCTCTTGCCTTTTTAGCCTTCCCTCTTTCTTCCTGACACTTTTCCTTTCCTTTTCCCCATACGTAGTCTTATGAGTTCAGTCTTTCTGAAAATCTTTCAGTCCTCTGCCTGGTATGCTCTTGTCCCCGTACATTTATTACTCTTCCCTCACCTGGTCAGCTCCTGTGCCTCCGTCAGCTATCAGTGCAGCGTCACTTCCTCCAGGCTGCCTTCACGGATTGAAGTGCCCTGCTGCGCAATCTCTACTGTGTGAACCTCCCCATCATGCCTTGTCCTACTGCCCTTTAACTGCCTGAGGACTCGCAAGCCACGTCAGCTTTGTGTGCCCAGGGGCGGTGTCTGACCTGTCTTGTGTAGTACATAACACATACTAGGTACTCAAACACATTTGTGGAAACATTAACAAAAGAGGGAATAAAATCCAGTTGTCAAGTTCTAATTGATTTTAGAGCATGTCTGCCTATCAGAAAGTATGAACAACAGAAACGTTACTATCTTTAGACAGAAGTTGGAAGAATACCCATCTTAAAGTTAAAACAACAACAATACCCAATAGTTCCTGGGTTATCTACTGTGGACGGGCACTGTGAAAAGTGCTTCACATGTGCAGTCATTTTGTTCACACAGTGATCTGTGAGGCAGGAACTCTTATCTTCTTCACATTACAGATGAAGAAAATAAGGCAAAGAGAGATAAGCAATTTGGCCAGAGTCAGTTGTCAGAGCCAAGATTATATGAAACCCCCAATGCCCGCTCCCCCCCCACTAAAAAAAACCCCATCCAACAAAATAGACAAATGGGTTCAACAAAATGTACTGAATACTTGTTTTGTGTGAAATACCACAAGGGATGCATCCACACAACCCGTGGGCTCTTTACTCCAGTGAAAATAACCAGGGACGTTGAAGAGAGGTACTGTTTTGCATTTGGCTAGTCATTACCATCAGCCTGGCAAGAGATATTCTATATTCCATGGAAAAATATGATTGGGCACACCAGAAAACTTTCCAGCTTTTCTGCACCAGATACTGTAATTTCATTATTTAGCATAAAATGTGAATGCTCAGGTTCATTAACAGTCAAATCCAGATGCAAATGCAAATGGAGAAATATAATGGAAAACCAAATAGCAGATTCTCATTATCTGCTTTTTGTTAAAATCAATGCCAAAGCTCTCCTCTGTAAACAAGTACTGAATTACAGTATTTTAGGCCTCATACAAACCTAGACATTATTTACTCCAATTCTCTACAATTATTTTTTAAGTTTAAGGTCTAAAGGAAAATAACTAGTAAGCATAAGAGATTCCCAGGACTCGGGAAAAGTGGTCAGCAGTATCTATGAAAGCTGAACCTATACCCATCCTGAGACCCAGCTCCTCTACCCCTAGAAATATACCCAATAGAAGTGCTTTTATTTGTCACCAAATGATATATATGATATATATCTTACATATGATATATCTTATATATGATATATATATAAGCATTTTTTTTTTTTTTGTAATACCCCCAACTGCCATTGATCCAATGATCATCAATAGTAGACTGGGCAAATAAAATACGGTATATTTAAGCAATGGAATATACGATGCAGTGATGAAACCAAGGTACAACTACATACAACCGTGTGGATGAATCACAAAATTATGAGGAGCAAAAGAAGTTATCATTTTATTATGATTTTTATCGACGCAAATTTCAAAAAACAGTCTAACCTAATCTCTGATGTCAGAAGTAAGAAGAACGGTTACTTAGAGGACACAGCGGTGTTTGCTGAAATGCTGGTGATTTCTGACTCTCGCTTTGAGTGCTGATTGCACAGGAATGCTCATTCTGGGCCAATCCATTGAGCTGTATACTTACTATTTGTGCATCTTTTTCTGTATACGTGTTATACTTCAACAAAAATCACATCCCTTCCCCCCCAAAAAGAAGAAAGCTGGCACTCTCTTTTACCTATCTCCTCCATTATGAAGAAATTCTCAGGCACGAGTTCTCAGGGAAGAACTCACGAATGTTGGGAATCTTAATTCTGCTAAAACTAACATTTGCTTCAGTCGTGTCAACAAAAATAAGTACTTCAATATTGAAAACGTTTGCTAAAGAAACAAATGTGTTTGATGAGAAAACAAAAACCAGTATTTCCTTTGGCAAACATTTGTTGGATTGGAGGTAGCAAATGTAAGACTTCCAAGTTGTTACTGAATTTGCTTAGATGTTCGGTTTACTCAAGATTCAGAATTTTTGTGGAGTTATATTTTTTAAAAACTGCAGGGATAAAAATAATTGTAATAGAAATAAAAAAGACTGAATGTCTAGAATGCTGCTCTGGCTTTGTCCCAACTACACACAGTTGTGTAATGCCTGGCAAATAATAAGCATTTGAAAAATATTTGCTTTAGGAATAAAAATATAGTACAACGTGCACTCGTTACATACTTCTCCTCAATCTTTGTCACACAGAGATACAATGGGTATTTTTTAAATACCTGGTAAACAGGAAATGAACTATACTTCTTTGCTATTTTAGCAAGCATATAATAGAGAATGACTGAAAAAAATAAATATCATAGTGCTAATTATTATATAACAGTGCTGTTTTAATATTATTTATAAGACACCTGTAAATGATAGAATATCATTAAATGATTTATAGCTTCATAAATCATTTATCTTAAATCATTTATACGAGAAAGATACTTTATTAAAAAAAACTTGAAAGTCATGAAGACCTTGGAAAAATGAACAAAAAAGTATCCTCCCACCAACTACATTTTAGAGAAAAAATGGAGAGTAGTATCACTCTCCCTGGAAGTAATCATATATTAAATTGGTGTCAAGAAAACCTTAGAAAATATTAGCTTTCAGGAAAAAAACACTTACAATTTATATTTTCTACTTTTAAGTAATATATTCTTACTATGACTCTAAAATCTGTCCAAACCCCCATTAACATTTTAAAAGAAAGTTCTCCAGTTCTTACCAAACAGAAATAAATAATACCTGACAACAGCATTAGGGAGCATAAACATAAAATTACCTGTTATTAAAAACTGAGCACATTTTTTCTCAAAGAAATATATTACTCAGCTGTAAAATAGTATGTTTGCCATTCACACTAATGTTTCAACATTATGGTTCAATCTTCTAAAAAGCTGACATGGAAAATAATGGCGTAATAAACTAATTCATCATAATGTGCAAAAGAAACCGCTGGAATAAATTGTAATAACCTTTCAAAAACTAGCAGCTTTTAAAAGTATTAATTTCTACTCCAGATAATTGGAAAGGACACCTGGGTGGGTAGGCAATATTTTTTATGGGATTGCTCTGTCAGGAGCTCAGATTGTCTCTGGACTCAGCAATGATCATTTAGCACTAAATGACAGTGAATCTTGCAAATAGGTCTTCCTAGATGGGGTTTGCCATAAATTACCAAACTCAACTCCCCTCAAGGTCAGCCATATGAGAGGGCAGGTATCAAACGGCCTTCGTGGAGACCCGGAGTGGTCCTCGGGTTTCTCATAAATGGACAATAGTTGTGTTGGCTGCCATAAAATCAACTTAATGGACTGACAACATAAATTACCATCAAACTCTGACGACATTCGTCCCTAGAAGACAGCTGAAGAATGCTTTTATATCAAAGCTGAAGAAAATGGATAACAATATGCTTTGCTCTATACCAGATCATAAATATTTTTAACAATTCTAAGTGGGGAATGAATTAATATTAGAAGCTACGATATGGTTTACTTGAGGCATTAAAAACAGCATCTAAGTAATATTAAAATGGCACTTGCTTTTTGAACTATTATATATCATCGTAACGCAATGGAGTGTGTGTGTGTGTGTGTGTGTGTGTGTGTGTGTGTGCGCGTGTGCGCGTGTGTATGCGTGTGTGCGTGTGTGTGTGTGTGTGTGTGTGTGTGTGTGTGTGTTCTAGGTAAGAAGGTTACATTTGCCCGGCACTGGGTATTTCCTTAAATCTAAATAACTACAAAGAGTACTGATGGCTTTCTGGTTTTATTTTATCTCTGTAGCCCACTCTGGACCCACAGAAAGATAGATTCTTGAGTTCTCCTGCTACCTGGGATAAATCATTAATTCACTTTCTCTATGGCTCAGTTTTTCCATTTGTAAAGTAAAACTGTTATTACAGAAGGATATTTTGAAGACACTGGAATTAATCCTGGCAGGAAGGTACTAAATAAACACCAAACTACTGGAGAATCGTATCAATACATTTATGAAAATAATGCACTCTGGACAATCAACTAACAGCTTTTACAAGTCAACGCGGTAAAAAAATATAACAGCAGCTGAACAAGGAAACTGGAATTTTGGGGGCATATTAAACATCACTGGCTGAATTTTCATTACTCATCTAATTATGCTTCCATCTTCTTACTTCAACATAGAGCTACAATTATTCTCCCAGGCATTTTTATAATAGTATTTATTATCTCGTGGAAATCAGGACTTCACTGTAGGTTTGCTAAAAGAAATGCTACAGTAAATAAAAGCAAGATGTTCCTGGAATCCAATGGCATCTGAGACCATGAATATTATGCATAATGTCAATGAACTCGATACACTTTGCAAACTATACAAGTTCCCAAACAGAATGTGAAGTTAGTAAGTTTTGTGTCTGTCTCCCGCATCTGGTCATCACCTCTGTCGTGCCTTTATTCTTTCCTTCTACCCCACTGTCACTTCTGTCTAGAACCTCATCACCTTAGAACTGAGTTATTGCAGTAGTTTCTCTGCTCCTGTTCTCTTTCTACCAATCCATCCTGCCTACCCCTGCCAAATGAATCTTTTTTAAAGCACTATTTTAATTATGTCATTCCTCTGCTCAAAATTGTCAATGAGTCCCCCTCCCCTGGGGGCCAGAGGCCAGTCTTTGTCTAGAATCAAAGCTTTGGGCTCTCTGGCCTCACCTGCTTTTCTAATCTTGTCTTTTCCAGTTCTCCTGCACAAGCCTGCAGGATAATAAATGCACCTGCTGCTTGGTTACTTTCACCGTAGGGCCTGCCTGGTGGGTACCATACATCCTCCCTGCCTAGCCCGTCGCCTTCCATCTGTGAGGCCTTTTTCACTACTTCAAGCCATAGTTAGCACCTCTAGTCATGAAACTGGAACAGTCTTTTTTTTTTTTGTATTAAAATGATTTATTTCACTGTTGTAATATGGCTGAACTTCAGTTTTCATTGTTTAACGGTTTCCACGTCTTTTCTCCCTAATTAATTTGTAAAGCTCTTTAAGGGTAGGGGTGTTTGTGTTATTATCTGCCAATCTCCCTAGCACGGAGTTTATGAAAATAGTTAGCAATCAGTAGACACTTGTTTAATGAATGAACGCAAAAATGCTGCTCTAGGCTTCTTGCAAGATTAGCATGAAAGCTATTCAGTTGTGTTTGTAACTTGTGGTATTCCAGAGCAGTAATTTATGCATGCGAGGCAGTTTTCCCGAACCTAATAAATCTGTTTTAATTTTTAAGTTCTTAGCGAAATTCTGGATTATGAAATATAAGCTGAGCGCATGAGATTTATAATGTTGAAATCTGACTTCAGTGTAAACTTGGGCACCATTACGATAAACACAAAGCAGTGCATATTCACAGAATTAATAATAATTTTCTGAAAGCTCCTTACAAACCGAAAGCTCAGTAATTTCTAAACAAAACTAAAATCAGTCTAAGAATAAACTCAGAGAAAAAAAAAAGATAAGCATGCAGCAGTCCAGAGTCTTTATTTTATGAATCAGAAATATACTTTAGCTTGTAATATTCTGCAGAAAGAATATGGATTTTGGAACTCATCAGGATGGTCCTGCCACTTGCTGGGTGTGCCATCTTGGGTCAGTAACTCAATGTCTTTGAACTTTAAAGTTCTCACAAGGCAAGTGAAAATATTAATATCCAATTTACTTCAAAAACCGGAGATGAATGAACCCCTTTGGAGCTGTTAATTAGGTTCATGAATTAAAGGGCACCCTGTGGCACCTACCTCAGTACATGGCACATTAATAAATGGTAGCTACTATTACTGTTTTTGTTTTACGACTTTTTCTTTTTCACTCCTTCCTTCCTATTGTTTATGGAGAAAAATGGCTTCCCTAATAGCTAAAAAGCATGAGCATAGGAGTCTAAAACATCTGGGTTTAAACTATGGCACTACCATTTACTAGTTTACTAATCTGTTTATTAATGAATCTGAGCCCCAATTGTGTAAGAGGATCTATGAAGAAAACAAAATCTTGCACGGACATTCTGAAGACTAAAAATGATCTATTTAAATTTTTTTTTTTAACGTTTATTTATTTTTGAGACAGGGAGAGACAGAGCATGAACAAGGGAGGGTCAGAGAGAGGGAGACACAGAACATGAAGTAGGCTCCAGGCTCTGAGCTGTCAGCAAAGAGCCCGACGCGGGGCTAGAACTCACGGACCGCAAGATCATGACCTGAGCAGAAGTCGGCCGCCCAACTGACTGAGCCACCCAGGCGCCCCTAAAAATGATCTATTTAAAAATGTCTAGCCTAAAACAAGTACTCTGTAACAGCAGGTATTATAATTTTTATGAATCTTCTGTCAGCTACTATTCTGTTCTGTATTAAAGAACCCATGTTCATGAATATTTTTTAAGTAAAAGTAGTAGGAAAATTTTCCTCCTTATATTTCAGTGCTTTGCAGAAAAACATAATTTAGTATTATAAAAATTATTCTTATAAATAATATTTGTGTAGTGACTTAGAGTTTACAAAATACCTTTACAATTTAGGACTATGCTCTAAAAATATTCCCCCATTTAGCCACTCATTGCTGTATTACTCCAATTATTATTCTGGCAATCCATTCTACCATCAAGACGTTTAATAATAAACAATAATGATAAACTACAAATATTAAGAAAGCTACTTAAAAAGTAAGTTAAATGTCTTATTGGCCTAGGTCTACATCTTTAGAAATAGTTGACAGTTGAAATTCGTCAGATGAAATTAAGCAATTGATCACAGATTCTCAATCTCAGCAGTAGAGGCCTCCTCTAGGCAGGCTTTAACAAGCACACTTACAGAGTGGTTTCTTTTCTTTCTTTCTTTTTTTTTTTTAAGACTACTTATTTTTTTAAATGTTTACTTGAGAGAGAACAAGCAAGCATGAGTGAGGGGTGGGGCACGCAGAGAGAGAGGGAGACAGAGAATCCCAAACAGGCTCCTCACTGTCGGTGCAGAGCCCGATGCAGGGCTCAATCTCACAATCTCACATGATCTCACTGTGAGATCATGACCTGAGCCAAAATCAAGAGTCTGACGCTTAACTGACTGAGCCACCCAGGTGCCCATAAAAGTGGTTTCTTACTTTCTCTTTGACTTCTTGAATATTGTTTAAAGTATCAGCAAGGTTGCTGCTGTCCTTCAGGTTAAAATACAATTAAAAAAAAAAATCTGGTAGGTGGTTTCTGGAACTTATCATGTAAACAAATGAAAAGACAGTGAGGCGCCTGGCTGGCTCAGTCAATGGAGCACGCAACTTAATCTCAGGGTTGTGAGTTTGAGCCCCGTGTTGCATGTGGAGATTACTTAAAAATAAAATCTTTAAAAAAAGAAAAGGACAAATATGGCCAATTTTTGTACATCTAAATACATGGATTAGGTCAGATGCTGAGGTTAATGACTTATTAGCTCAGTTGGAATGCAATTAAATGCTAAAGAATGGAAAGCACCTTACAGTTTATAAGACAGGGTTGTTTTTACTAGCATAGTAACTTAACTGAAGCACTTGCTTAAAACTCATCCAATACATTTACTTCCCTTAACGTTTACAAGGTCGAAACCAGACATCAGGTGCAACTTGAAGGTGCCATTAATTCCTATGGAAAACGTTTGAAGAGATTGTTTCAAGAAGCAGCAGGCTGGCGCCTATTAAGGCCCCTAGGCACACACATACTTTTAGAACCATGTGTTTAAGGACAGCATTACTCTTGATCCTTCCAATGAGTAGCTGGCCACACAATTATTCCTTGTACAAGGTACGAGCTCCATAGGCACAGTCCTCATTTACACTGTTTTATCCTAAATCCAGTCCTTGGCTTTAGTGATTATGGCCATTATATCTACATTTTAAAACATGATGTAACATACTTATGAGTAACTGCCACTTAGTAACTGATGCCTGCACAGCATTGGATCGATATCCGTACTAGAGCAGTCTTTTCTATATCCGCTTCCAAAATCCTGCAGAGGCATGGCATTTGCTTGGTTTTGGCCTTTGCTGTCTTTCATTGACTCTCCCTCCCTTCTATTACCTGCTAGGGGTATCAAACCCTTTGGGGCCTTCTAAACTGTTTCAGTGTTTATTTTTTCCAAACCCATTAACTATAACTTAATGTTTATAGCATCAATGATAATTCCAAAGCTATTTTACAAATAAAACGTTTTGATCTTCAGGGGCACCTGAGTGGCTCAGTCGGTTAAGTGTCTGACTTCGGCCTCAAGTCACGATCTCACAGTTCATGGGTGCGAGCCCCGTGTCGGGCTCTGTGCTGACAGCTCGGAGCCTGGAGCCTACTTCGGATTCTGTGTCTCCCTGTCTCTCTGCCCCTCCCCTGCTCATACTCTGTCTCCCTCTGTCTCTCAAAAATGAATAAACGTGTACAAGATAAATAAATAAATAAATAAATAAATAAATAAATAAATACATTTTAAAACATTTTGATCCTCGTGATAACATCACATGAGATGAGAAAACCAAGGCATGAGGAGATTATGGGACGTGCCTGAGTCACTTGTTTTGACAGAGTTCCTCCTTCCTGACTAAATGGAGGCTCAGTTCGTCCCCATTACTGCCTCGTCATTTGCTGGTCTTTGGGGGCGCCTGGATGGCTCAGTCGGTTAAGCAGCCGACTTCGGCTCAGGTCATGATCTCGCGGTCAGTGAGTTCAAGCCCCGCGTCGGGCTCTGTGCTGACAGCTCAGAGCCCGGAGCCTGTTTCAGATTCTGTTTCTCCCTCTCTCTTACCCTCCCCCGTTCATGCTCTGTCTCTCTCTGTCTCAAAAATAAATAAACATTAAAAAAAAAATTAAAAAAAAAAAAAAGAACTTAGAATAAGGTAAGTATGTTCAAAAATGTTAGTCCTTCTAATCCCATCTCTTGGGAAGTCTTCACCTAAAGGTAGTTCTTTCAGGTATACAGAGGATCTCTGAAGTTATTCTGTAATTCAGTGGTGGGCCGGGAGAGCAGAGTATATTTAACGTATCAGTAACAACATTGCATTGAACCAAGGATTTATCCATCATCTACTATATCCTAGCTCAGTACTAAGTGCTACAGATACACAAACGGACTGGCTGCAGCCAAGGAATGTTGGCAGCGACACGAACCAGACTTGATGATTTCCTAGAAAATAAAGATATTCCAAGAGGGGCTGGTCTGCCAAGTTTAACGGGACTTCTTGAAAATTCTCCCAAATAACTTCAAATAGAATAAAATGATTTGAAAACTTCTACTTTTTATACTTTCCTCTTGAATGGCACATTCTGCCAAACCCCAAAGTGTTATTTTTGTAGAGAGTGGTACTGTATCCAGACCATATTATGACAGGGGGTGAGGAAGGAAATGTGGAAGAACCAATCTCAAGGGGACCTAGGAATGTAAGTTTTACAAACGTGCGAGGTGTTTCCACTTTGTTTCTAGGACTCGAGTCACATAGGTTAAAAACCCTGTGGCAAAACTACCCATTTGGTATTTTCTCTACCCTTCTCCTGCAGTGCCTGGGAACAGAAATACTTGCTGAGCTGAATTTCAGCCTCTAAGTCAAACTAAACAGACCAAAAAAAAAAAAAAAAAAAAAAAAAAGAAGGCAAGTACCATCCCACCGCATTTGGATTAGCCCATAAGAAAAGTATTTACAGTCAACTAAAACTTTTCACGTTGAGAAGATCTTTCAAGGTCACGTCTAGTGAAATCTCAGTATAATTTGGTTTAAACTCTACATTTCATTTTTAGCAGCAGTAACTAGGGTGTGAGGCAACGTGCAATGTGTGAAAATGTGCAGAGTGAAATAGCCCAGGATTTAAGGTCAGACATATTGGTTGTCATTCTCCCTCTTCCTGTGATTTTAGGCAATGGCCTGGCGTCTCAGGGCCATGGCTTTCCTCTTTTTAGAATGGGAATGATGTGTTATTATAACATTATTGAAAAAATTAATTGAGATGGACTATTCCATGTATACACAGTACTACACAGGTTGACAGTTTTTGAGTGTGATTCAATATGGATTACACTATTCTAAGCACTTTTTCTTTCGCTGATTTAAACTTTACCATAACTCAAGGGGATGGATATATTATCATACCCATTTTAGAGATAAGGAAATTAAGGCACAGAAACCTTGCCATGGTTGGGGTGCCTGGGTGGCTCAGTCAGTTAAGCATCTGACTTCTACTCCGGTCATGATCTCATGGTTCTTGAGTTTGAGCCCCGTATCGGGCTTTCTGCTGTCAACACGGAGCCTGCTTTGGATCCTCTCTTTCCCTCTCTCTCTGCTTCTCCCCCACTTACTCTCTCTCTCTCTCTCTCTCTCTCAGAAATAAACATTAAAAAAACAGAACCCTTGCCATGGTCAGTTACTAGCTGGCTGAGCAGGAACTCAAACTCAAACTCTGGCAGTCTAACTCCAGAGTCTGTGTTCTTAACCATCTCACTTTGTCCCCTTGTTTGTCATGGCAGCTCATGACATGCCCACTTCTCCTCACCCTGGATTCTGGTAAAAAAAAAAAAAAAAAAAAACAACAGTTCCCACCTTTCCAGAAATAAATAGGCACACTGAGGACACAGGGCACACGCATTAGGAGAGACAAAGTAATACACGGTACAAGCTGTCAAATGTCAGAGAGGGGGTATAACCCCAAGTTCTATGGCAGTTTGGAAGGAAGGACATAATTGGGATGGAAAATCAGCACAATTTTGTAATGGAGGTGAAGGTTGACTTAGGTCTTGGAGGAAAATCAGAACTGAAACCAGCAAGGAGGATTTGGGGAAGGTTTTTCAGATAATCAGAAGGCTTTCTGTGTTTGGGCAATAAGGCTCGGTGTCAGTGGGGAAGGTTTCTCTACAGGAATTCTGAGACTGGGGAACAGGAGGCAGTTTAAAGTCATTTTGTAGAACGTTTGAAAAGCCGGGAGAGGAGGGAGGATCTCCTGTGGGAGAGCCACCAAGGGTGTCTGGGTGCACATGCATGGTGTCACTCCAAGTAGTGCTTTCAAAAGGCTGAGGAGATTGCAGATGGATAACACACGGGGTAGGGGTACGGAAAGTTCGAGAACGGAGAGCACAGAAGTCTTCAGCGCACATACCTACATTCAGACACTTCTCAATGATCCAGCGATGCTTATCTGGTTGGTGGACATTCCATGGTGTCTTCTCACCTACTGTCTGTCCTTTTGGTTTGTTCCCTGCTTGATGGCACCTGGGGGTGGAGACACAGACGAGTGATTTCCCAGTTAGTCTTTTATTTTGTTGTAGTATTTGTTTGTTTGTTTGTTTAATTTCTGCTCCTTAGTAGCTGTGGTTAAAAATGTGCTAAGAAGAAGAAGAGGTGTAGTTTGGATGATCAGACCGTTTCTTTCCTTCTTTTTTAAAAATGATACCTTCGGTTCTTTATGAAACAATTTGCTGATGAACAGCAGCAGGGCTCATATTTGAGCCTAACCCTGGGAGAGGTCATTGTCAATTCCCTTTGATTAGAGATGGTCTCACAAACTGGGGGCCACCCAACATGCCTTTTCAGATAATGTTCCTGCAGCAGAACCTTGCTTCTGATCTGGCTGCTGAGGTTTTTTAGGTGAGAGAGGTTCAGCGTACGCTTCTTTTTTTTTTTTTAATTTTTTTAAAATTTATTTTATTTTTGAGACAGAGAGAGACAGAGCATGAACGGGGGAGGGTCAGAGAGAGGGAGACACAGAATCTGAAACAGGCTCCAGGCTCTGAGCTGTCAGCACAGAGCCCGACGCGGGGCTCGAACTCACGGACCGTGAGATCATGACGTGAGCCGAAGTCGGACACTTAACCGACTGAGCCACCCAGGCGCCCCAACGTAGTATGCTTCTTAAGACTGCTACCCATGGTGTATCTCCAGACTGGCTTTTACCACCAACATGATGATTATTCATATCGATCACTTTCACCTTTGCAGCTACTTGAAGATATTAGGCAATTGTTGCTTCCTCCTAAGTTGAATAGAGAATACCAGGCGACCTGAGTAATTCTCTAGCTAATTCTCTAGCTGCAGAGTGCATGCTTGGCTCTAGAACTAAAGTGCTGTATTTAAGAGATTAGAAGAAGAAGAAGAAGAAGAAGAAGAAGAAGAAGGAGGAGGAGGAGGAGGAGGAGGAGGAGGAGGAGGAGGAGGAGGAGGAGAAGAAAGAGATGAGAAAACGAAACAGACTGCAATGAAAACAGGTTGTCAGTGCCAAACTCTTTTTGTTAAAGTAATATTTCCTTGTTTTTCCAGGCTATTATAAGAGTGTATATAACATCTAAAGAGATTGTAGGAGCCCAGTCCCAGTACATCATTCTTACTAATGTTTATTTGCAAATAGTAGACATGAAGATTAGTGTTGTCCAAAATGGCTAGAATATTCATCTTTACCTGGGTCCCTTGTAGGCAAATGTATTTAGGGTGCAACACACACACACACACACACACACACACACACACACACACACACTTTTTCAAGAAGACGAAAAGACCTTAAAATTGTATACATTTGGCTAATAGCCAGCTACCGAATCTCTTGTATTCTCTTCTCTGATTAACACACTTTCATGCATCTTTTTTCTAGTTCTTCTGCTAGAATCCTTGCTTGCTCTTCACCTCACAATCCCATCATCGGCCAAACAGTCCTAGAGAAACCAGAGAGCTGGTAGAAAAAAGTACATTCGGTTACTTCAGAACATGGCACACATCAATAGTGTCCACTTATTAGCCAGAAAACTGGATTCCGTTGCTTCTGAGAACTTCTCACATGCTCACAGGCCTGCTGACCTCAACAGAAGACAAAACAAAACAAAGCCTCCACCACAGAAACTAGAATTATTTCCAAAGTTCTCAAATAAACAGAAATCACTGTAATTATGAATAATTAAAATGCTAAACTCAAGAGGGCACTCAACATTCGTTACACTGCAGAACTCATCCCCTAAGGGTGGTGCCTTCAATTAGCTCAGTTTTTGCAACAGAAGAAAAATGTGACAATCAGTAATTGCAGGTATTTAAGCACAAGGAACAAAACAAGCCAACTTGCCTTTAAATCACTCCTTCTCAGCCAGCAGAGGCATTGCTCTCTTTCAGATTCTCAATGTCTATACTAATTCCAGAATACAGAAAAGCAATTGATCGCAGGACAGCGGAAAAGCATACCGCCCTCAGAAGGTTAAGTCGATGCGCTTCATCTTTATCTGCTATTTGGAGTACGCAGGAGGCATGATATAACGATTTTCAAAGGTATTTTGTAAAATGTATCAATATATTTACACAATCTAAAAATGTTTATTAAGATCTACCACGTGTCAGGGTTTATGCTAAGTGACGGTGACGTTGCGCCATTAAAAAGTAGCCACTGTTTTTTTCTTTAAACATACACAAATTACTATAGACAAATTTGAACATAGCAAGATATTTTTATGTTCTTACAAATATAAAGTTTGGAGTATATAGCTACTATATATAAAATGAAACTTTTTAAAGCATTACTTCTCATTATTCTTGAATTGTAATACATTATTATTTTCATTAAAAAATTAAATCACAAATTA
Source organism: Panthera leo (assembly GCF_018350215.1). NCBI lineage: Eukaryota > Metazoa > Chordata > Mammalia > Carnivora > Felidae > Panthera > Panthera leo. The sequence goes on from NC_056683.1 coordinate 102,263,310, forward strand.
TTCAGATTTTTCTTCCTCAGAGCCTCCTCTATTAAAAGTATAATTTTTTTCTGCAGCGCCTGGGTGGCTCTGTCGGTTAAGCGTCCGACTTCAGCTCATGATCTCACAGTTTGTGGGTTCGAGTCCCACATTGGACTCTGTACTGACACCTCAGAGCCTGGAACCTGCTTGGGATTCTGTGTTTCCTTCTCTCTCTGCTCCCCCTCCACCCCCCAATCATGCTTTGTCTCTGTCTCTCAGAAATTAATAAATGTTAAAAAATTTTTTGATACAATTTTTTCTTACAAAATATATCCATTTTTTTGCGGTAACAAATGCCATTGCAGATATTATGTTTTTTCTTAGATGTTTATAGGACTAAAATATAAGTCAAGCTGGAAATGGTTTAGCAAATAGTAACTACAGTTTTGAATCTAAGAGACTGTAGCAAAGTAAAATTTTTTTTTTTTCTTTTGCTTGGATTCAATTTCAAACAGACAACGACTCAAGAAAGGGTTACCTTTTACTAGCTGCCACTTTGGGGAGATGCATTTTGTCTTTCGTTTAAGTAGAGGAAAGAATTCATTAGAAATGTGGTGCAAGTAAGTTTCAGAATGATAAATCTCAAGTTACCAATTCCACTTTTAATGATTAGTTGCCTGAGTCTTGTATTTAATTAAAATGGTTATTTTAAATGCTTATATTTAATTCACACATAATTAGCTAAACCTCAGTGTTACTGCTTCATCCATTTTGAAATTAATTAATTTATAAAATAGCTCAAAAAGTGCTGTACAAATTGAATATTAAGATAAATCAGGATTCGTTTGCATCGTTTGTTGGTTTCGGTTGTAACTGCTAGTGAGCCATTTATATTAGGGTATTGAGGATGACTACTATGTAGGAGAATCCACGATTGATAGGTCATTGGCGTTACCTTTGTGCAGATGATAAGCACTTTCACCTCTTAGGTAATAATAGCCTATAGTCGAGGATACGAGTGTCTTAACTTAAAAAGGGATCTAAATTTTATAAATGACTTTTGGCTTTAATACATTTAGGAGAAACCACTGTGTTTAGCAAATGATTCAAAAGTGTGTTAACGATCTGTGTAAAAAAAAAAAAAAAGAAAAGAAAACCTTCTTTGAGTCAGTCTGATATTGTAACCAGAAAGTGTTTTCAAGGAAATGTTCTGATTTTAACTTCTGTTTAAACACACCACATGATTTATATACCTAGGAACCAAGAGAACAGGTGGTAACGTAGAACAGTTTTTCCCGGCTCCAAGAATATGAGGGAATTTTAGCCACCCACAATAACTATCGAGCTGGGTTTCCTGGTGAAGTGAGAAACTACATCCATGAATATTCTCCTCTGGGGTGTGGTTGCTGGAAACACTGCTAAACTGTGCAAAATCCATTAATGATATCGCTACAGTTTATTAGTTACTCCATACGTGTCGGCACTGGCTTAGCTTAAATGCCTCACGAGGCGGTATCATCAGGCCCCTTTTACAGGTGAACAAAGTGAGGCTTGGGGAGTCTAAGGCACTGCCAAGGGCAGCGTAATCAGTAGAGATGGAGGCAGGACGCAAAACTTCACGCTGTAGCTCTGCACCTCACTGTCCCGACTTGCCATCGCAGAGCTCTAAGGAAGGCATCTTCAGTTGCTCATAACAGTATACACAGAATTTTCTAGTATTTTATTAAAACCTGGACCTCCTACTCTCCAATGAACCCTTCCGGCGGGGGCATCTGTTCCTGCCATGCTCTGATACGAGCTCAAACCTTTTGCGTCTCCTTCCACCCTTGAGGAATTTTCATTCTGAGCAGGCTCAGCTTACATGTGAAATGAAGTTGTGCAGAATATTTCTCTTCTTTTCACGCTAGTACTATTAGGGGGCATTCCAGGATGCCTTCAAGCTATACCGTATCTCAATTACCTCAACTGCCATCTGTTTCTATTTCTTTCAGCCCTTCTCCCTGGTACCCTAAACAATGAACGATAGTCCCACTCAAGAGCTAGACTTAGTGTATTTCTCCGCCAAGGACGTGCGTTAACATAGACAGCCATCCCTGCTCTTTAGATAAGATGATACGAGGTTGTGATCAAAGCCAATTATCTATTGATTTTCAGTTTAACATTCCAACTATCACCCATTATCTGACTTGCGGAAATCGTCAGAAGATCCAAAGAAGGGGCTCCGTCACCAATCAATCATAAGGGGGAAGTACTATTTGAGACATGAGTAGGGGTAAACGTATAGGCGTGTCTGCTTGGTTAATCTTGCTAAGGCCTTTAAAAAAAATTTTTTTTTTTTTTAACCTTTGTTTTATTTTTGAGACAGAGAGAGACAGAGCATGAATGGGGGAGGGTCAGAGAGAGGGAGATACAGAATCTGAAACAGGCTCCAGGCTCCGAGCTGTGAGCACAGAGCCCGACGCGGGGCTCGAACTCACGGACCGCGAGATCATGACCTGAGCCGAAGTCGGACGCTTAACCGATTGAGCCACCCAGGCGCCCCACTAAGGCCTTTAAATACCATCTGTTTTCCATTCATTCCTGGCTACCATCTTCCCTAGGTTAAAAGATTTTAAAATGACTGGGGGGTGAAAAAAACCTTGAAAAGGAGTGTGAGATTTTAATTCTGTATTTCATCTGCCAAACAGTGAACTACAGTTAGCCTCAGCGAGTGTTCCTAATAGATAAGGGAATTGTTGCTTCACATATAATTACATAGAGTCTAACGGTAGACATAGCCAACCATATCATCTTCATGCCATTAGAAGTGCTAGGAAGTCTGAAAAGAATCCATTTCGAGGAGGGTCTAAGCTACTTTTATTTTACTTCAAACCAGGGTTATCATGGAATAAAACTGATAATTCTTTGGAGGAACCGTTTTTTGGAATGTGAAAAAAAAAAAAGTATGAAAGGGGAAATGAAACTGACAGTCGTGACTGGCAGTAGGTTCAGGCATTATGTGTTCTTTTGTGTTTGCTTTGGAATGTTAAACAGGTCGGGTTCTTTTCAAAAGAAAACATTTTATTCAGAACATTCTCCCATGAAAGCCCTCTTTGACAAAGTGTCATTTTTTGATATATTAGTACATGTCTGCCCACATTTTACATTCAAAAAAGTCAAGCAATGTTTTAACAACTTTTGACAAGCGCAGGGAATTAAACTTGCACAGAATCAACTCTAGGTGTGATGCTATAAGCTGTTATATTTGCCATTTTGTACTTCTTCATGGCAGACCACAGCATTTTTAAACATACTAATTTCTGGTTGCAAAAACGTGGGGAAATTCAAGATGAGTAGTTAGAATAGGAAACATTTAATTCAGCAACAAAATGTTTTAGGCATAGAACTCTAAGATGTGTTGAGGAAAAGAGCTACGGCAACAGTATTCGGCGAATTGTAAATATGTAACAGGAACCAAGTCAAAGAATTTTCTAGAAAACTAGCTAAGGAATCCTAAGAGATTTAGCTACCTCTGAATTATAAGTTCCCTACTAAGTCATAAATTTCAAAATCAAATCATCCTCCGTTTTTTGCCAATGCAGGCCCTGCCTACTGAAAACCTCAGTTGCACACCCAAGGGTACCTCGAGGCAATAAACTGCCCTTCATCCTGTGTCCCTCGGATTGGGACCCTGCGCGACTGCTCTCTAGCCTCTTCTGTCTCTACTCCACCCTGCGCCTGCTCATTCATTCCTCTAGAGCCTTTTCCATTTCCCTGCACAGGCCAGATTCTCTTTTGCCTAGATCACTATCCCAGTCAACTCAGCTAATTTCTCTTCTTTTAAATCTCAGCTTAGATGTCACCTTCCTCCAGAAGACTCTTCTGACAATTCGCTCTCTCGGCATCCTTTCTCTAGATCCTGTAGAACCCTCTTCTCTCCAATCTGAGTCCCTGTGATACAGGAGTGTCACTGCCTCCTTACTTGTCAGTATCGTCAACAGACCATAAGTTCCATGTCAGTCTTGTTTACTGTTAAATCTCCACTGCTTAGACAAGTGTTTGGAATATTCTAGATGCTCTCAAACCCTTTGTTAAACAGATTAATGAATTATTTGAGCGAAAAGTTCCTATGTGACCAATACATATATTTTTTTTTCCTCTTGGTGATAACACACGTTGTTAAATATAACTACTTTAAAAGATATATTCATTTACTTGCGTTGGCATGTGTTACCATTAATGTTCCCATTTTACTATTTCATCTAGCTGGAATGACAAGTTTCACATTTTGGCTCAAGGGTTTCTCATAACATTTCTCCCTACACAGAAAGTCCAAGGTGGGTAATAGGAGCCACTCAAGAAGGGTAAGATCTGGAATGCCATGCTTGGTTTTGAGTTTAAGATACAGAATTCTAATGGCAAACATGAGGGTAGATTGAAAGGGGACAGAAAGGATTTATGGAGAGTAATGAATGACCTCTGAAAGAACTGAAGGTCTTGCTTTATATCGCTGTGTCATTATGAGCCGGTAACTTCTCGGGGGATGCTGTGCCTGGAAAAGGAGAACGGTGGAAACCAGTACCTATTAGTGAGTCAGGCGGAATGGAGCTGGAGAAGAGGGCATCTTATGAATATTGTTATTAGATAATCGAGAGCTGTAATAATCAATATTCTCTTGAAAGGACCTTAAATCTAATGAAGGAGCTGTGGATAACTAAATTATGATTATGACAAATTCAGGGAATTGGTTCAGGGTTCTTTGCATCCAAAATTCAAATAAGTAATCAAAGTGAAATTGCATTAGCTGACCTCCTCAAACCACCTCTAAATACAGGAGGCATTTATTAAGAATACCCCAACCAAATAACAGCACGACATAAGTGCCTCCATATTTCACAAATGCCTTTGGCTAACGGGGAGGGTGGATGGAGTTGGGTGTGGGAGGGCGGGTATGAGGGGAAGGACACAGAAGGAAGAGAAGGAGTTCTTGCAAAGAGATAAGTGGAACTCTTACTTTTAAAATGGCCATAGCAGTTCTTTTCTTAAGTCAAGATTAAAAATATGATGAACTTATGGAATGCTACCTTCCACAGCAAAAGTTACATAAAACAATTTTTATTCCTACATAAATTACTTAACACGGGTGTCACGGGTTTTACAGAATAACATCGGCACCTATGGACCATCATATATAAAAGAGATCCTTTCTCCGTATTTTTTAGCCTTCAGCTTGCAGTATTTGTCTCTTTAGTAAGTTCTTATTTCTTACTTTGAAATATATTCAAATATATTGAAATAGTTCACCAGGAGCACAGGTGGAATTGTTTCCCTTGGCTCTCTGCTGGGCTTCCTGGGGCCATCATGTGGACGGTAGCAGAAAACAATTTCAAGGACAATAACAGTGATGAATAAATTAAAGTACAGTGTATATAGTCCCCATCAAAGAAGTAAAATTGTTTTACTGAATTGTATTTTCATCTCAAGGACTGTTTCCCCCCACCTTCACCTCTTTCCAAAACGCTTCTTTACAGCAATTCTCATTTCAAAAGGGTGCTTCAAAATTGATTCTGAGGAATTTAAGTTCTCCACACTCTTTTCTGGCAATATGCTTTTTATCAGATCAGCAAAAACAATGCGAAAACACCTGTCACAGTAATTTCAAATGTCTGTCATCTACCAAATTATCCATAAATGATCTACGGTTGCAGTGTGGTCCTTGAATGAAGGACATTTTCAAGAAAGACAAACCAACGTTGTTGAAAATATAAATGGGTACATTGCAAGAAAAAACACTTGTAGCGTTTGTGGAAACTTACAGCTTTCATTTTTATCTTTAATCAGAACCAAGAGGACATTTCTGAAAGAACTAATTTTGCTTCTCATTCACACAGAGCATTATATACATGCACGCCTACTCTCAGGTATAGACATCGTTCAGCTAAACTCCATAGGGCTGTGGCTGGAAATGGAGTCAGATTGGCAACAAAGCACTTCTTGAATGCCTACCTGGGGTAAATGGTAAAAAATGTAGACCTTACCTGCCCCCTACCCCCCCAAAAAGCAAAGAAAGGTATAATTGTTGAATATGGACAGGCTTTTTAAAAAACATAGAGAAAGGCTCTGGGTTATAAATCTATTTTTTTTCAACTTTTTTTATTTTTTTATTTTTTTATTTTTGGGACAGAGAGAGACAGAGCATGAACGGGGGAGGGGCAGAGAGAGAGGGAGACACAGAATCGGAAACAGGCTCCAGGCTCCGAGCCATCAGCCCAGAGCCTGACGCGGGGCTCGAACTCACGGACCGCGAGATCGTGACCTGGCTGAAGTCGGACGCTTAACCGACTGCGCCACCCAGGCGCCCCTATAAATCTATTTTTATTTCTACGTGCCAATTCTTTAACTTACGTGCTACCCCCTCTCAAGAACTGGTGTGCTCCAAGATGATTCTATTGTGCAGCCAGAGCTGAGAATCTTGGTCTCATGCCTTCTGCTCGACAATGTGGCGACAAACCCCCTTCCCATTTTTCGTTCCAGTCATCTGTGCACATCTGCCTTCTCACAGCCAAGTAGGCCCTATACCATGGCTTGAAGGTTCTATCTTCCTATCCCATCGTGCCTTCTGTGCTCAGAACCATAATGCAAATCTACTGTGGTCTGAATGGGAAGCATTACACATTTTAACATCCAGACTTAAAGAAACAAGTATAGATCAAAACCGTGTTTACATTCATTATCTAAAAAAAAAAATCACAATTGAAATAGCTGAGTCTTTTGAAATGGTGTTGCAATTTTATAGGAAATAATATGGCATGAAAGGCAATGGAAAAACATACCCTTTTACTCTTTTAGATTCAGTATGTTTCAGACTTAAACCAATGGGAACATAATGACAGTGTATTATAATCACTCCAATATCCTTAAAGGTCTGACATTTTTAAAGAGTGTATATAGTATTCAGGTGGGGCTCCAATGAATGTAACCATCCTGCTGCTGTTTTGTAAAGTGGTAGCCTGGCTAAGGGCAGCAATAAAGAACACTCTTAAATGTGACTTATTTCTAACTAGGGTGACACATTATAGTACTCTTTGTCAGCACTTTATTGCTTTCACAAGAATAAAAACAAATACTGAGGTCTTTATTCTGAAATCCACTTCTAGAGTTTATCTGACTAACAAAGGACTTAGTCCTGTGAAAGGGGTTCTAGTTATAAAAGAATTTCCCTTTGGAAGAGTTTATTTGCTATTTGAAAGGCTATCTTTATTTGGCACTATTCATTTATTAATTAGAGGCAACAAACTCTAAAATCCTACCTTTCCATGATCTATGTGATAAACCAGAAGAAGGAGACTTCCTAAAATAGCAATACTTTTCGGTAGTGGGCAAAACTGTACATGTATGCATTTACATGGGAAGAAAAGAAATCCCAAATTTGTTTAAACATGAAAAGAATTTTCGACTCAGTCCAATTATTTTCAGCATTGTTCCTAGTGGTTATTTATTTACTACAATTGGGTATTCACTGGAGTTTTGCAAAAACACTCGTACTTTTCCCTTTCTTTTATTTAGGCATAAAATGATGAGCAGCTGATCTCAGTACTTCCCTAAGCTCTTTTGATTTTGGATTGTAAATATGTGAACTCAGGTTGCCACAAAAGAATAAAGGAGAATAAGACACATTTCCAAAGCAACAAAGGAACAACTTGTTTTACTACACTGTTACTGCAGAGAAGCATCTTGGAGAATGGGTTTTTGTTTATTTACTTATTTTTTATTTATTTTGAGTGAGTGAGAGAGAGAGAGAGAGAGAGAGAGAGAAAGTGAGTGGGGGAGGGGCAGAGAGGGAGAGAGAGGCAGAGAGAGAATCCCAAGCAGGCTCTCTGGGCTGTCAATGCAGAGTCCAATGAGGGGCTCGAACTTATGAACCTGGAGATCATGACCTGAGCCACAATCAAGAGTCAGATGCTTAACCAACTGAGCCACTCAGGTGCCCCGAGAATGGGTTTTTAGATACAAAAAAAATGGTTTATTTATTTATTTATTTTATTATTATTATTATTTTTTTAATCTTTATTTATTTTTGAGAAAGAGAGAGAGACAGCGTGTGAGCAGGGGAGGAGCAGAGAGAGAAAGGGAGACACAGAATCCGAAGCAGGCTCCAGGCTCTGAGCTGTCAGCACAGAGCCTGACGCGGGGCTCGAACTCATGAACTGTGAGATCATGACCTGAGCCGAAGTCAGACATTCAACCAACTGAGCCACCCAGGTGCCCCCCAAAAATGGTTTATTTATCATAATCAAATCTATTTTCCGATTAGCTCTGCATATGGATGACAAAAGAGTGAAACACCCACAAATAAATGGTAAATGGTACCAAATAAAACAAAATCTACTCTGCAAGTATTTATGCAGCAAAGTCCACATGTTTTAGCTTGCCTTCTGAATCGAGAGGGAAAGATGAATGGAAAAGGTAGATCGCACATACACCCCAACAATGGGAGGTTCCCCAAACTGTCTTACACAGACTTCCACAAACATTAAGAAAGGGAGCTGTCAGCATGAAGGAGCCCCTTTCAGAAAGTATCATTGCAAAGCTTTAATTTCCCAAACTGTTTTAAAATATGTTTTCCTTTTTGCCAAGCTAAAATTTCTTAGAAACAAGATTCAGGAAAGCAAATGAAACATTATGGGACAATGGATAGATCAAAGTATACTTCTTTCTGGTACAAGAACACCGTGTTTATATAAAGCCTGTCTTTTTTGAGGGAAGAGAGAAGGAGAAGAAAAGCTTTTAGAGAATGAGGGTGATGATAGCTTTCTACAAGATGCCGTGTCGAACAAGAGTCCTTCATGTGGTTTTGAAAAAGAAATTAGCAATATTTATCACATGTGTGACAAGCTATTTGGCAACATACATTTTGTCTCTTTTTACATGTATTAAGCCATTCCCAGGGACAGTGTGAGTTGCCCAGAACAAGACCTTTTTGCACATGGGACATGGCTGGGGACTCAGGAGCCTGCCAACTTCAGGTTCTGGCCATTAGACTCATTAACTCTCTAGAATGTAAGCACCATGAAGGTAGATTTTTTTTGTCCCTCACTGCTCTTTCTCTGGCACCTATAATATTGCCTGGAAGATAGTAAGTATGCAGTAAATATCTGGAGTAGGAACACATGAATACAGACCAGTTTAGACCCCCAAATTCTCGGACTTTGGCTACTATATGTGGTTACCAATTCAAAGAGATGTGAGTTAGCCTGGGCCAGACACTGCTAGATACTAATCATCTAATTCTCACAATGGCTATGTGATAAAGGCATTATTATCCCCACTGTAGGATTAGTGGTGAAGTCCTAGAGTGAGAATGAGGTAGTTACACAACTTACTTAAAGTCCTGCAACTTGTGGATGGTAGAGGAAAAAAAAAAAAAGTTTTGAACTAGTTAAGTTCAAAGCCGAAGCTCTTACTCACTATGCCAAATCTTGGTTCAGTGCCTCTTGGTCGGAGACTCTGCTCCATGCACAGCCCCTGTCTTGTCTTTATTCTGTTCCCTGGTCTTATCTAAACTCTGCCCTGACTCTGGTCTGGGATCCTGCACTGTACCTGATGCACGCTTTGCTTCAACATTCCAATCTCTCTGGTACGCTTTTGTGGTGTTGTCTTAGTCAGCTCGGGCTGCCACAACAAAATCTCATAGACTGAGTGGCTTAACAAGTTATCTCACAGTTGTGGATGCTGCAAGTCTGAGGTCATGATGGCAGAACAGTCAGGTCCTGGTGAGACCTCTCTTCCTGGCTTGTAGAGGGTTGCCTTCTTACCGTGTACTCACGTGGTCTTTCCTGGGTGTGTGTACGTGGAGAGAGAGAGAGATCTTTCTTGCTCTTCTTGTAAGGCCACCAATCCTATTGGATTAGGACCCTCATCCTTATAACATCATTTAACCTTACTTAACTCGTGAAAGTTCTATCTTCAGATACTGTCACACTGGGGGCAAATTGTGAATTTGTAGAGGATACAATCCAGTCCATAGCAAGTGCCCTGAGCTAAACTATCTGGGACAGTAACAAACAAATACATTTCATTTCCTTACTTGCAATCACAGGATTCACTCTCCCACTTACAGAAATAACTTTTCTGTCACCTTTTCTGTTCTTGCCATATTTGCCTCAGTAATCTAGAGATTAAGTATGCATATCTCAGTCAAATATGTATTGGATTTGAAGAACTGTTCAAATTCAAGTTATCCTGCTGATGCAATCTTCCAACAATAATCCTTCGGGGGCTCCTTGAACTTTCCAGAGCCTTCTAGAGCATTACAGACGAAAACACAGATGAGGGATCATACACCTGAGTGCTAACCTTCCTTCTAACTGATTGACAAAGAGAACATGGTAAAATTCTCAAATATATATATATATTTTAAAATTATTGTCCAAGTGTACCCAATCATAGGTACTTCCTGATTCCCAAAGGGAAATTTCATAGATATCATGCGGTCCAGTTGATCATTTCTAATGGTCATCACATCGATGTGCTACTTCCCTATATATCATTGAGAATCTCTGTTCTGAATGGACAGTGATCACAGGGTCAATACAACCGTAAACTATCCTTTGGGACACCCTGAGTATTTCTTGGAATTTTCCAATCAGATCTTAGAATCAGAAATCATATCCGGGCCTAATTATTACAAAGCTTCCTTACCGAATGAAAGAAAAAAAATTAAGCCTACAACAGTCTCTCTTTGATAACCATAGTCTTGTTCTCTGAACTTGTAGTAAGCTTCTACTTGGCGGGCAGTGATAGTGAATCCTGTATTAGAGTACAAGTATGTGATATCACGATCCACACCAAGATTTCAAAATGCTGTTGTAGATTTGACTAGTGTAGACATGACTAAAATGTCAGGGTTCTGGTGCAGCCATGTGAACATTTTAAAAAAGAGCTTTCTTTTGGTGAAAATGGATCTCCTGACTCTGATCGTTCTTTTTTTCAGGGAACTCCAGGGTCTGATTATGTGTGTGTGTGTGTGTGTGTGTGTGTGTGTGTGCATGTTGTGCACATGTTGTCTTGAATTATAAGGTTCCTCTGGAGGGGAGATACTTTTTTATATGTTTCATTAACATAATTAAAATTTAAGATACATAGTATGTTTTCTACATATGATCAGCTACAGTAAATGCAAAGCCATTATTTAAGACAATGAGAACGCGTTCAAGTCATATATATTGCAGTTTTTATAGGCATTTCTTGGAACTATTGTAACAAGTTATCGCCATTAGATTTTCACCTCATTACTGATGAATATAAAGTTTACATTTTTTATTTTACAAAGAAGAGATTGATCATCCCTAAGCTGCTATCAGGTACTAAATTTAGACAATAATGAAAAATTCAAATAGAGAAAGTAATTATTTTTTGTAATGTTTTCTTTCATCATTGAACAAAGAATATGAAGTTTTCTGTTGTTGGGCAACACTATGATAATTAGTTTCATTTAATTTCAGCTTCTCTAACAGGTCAATCTATATGTTTTTCTATAATTGTAGAGAAGAGTTCTAGATAAGGTACTTGGAGATCCGAATTCTTGCTTTGGCTCTGGAATTAAGTGGGTTTTGAGACCTGGGGCAGACTGCTAAACCTTCTGGGGCCTGAGTCTTCCTGGCTGCAAAAGGAGAGGATAAAGTTAAGAACAGATGAGCTCTGATGTCCTAATAGGTTCTCCTGGTCGGTGAACCCAGGTGGTTATTTCCATTACTAGGGTCCTAAAGTTAACCTCCATGAACAGAGCAACTAGGGAAGGTTATTCCAGGCGAATATGATCCTTCACATGGTAACAGTGGCTGACCTTGCCATTATTAAATAGAGCGCTCCAGGTAGCATCTCACAGTTAGTTACCCCAGCCCAACAGAAGCCACATTTGATGGTTCCCTACTCTTCTCTGAAGTTCATTACTCATAATGATCTTTCACCAACTACTGGGGTTGGTACCTTCCTCATTAAGAATGGGCGCCTTCTCATTCTTTCAGTGTTCACACAAGATTAAACAAGACATTTCAGTCACAGCATTTCGCACAACTGGTAGTTATAGTTACATATCTATGTAATAATTATATCATATCCCTCTTTAGGCTGTAAATCCCAAGAAAATTCTACGACTAGCCTTTTTTTTTTTTTTTTAATTTGCTCTTTATTTTTTCAAGGTAACAATGAACCTATCTTAAAGAGGCCACTTTATGGGGCTTGTTAGGGAAAACAGCTGCTCCTTGCACACTCCAATGCCATTTTCATCTCCCCTGAAACAACTACTTTCAATTCTTCCAGCTGAATATTTTGGCATTTTTGACTATTTTTGTAAATATCATGCTCATATTACTTTCTCTCGAGTTTTCAGTTTTAGACATTGAATACTGAGTTCCCTCTTGGAAGAGAAGTTCCCCCTTCACACTCCCCTGCTAGCTACGCTTACTACACAAACTCTTAACACATGAAGTCTGTCTGTGAGCCCATTCTCCCAACACAGACCAACGGTGATTGTTATGAGAATTACCAATGAATCGTTATTATGTATTATTATATATTCTCAGCTGAGTCATGGAGTATACAATTTTCGTGCCCGCCATTTGCACTAATCCCCACTCTGAGTTCATAATTATCTTGTTCAGTTGGTTTCAAATAATTTATCACTCTTTCAATCCTCTTTTCTAGTTGTTTAAATCTCTCCATATGTTTAAATATATTAGGTTTTCTGTAAATTTTCCTCTTTTTGGAGAAATGGCTTGGAGCCTTCTGCCTGGTTGCATTCTAAACTAGTTGCTGCACAGATGTTACCCTGGAATTTCCAAAGCTCTCTTTTGGATTATAGTTTATGTTTCCTGATTCTCTAAATCCTTTATATCCTACTTTCTTGGTTTCTCTCTTTTTTGGTGAAGTACATCCTCCATAGGTTTATTGTGAAAGCAAGAGTTTTCTGAATCTTATATATTTAAAAAGTATGCTATTGTGAGGTATGTCTATCCTAACAAATAATCAGCAGGGCCACTGGGTATAGATTCTAGATTAGAAATGATTCTCCTCATTTTTGAAGGCATTTACTCTCCTCTAGCTGCCCAGTATTGCTGTTGAGAGAGGTCTGATACTATTCGGGTACATTCTCCAATCTATGAAATTTATACTTTTGCTACAGAATTTCTTAGGTATTTTCTTGTCCCCAGTGTTGTAAGACGTCTCAATGAGTGTGGTTTATTTTTATTTGCCGTCCTGGGCATTCCATGACCCTCTCAGTAGGGAAACTCATGTGAATTCTGAGAATATTCTTTTGATGATTTTTTTCCTTCATGTAATTTTTTTTCTCATACTGAGGAATTCTTGTTATTCAGAAGTAGAATCCTTAGACTAATTTTAAAAAACCTTCTCACCTATTATTCATCTCTTTAACCTTTTTGCTGTCTTTGCTGGGAAAATGCCTCAATGTTATCTTCCAATCTTTTATTTTAATCATGTCTGCTATTATATTTTTAACTTCCAGGCATATTTTTTGTTGTTCTCTGAATGTGCCTGTCTTATAAGCACACTCTCCTCATTACAATGAAGCAAAATCTTGTCTTTCTCTTAGTTTCTGCTTCCTGCCAGGTATTACCATCTGTTTTTGGTCTGTATGTCAAAGTAGATACCTTCCATAAAACATGCATCGATCCACCGTTGTCTACTCACAATTATGAGTAAAGAGCTTGTGAGCATACGGAAATTGGTCAAATATGCTCATTATTCTAGGGTGACCCAGCTAGGCTGTTCCCTTAAGGAGTCCCTGATCCCTAATCTTTTTATCCTTTGGTTTTTCATTTCTACACTGACCAAATTCCCCCAATACTCTTCAAATATCTCTCCTGCAGAAATCTGATTGCCAGGATTCTCTGAGTCCAGTGAGGAAGAAGGCTGTAGATCTCAACATTCCATATGTGAACTCTCACTTAAATCCATTATTTTTAGCGTGGTACCACTGTTCTCCCTTCCCCCTGATGGTCCCAAGTCCACTGACTCTCTGTTTTGTCTTAATCATGGAATAAAACTTCCGGGTTCCGAATGTATGGATAAATGAAGGAATCCGGAGGGTGTCCAGGATTGCTTTTTAGTCAGTCTTCTAATGGTTAGGCTCATGTTCACTTCCCAGTTCCAGAGAGAGATACACACAGAGGCCATTTCCTGAGCCCTTGGGAGTGCTTTGGCAGAAACTGCGTTGCTTCCAGACTTTGCCCACTGCTGGTTTTAGGATTCAGCAATTTGGGGGCTTGCTTAATCAGTTTCTGCATCTACATCCCCTTTCCAGCTTAAACGATTTGTTGCTATTGTCTGCTATCCCATGCTTTTATTCTTATACACGTGTGTGTGCCTTTAAAAGAATTCTTTTTCAGTTGTTTCATTAGGGCTTGGAAAGTAGTTAATACACTATAACTACTTTGGTCACCATGGCATCCTCATCAGAGAGTGCCGTGCTTGGCACTTAGAAAGTCCTTTATAAATATCTGCCAAGTGAAGGAATCATCACCATGTATAATTCTTTTCAACCTCTTCATATACATAAGCCTCTACCAATCGTACCAATTTTCTGAATTTGTCCCATGCAGATGTCTCCAAATATTGTGAGATATTAAATATTCTTTGATATTCTAACAGAAAACCATGTATGGAGCTCCTTGGTCTCCTAGAACATTGATTATTACAGTGAAGAGATTTTTTTGGAGCTAATGCACCATCTAGACTAGAACTGAATACCAGTCTCCAAAAATGACAAAGAACTCTGGGGCTGATATTGCCATCTGTCCTGGTTTCCACTTAACATGTATATTAGTTGTTTGAATAGATTCTTGGATGGTGAAGGTCACTTTATTGCTGCCCTTTGAGTACGGGGTCATCATGAATAACTTCAAACTGCAGCTGTGGCCAAAGAGAAAATGACTTCAACTGTTGACAAATGCTCTTGGTCCAGACTTAATGGTGGTCTAATAACATTAAATATAGAAAATATGAGACAAAGGAAAACATGGACTTACAAAAGGATCCCACCGCATCCATCCCGATAGGTTTCCTTCCCCCCTGAGAAGAAGTTCTTCAAAATGTATTGTCCATGTATTTGCGTGTTCTTTCTTTGGCTCCCCCTCCCTATGTTATTTTCAGTTACAACGTAATCATTATTATAAAATGAAAATATATTTAAAATTGACCATTACTGTCATTCAACCCTGCCTTACGGTTTATTAACACACATACTCTACACATGAAGGTGAGTTCTTTGTTTTTGTTAGGGTGATATTTAATAGGCAGCCTCAAGCTGCATTTATTTATGCTGAAATAAATGTCAGGTGAAGGGCAGGGAAAGAGAATATGAGAATCAAATTCTGTGAGAATCAGTTTTGAGGCAGGTAGCTGCTAGGCTGTGAAAATAAAACAATGGATGTTGGCTAATGGCAGAGGCGTTATCTCCATTTTTCATGCCAACCCTGGGATGCGTGTGGGGGCTCCTCAGCCTACAGCCCTGCACCATCAAACACCCTCTCGCTCAATGACTTGCCGCATCAAAAGTGGGGGCTTCACAGTTACTCCGTGTGGAAGGGACTATTTTCTGAGGAAAAGCTCGCCCCCATCTTCTGCGGTTCCCTGGCCCACCTCCACTCTCAGCTCCAGTCGGCCATCTTTGAGGCATGCTTTCTGAATAGACTCCTTAATTTCTGTGAGCAAAATGGAACTCCATTTTCATCGGGTTATCACAAAAGCAGATGTATCGTGGCAACACAGGCACTTACATTTAAGTTTCCTCCAAAGGTTGAAAGGTTGGATTCTGTTGGCAAATTCTTCCCCACAGCTAAAGGGGGCGTATAATTTTCAACCTCATATAGAAAAGGTATCTGTTCTTCAAGAGAGAAAATATTTTTCTGGTACTAAATTCAACACTGAAGTTTGCCATGTATTCCTTGTATTAGAAATAACGTAGGGCACCTGGGTGGCTCAGCAGGTTGAGCTTCCGACTTTGGCTCAGGTCATGATCTCACAGCTCGTGAGTTCGAGCCCCACATCAGGCTCTGTGCTGACAGCTCAGAGCCTGGTGCCTGCTTCGGATTCTGTACCTCCCTCTCCCTCTGCCCCAACCCACTCGCATTCTATCTCTGTCTCTCTCAAAAATAAATAAACATTAGAAATTGCGTAATGAATATTAAATAACATAATGAATATTATTTTGGACAAGGAGTTTAAGACTTAGAGAAATGTTTTTCACAGGGTTATTTGTATCGCCATCAGCAAGTGCAGGGCATAGTATTATAACAATTTTTGAAGGCATTTTTGATGAGACCTAATGTATATGCATAGATTTCTCAATGGCTTGATGATAATGACCACAAATATTCCCAAGGTACTTACCATGTGCCACACACTGTTCTAAGCACTTTACATACATGAGCTCATTAATCTTCTGAGTAACCTTAAGAGATAGACACCTATTATGATCCCATTCTACACATGAAGGGACTATTTCACAGAGAGGTGAACATCTTGCTCAACATTACACCGTTCAGTGGCAAGAACACAAGGCTAAAACCTGTCCGTCAAGGTAAATTCCACTTCTTTTGGCCTACACTTTAAAAAAATATATATCACTTCTTTCAGCTAGGATTTTTTTTTTTTTTGAAAAAGTTGAATAGTGAAAAATTCAAAATTACACTCCAAGGCCAGAGCCTACTTCCTTGTAATTCTAAAGTGTCAATTAAAAGAACAATACCCAGGAGCAAGGGTGACATTCCATTTCTGAAAATTTAAGAGACTGCCTGTAGTCTCAGAGGGAAGACCACAGGTTATTCCGCTAGAAACCAAAGTTATATAATTTGGGGGGGGAATTGGGCCTGGGGTAGAGCTTTTACCCTAGGGTTATAAAGAGAAATAAATCACTACGATGTTAATAAAATAAAAAATGCTATCACAGTTTCTCTTAAAAAGTTATATCATCAGGGGCGTCAGGGTGGTTCAGTTGGGTAAGCGTCTGGCTTCAGCTCAGGTCATGATCTTACAGTTTATGAGTTTGAGTCCCGTGATGGGCTCTGTGCTGACAGCTCAGAGCCTGGAGCCTACTTTAGATTCTGTCTCTCTCTCTCTCTCTCTGCCCCTCTCCAGCTCATGCTCTGTGTCTCTCTCTCTAAAATAAACATTAAAAAAAATAAAAAGTTATATCATGAGCTTCTATGCCACAGAATATGATTTGATTATTTTTTATTCAATGGCTATATCCATAGTTTCCACATAAGATTATTATACTCAAAATTGTCGTTTCTTCTTCTTCTTCTTCTTCTTCTTCTTCTTCTTCTTCTTCTTCTTCTTCTCCTCCTCCTCCTCCTCCTCCTCCTCCTTCTTTTTTAATTTAACCTGATAGCATGGATGTGACTGCTTTTTTCTTTTCTTTTCTTTTCTTCCTTTCAGATTCTATCTGATAGTTCTGCAGCAGTATTAATGGAACCAGGACTAAGTGGTTAATGCCCTGTTTGCCCATTCATGAAACACATTAAATCAGCAAACTCCTATTAATCACTAATGTGTGGGACAGTGGAGATCAAAGCTACCCACTTCCTGATTTAATCAGCTTCGTTGGAAGAGCAGACATATAAACAAATGATGTCTGTTTAATATGGTGCAGGCCCAAAGAAAAATATACATGTCCGGGTGGGGGGAAGGCAGAGTACGTGTGTGTGCATGTGTGTGTCATAGGAGCTTAGATAAGGAAGGAAAACTAACTCTCCTTGGAAAAGTCAGGGAAGCCCTCATAGATGGGGTGATATCCGAATCACGTTTTGAAGGATAAATAGTCACAATGGGGTGCCTGAGTGGCTCAGTTACCTAAACGTCCAACTTCAGCTCAGGTCATTCTCTCACGGTTCGTGGGTTCGAGCCCTGCATCGGGCTCTGTTGCTGACAGCTTGGAGCCTGGAGCCTGCTTTGGGATTCTGTGTCTCCCTCTCTCTCTCTCTTCCCCTCCTCCACTTGTGCCCTGTCTCTGTGTCTCTCAAAAATAAATAAATGTTAAAAAAATTTAAATAGTAAGTCACAAGATGGACATGGTGAGTAAAGGTATAATCGACAAAAGGAAAACCTCATGGAACCAAAGAGCTTGGTGTTTTGGGGGACTGGCATGGCTGGGGAATAGCATGTACATGAGGTAGTGTCGCATGGAGGTAAGAAGGCACATTCTGGCTTCATTCTGCTGCATGTGAACCCTGGTGCTGACCTTGGACAAGTTCCTTATTGACTTCTCTGTGCCATAATTTCCTTATCTAGATAATAGGAAACAACAATACCTAAACTGTAGGGTTTGGGGAGGCTAAATGGAGTAGTATTGTGCCTGGCACATAATAAACACTCGATAAACATTAATTATTATTATTATTACCCCCCAAGAGTCAACTAATTCCTAAGCAATCAATATCACTGTTAAGGGTAAAATTTCCTCCATATGTGTCTGCACACTAACAATAAGCAATATTAGATTATGCTTCTAGATTCCTCCTTCTATTAATTAGAAAGCTATTCCTGGAAGGCAGATTCCCAACTCAGGAATTCTGAGCGGTGCCTGAATAGCTATTTCATAGCTCACCTAGGCATTCAGATCTCCTATTATGAAGTCAAATGACAAGTGGGCACACACACACAAAATAGTTGCGAGATACTCATACTGTCCCTAGATACCGCATGTATATACTTTAGAACGAGAAATGTGTTTGTTGAGACATAGAAGGTTTACCTTTTGGGGGGAGATAAATCATACTGAGAAGAACAAGTTCTCATTGGAGGCAGATAACTCAGAAATCCATTCTCCGATTTTACTTGAATTTGGTTTAGACATCTTACCCTTACGTTGACTAAATCTGGGCATTTGAATGGAAGAAAGACTTGACCAAATTCATTTTCTAAAAGCTGGCTCCTTCTATCTGAATAATATTAAATGATTATGATCACTTCCATAGACACCACTGAGAGACACAAGAAAAGTTAGCAGGACACATAACATTTACATTTAGATCTCATATCTCATCGCTTTCCATGTGAGTTTCAAGTCATTGTAAGTCTAGAAAACCACTACGGAATGGCTGTTTGGATGACATCAACAGGTTTAAACGGACCTACTCCTCCAGAGCCCAAATTTAGTAGAACAAAGTTCAATAGTTAGGGAGATCTTTTCTCGTTTCCTAGATCAGGCCAGTTTGTTGTTAGGATCTCCTATGTTTAGCCTGTGAGTTGGCGTTAAGGTGGGGTGAACAAAGGAATATAAATATCTTCCCCCAACTGTCCTTCCACTGAATGGGGCTTTTGTGACAGAATAAGACGTTGCATCCCTTAAGTAACTTTTCTTTTAGTATTTACTAAAAATAAATACTTTCAGTATTTTTACTTTTTAGTATTTTTTTTTTTTGTATTTACTTTTTACTCTAAAATGGCAAATGGAAAATGTACTGCCCAAATTCCAATGACAAAGCCAAAGAATTGGGGAGTGGCCCTTTTGAAAATCTCACTTCTTGGCCCACAACTGAAATACCAGCATCTTTCCTAGTACCATTTGGCCAGGCTGAGGCACCATAAAAAGATCCCAAATTCTATGGAATTGAGTATCAGTCTATAAAGTGGCAGTCACTAGATATGGATTTTAGTACATGAGATGACATCACAACTAATACACGAATACACTACTAAAAGAGTATTTTTTCAAGTTGTTTGTTTAATGATGGTTTGAAAGATATTTAAAAAAATATTTTTTAACGTTTATCAATTTTTGAGAGAGAGACAGAGCATGAGTGGGGTCGGGGCAGAGAGAGAGGGAGACACAGAATCTGAAGCAGGCTCCAGGCTCTGAGCTGTCAGCACAGAGCCCGACGCAGGGCTCGAACTCACAATCCATGAGATCATCACCTGAGCTGAAGCCAGATGCTTAAGGGACTGAACCACCCGGGTGCCCTGAAAGATATTTTTTTAAGGAGAGGGTTTGTTATCATTAGAAAGGAGAGAGTAAAGTCCTGGAAACTTTGTAAATGAAAAGGAGCATTTAACAAGAGGTAAGAGAGGACTAACTGAGGAAGGACAATTAGTTTCCTTGAAGGGCAAAGAAGTGAAGCAGGTAAAGTTCTTTTTTTAGTGGCTGTTGCCTTGAAAAGACAAGATAATTTTAGCTGCAGGAGACAGCAGGGAAACCCCAGGGCTCCAACCAGCTGGCCAAGAAACAGCCGTTTTTGGATGAAATGAGTCAGGACTTCTCTATTCTACAGAACAATCAGAGTTAAAGGGAAAGGTAGGAGGTGAGTTTAAGGGGCAATTAGCACCTTCTTTCCCACACACCAGCAGGGCTGACACAGCAAGTGATCAGTCAGGTTGTAAGAAGAAATCGGGGGAAGGTCCTGACAGTGCACAAAATTCAATGCACAATCAAGCAAATTAAAGAAATGACCGAGTTTACTTGGAAGCATTCTGTATTTACTGTAGACTTTGCTTTGCAAATCATGTGGATTTAGAAAGAAGTTTAGTAGAAATTAGAGATTAATGAAAATAGCAGCTAATTAGTACAAGTTCTTGTTTAAAAAAAAAATAAACGCATGAATGAGATAATTATGGGTTGTATGCCTCATTCTCATGGTGGCCTGTGCCTGAAGACAGCTCAACACATGTCTATACACACCTATGCCTCCATTCTCCAGGAGCAGTTCCCCAGTGTCCTCAAGCTGTAAACTGGCCTATAAAGGGTTGCTTTCAGAATAACAACTATTTTACAGACTTGAAACGTCACAAGTGATTTTAAATAGATATCTAGGTGCTTCCAAGATACCAAGCAATTTTCCAGAACTAGAATTGAGGTAGTGCTAGGGGAAAAAAACATTAAAATAATAAAATATTAATGCCATTACTACCAGAGAGATAAAATGGGAATATAGAATGTTCGTAGTTTAGCCAAATGCATATATAGGAACATAAAAATAGCACAGCATGCACCAAAATAGGGGAAAAGAGCAACATACCACATATCAAAATAAATAGGGGGAAAAAAGCAACAAATTAAAAAAACGCAAGCGCAAAAATGACCTAAGTTTGGTGACTACGGCCATGAAAGATACAGGCATGAGACAAGGTATTAGAACAAAATAAATGCACCCAGTCTTTACGGAATTGGTCAGGTTGTGTTAGGTCAGCATGGCATTTTCCAGTGTCTTAATTTGAGGAATACTGGTCCTATGAGATACTCCATTAAAAAAAAAAAAAGTTCTGGGGCACCTGGATAGCTCAGTTGGTTAAGTGTCCGACATTGGCTCAGGTCATGATCTCGCGGTTTGTAAGTTTGAGTCCCACATTGGGATCCTTGCTGTCAGCGTGGAGCCCACTTCGGATCCTCTGTCTCCCTCTCTCAAAAATAAACATTGGAAAAAAGTTCTATGGTCAAATACATTTGAGAAATAACGCAAACCATATTTCTCCCTTGGAGTTTTATAATTCATGCAAGCAAATTAAAAGCGCTGAGAAGTCCTACAGGAAAGAAATGTTTATCTTCATTTTATACCTAGAGCTCACCATTATAAGGGCAAAGAAAAATGAACAATGAGAAGTTTAATTCTCTCTGTTGAAAATTAGCAAAGAGACTCTCTCCCATCCTTTTTTTTTTTTTTTTTAAGAGTATTTACTTTAGAAGAGAAACTTAACCGAAGACCATGGGGGAAGGAAAGGGGAAAAATAGTTTCAAACAGAGAGAGAGGTAAACCATAAGAGACTCTTAAATACAGAGAACAAAGTAAGGGTTGATGGGCAGGGGAGAGGGGAAAATGGGTGATGGGCATTGAGGAGGGCACTTGTTGGGATGAGCACTGGGCATTGTATGTAAGGCATGAATCACAGGAATCTACCCCTTTTACCAAGAGCACACTGTATACACTGTATGTTAGCCAACTTGATAATAAATTATATTAAAAAAAAGAGAGAATTTATAATTATAAATACTTTCTTTTCTCTTTAAAATGTATATAAATCCTCTTGAAAACTAGATGGGACTTCTATCAGCATTATGACCCAATGCTGGGAGCCATCTTTTTGAAAAGCAAAGTTGAAATAAAAAAGCCCCCCTATGTCCCAGCTTTTGTGGGAGGGTGGAACCTTTAACTTCAGCGGGTGACTTGCTCCAGTTTCTCGAATTTGCAAAGCTACCTTCGGTCATAAGACATGAGGTATGTTTTTCCCATGGATGAAGCCACGACTCAGACGGTCACCCCAATTGCTAACGTGAGGATAAACCCTATGTGAAAAATGGTGCTGTCGAGTCCTCTGATTTGAGGACTACTTATCACTTATCTCGAAAACGTGTATGTAAGAGGTTGCATCTTCTTGTCTACATAAGGGGGTATGATTCCTCTCGGTCTTTGCAATCTCTCAGTGGATCGCCCACGATGCACATCACAGTTTGGTTTAATGTTTACTCAGAAACTAACGTGTTTTCTTCTCCCACTCCCCTTGCGGAGAGGATTTCTGGGTTGAAATAAATTTTAATGAATTTTCTTCAACACCATACATATCTGAATTATCACTGCCTCCCCCCCCCCCCCCCCCCCCCGGCCACACACACACCTTTTATGAACACCAATTACAACTGGATACATTTTGGGAAACTTTGGTTGATGATATTACATTTAAGTTTTTATAAAATGACTCAAAATATCTCAAGATTCCAATTACCTTAAGAATGAGAATTAAGATAGGACACCTGGGTGGCTCAGTCAGTTAAGTGTTCGACTTCGGCTCAGGTCATGATCTCATGGCTCGTGAGTTCGAGCCCCATGTTGGGCTCTGTACTGACATCTCAGAGCCTGGACCCTGCTTCAGATTCTTTCTCCATCTCTCTGCCCATACTCTGCTCATACTCTGTCCCTCTCTCTCATGTATAAACAAACATTAAAAAAAAAAAGAACAGAGAATTAAGAAAATTTGTCTGAAAAAGAGACAACTTAAGTTTCTTTAGGTACCCCAAACAGCCTTTCTTAACTGGGCATTTTCATCTGAACCACAGAAACACAAAACAATGATTTCTCAATTCTTTCAAGGATGCTACGTAGCCAGTACGATTCTAGATATGCAGGAGAGAATTTATTTACATACAAGGGATCTTTGAGGCTCGAAGGCTTACTTCTCTTGTGAAACTCTGGTTGAGAAAGGCTGGCTCATCTTCAACTCCTCTAAGAGCAGAGCAGTTTATATGCTGATGACTCTTTCTCCAAGCTTTAGATCCATAAAGGTCATTCTGGACTGGACGTTTCTACTCAGAGTCCAGTAAACATCTCAACTCAGTATGGCCAGTACTAAATTGTATCTTTTTTTAAAAAAGTTTATTTATTTATTTTGAGAGAGAGAAAGAGAGAGGGAGAGACAGGGAGAGAGAGAGCGAGAGGGAAAGAGCAGGGGAGGGGCAGAGAGAGAGGGAGAGAAAGAATCCCAAGCAGGCTCCGCACTGTCACCGCAGAGCTGGACGCAGGGCCCAAACCCACAAGCTGTGAGATCACGATCTGAGCCAAAGTCAAGAGTTGGACGCTTAACCGACTGAGTCACCTAGGCACCCCCTAAATTGTATCTGTCATCCTAACCCTGCTCCTCAAAATAGCTCCTCTGTCTCAGTTGATGGCAACTTCATTCTTCCTGTTGTCAGGTGGAAAAAAACCTTGGAGTCATCTTTGAGCCCTCTCTTCCATTTAAGCTAAGGGAATCTTGTTGGTCCTACCTTCTAAATATGCCTAGAACTGGCCACCCCTCACTGTCTCTACTGCGTCACTTAGGAGTGAGAAACAATCATCTCTTGCCTGGTTGTTCCAACAGCCTTTTACTAGTCTCTCTGTTTTTACTGCTGGCATTTTCGCTGTCCAGTTATTTTCAGCATGGCACACAGACTGATGTTTTTAACAGTTATCTCTCTGAACTCATCCAGGCACTTTCTTCCTTACCATTCAAACATGCTGAGTACCTCCCACCTGAAAGTCTCTGCAATGACTGTTCCCTTTCCCGCATGGCCACATTCCTCACTTTCTTCAAGTCTTTATTCAATAAATCTACCTTGACCACCCCACTTAAAATTGCAATCCATTCCCCAATTCATGGTTGCTCCTGATCCCCCATATCCTGTGGTTTCTCAGCCCCCCCCCCCCCACCCATAGTACTTATTTCCTTCTAATATACTAGGCAATTTCCTTCTCCTTTATGATTATTGATATTTTCTGACTCTCCCCTCCCAGCTCTCATATAGAAGTACCACAGGTAGGCGTCTTTGTATCCCAAGTGCCTACAAAATTCCTGGCACATAGGAGGTAGTCAGTGAGTATCTGAACAAATTAAAAAAAATAGAGTTTGAAGCCAGCAGTAGATGAGATTAAGACTGGATGCACAGAATAAAAGAAATCTCAATAGGCTGGTTGTCAGGTTCATTTATAGGTTAATGAACAAAATCACAAAATCATCTCCTAGGAAATCATACGTCTAGAGTACCTTTCTAAACAGTCTAGCACAATGAGGGGAAGCTGGCCTGGAGGCAGGGTAATGAAGCTGACTTTGGTGGATTCAGGATAGCTCCACTATTTTATAAATTATTTTAGGAAAGGGAAGGGAAGGGAAGGAAAAAACTTGAGGGCTATGCTTTTCTTTCAAAGTCAATCTGAGAGTACATCTACTGACTAGGAGCTTATTAACTCTCCCTAAATGAAAACCAGGGTCATAAATCCCTGACAAAATGGTATTGCAAATAATTTAAATTTTGACATTACCTTCTAGGCTCACAGGTGATAACTTCAATTTCTTAACCAAAAACAGAAGGAAGAGTTGAGTTATGAAGGTGAGGTATGCTCAGTTCTCTCATTTTAGAATCAAAACCAACGGTTGGTAGATTAATTGGCAAAAAATGGCTAAGGTGGGAATTTGACAATGAACACACACATTCTACATTTAATTTCAACTTAAAACACATAAATCACCTTTTGAAGGAGAAGAAAGGCCTGATGGGTCTGATGATTGGTGTTCCTTATTTTCTTCCTTGCTGGTCACAAGCCAGGTTTTGTCTACAAATTCATTTCATTTCTTTAAAGTAAAACCTTAAAGACGCTTGTGAGAAATTCTGAGTAGAGTTTTTATACTATAATTTGTATTTACACAACTGGTATTTAAAAAGTGATTCTGAAAAAAAATAAAAAGTGATTCTGTAAGTATATTCTGAAGTAATTTCTTGGGTAATTTTTTACTCTAGGAATTGATACATTTTATTTTTAATCTTTTTAGATTTTTAATGTTTTCATCAGTCTTTTGGAGTTGTCTTGTCCATGCCCACTTTGATAGAATTTTCTGCAACTTATCTTTATCGAATCTTTCCAGAGTGAACTAAGTTTTAGTTCAACTAGAAATTACTTTTGAATTTCACATGTGTATTTCTAAGATTACTAAATACTCAATTAAAGTACATATCTACACAGAATACTATTAGCACAAACAGTTTGGGGGCAAACAATACCAATTAATGATAAGTACACAGCACAAATGGTGGAAACAAAAATGCAAAGAGAGAGAATACCACACTGGCCACAGGTACTCTGAATGCCTGAGTCACATTGGGCATTTTGTGCAGGGCATGGTGAGCAGTGGTGTTTGGGTTTTGCAAACAATCATCAATTCTCTAACTCTCTGACACCAGGCAGGTTTCCTACAATTCAATTCAATTTTGACATTAACTACCCAGAATTAGCACTGACAACCTGCCCCGCCCCCCCCACCCTCCGCCCCACCCCGGGCCACAAGTTAAGGGCTCAGTCCCACAAGACTACCTTCACTTCAGATGCTAGTCTTGAGTCCTGGGTCCCCAGGCTACCCACATTTCTAAATGACTCCTTAACAAATTCAAGAGTCCCTCCCCCCCACCCCACTACCCCCAGGTTCAATATTCACCACAATGACTCATAGAACTTTGAAAGACTTATGAGTTCAGAAGACTCCATGCAGTCTCCTCTCAGTACATCATTGTGTCCCCAACCCAGAAGTTCTCTTAGCTTCATTGTTTCAGAGTTTTTAACTGAAATTTCATACAAAGGCATACTTAATTTAAATCACTGGTCGCTGGTAACTGAACTCAGTCTCCAGCCCCTCTCCCTTCCCTGGACATTGGGTGATGGGGCTGAAAGCTCTAACCATCGAATCACATGGTTCATTCTTCTAGTCCCCTGTTCCCCCACGAGTCATTATTAGCAGACAGTGAGACGCTCCTATCACTTCAGAAAATTCCAACAGTTTTAAGAGCTTTGTTCCAGAATGGCAGGGAGGGGGACAAAGACTAAATATATTTTTTACTGTATTACACAAATGATTTTGGCATTGTGGTGAGCATGTATGTTTATCTGCTTTCCCTTGGATGCATACTCTTTGAGGGCAATCTCTTATGTCTGTTTTTCTTTTCTCCCCCCACCTAATACACAAAGCAGATACTCAAAAATTTTTAATAAAGGAGCAAGCAACTGCCTGAATAAAGCAAGCAAACTGCCCTTTAGTAGTCTATGATATTGCTCAGTAATAAAAATACGATAGAACTAGGCATTTCAGCAGAAATGCAACTATCATATAAATTGTAATAAGTCAAATGATAAAATTCTTATTAACCAAATATTGGGACGCAGAAACCCTCATATTGAGCCCCAGACTGGCCATCTACTCAGTGTATATGATTGGGAAGTCACATAAGCACTCTAGGTCTGAATGTTCTCAACTATAACACACAGGAGAAACAATACCCTCTCTAAACACACGGTAATATTGTGAGGGTTAAATAAGCTTATGGACAAAAGTGCTTGTAACTTTAAAACATTAGTCAAAGAAAACAAATTAAGATGTTATTAAACATACAACATTAATAAACATAGAAGACTGACTTCTGAATAGCACAAGAATATTAATGAAAAAACATAGAAAAAAAACATTAGTTATAAAATTTACTTAATCCTGAAAGAGGCTGAGAATTCCGGAGTTGCATACACGGTTCAACTAACCTCCCAACTCATAAAGTTTGAGGAGGTTGTGGCACAGGAGAAGAAGGGACATTGTGAAGTATATTAAAAATGATCTCACCTTCAGTGCACTTTGGGTCTGATGCTCTAATCAATGGGAAATTTTCCTGCATAAAGGCTGGAGGATACAGTATATCACCTTCAACTCTTTCTAATAAGGTTATTTATTACTGTTCAATTCACATTTCCCTCAGGTTTTGGCAAGATTATAGAATTTATTCTCCTACATAGTAGCTGGCCAAGTAAATCACGTTTCATACTCTCATTGTCATGCATTTTTCTTACCCAGCACTGGTGGCTTATATATTTTTCTTTTTGTTCCTCAGAGTATCTTAAAATTTAGCTGTACAAGCTTCTCTTTTATAATTCTGCAATTTACTAGTATTGTTCCTTCCTAATATTTTCTTAATAAAAAGTGTTGAAAAAAACCCCAAAACTACGCAGGTAGTTTTTGACAACAAAACCAGAGACAAGGTGATAAAAATTATAGAGGAAACACTTTCCCTTGTAGACAAAAGGTACCAGTTGATATTAAAACAAAAATAACATCTCTGCTACAGGGTCTCAAAACACTTCATTAGAAATACACGAGCACAAAGAGCTGCATTAGAGCAGCCTAGTGGGCTCCCTTAAGGACAGTGGTAGTGGGGCACCTGCGTGGCTCAGTCGGTTGAGCAGCCGACTTCGGCTCAGGTCATGATCTCACGGTCCGTGAGTTTGAGCCCCGCGTCGGGCTCTGTGCTGACGGCTCAGAGCCTGGAGCCTGTTTCGGACTCTGTGTCTCCCTCTGTCTGACCCTCCCCCGTTCATGCTCTGTCTCTCTCTGTCTCAAAAATAAATAAACGTTACAAAAAAAAATTTAAAAAGGACAGTGGTACTGAAGGTAACTCACTCCCCCTGCCTGATGCCAACCATTCTGAGTAAGAAGTCCAAGCCCCTGACACCTGCTCAGCTCATGCTGCACTATATCACTCAGAGGCTCCCAATTCTTTGTTTAAACGACTCTGGTAGGCAGCCCTTTTGGTAGGAAAAAAGACCCCATCACTCATTTAGGTCACCTGTTTCCACTTTACAATGGACAAGGCACTCTTGGTGATAATAATACTATACTGCACCATATTATATGATACTATTATACTATATTGTACTGGTCTATATCGGTATAATTATACGATAGTAAATTATATTATCAGTACAGTATACTATTATTATATAGTTTTCCATTCTATATCATATATGCTCTGTTGTACAATACTACATATGTAGCTTTTGAAGAGGAGTTTGTGCAAATATCCACTTTAGCAGTAGGTTGCAGGAATAACCCATCTTTGCACTGCAGCATATAGCATGTCCTAAGGTATAGTTACTATAAGTAATAGGCCAAAAATACTATTCGTAAAAGGATTACCAAACGCTTCAGAGTTAACTAAATACCTGATAATGAACAAAGAGATAATGATGACTGAAAAGCTACCAGTAACGTTTAACAAGGAATAGCAGCCATTGAAAACCTGACCAACTCAAAACTACATTGTCGAGGCACTGATGACATGTTCTTTCTGAAAACTAAGGAAACTCCGATGTTGTACGTGCATTTGCAGGAAGCCTCTGAGCGCTGGCCAGGGGTCAGGTTCTTGGTCAATTGATAAATTCTGATAATCATCAAATTTAGGTTAGGAGTGCCAGGCTTAAAAAAAATCTATGAATAACTCACTATTAGTAACTAACCCCCAACCTGCTTTTCAACAGGGGCATTGCCCTGGTTAGGGTTGAAGATCTTCTCATTGTGGGTGTTGGTTACTTTCCTAGACATTATCCCTTGCTCCTCAAGACTAAATGCCAATGGCATCATTCAGTCTTTGTGACTATCAAAAAGACCGAGGCCAGATGCTTCTTGGTGGAGGGAGGATGGCACTGAGAATCATACTGCTCGGAAGAACTAAAGAAAGTTATCAGTGCGAGGGCCCAGCCTGTGTCCCACCAAGAGAACCCGTCCTCTCATTGCCTAGGTGACTGCAAATCTGACCAGTCCACGTTCTTTCATGTTTATTTATTTTGAGACAGAGCATGAGCAGGGGAGAGGCAGAGAAAGAGGGGGAGAGACAGAATCCCCAGCAGGCCCCGCACTGTCAGCGCAGAACCTGATGCTGGGCTTGAACTCACAAACTGTGAGATCATGACCTGAGCCGAGATCAAGAGTTGGACGCTCAACCGACTGAGCCACCCAGATACCCTGACCAGGCCACACTTTAAGACAAGCTATAGTTATGTTTCTTTTTGAAAAATGTTTTTATTTTAAGTGTTTGTTTGTTTATTTATTTATGTATTTATTATGAGAGTGGGGGTGGGGAGAGGGGCAGAGAGAGAGAGAGGGAGAGAGAGAATCCCAAGCAGGTTCCATGTCAACACAGAGCCCGAAGTGAGGCTCAATTTCATGAACGATGAGATCATGACCTGAGCTGAAATCAAGAGTCCAACCTTAAACCAACTGAGCTACCTAGGCACCCCACTATAGATATGTTTCTTAGATCTGCACTGTAGGAATAAATAGAGTGGCCCCCTTTACTTATTCAGTGACCCTAGGTAAGATTTTTTTTTTTTTTTTAACTTCTCTGAGATTTAGCTTTTTCAATTTTGAGAAGGGGATAATAATGCCCGTTTCAGCTACTTTATAAGATTTTATGCAAAGTGCTCTGTAAATTGTAAATCATGATGCAAAGAGATACCGTTAATTTTATCAGTTTCTAAAGACCAGAGATTGCCTTGAATTACAATATGTTCAATTCTTATATATGGTGGTTATAGAACTACACGAAGCTCAATAAATATTCCTGGGCAATGAATACATTGGATCTAGCTAAAGGCAAACAGGGAGAATAGGGTTAAAACCCACAAAAGAGCACAGCAATGAGCCCAGTTATAGTACATTGGAATTGTGGGTGGGGGATCATGCGGGCTGTACCCATTTTCAGAATCACTTCATTATTGCCAAATTGAAATGTGTATAAGGCTCTTTCTTCCATTCTGTATTTTCGGTGAAACCATACATTCTCTGCAGTTGATTCAATTCAGTTAAGCTACATTTTATTAAACATATGCTAAATTTGGGCACTGTTTTG
Source organism: Panthera leo (assembly GCF_018350215.1). Classification (NCBI taxonomy): domain Eukaryota; kingdom Metazoa; phylum Chordata; class Mammalia; order Carnivora; family Felidae; genus Panthera; species Panthera leo. Next base: position 102,293,449 of record NC_056683.1, read on the forward strand.
CCTTGAGAATTATTAATTATATACTTTAAATCTTTAAAAAGATATTCATTCGTAGTTCTTTTTTTTTTTTTTTTACTATGGAAGGGAAAAAACCTTGTCTATCTTCTCTTTCATAACTTTCTTTTAAAAAATATGTTCCCTGTGTACAATTCTCAAGCATTTAATTATTCTGACCCAATTTTCTCCTTTTTTATGTTTCCTCTTCCTACATTTTCTCTTCCTGTATACTCTCAGCTTTTCTACTGAGTATTGTCTTTCTTTTTACCAACTCACTAAATGGTCCTAGAATAAACAATTTCGTATTCAAATTCTGGGTACTCATTGTAATTAAAAAGCTGCTTAAGCAGAAGATGAAAAGTACTTGTTCTCGTTCCAATTTTTATTTTGAAATCCTTTATGCTAGGAATTGGTGTGCAAGTTTGAATTTAAGTTGGTTAGAAATATCAGTTGAAGGATATAACTTCAAATACTGACCGATTGGGCATCAGGAGGGAAAAAGTGAAAGAAAGGGAAGAAGTGGGAGAAGGAAGGGATGAAGAGAAAATAGGAACAAAGATGATTAATTGTGTGTTTTGGCGAGCAGTGGCGTAAAGGTCAAGGTCTTCCTCCTTTCAAGGCAATTCTCAAGTAATAGCATAATTTACTTTCAACTTATCTTTAAAATCCATGGAACCTATCATTCGAACAGAATTTTGACATCGTGCCCAGGTTGTTCATGGTCTCTGGTTTTCCTGTCAAGGACCAAGGTGGCAAAATTGATACATCATCCGTGGCAAAAATGTCAAGATGGGATTGTGAAGACACCAGATGGAGTCAAATGGAAAGGGTGCTAAAACACGTAGATAAAATATTCATTACTAGTAGTAATTACAAACTGGAATTAGGAAATAAAAGTTCCATGTGAGCAGAAGTGATTTTGTAGCCTCACTCATCTGTATGCCCCTCTAGGTATATCCCACATTTTCACTGCATAATTTGAAAGCAAGAGCCTTTCGTAGTCTTGGACCTTCAATTAAATGAACAACAACAAAATGCATTAAAAAAAAAAATCTGTGATCACAATTCATGTCGTAAGGGATTTTAGCTTATTTTAGCCTCTTAGCAGCTGCTTTTATCGCTGAGAAAATGATGGACAAGAAAAACTATTAGCACTTCTCCAGCTTAAGCAGTGGCAACGCGAACACCAACTACGATGACCAGAAGTGGCTTAGGGGCTGCGTTCAATGGCTTAGTGGAGAAAAACTGATGTTTCCTTACATTTCCAGAAGGCAAATGGACCCTCTGGTGTATTCCTAAGAAGATGAGCCATGCTCCTTTAAGGCTTGAGCCATTTCTCAGATCTAGGTGTAGGAGGTACAAAAAACTGTGGCCCTTCAGAGAGACCAGGAGCCAAGATCACACAGGCCAGGCACATTTAGGAAGAGCTCCCTCGGCACCGGTGGCACGTCGATGGGCTTTGCCAGATCAGGGACAACTTGCCGCCTGTGGGCATCTCGGCCGTAATGACTCTACAATTTGCACATAAATTGAGACGCGGTTTACATACTTGTGTCGGCTACTCTTTTCCCCTTGTTCTGTCGTGTGCTGCTCCTCCTTGCTCCCCATGGCGGCCTGCCAATATTGAAGACGGTTTTCAGTCCTCTGCTATATTTCACTCTATCTTATTTTCTCCCAGTCAAACATTCTCATCCCTGCACGGTGCTCCTTATTAGCCTTTTACAGTTGTAGGTGCCCTACTCCAAACACATATTGTCTCTGGTCCGGTTAGACTACACCTCTCACAGGATCCTGCGATATCTCAGCATGGCTGTGGGGATGCTCAACCTACAGCAGGAGAAACCGTCATCCTCTCTGCTCTGGAAATGTTCTTCCTACAAACTGAATCTAAGGTCCTCTCAGATCCTTGGGGCAGTGACGTCATCTCACTAACTCATACTGTTAATAATTGAATGAATGCTAGAATCTTTTTTTTTTTTAATTTTTTTAATGTTTATTCGTTTTTTAGAGACAGGAAGAGACAGAGTGCAAGTGGGGGAGGGTCAGGAGAGAGGGAGACACAGAATCTGAAGCAGGCTCCAGGCTCTGATCTGTCAGCACAGAGCCCGACGCGGGGCTTGAACTCACGGACCGTGAGATCATGACCTGAGCCGAAGTCGGACGCTTAACCGACTGAGCCACCCAGGCGCCCCTAATGCTAGAATCTTTAATGTGTGGTTCTTCCAGGTTCTTCCCAATGCACTTTTTTTTTTCTTTTGACTGGAGGATGCAACTTTTCATTTATTCTCATTTCATTTTATTGCCCCAGATTTGGCTCAGCGTTGTAGCCAATGCATATCTAAGTCTTGATGCTAGCTTCCACGGTATGTGGTATTCCTCAGATTTTCATAGCATCTGCAGATTTGATTTCCAGGATGTCACTGGTTTCTAAGACCAGTTGTAGAAGCAACTTTCACTATAATAAAATTACAGATAACATTTTACAAACATTTTATATGATGCCCATCTAAGTGAGCTTCCTTTCTATTAACTTTAGGAATTTTTTATGAGTCTCATGAATATATTTCTTAATATTATGCCACATTCCATGAAAATAGAGACTTCATTTTCCAAGACAAGTGTTTAACTTTATATATGTCAGGAGGAAACGTGTTAAAAACTAGCTTCATTTCTGGATTACACAGAAGGACCAAAAAGCTATTTCCATTTATGACACTGTAGTGGCACAGAAAATACTTGGCACAACAGGCCAAGCTAGAAGAATCAAATAGAATCCAAAATAGACTCGGAGTGCTCAGAGGCTTTGGGATTGTTGAAAGATCATGTAAGGTGATTGTTAATGTCTAAAACATAATGAATGGGAGGAAAAAGCACCCTCATGTGACACGTGCATAGGTTATATCCCCTGCACTGTCTTGCATCCTTAAGGGAAATACGTTAGAGAGATATACTGTCATGCTCGGGAGTGACTTGATGTGAGAACAGGCACCCGGAATTCTGTATTTCAGGCATGGCTGTGGGTATGGTCTGTAACTGCCTCTCACTGATCCCAGATCACACAGGTCTGTGTTGATGGAGCTTCAGCTTGCTAACAGGTGAGCTGTTTGCTTACCTGGGGCTCTGTACGAGTTAGACAGTTAGTAGGACTCTTGCCTCCAGGAACCACAGAGGTGATTTCAATGAGAGCAGGCCCGGCCTTCTGCAAAGTTGTGGTCACGGTCAGGGTGGATATTCCAAACCCCTACTGGCTCTTCCCTGTGGGGAGTCCTGGCACTGGGTTAGGATGTGCGGGGCTACGTGGTGATGTTGATGTTTTAAGGCTCTTTTCCCATTTATTGTACCAGAGCAATGAGCACTCCTCTCATCTACCACTCCTCCTCTTGAACCCTACAATCACAACACCAATACCTAAACGCTGTAAGTCCTGGTGGGAAAAACAAAAGCGGGTGGCATTTTAGGGTTTCCTATTAACAAGTATATTAACTGGATCAAAAATGCTTCCAAACATAGTTTCCAATATTATTCAACATTTCAGTAGACTTCTGATTAATTTAGACATGTTTACTTTTGCAATTCCATCAAAGAACTCTCACGCAATTTTCTCTCTATCCGAGCATTTAAGCAACAGTCGTTAACTCTAAATATATTGCCTTGTGTTTTTAACTCCCTTCACTTGCCCGCCGCAGTGGGTCGTAGAGCCTTCACGTTAGTTGTTATGCCCTCTTTGCTCTTCTCCCAGGCATTTGTCTTCTGGCCTGCAGGTTCAGGCTCTCTGGGCAGCTTCCTCCCTTTCCTTTGGAACATTCCAACCTAGAATATTTCCTCTATACACTTGTCCCCAGATATCCCAATATAAGACACGGTTCCAGTTGTAAAGTACTTATAGTCTCTGGGGAACAAGCTGACACATGCCCAGGGCTACTTTGTGGCATGGGAGAGGCAGGTCAATGCCAATGCTTGGCATTCAAAATCTTTCCCAATTTTACCTTTGATGACCTCCCAATCCCTCTCTGCCCCCCACTTCATATGTGATGAACTCAAGCAAATCAATTTCCTTGCTAATCTTCCATGTTCTATTCACCTTCTTGCCTCTTTCTTTGCCTGTAACTATATCCCAAGCCTTCCACGTGGGCTATAATGCTTTCATTGTATATTGTTTTGTTTTTTTGTTTTTTTTTTTTCTTTCCCAGAAGAGCTCTCTCTTTTCCTGTTTTCATGCCTTGACCCATCCTGCTCTCTCCCTGGAAATATCCTTTTCCTATCCTTGGATGTCCAGGTGCCCCTTCATGATCTTTTTATCTCATGTATGCATTTGCACCTTCCCTATAGGATGTATCAATTTTTAAACTTTTAATTTGAAATGAATCTAGGCTTATAGAAAAGTTGCAACGAGTTGCCATTATATCCTTCAATCAGATTCCCCTAACATTAATATCTCACGTAACCACACTGGCAAAAGGAAGGGATTAGTCCTGGTACGATACTTAAAATTAAACTCTAGAGTTTATTTGGATGCCACCAGTTTTTCCAGGAATGTACTTTTTCTAGTCCAGAATCCAATTCGGGATCCCACACTGCATTGAGTTGTCATATGCCCTTAGCTTCCTCCAAACTGTGACTGTTCCTCAGCCTTTCTCCTTCATGACCTTGACAACTTTTTACCATATAATAACATTACATTTGTACATGGGTATTTCCTCACTCGGACATAAGTTTTGTCAGTGGGACATGTTTTTATTCCCAGTAGCACGTGATAAGAACTCCATGATCACGACTTACCTGTATGTCAGAAACAATTAGAATAGTAACAACGTCTATATATCTACTTAGTGAACGGTCTGCCATGGCAACTTTAAGTTATTAGAAGGGCAAGACTGCAAAATTATAAGACACAAAGCTCTCTTTGCGGACACTGTATCCGAGCCCATTTTCTCCATGCCCCAAAGAACAGAAATCACTGGCGCTAATCAGGGCACGCGGATACTTGGTGGCCGGCAGGAAGGGCAGACACAGCCTCAGTCTCAGCATCTAGCACGACTGTTGTCGGATCTCACTAAAAATAGACTTCATCTGTCCTGTGCCCTGTGCACAGATCGCTGAGCGAAAGTAATTACTCCCTAGCTCTCTTCACACCAGGGTTTCTGTCTTGTAGTTTTCTGTTAAGAAACTCAGGACAGAGAAATCCAATCTTCTTGCCTGGAACCCTGAATCCCAGCTGGCTCCTTTTCTGGTTCTCCCTACAAGTGACTGATGGTATGTTCTGACGTTTCATAGTATGATACCAGAACTCACCTACTCTTTGGTATCTCCAGTTGCCTGGATTTCCCCAATGCTATAACCTATCTGGCTCTGTTGAAACAGCTGCTCCATGAAACCAGGACAAGGCTCAGCTGATAGACCCATGTTTTTGTTTTTTGGCTTTTGGCTTTTTTTGCTGTCATACCCTTCGGTTGTTCTCCTTGGCCCTAGCAGTAGGAGCTTTTTCTCCTTTCCCACCAGCAACTCCCGCAAAGTCCTAGCGTAGTTTTAGAATTGTGCCCATTCCCCTTCTGGCTCAGACGTGCTTTGTTATTTCACTTTGTTACTAATCTCAAATTATTATGGTATCTGCCTAAATCCGTAGTTCCTCACTACTATTGTGGAGACTGAATCTGTGCTTCCCCCTCCTGCTGAACTTGTTAGCTTTGGCCTGCTAAAGAGTCCACTCGTTTCCTGGGGCCACAGAAGCTTTGCTTTGATTTGAAGGGATTCTAATGACTGACATTCTCTAATTTCAGTTCTCCTCTGCATTCGCTTCAGATCTTTCCCAAAGATTCAGAAATAGCATCTGACAGGTTCAAGAGAAATTGAACTGATATCTGTTGGGTTTTAACTGGTGCATTGCTGCATAATTTTTCATTTTCTTTGGAAGGTCTTTTCCACAAAGGGAAAACATGCCTGCTAGGGTCCCACGGAGGTGTTTTGACATTAGGCTTAATAAAGCATGAAGAACTCATTAATAAATAATGTTCTGCCAGGTTAACAAATAAAGCTGAATGCGCTGGCTAGACCCTGGAGTAAATGAAATCATGCATGCAGCCATGCAAGCGACTTGTTAACTTGCAGTGGTCTCTTCACAACGTCTGGCAAAGCGCGATGCAATGATGCACAAATAAAACCAGCATATCATAAACGCATGCACCTTCAGTTAGGATGCAGACTGTCAATTTTGTTTCACACTCTGCGGGTCCAAAACAGTAAACAAACCTTCAGTGATGCAGATCAGGAGACATTCCACCGATATGTTTTAATCTTTGCTAAAAGGAAGATTCCACTCATCAGCATGTCTACCTAACAGTAGCCACAGGTATATCCTGTTGTCTCACATCCTTTGTCTCATTATCTACAAATAGATAGGGAACTAGAGAGCGAGCTAATGGGTGCAGGCGAGCCAGTCTGTTCAGCCACAATGGTTATTGATGGACTCTTTAGTCTGACCCAGAAAATTTTCACGAGCGCCCAGAAACAGAAAAGAATCATCATCCTCCCTTGAAAAACAAAAGAGAAAGTGCAGTGCTCCTAAAGAACTCTTTCCTGGATTCAGAGAAGGTCATGTTTTTAGCTGAGAGAGATTCCAGAGTCACTGGAAGGTCTGGGAGCCGGGGCGAGTGCAAGGGAAGCTTTGCTACTTCGGGCAGTTGCGTTTTCTCTTTGGGGTCTCTGGTTGCCGAAGGCAGCTGCTGTGTCACGAAGCTCTTCTCGTGATTAAAAGCTGATGGACAGCTGTCAAATGTCAGTTAAGCATGACTCCCTCCAGCTGCTCCCCAATCTGGAGGGACAGAGTGTCCTGCCCCACGCTATTCTGACTGCACACACTCACCACTCACTGACGGGTTTAGCTGGAAAGCCAACCACCGCGCCACAAAATGCAAACATTTCCAGGCACTGTTTTGATGAAACAACTTGTTGGGTGGGTTCGATTTCAACTCACAGGGCTTGCCAACTGTGCCCATATGCACAGATTTACACATCTTGCCAGACCTTTTATGTGGTTATGATGACAAAGCCATTAAGGTGTCATTTAAATTCTGTTCCAAAGCTGCAGATTTAAAGCAACCACTATCCTGAGGACAAAAATACTCTATTAGACAATCTTACTTGAATCTTTTCACAATTCCTATATGGTTATATATATACATGTACATAGTGTATACATGGTTGTAATTATACAATTACATAAAGTTACGTATTTATGGTTTCTTCATTTCCACGTTAATGGAAACAATGGAAATGAAGGAACAGTCAGGGTTCAAAGCGTTGCATGACAAGATTGCATTTTTGAGAAGAGAGAAGCCATGTGGAATAGTAGAAATGTGAGTGGTTTATATCTATTGAGCCCACAAAGTACTTTACGTGACTCATCTCCTTTAATCTCAACAGTCCTCTGATGTTGGCAACATTATCGTCTGCATTTTACGTATGAGGAAATTGAGACTTAGCAAGTTGAAGGTGTCCAAGGTCACACAGATAGTAAGTGGCAGAACTGGGGATTTGAATTTAGGCAATCTGACTCCAGAGGTCACGTTCTTAATTGCCATTCTCTAACACCTTGTTTAGTATCAGCAAATCCATTCACGGATGGCCCTCCCACTAACCAGGACAAAATGGGACTCCCCCCACATTTCCCATTAAAATGAGATGGTTTTCTATGCCAAGGTTAAACAAAACAAAAAAGCATATTTTCATTTTGTTATCTGAATAACTAAGCAGTTCAAGTTTCAGTGACAAATGTCCTTGACATTTACTCAAATATATATTGGTTTGAATAATTGTCTTTAGAAAATAAATAAGACTCAAAACCTCAGTGTTGAAAATTTTGATTCCTTCGGAAAGGAGGAAACTTGGTTGAAAGATACGGAGCCTTTCAATAGGTATGAAGGTTTGAAAGAGTAATGCCATTTCCTGATGAGCTGGGAGTGAGCTGGAATCCACACAGACCACGCCGACGAAGCAGGGAATGGGATGCCTTGATCTGGCTTAGGGTGAGATGGTATTATCTGATTCCTGTTAAGAATCAACTACTGAACTTTCTTAAAAAAATTTTTTTTAATGTTTATTTATTTTTGAGAGAGAGAGAGAGAGAGAGTGTGTGAGTGGGGAGGGGCAGAGAGAGAGGGAGACACTGAGTCTGAAGTAGGCTCCAGGCTCTGAGCTGTCTGTACAGAGCCCGACGCGGGGCTCAAACCCACAAACCGTGAGATCATGACCTGAGCTGAAGTTGGACGCTGAACCAACTGAGCCACCCAGGCGCCTCATGACTTTATGTTGCGTCCAAATTATTAGGAAATGCACCCGAGTGCCACTTTTGGATTAAGCTTTTCTATGTATTGCATTTATTTACATATAAAATACAGAAGGAGAATTTATAATGTCCATGTCAATCCATATAGAATTGCTATTATTATTAACTCTGTGTATTTACAACCTGACTTCCGTCTTATGTCTCTGTGCGTTACTTCCCCAAATAGACTGAAAGCGCTTTGCGGGAAGAAATGGCATTTGCTATTTCTTTGTTACCCTTTTGAAACCGGTTCTACTTTCTACTGTAAGTGATTTATTGTGCAAGTCTGAGCTCTAGACAAAAATGTATAAGTGCAAATGCTCATTCACAATAAATGTGGTGCCTCAAGGCACTATTTCTAGCTTATAAGTATTTGGATATTATATTACATGATATTGTCTGTCAAACCATACTTTCAATCACATTACTTTATTCTTACCAATTTACATAATGTGTGAAAAGACAATGAAAGGCAAAGGTATATTCAATTTTATTCAGCTCAAGTGGCAAACTAAGACACTCTGATCACCTAGATTTACATAAAAGGGAAGTCTGGCCCACTAATTCCCTTGGTTATCAGAGAGCAATTCACCTATGAAGTGATTAAAAATGGGGAAAAATGTTCCTTTGGGAAAAGAATATGCAAAAAATGTGATGCCTTCTAAATCACATAAATATTCATGGAAGGGGGGAGAGGAAAAAAAGGGACAGAAATTTCCAAAGACATCACTAAGGGCTTCAGACAAAATGAATTCAATCAATCAAAAATAAGCATAAATCAGTTATTTTCAGTTTTCCTCCTCATTGGTAATCTGAAATATATTAGCCTTGTATTTTCTTAAACATCTTTTTTGTTATTGTTGAAAATAATAAACAATTAGCCTAAAATGCCTAATGTTAGGATGTTAATAATTAGCCATCACATTAATAAGAACCAGATGTAGTTTTAAATTAAAATTTTCAATTAACTTTACTTACTACAGAAGACTTTAATTGAACTGTGTTTCGAATATTGGAATAGATAGAACGTCCAGTTTTTAGTGTCTTAGTCTTAGAGGATTTACAAGTGCACAATAGCAAGTAAAAATTGGTCAGACTGTACGGTGAACTTCATTCACTATCAGACAAAACCATCAAAACCTTGGTAAGTTCACAAGTACTCATGAAGTCGGCTGGACCCCAGGTATTTACAGCTGTTTTCCATAATCATCATCATCAATCACTTAGAGCCACATACCTAATGTTACACATACTTTTTAATTCACTTAAGATTTAAATTATATTAGTTCAATAAATAATATGCCTGGAAATACATATTAATTCTCTTCTGTCAATGAGAAAGCCCAATTTTGTCATTATAAAGCCATGGTTATATCGTTCATTGCAAGCGAATTTAGAATCCATTTCTAAGCACAGAATGTACAACATTTTAAGCTGTATTGTAATGCTTAAACTAGAAGCTGTCTTAGGAAATTAATTGATACTGATTTAATTGTTTTTTTCTTTGTTTTTTTTTTTTTCTGGCATATAAAACTCCCTGGTCTTAGCAGTTTTTTACACTTTTCTTTTTGTGTTTTGAATATACTGCCTCTCTGCTCTATTAAATCTACTAAAATTATTTTCCAATGCGTTACATAATTTTCCCTTCTGAGGATTCAGAGAGCTCTCACAGGAGCCTGTATCATTTCCTAAGGACGCCAAGGGACCCAGGGCCCAGATGTTACTTAAGCTGCTTTCTAAACTCAGCATTTTACTATTTATAACTTTCTTCTTCCACAATTCCTTGAAAACTAATACAGTTGCATTTCATTTGTGCTGTATCTACTGATGAACGGGTAAGTTAATTTCATGGCTTCATAAATAATTTCATTTATTTTTCAAAGAAAGAAATCTCAAAAGATCATTCTAATTTTTTTTTTTTTTAAAGGTAATTCTGGTAGTGCTGTAGAGGTTATCAAATAAGCAAGACCATTCTGGGAGCGCAGACACACTATTAAGATTACTTTGTGGAATTCAAAGGTATCAGCAAAACTCCTTGTTTTAAAAGAAACATTATTTTAATAATAAGCAGTGGAAAATCTCGGATAGAGGGATGTACCTGGAAACATACTCTACTGGGATTTTAAAGGATGTATTCCTGTCCCAGTGTTACCACTAACTGGCCTCCTAGAACTGCACATACTATTTAACCTGCACAAATTAAGTACCCTCTGTGGGACTCAGTTTTCACACCTGCAAAATATAAGCAGTTGGAAGACAATTTCTGGGATCACTTCCAGTTCCAGGAGGCTGTGATGCTATAGCATTGGTAGCACATGATGATCAACATGAAAATAATTCTTTTTTTTAATGTTTATTTATTTTGAGAGAGAGAAAGACACGGTGTGAGCTGGGGAGGGGCAGAGAAGGAGGGAGATACAGAATTTGAAGCAGGCCCCAGGCTCTGAGCTGTCAGCACAGAGCCTGACACTGGGCTTGAACTCACGAACCGAACCGTGAGATCATGAGCCGAACTGAAGTCGAATGCTTTACCGACTGAGCCACCCAGGTGCCCCATAAAAATAGTTCTTAAAGTGGCATCACAATATGAATAAATTCAAAATGACTCTAGGTTGTTTAAAAAAAAAATTTAAACATTTATTTATTTTTGAGAGACAGAGCATGAGTGGGGGAGGGGCAGAGAAGGGGGGGAGCACAGAATCCAAAGCAGGCTCCAGGCTCTGAGCTGTGAGCACAGAGCCTGATGCGGGGCTCGAATTCACCGACTGCGAGATCATGACCTGAGCCGAAGTTGAAGGCTTAACTGACTGAGCCACGCAGGCGCCCCAGGTTTTTTTTTTTTTTTTTTTTCAATGCGTACTCAAATGTAGAGTTCAGTCCTCATTTTTCTGATAATCAAGAATCTTATCTCAAGGGTCCTAACTACTTTCAAAATCCAGATTAATTCTAAAAGTTAATATATTCTTATGGGATGTTTAGACCTTTTTGAACTAATTTGGCATCGCTTAACATCACTGACAAGGATTATGGCTATAGTCATGCCATAATTTAAAACTACTCCATAAATTATAAAGTGTCAGGACAAAGGAAAACATTTAAATTTAAGATCATTTTTTATTCTTCACTGTTTGACCCCCCTGGAAATTCCACAGTACTACTTGGAGAGCACTTGTTAATTAGATCACCTGTAATAAAACCAAGCAAAGAACTCTAAAGCTAAAACTTAGAAAACACATGAAGTTGATTGCTTTAATTTGGGTAAACTCTAAGGTAATTATCTCAAGCATGAATGTCAATGTATGGGAGCTTGTCATTAAAATAAGAACATTTGGAAATGTCATGTAATAATGATTCCACCCTCCAAGTCCAATCCACATATTCTGATTTTAAGACAGCCAGACTGGGGGCTCCTGGGTGGCTCAGTGGGTTAAGCATCTGACTTTGGCTCAGATCATGATCTCATGGTTTGTGAGTTCAAGCCCCACATGGGGTGAGCTCGAGCCCCCCTTTGGTAAAACATGAGCCCCACCCCACCTGGGGTGAGCCCTGCTTCTCTCTCCTTCTCTCCATCTCTGCCCCCCACTCACTTGCACCCCACCCGCCCCCTCCCTCTCAAAATGAGCCAGACTGAACGTAGAAAAACATCTGCCAGAGGAGCGGGTCCTGGTACAACAGTATCAGATCGGCTCCTACTGCCCTGCATCCTATCACTCTCTCCCTGCCTGTCTTACTTCGTTCTCTTTCTTTCATGCCTTTTTGTTGTCTATAGCATTATGTAATTCACTTACTTGTTATGATTAATTTTTATTGTCTGCATGTCCCCCGCCAAATGGCCACGTTTTGTTCGCGGGCACATCTCAAGTCCTAGAACATCCTGGCACTTAGTAGTTACTACCCGTATACTTGTTGAATGAATGAAGAAATGAAGTTTACACTGGGTTATCACGTATCCAGGTATGGGTCTTGATTCTCGGCTGGAATCACACTACTATGCATAAAAAACAAATACATTTCAAGCCAGTACAGTTTATAAATTACCTATCGGGCTTAGATAGACCTTTACTTCCCTTGTTGTACAAATCGATCCTTACATTTGGCAATATTGAGCAGGCACAATGAAAATGGAGCTGTCGTGGCCTGGCATACATACCTTACTCATGAACGAAGATCAGTTAATGGAAGAGCAAACAGAATTACCTGAGCCAGAGCAGCTCGCGGTTGTAAAACATCGGCTCAGGCGCCATCTCACCTGACTTGATGAATGAAACTACCATCTAGAATGTTCTTACTCAAAGGATAAGACCAAAACCTTAGTAATCTACTTTATGGTAATGTGTGATTTCTGTAGTTTAACTTGCATTTGTTACAGACTTGGTTTTTCTACCATCAGCAGACAAAGGATGAGATTTGAGCCATGTTTACTTTTTCTTTCTTTTTTTTTTTTTAAAGAAGGGATTATCTTGATATGCAGGTTTTTAATGTTTATTTATTTCTGCGACAGAGACAGGGCATGAGTGGGGGAGGGGCAGAGAGAGAGAGGGAGACACAGAATTGGAAGCAGGCTCCAGGCTCTATGCTGTCAGCACAGAGCCTGACGCGGGGCTCGAACTCACAGACCGCGAGATCATGGCCTGAGCTGAAGTCGGTTGCTCAACTGACTGAGCTACCCAGGCGCCCCTACTTTTTCAAACAAAAGTGAGGGGATTCTGGCCCACGTGGTTGAGGCCTAGTAGGACCGAAAGAAATTAAACTAGAGAGAATTTATGTAAATTAGAAAAACTGTGCTACCTAGGAATAAAATGCTATTCTGAAATATAATAGCTTCATTTAAATTTCTTTTTGCTGAAGTAATAGATCATAAAGGCCAATGTATTAAATTTTTAGTTTTGAATATTTTTCTCTTTTTATTTTAATAGGAGTGTCACCCACTAGCATACATGACATTTCTTCACAATTTAGGTCAGAAAAAAAAAATAAGCTTTTTTCCCTCATAATTTCTCATGCTCTACCAAGTCTGCCATCATAAACCACTTTGCATTTATTATAAATAGGTATTACATTAGAAAAGCAATTCAACTGTATTCCATTTCACTTGTGAGGCTAAGCGGCTTTGCATGATAACTAAGTTGAGTTGATGGGACTATGCTTGAAGGGTGTGGTAACTTAGAACTAAAGTTACCTAGTTGTTCCTTACTGAACGTAGGAATCTGCAAAATGAGGGCAGCAACGATTACAATCTGCATTCCTAAGCAGAATGAAAATTTTGGCTCAGCAGAAACCTCTTAACTGCAAAAACTCTGAAATTATATCCTGCTGCTAAAAATACCTGTCAGTGGGGAGCACCTTGGTGGCTCAATTGGTTAAGAGTCCCACTTCAGTTCAGGTCATGGACTTAGGGTTCGTGGGTTCAAGCCCTGCGTCAGGCTCTGCGCTGACAGTTTGGAACCTGGAAGCCGCTTGGGATTCTGTGTCTCCTTCTGTCTCTGCCCTTTCCCCGCTGCACTGTCTCCCCTCTCTCTCAAAAATAAATAAATGTTAAAAAAAAAAAAAAAAAAAAAACAACAGGGGCGTCTGGATAGCTCAGTTGGTTAAGCGTCCAACTCTTGATTTTGGCTCAGGTCATGATCTCAAGGTTCGTGAGTTTGAGCCCTGCATCAGGCTCTGCACTGACAGTGTGGAGCCTGCATGGTATTCTCTGTCTCTCTCTCTCTGTCTTTCTCTCTCTCTCTCTCTGTCTCTCTCTCTCTGTCTCTCTCTTGCCCCTCCCCTGCTGGTGCTGTCTCTGTCTCTCTCAAAATAAAAATAAACTTAAAAGAAAATAAATAAATAAACTTAGAAAAAAAAAAAGAATGCCTGTCGGGGTTGGGGGGGGGGGAGTCTGAACTGTCCATTTTCTTTCAAATCAAATAAGTTTAATGTATATGTTTAGTGGAATCTATGGTTTGTGTTTTCTTCCTATGAGAAGCAACTTGTAACTCCTTTGTGCTGATAATGAAAAAAAAAATCGTCCTCAGTCAAGTACTTAATTTTTGGTTAATAGGTAGTTTTGTTTTGATACAGAAATATTTTCCCTTGAAAATAAATTTCAATATAAGTGTTTTGCTTTATAACAGAGAATATTACTTTTTGGACTAAAATATGGACTATGGCTATATCTTGGGATGTTTTCAGAAGTTAGGTTTATTTGCCGAACAAACTTCTATGATAGCCCTTAAAGCTATTATTTATTTATGACTGTATACCTTCATTATATGAGTATCCACTATAAAGTCCCTCTTTTGCCTTAATTAATGTTTTTTGGCCCCAAATTTCACCTTTTCTGCTTTTTCTTTAAAATTTTTAAATATTTTATTTTTAAGCCATCACTGCACCCAACATGGGGCTCAAACCCACAACCCCAAGATCAAGAGCTGTGTGCTCCACCGACTGAACCAGCCAGGTGCCTCTAAATTTTACCTTTTCTGATGGTAAAATTCGAACTCGTAAAATATTTAGGCTGTATTCACCTACCCTTTCATTTTTAAAATTTTTAATAACTTTGTTTTGGTTTCATCCTTGTATACAAGCTTATAATTTGCTTCTGCATTGTGATCTAATCGAAAAGAATTTCTTTCGGGGTGCCTGGGCGGCTCAGTTGGTCGAGTGTCCGACATCAGCTCAGATCATGATCTCACACTTTGTGAGCTCGAGCCCCACATCGGGCTTGCTGCTGTGAGCACAGAGCTTGCTTTGGATCTTCTCTTCCCCTCTCTCTCTATCCCTCCCCAGCTCCCACTCATGCTCTCTCTCTCAAAAATAAATAAAACATTAAAAAATGTCTAAAAAGAATTTCTGTTAAACAAATCAATGCGTTTCTTTACATTTATTAATATGAAAGATATGACAGGGACATTATTCCATAATATTTTAAGTTTTCTGCTAAAGGTTTTGAAAATCAGTCATTATATGGTCTGTTCACCTTGTTTGATATTTATATGTAGCTTCTTAAGCATATTTAATAGGGTGCACATTTACTTCTAATTTATGACTTTGTTAAGTTCATGTAATAACATATATATGTGAAGTCAGTAACTTCATATAACTTTGATCTTCTGTACCTTTAGAATATTGACCATTTCTCTATTATGAGCACAGAAAAAGCATTTTTTCCCCTCTTTCTTCCCCCATTCTTTGTGACCTAATGTTGGACATCACTTTCTTAGTGCCTTTTTTTCCTACTCTGTAATACTTCTAGAACTTGCTTTGTCAGGTGGAAATGGTACCCACCAATCCCTAGATATTAAGCGTAAAGCCAATATACCACTTAACTCCTGTCACATCCTCCTAATTCTTGTTGGTTGCTTTAGATCTATAGGGAGTTTTGCTGGTATGATCTGTCTGCCACCCTCATCTACATACGTATTTCAGATTTAGTTTTAGGGTTAAACTGGTCAATGCTCACAATCAGTTCTTTTGCAGTTGTTGCCATGGTCACTTCTAGGTTTGATGGAATTTGTCCTCCAACAGTGACCTCCAGGAGGGCTCATTGATAACAGCACTTCCTGAGTTCCTCTCTGCTCAGTATATTTGCTTTTAGCTTTTATACCATGAAAGGCAGTTGGCAGGTCATATAACCCTTGGGATCCACTTTCTTTCCTATGATGACAGCGAATTCATGATCTCCCAAGGCATCTTTTTCCATTGTTAGATATCTCAACCGTTATTAGAGGAGTTTTGTTTCCTTTTTTAACTTTTGCCAAAATTGGTCTCCTTGAATACTTCCGATGGAGCAAGCCTATAGTCTCTTCCACATAACCTCCCAGCGTAGGCCGAAAGTACCACATCGTTCATTGAAGGTGAGTTCTTAAGGCCAAAATGTCTCCAAAGTACCTTTTAGTAGACTTACTGATTTATTTACTTATTATATTTTTAATGTTTTTTTGAAAGAGAGAAAGAGAGACAGAGCATGACCGGGGGAGGAGCAGAGAGAGAGGGAGACACAGAATTCGAAGCAGGCTCCAGGCTCTATGCTGTCAGCACAGTGCCCAACGCCGGGCTCGAACTCACGAACCGCGAGATCATGACCTGAGCTGAAGTCGGATGCTCAACCGACTGGGCCACCCAGGCACCCCAAGACTTAATGATTTGTTATTCGTTAAGCTCAAGTCATTGCATATTCCTTGCCGTCCTGTGCCTTCCCCATAGTGTTTTTTAAAGCACTGTGAGTTATCATTTCAGAGCTGGAAGGGGACACTAGGATCATCAACAACAAAGGCCTTATTTTAGGATGAAGAAACTGAAGCCCAAGGAGAGGAAAAGAGAGTTCTCCAAGGTCATGCCACTACTAGGAAGCTGAGTCCGATCTTGAACCCCAGCGATCCCAGGCAAAGGTTCTTTTCATTTCACTGAGTCCTTAAAAAAATACAATGATCATTTTTTTGTGTGTGGTCAGAACATTTAAGATCTACTCTCTTAATCATGGGAGCTGATGGATATGTTAACTAACCTTATTGTGGTAATCATTTTGCAATATATATGTGTATCAAATCATCATACTGTACACCTTAAATTTATATAATGTTATATGTCAATTATATCTCAATAAAGCTGAAAAAAATACAATGACCAAAAGCGTTTCATTGCACTTAAAGGACTCAACATGTGCCCCATGACATAAGAGAATCTACCTAACGTCTGCTTGAAAATTATCATTTCTTTTCTTATTCCAACTATGTACGGAATGACTCATGCAGGATAGCTGTATTAGAGAATTTTCAGTGGGTCTGTTTTTCGTTTACATAAATTGTCACTTTCATTTTCTGTTTCTTGAAACTGAGAAACTTCAGATAAATGTAGATTCAGTTTTCCTACCCCAAACTCTCTAAACCATCATTTTGAAATCAAATTACACAGCTTATGCTTAAAACATAAGGGCCAGATTCTATCTTCAAATATACCACCCACTCTCTAACAGCAGAATTTGGCCCTAAAAACCCATTAACAAATATTGTCATTAAACTAAAGAGCTAATTACTTTGGATTCAGACAGAATGAACAAAAATCATAGGCCAACCACAGCTGGTAGTAATAATGGTGAGACTAACCGTATGTTACGCTGGAGATTTAAAGAACAAAGACATATTAACACTAATGTAACCAAACATATAAAATTATCCTCCAAATGGAGCAAGCTATTATAGTTAGAAAATTCCTGAACCGCACATTGGAATTATCTGATTCAAGAAATAAAGGATATTTCTAAGGAATTAACTGTCATAATCTGAAGTTATCAGTGTTTAATGAAGAGGGAAAATTGAAAATTTTAGTTTAGTACAATATCCACAAATGAACATTTATATCTAAAAATCATTTTGCTCTAATTGTAAGTAATATTCTCATATTTAAATCAGTTTAATACTATAAGATCGAGAGCCTTCCTTTAAGACTATTTTATTTTATTTTTTTTCTTCTTTTTTAAAAAAAAATTTTTTTTAACGTTTATTTTATTTTTGAGACAGAGAGAGACAGAGCATGAACGGGGGAGGGTCAGAGAGAGAGGGAGACACAGAATCTGAAGCAGGCTCCAGGCTCTGAGCTGTCAGCACAGAGCCCGACACGGGGCTTGAACTCACGGACTGCGAGATCATGACCTGAGCCGAAGTCGGACGTTTAACCGACTGAGCCACCCAGGTGCCCCCCTTTAAGACTATTTTAAACAAACATTTTCAGGACTACCTTACAATTCTACAAAAGTAAATTTCCAGATAACTGAACATTTTCCCAGCCCTTGAAAAATATTTTTAAATTACATTAATAATCCATACTTAGAAACAGTTTTACATACCCTGAGAAGCAATAAAAATCAACCATAGTTTATCAGTTGAGCATAACCATTAAAAATATTTTGATATATATCATTCCAATTTTCTTCCTACGCATCTGTTGTTGTTTTTTTAATAAAAATGGGACCACATCATAATATGGTTTGTAACTTGTTGTTTTCATTTATAGCACATTATGAGCATTTCCCACACATCAAAAATTATACTTTACTACATAAATGTTCATGACTTTCCAACTTCTTAAATTGAGAATAATAAATACATTTTAATCTTTTTGGATATTTCACAAATATCATTATTATACTATTTCATAATAACACTAACACTCCCAGAGATTCTTACATAGCTAAATCTCCTTTCTCCTATATTGTGAATGGTCCCAGATGGCTCTACTATCCTAAGCTGTATCTTACTCTGAGCTCTTTTTCTCCTTCAACATCAGATTTCCATATAAAGCTGACCAAACCTGAGGTAGACCTCAATTGGCTGTTTTCATTTTTAAATGAATGACATGAAAGATAATCTACTGACAACTAAAAGAATTGATGACTTTAAGTTCAATGACATAAGTACTCAGGTATTGTCTTTACCTCTTCAACCTTCATCTTGGATGAAAATTTCCTTCTAGCCTTCCTTACCCAAGAAATCATTACTGAAAAACACTTGCTTAGTTTCGCTCGTTAAAAAATCATAGCTCTCCAGATTGATGATTCCTGCTCTTTGTACTAACCTTCTATGCAGCAAGTTTGGAAGAGAAAAAATGTTATTATACATGAGGGGCCAGACTAGAAGATCTTAATGGTCCATTTCTGTTCTAAAACTTTATGCTTCTATGCTTCAATAAAGTTTCTAGGGGCGCCTGGGTGGCTCAGTCAGTTGAGCGTCTGACTTCAGCTCAGGTCATGATCTTGTGGTTGACGAGTTCGAGCCTCACGTCGGGCTCTGTGCTGACTGCTCAGAGCCTGGAGCCTGCTTCGGATTCTGTGTCTCCCTCTCTCTCTCTGCCCCTTCCCCACTCATGCTCTGTCTCTCTCTGTCTCAGAAATAAATAAACATTAAAAAAAAATTTAAAAAAAGTTTCTATAATTTATCCTTTTGTTGTTATATTTTACTTCCTGTGTCTGGAGGTTGTCTCACTCAGGTTCCCTGAAACTACATTGTAAGTTTTCTTTAGGGAGCCACAACTTAAGACAAATATGCCAATGATAATGAACGTGACTCACTCGAGGACACAATTTCATTCTCTCTCCATCTGCTCTTCTGAGAAGGAAAAAAAGGAAAAGAACACAAAAAAGAAAAAGCAGAAGCGTACTTTCTATATTTCTCTGAAATAAAAATATTACAGAAGATTGGCACTGAAAGCTTTATTAAATCTTATTTGAGAACTTCATTGAACTTGTATAGTACATATTTGAGGAGTTTACAATTTGGGGACTATAGGTTTTAGGATTTTATCATCAGATATGGCAATGAGAGCATTGCCTATTGAGAACAACACTGACAACAAATGTATGTAAAAATTCATGATTACAGTTGATCTAATTCTGTAAATCTTTAGATTACTTGAAAAAAGTGCTACCTTGTTTAACCACGTCTATATTCATTTTCTTTGTGTAATACTAATAGCTAATATGTATAAGCTAATTGCCACTACAGGGATATACTTTTTTTTTTATTAAGGGTTTATTTTTGCCACTTGATATTTTACTGACAAGAAATTGTATACAATATGAACATGTGCACACAGAGACTTATAGGGTGAAAAAAAATGAAATTCAATCAAAGAATTTTAATTAAAAACTTCACTCTTCACTGCGAAAATAATATCATGTTGTACCTTTAAGGAATCATCACACTTCCTGTTCTGAATATGTCTCTACTAATCACTTTTATCACCGGAGTAAGAAAACCAAACTTTTCATTAACTTAAAATTGCACACAGTAAAGATGAAGTTGCTAAATGAGATTAAGAAATATAATAAAATGATATTCAATAAATGTGCGTATAACCTGTGTTAAGGTAGCACATGACTTAGAAGTTTTTATGTGCAAAGGAAAATGAGTAGCTGATGATGTGTTAAGCAAATCTGTTCTTTTGAAAAATCTAAGGCTGAGTTTCCCAAGTTAAGAGGAAAAGAAAATAAACTTCAAAAATAAAGAAATGCTTAGCCAATCCTGGTAATAACTCATTATTCCTATCTTCTCAGATGGTTCTTAGAATTGATCCACTAAGCATAAACATCTGAATAAATTAAAACATTACAGAGAACGGAGAACCGGTTAAAGACCGCAAGCTTACTCTGAAAGCAAGATAGGGAGCCCTGGGACCTAGCCCATCATGCTGAACTTGAAAAAGAAGTATTAAAAGAGAACTAACAATTCAATTTGGGGGTGGGGGGGGGGTCACAAAAAGAGCACTAATTGAGCACCTCTGTGCTAAATGTGCCTTCCTTATTTATTCTTGTAGCCAAAGGAAACAGCATAAAACCCAATTTAATATAAAGTTTGAAAATTAGAAGCATATATATTTTTTTAATATTCATTTTTGAGAGAGAGACAGAGCGTGAGTGGGGGAGAGGCAGAGAGAGAGGGAGACACAGAAGCCCAAACAGGCTCCAGGCTCTGAGCTGTCAGCCCAGAGCCCGACATGAGGCTCAAACCCACGAACTGCAAGATCATGACCTGAGCCGAAGTCTGATGCAAAACAGACTGAGCCACCCAGGCGCCCAGAAGCATATTATTTTGAGTGCCAACTTCAGCATTTCCCAAAGGCCCAAGACGCACATTCATCAGGATCATTTTGACGTGAGTAAATAAAAATTCAGGTTGCTGGGTCACATCTGAGATCCAGTCAATCTAACTCTCTGTGAAGTATAACCAGGTATCAGAATTTTACAGACCCTCTCCCCACCCAGTGACTCTCACACACATTACAATTTGAGAACCACTGTGATTATTGTGATGTTTTTGTGTGAAACTGATTATCAGTTA
The DNA here is from genome assembly GCF_018350215.1 of Panthera leo. Taxonomy (NCBI): domain Eukaryota; kingdom Metazoa; phylum Chordata; class Mammalia; order Carnivora; family Felidae; genus Panthera; species Panthera leo. Next base: position 102,314,578 of record NC_056683.1, read on the forward strand.
TCAAGAATACCACCTGTATTTACATTTACACGACATATACCAACTTTCAAACTTTGTATTTGATTTTCCTTTTTTTGCTATGGAATTGCACATAGACGGCTATTTTCCTAATATTCAATAACTGCTATTACTTTTATATATTTTGTTAAATATAGTAAATATTCACTTTTGACATAATTAAGAGCTACACAGCCATGTGAGTGACTTCCAAAATTCACTTACCTTCAAATCCTTATGCTTATTCAGAAAAGTCTGAGCACGTACGGTGGAAAGTTTCAAGAATATATGCAGCGGACTCTCTAATCTCCACGTATTTCAAAGCCGGCCAGGGAGACTCCGGAAGTGGACACCAGAAACGCCATTGACAAGGTTAGGTACCAGTGCTGGAGCCTCCGGGTACCTGATTATCTCTGAACAGGACAGAAAAACAAGTAGTCGGTCACCTGAAATTCATAGAGAATCTGCTACGGAGAAGGTTATTTTCAGTAAACTGGCAGTGTTACTAAATTTAAACTTGGCCTGGGTTTGCGGCTCCCTGATTTAGCACAGTTGTCATTTAAAATTTCATGTCATTGTGAAGTCAGGATTGCATGATGCTGCTGTCTGCAGAGGATTCTGCTGGAATTCATACTGCTTTCATTGACTATTTCGTCTAAACGCTGCATCAAGTGGTATTACTAATTTTATCTTTGATGTGCAGATGCCAGATTTTGGCACTGGATTTCTTTCTAAGTCAAGGTTGATGAGTTCTGTTGGAAATATATCCTTACATGAGACTCTATCACACCCCACAAAAGATAAAATGTGATACTTATACAAAATCCCAATGGAATCATCTGGTGCTTCTGCTATATTTTCTTTCACATGGTAATGCTTGCCAAGATAACTAGACATAAACAAAAATAATATCCTTTCTAGTCAATCTGTGTTGCCTACTTAGGGAAACCAAAATTCTAGCATCTTTGCTGAGTAAGTTAAGCAGACATTGGTAGTGGCTAATGGAAAAAGGGAATAAAACATCTATTTTTAAAACTGGTAACAGATCATGAAAATATTCTCCTCAAGGGCAGAGAAAGCAACACACACAGATAAATACAAAGTCAAATACAAAATGACAAGAGTGTAATACACACGTAAGCACAGACTACACTTGTAAAACAACAGTTTTTCATGGAAGATTCTAATGCTTGGCCACCCCAAAACCATGCTCAACTTTCTTCTTCCTTTCTATGTCTCATACATAGAGAACAGAAAATCAAATCAAATGTTCACTTTCCCAGTCTTCCAACTGCTAAGAATGGTTACATGATTCCACTCTGGCCCATTAGCTATAAGAAGCATGCTGGGCAAGAAATGCAGGCAGTATTTTATTGTATTGATGAATAGAAAGATTCCTGTCCCTCTTCTCTATTCCACACCACTGCCTGCCTGGAATGAGGATGTGCTACTTGGAGGTAAAGCAGTCATCTTGTCACCACGATGTAAAACACTACGAAAATCTAGAAAATCACAAAGATGTGGGTCCTGCTACTGATAAGCAGCTGAATCAACACTACCAACTGCTTCCTCTGGAATTCTACTTGTTTAACTCATTGGGTTTTCTGGTGCTTGCTAACGAATCACTGCAGGTTGACAAAGTGTTCAAAAAACGTTTGCTAGAAAGTAAATGCCACAGATGTAACTGTAGGGATATCTATCTTTTTTACATTATAATCCGCAAGTTCTTATTCTGTGGAGTCAAAGACAGGCTTTATTCTGACAGAGGTTGGAACTTGGCTTCTTTTTCACTTCTAGGAAAGCTGTGCATGTGGGGAATAATGGGTCACAGGATGACGGTAACTAATTAAAACAAAATGAAATGGAAAGGCTCGTTTAGAAATGGGTTTGGAAGAAGAGGGTGCAGTATCATGGTTTAAAAAAGGATCTCATCTTTGCTATAAGCCAAAGCTATCACATTGGTTGAAATCTCAGTGTAAGAGTCTGAAATTCCATAGCAAAATTCGTTCTTATTATCTTGTGAACTGTGGATGCTTTGAAATATTGTTCCATCCATCACTTCATGATATCTTCTCTATCAACATTTTTTTTAATATTTATCTATTTTTGAGAGAAAGAGACATCACGCCAGCAAGGATTGGCAGAGAGAGAGAAGGACAGAGGATCCAAAGTGAACTCCGTGCTAACAAGCAGAGAGCCCTATGAGGGTCTCGAACTCACGAACTGGGAGATCGTGACCTGAGCTGAAGTTGGACGCTTAACCAACTGAGCCACCCAGGTGCCCCTTTATCAACATTTCTTACTCGATCACAGTTTAGGCTTTCACTATCTCTTTCCTAGACTATTGTTGTAGACTTTTTAACAGATTCGTGTTTTCCTTTTTCTTAAACATTCCAGTATGTCCTATAGTTGCTTTAAGACTTAACTTCTTAAAACATTTCATTAGATACCTTTTCTGTTCAAAATATAAGAGCTCTTTTTGGTCTATTGGATTAAGTCCAAGGTCCTTAACTTGGCATTTCAGTCTCCCTATATACGTTCTTCTAGCCTATTCCCCTTCCCTAACACTCTACATGGCTTGGTGGGAGGATTTGTCTCCAGTCCAGAGACGCACCTTAAGTAGCTTAAGATAACCTATGTATCTCAATTTTTACCTACAATATTAAGGATAAGCACATGGCCTTAAGACGTTAATGATCTCCATTCTGGGGTTTTCTTTGACCTTTACATGTAAAGCTTGTAAGTAAAAGAACAACTTGTTTTTCTTGCTGGACATTGGCATGTGAACATATAACGTTTGGAACTACTGGCAACCATCTTGAGATCATGAGAGAACTTGCCAGAGCTTAAGTCAACACCAAGGAAGTAGCTGAGAAACAGAAAAAGAGGAGCTGGGTCCTGACCATGTTGTTTCACCCCTGGGCAGAGTTTTGCTTGTAGGTGGAATACCCTGGGCTTTTCAGTTATGTGTGAATTTACAGACTTTTTTTTTTTTTTTTAAATTAAGTGAATCTGGGTTGATATCCTCTGTTATTTGCAACCAAAAAGAACTTTGCAATTTATTTATGTTTTAGTGTGTCTGCCATTTCATCCATTTCTACTTCTCTCCTCTTACTTATATTCTTTTTATCCAAAAAAATTTTTAATGTTTATTTATTCTTGAGGAAAGAGCATGAGCAGGGGAGGGGCAGAGAGGGAGGAGACACAGAATCCGAAGCAGGCTCCAGGCTCCAAGCTGGAAGCACAGAGCCTGATGTGGGGCTCGAACCCACAAACCGTGAGACCATGACCTGAGCTGAAGTCCAATGCTTAGCCCCTGTATTCTTTTTTTTTTTTTTTAGATCAAGTCCCCTTCCCCCATGATACATTTCCAGACCCTTCTAATTTATAATGAAAGAACCCTAAATTAAGCATCTTTATTTTTCATTGTACATACTAATAAAAGAGCTCACCAAGGTATATCATGCTATCATTTCATTATGACTCTCAAATCTTCAGTTTAACATTTTCTTCTTTTATCTCCAGACTTTTATTTCTAACTGAACAGTTGGTATCTCAACTTGGATATAATGAAGGCTCTGCAACCTGAATTCGTCCATAACCAAACTCATAAAGACTCATGTGTCTCAAACATAGCTTTCCCCTAATGTTTCCGGTTTTTAAAAACAGCACCATTGATATCAGTTGGAGAAGCCAGAAACCAAGATTTTCAACATCTTAAAACAAAGGAATCAGAGTGGATTTCATCCTTCTTTTCTCCTTCAGCCCCAGTATCTGATCACCAAATTCTTTAGATTTTATTTCCTAAATAATTTGTAAATCTATCTGCTTTGTCCATCTTGTCTCCACTTCCTCCTTTTCCTTCTCCTGCTCCACTACCACTGCTACCACTCCTAAGACCTTGTCTGTTACTTGGAATGCTGTTTGGATTTTTTTCCGTCTCCCATTTCACATTTTGTTTCTCTCCAGTATTTGCCTCATGGCATGTAGAGTGATCTTTTAAAACTACACAGTGGATCATGTCGATCCTTGTTTAAAAACCTTCAATGCCTTCCCGTTGTCTTAAGGGTAAAGAACAAGGCCTCACATCACCCAATCCCTGCCTAACTCACCAGCCTCATCTCTCTGGAGGACAATGATCTTTCTGTTTTTAAATACACTCATGTTTTAAAAACTCAGCATGCAGAAGAGTGCTTAGCACATAGTAGGCACTCAGTAAATATTTGTTGAATGAGTAATTGCCTTGCAATAACTCTTGAACCATGAGCCACATTGTGTTATTATTTTTTTTGTATGCTTTATTTTCTGAGTTACTTATAAGTACATTGCAGATAAAGAAAAGTCATATTTCTCTGTAGCAGAATGCTATGTGAGTAGGAGGGGTTCGGAAGGTATTCAATTATATTACTATTGATATTTCTAGTCTGATTCCTTTTTAAAAGGTTGAAGTTCATTCTAACACAATGGATAGTTATCACTTGTCTACAGGTTAAAAATGAATAAGGGGACATTTATTATGTCAAAATAATGGAAGTACAAAAAAATAGAAAATTTGTCTCTGATTGCAATTCTACGGAATTTGCAGATTAATTATACAGGAGTTGTTCTTCTGCATGACATGGAAAAACTTCAGATAAGCCCTGAATTATGTGGACAGACACTGAAACATCATGTTGGCAATTTTCACTGCCATTTTTTTCCAAACATACACAAGTTTTCTTTAGAAATCTTTACCTTTGAAACATGTAAGTAAGAATTTAATACTTTAAATAACTGACAGCTAAAGTCTTTTTGGGTAGAGACTGATTATTTTGGAAAATAGTTACCCCAAGTGCAAATTAATTCTTAGTTATTGGATATTCACCTGAAAGTGTAAAAAGAATTTCAGAGATTCAAAGGTAGGTATGAAATTTCAGCCTACGCTATAAACTGACATTACCCAAAATAAGAAAAGTATTTCTTAGGGTAGCCTAAAATGAAAACACACATGAGCAGCCCCAAAGCAATGACACAGTGGGGCTAGGGCACATTCTCTAAACTGGAGGACAAGGGAAGCAAGCTTCTCGAGGGCTTCTGACTGTTAGCTGTGGCCAGATAAAGTTTTCCAAGTTGGGGAATGGGAAACAAAAGTAGGATTGAGGGGATCAAGGAGGAGGAGAGGCCAAGAAATACAAGAGTAGATAATGCAAATTTCCTGTCTGAATAAAATTCTTGAGCAGGCTTAACCTTCTGCTTCATATATATTAGTTGAAGTTTGCCTAAGGGATATTTATACAAGAGATAATTGCCTTTGGGTTTCTATAGGCCTGTTGTTCAGTTATAAATATCTTCTAGTTTTTTTCAGGGTATTGGCTCTATTAGGGAGTTTGTAAAAATTAAAAAAAAAAAAGGAAAGAAATAAAAAGAAAGGAACATTTCTTCAAGAAATGCATTTTGAGAATCACTACAAGTAGTTGTTCTCAAAATCAGAGAGAAGGCTATTTTACAATTTTCTCCCGGGGTATTGAAAGATATTTTAGGAAACCAGTGATTCATGATTTAATATTCAACTGCTTTTCAAGCAAAATAAGAAATTCTACCAGGGTATAGTCATGATTTCCTTTAACTTAAATTCCAAGGGGTAGGTTGAAGTGACGCTGTTCATTTTGCTCCTCTTTATATAAAATAAAAGATAAGTTTAACTACATGAAGGAAGGACAGATTCTTATGCTCCTCCTCTTTACACATGCTTCTTTCCTGTATGAGGGGAAAAAAATGATTTTCAACTGTAAAGTACGTCACTTGTAAAACATTTCTGTTTTATTTGTTAATTTCTTGATCTGTGGATAAGATTAGGTTGGTCCTTTGGCATGAAAATTCATACATGTCCTATAATTATAGGACAACCATTTTGTATTTCTTTAAAAATTGACTCTTTTGTTAAGAGTGTGAGATTGCCGATGGATGTCACTGCCATTCTGTAATGCTCTAGTACAGGTTTTTTAAAAACACATGGAATAAAGACATTTACAAGAGTGCTTAAAAAAAAAAAAGAATAGGAGATTGCCCATTTATGTATGCCTTATGTAGATTTTCCTCTCAATCGTGCATAAAAAACACAAAAGGTTTTATACACCTACCTCTAGCTCAAAGATTAGAACACCCTATAACAGCAATAAAAATTAAACAAGTAAAAGCCAAGTCCCACAAGACGTCTATGGCCATCTGAAGATGATCAACCTTCTGCAATGTTCTCAATAAAAGAGTGTCTGAAGAGTTTGGGAACTCCCCATTCTCCATTAAGGAGATCTGGAAATAATGTCATTACTAAGAGACAGGACTGGAATGTGATTAGAGAAGCTAAAATTGTACTATAATATGGAGGGGATGGTTAGATGACAGCAGTAGTTACAATGTTGTTTTCCTTTTGAGAAGATCCATCTCCCAAAAAACAATTCTTACAAAGCACCTTAGAGTTCTGTGGAACATGCTTTCGGCACCTCTAGCTTTGAGAGTGAAGGACAGAAAATCCAGGAAACAGAAGTTGCCAGTGTTGATCAAGACCTCACCTCCTGATCTCCCTTGTAACTGCAGAAGTCACTTATTTAGAAGATTCCTCAGAGTTCCCTTTGGTCTGGATTGCACATCTCTCCCAACCCCCCATGTTTACTGGTCAGCTCCCCCAGTGACTTCCAGGTCAGAAAGAGGCACTCTAGGTAAAGGTCACAAAGGACACTGATGCTTTGGACACAGTAGTGGAGTGGTCCTCATTCATTGATCATCTAATTCAGGTAGTTCAGTCCTTTCTAAGTCTGACCATAATGATGTCATCTCCTTGAATCTAACTCTCAGGCTGATAATACAGAAATTCAGATTCTGAGTAGTAGTAAATTCCACCAGTGGATTATGGGGTTCATAACAGGCTGCCATCTGTCCTGTTCCCTCTAACACACTTACCTTCTTTACTTGGTAGTTCTACCATGGACAGTTTTTCAGGTCTTTTTAAAAAGTTATCATTAAAATACCTGCTATTCATGAATTCCTCTACTCTTTGCACTATAGTGATAGTTGGCACAAATCATACACAATTCAGATAAGACACTTACAGACATAAATGTTCAGTCCAACAATCTAATTAGGTAAAGACTGGACACTTATAAGAGGTTGAAAATTGTGTGAGCATATATAGCTCTATTCATAATTCATAGAATGTCTTTGTACTTAACGAGTTGTTTTCTGGGCTAAATGTTTGTTCCTTATGCCCTCCTATTTTTAACTGTATTTGTTTATTTATTTGCTTTTGATTAGTAAGAGTCGAGGGTACAGACTATGCCATCAACATTCCTCTGCCCATATAGTAGAATGTCTGGCTTACAGCAGATGCTTAATGCCTGATGATGATCACTGCACGCAAGATTTTGCATGAGTGCAAGGGAGAAAAATGTTTCTAGCCTTTATCTACTATCATTTTCATTTATTTCTGGAAGTGGCAAGACAGAAGATTTGCATTACTTCGGAGCATAGGCATGATGTATTTAGATATGCTTTTCCATCTCTCCACAAGATAAAATATATGCTATATAACAATTGGTACTGCAATCTTATGCTGAATTGAAATATTTTAGACTTTGATGGGCTCAACAGATATATACATACAGAAAGATAGATGTCAAAGAACAGGAAAATGTTTAACTATCTCTATCTTAACACTGCTAACTATGAGCCATGTTATCAGTGCTGTTTTCTTAGAATGTTTCTTAGGAAGTGAGTTACACATACTTCATGTGATAAATTTAAAAATGGTTTGATATATCTTCTGGACTTGTGCAAAATGAAAGTTATAAATGTGTTCCAAAATGCTTCACAACAATCAAAGACTAACTTATTTTTTTTTAATTTTTTTAATGTTTATTTTATTTTTGAGACAGAGAGAGACAGAGCATGAGCAGGACAGGCGCAGAGGGAGAGGGAGACACAGAATCTGAAGCAGGTTCCAGGCTCTGAGCTGTCAGCATAGAGCCCGATGCAGGGCTCAAACTCACAAACGATGAGATCATGACCTGAGCCGAAGTCAGATGCTTAACGGGCTAAGCCACCCAGGTGCCCCAAAGACTAACTTATTTTTGGTGGAAGGCAAGGTCAACGACACTGAGAAATGTAGGAAACTCACGCATTAATTTATACTATTGCACGGTATGGTGGGCTTTTTCAAGTCTATTCGACCAAAAAAAAAAAAAAAAGAAATTAAGGAGCTTGATTCTTTCTGTTAATGTTCTCAAGGGAAAGTTCAAACAAGTCCAAACTAACAAAAGATATTAGTGCTGGATTGTTGTGGAAATCACTCTGAAATTCTGGCTAGGTAATGTGGCTTCTAATTCAGACTCTAAAGGCCTGAGATACACAGTTTCTATCCAAAGGTTATTTTGTCTACCCAAGTGAAAAGAGGCCCGCCCAAACCGGAGATGTTTAAACACCGGCTGCATATTAGAATATACATGGATTTAAAAAAATACTCATGCTCAGGCCTCATCCTCAAAGATGCTGGTTCAATTGGTCTGAAGTGGGAAAAAGGAGTCTTGTGGGTTCCCCAAGTGATTGTAATATGCAATTACAATTGCATATTATTGCATATATTATTGCATACAATTGAATATTACAATTGCATATTATTACATATACAATTGCATATTACAATGGCATATATTCAGTGATTCTCCACTGAATATATTGAGAATCAATGAATATGTCTTCTAAGCACTTCCAGTGCCCCAAAGTCTATCATCTGCAATTTCTGGGAAGGTCCCTTTCATATGCACACAGGCATACACACACACTTGGAAATTTGTTCATTAATCTGGACTCCTATTTGTAGTCTGATGGTAGTTTTCTATATCAGTGAGCTCCAGATTTTCAACTAACACCCTGCATGCAAATCAGACAAAGTATTAATTAACAGGGAGGGTAGTTAGAGGAAAGAGAAGCAGAAAAACAAAATATAAGTGCTGTCAGAATATAAATGTTCTAAAATTGTACCTGCTTATCATAGAATAAATATGCATATAGAATTACGTATAGACTTTTAGAATTCTAAGCTTTTTCCAATTCTTCTACTTTCAACATATCTTAGCAACTACAAAAACATAATCATGATAGAGGAAACAAAGTTCACTACTACAGAAATACTGAGGACTGGTTTAATTACAGGAGACAAATCTATTTCAAGGAAGAGATGCTTGATGATTGTTTACTGAATGAGTAAAACTCTCCCGGTCCTAAAAGTAGACCTTATATTTATCCAATGATTGGAAAAGATCTTTCCTAGGAAAATGTTAACGCCTTTGCTTTGCTAAAGGAAGATCCAGAATGTCTCTAAACCTAATCTTAAAATTGGCATGGAGTTTTCTTAGGGAGGGAGAGATATATAGTATAATTAATAAGGATAGTTGGATTCGACCTCCATTTCCTCTCTTTTGTATTTCTCTGTTTGGGCCATAGTTAAGGAGCTGGAGTTGGGGTTTGGAACCAGACGAGAATCGTGGCCCTATTTTGTCACCTACATTTAGCTCTGGCCTGTATTTCTGCAGTTGATGGGATTCCTCTGGTCTTTGAGAAATGGCACCAGGGACAGGGTACTAATGGCTGTATCTGAAAGACTGCCCAATTCTTAGATCCTCCTTTCTGTGCATAGGGGCTTAATATCTAGAAAAAAGTAAGGCCATAATCGCTAAAATTTAAGTAGATAACATTCATTCATTTGTTCATGCAATAGTTATGGTGTGCCTTCTTTGTTTTAAGCCATGGGGCTACAAAGATTCTTAGATAATTTGCAAGCACACAACTTATTCATTGACTTTATTAAACTCTTTGAAGTCAATTCTCAAGCTTTTATATACACAGGCACACACACGCACACGCACACACACACACTCCTCTCATACTCTCCATTCCACCAGCAACTCTTTTTATTCTTTACTATATAGTGACTTTAGGAGCTGTTTAGGAGAACCTTTTCCATCTTCTGTGATTGAATTAATGAAGATGTCTCTGATGCCAACCTTCTTAGCCCTTCACTCTAATCCAAGCCCCCATACACTTCCTGACCCCAGGGAGGAGAGGCTTTCCACCTCATGATGTCCATCCCATTACAGCTGACTTTTTTTTTTTTCATTCATAAACCACCAATTCATAAATCACTAATTTGCCATCTAAGTTTACGAGGATTGACTCTTTTCAATTTATTTTAAATTCCCATCTGAAGACATCATAATGAAAGGAAATGACCCCAAATATTTCAATGCTAAAAGCAAGAATGTTAGATGGGGGGGGAGGAAGGGAGAGGGTATAGCTGGTGGACATCCATTGGTGGTGAAAAATAATTCTTGGAATTATTGAAATGATCCTTTGTCACTTATACATAAGACAACGTAGTTGTTCTGATTTAAATGCTTCATGAAAACCTGGGGTACGTGTACAAGTATATATTTGTAATTTCAAGTGTAACAAAGCCCACCATGTAATCTGGACTCCCTTTTCTATGTAATTATCGTCATTTTCTAAAGTGTCGAGTACGGAAACATGGACCACACTGTAGTTTTCAGTACTATCGTGTAAGCTTAAAATCTTGTGTACTATCTTGTGTACTATCTCAGACCTTAAAACCCAGTATGTCGTTCTCTGCACTGCATCATCCCAAACTATCGAAGATGTTTGCTATTTGGATGCAATGAGTGATGAAAGTCAAGGGTGCTCTGGGTTCCTCAAGGGGATGATTCCGAGGACCATCACCAGGACCTGTCATGTTGCCAGAGGAACAAAGAAGCATGAGGGCACATCCGCCCAAAGTGGTTTTGCTCTCAATGGGTTACACAATCAAAGCAATGAATCACCACTGAGAAGAGAACAGGATTAAAAAATAAGCAGAACAGGATTAATAAGCAGAACAGGATTAAAAAAGAGAGAAGAAATCATGAGGTGATTCATAGCATTTAAAAGAGACCTCTTTCAGTTCTTTAAGCTATGCCTAAATATTTAAAGAAACATGAGATTTTTTTTTTAGACTACAAAGAAAATAGCTTATCTCCCTATTCTTGCCAGACCCTTTATCTGTAACTTCAAAAGACAATAATTGCTTTCTAAAAATTACCTTTTTTGATAAACCTTGCTTGGGCAGTTTAGTGTGGAAAAGTCAAAATGTTCTTTTAGGCAGTTATAAGCTTAATCAGGTCAAGAATAGATAAACACTGTCAATATTTCCTTTTTTTTTTCTTCCCATTTTCTCCATTCTTTGCCTCTTATGTCTTGTACTGCTTCTGAAGCAGTATTTTCCTTTTTATCTACTTTTATTATACATTCTCTCTACAACCACCCAGTTTTTTTATTAATTTTTTTTTTTAAGAGCAGATAGCCACTGAGAAAGATAACTTTTGCATTCAACTTTTCTAACATGAAGGATTCTCAGCTCTTATCAGGGCAAATCATAATGTGGAAACTTATCCACCTAGTAATAAGATCTCAGGTAATATCCTTTTACTGTATTGATTTTGCAAAAAGCCACTTTTTTTTTTTTTTTTTTTGCTGGCCTTTGAAGTGCAGGGATGGCTCTCCACAAGAGATTTTGTAAAGGCATGTTGAAATGTCTCCAACTAAACCAGGCTAGGGAGATTGTACGGGGATGCAGAATAGAAAACTATTAGAATAGGGAAAGAACTGCCACACAATGGCATGACCAGATCCCAGGGGTATAAATATAGTAATTTTCCCAAAAACGTCAAATATGAACTTCTCAGAAAGACATAAAGTGACCACATCATTTAAATGAATTCTTTCTAGATTGTTAAGATCCATGGGGCGGGCATTTTGTATTGTCAGCACCAAGTTCAATACACAGTCTGTAACTTTACTACTCACTTGTGCTGTTTTGTACTTGAAATGTGACTCGTCCAAACTGAACTGCGCTGTTAAGTGAAGAATACACACTGGATTTTGAAGATTTAGTGCAAAAGGAAAAGAATATAAAATATCTTAATAACTTCAATGTTGATTACATGTCAAAATGATCATCTTTTAGATATATTTGATTAAAATATATTATTAAACATAATTTTGCCTGTTTATTCTTAGCTTCTTTTTAAAAAAACATTTTTTAAGGTTTATTTATTTTTGAGAGAGAATGCAAGTGGGGGAGGGGCAGAGAGAGAGAGAGACAGAGAGAGGGAGACACAGAATCTGAAGCAGGCTCCAGGCTCTAGGCTGTGAACACAGAGCCCGACATGGGGCTCAAACTCACGGACCACGAAATCATGACCTCCGCTGAAGTCATCTGCTTAACCTACTGAGTCACCCAGACAACCCTATTCTTACTTTCTTTAAATGTAGCTACTAGAAAATTGACTTGCAGTATATTTCTATTAAATAGTACTTGTTAAAGAACTCAATATTGTGTGTTAAATGCACAATGAGTGAATGCAGGCTTGAGTGAATGAAAGATAGCTTCGTCTGGAGCTAATACTACCAGAATGAACAAATCTAACTTTTGTTAGGAGGATAGAACTGTAGTAGACCTTATCGATGTCACCAACTCTTCACTTCTTCCAGCATCCATGCTCATTGCTATATGTCTCCATGCTCATTGCTACATGTCTCCGTAATCTTTCCTGATAAGGAAGTAGAATGTCTTTCCCTCCTCCTTTGCTTTGGGTTGGATCATGTGACTTGTTTTGGTCAATGAAACATTAGAGAGCACGATGTGATCAAAGGCTTGAATAATGCTTGCCCTATTGAGTTTGCTCTCTGGTGCTTCTGCTATTGTTGCGAGAACTGGTCCAGGCAGGAAGAGGATGGGAGACATATAGGACAGAAATCAGCTGCCCCAGTTGAGCCCAGGCTAATCCCCGGCTGGTTCCCAGCCACAGGAGCAAACAGCTGAGATCATCACAGCTACCCAACCCCGCCAACTGCAAAGGACACGGAGACCCATGATCTGGGTACATGCTTAGTTTTGCACGCTGCCAAGATTCTGTGGTTATTACCCGGTCTCTTCTGAAATACCTACCTGATACAGAAGTGTAATTTTCATAACTGAGTGTTCATTTTTTAATGTGACAATTCACACTGGGAACCTTAAGGTCATACTTGAAAATCCCGCTCTAACTTCTCAGACAAAATACTTTGGGCCATGATGACAAGCATGAGAACTATAGAAGATATTCTAGCAGAAGCCAGAAAAATTCATCCCAGAGGTGTAACCTAGTGGTTATCATGGAGAGTTTTAAGACAAGCATCAGCAGGAATGCTAAAACTTAAATGGAGTGGAATAAGTAGCACAATACGATTCTTACTTTTCCAAGCAAGTGGGGGACTGTTAAAAAGGCCCTTTCCTAGGGTTGTTCTTAGGTTTATTTGCTGTTGGAGAAAAGCTGTTAATATGTGAGTACTTCCCGGGTGCTTGAGTGGCTCAGTGAGTTGTGCGCCTGACTCTCGATTTTGGCTCAGGTCATGATCCCAGGGTGGGGGTATTGAGCCCTGCTTCAGGCTCCATGCTGAGCATAGAGCCTGCTTAAGATTCTCCCTCCTCCCTCTCCCTCTACCGTTCTCCCCTGCTCGCACACACACTCTTTGTCTAAAATTAAAAAAAAAAAAAAATGAAAATATGAGTACTCCCAGCTTTGTTTTATCTCACTGCTTGTTGAAACTGGTACTGGCTATGCACTCAAGTCACTCCATACCCTCCCCTCAGCATGCTCCTGGGAAGGTCCTTCTAGCGCCTATGGGTTCTTTGGGCTTTTGTGACGCTCCATAAGAATGCTGAGAATGAGAGAAAACTGGAGTCATGGGCAGAAAAGTAGAAGGGCAGGATGAGGAGAATAGTGTCTTTTTTTTTTTTTTTAAGATAAAAAGCTATAGAAATGGCAGAGGGTTTTGTGAGGAGGTTTTCAATGAGAGGACTCAGAGCAAGTGAGGTGGTAAGGGACCACGGTTACAAAAGGAAAGGAGGTTTTTAACAAATGCTCTTACAGGTGTTGTTGCTTAAATTCTCTTTACGTGATTTGAACACGTAAGTAGAAAACTTGTGTTGATTAATTAATTACTTCTTAAAAACAATACCTCTTCTCTGGGACTGGCTTCTGAGGGTCACGGCTTCTGCCAGTGATGATCCTGTACAGAAAGTTGAACAAGGAATGGGGGAATAACATCGTGGCGAGAGTAGAAGAACACACAGGGCCCTATAAGTAGTATTCACTTTCCATGTCACTTACTGGCTGCCTACCTGGGCAGGTACTAAGCCATTCCAAAACTCATTTAACTTGATTGATACCATAGAGAAAATAATATATTCCATAGGTTGCCTTCAAGATTAAATAAGACAGTGAATATAAAATGTCTATCACGTTGCACAGACATAAACGTCAGTCGAAATGTTGGAGGACGGTATTTTCTTTGTGAAAATTCCAAGTTCGGCCTAAAGGCACTGTAAAAGTTGGCCTGTGTACCCAAGCCTCGCTCCTAAGTCAGTAGCAGCAGCTGACATCTTAACAGTTGCTAAGTGACCAAGACGCCTCTGTTTTCTTTACAGGTACTTCTGTGGAAGGCCAAAGAATCTATGCTTCTTTACCTGCCATAACTTGATGAGGGGCTTCCAAGGTAGAGCCGACTCAAATGCTTAGGAAGCTCAACAAACAACGTGAGCACTTTAGGGGGATTTTGGGGATTGAATTTTTGGAAGATCCCCTGAAATGCTATTCCATTCCTACCCTAAGTGACTCTACGGAGAAAAAAACAGAGGTGCACTCTCTGCTTTCAGTGGTGAAATGTGAAACTATGGTGTTACTGGATGGGCACCGAGTCTGGTTTGACAGAATTCTAGTTTTCATTAGCAATACAACCGGCAAATCACCAGGTGGTACGTAGGTTTTAGATACTGTTCAGCGTAGAGCTCCACAGAGCTGCATAGAAAAGGCGCCGGCAATCTATGGTTTCAAGTTACAACACAAAAGTGATAGCTGATGCTGGGTAGACAAAGCGTCTTGCCTGAGGTTGCAAGGAAGGAGGATAAGAATAAAATTAGATTACGGAGATAAATATGCTTTCCTGGAAACTGGAAGACATGAAGACAGCATCACGCCTCCGAGTTTACAAAATGAGGGTTTAGAGAGAACAGAAGTACTAATGTGCAGCCTCGTCCACAGCTGCGAGATGGGGATGAATTACAAAACCCCACCTGGTTCTTCTCGTGTACTTGGGAATAACGCTGAACAGTAAACGGCAAGTCAGGATCATCGGCAACAATAACGTGTTGGTATGCGGCCAGCCTCCTAGCGCAGATTGCCGCACCAGAGCCCCTCCCCCCGCAGGTGAGAAGGACAGATGACAACAGGATTACTGAGCAGATGTGGTCTGGCGAGCTGCTGTGGGGACAGCCACAAGCTGTGAGGCCAGATACAGTCCTGCAAGGACACTGAAGCACAATGTTAAGGTACGCTGCGGAGAGCAGTGGACTGCTGGGAAGGAAGAGCGCCTGATAGATTGCTCTGGCACATAGCAATCAGGGAGAGTGGCCCTGTTTCTGAGACAAAACACCAAGCCAACCTGGCAGGAAGGATAGACCTTCCGAGCCCTAGGCTCTGCCCGTACCAGCAGAAGCCACAAACAAGAAATCATTTGCACGTACAGTTGGAAAAGGAAAGCTGCATATATGTGATGTGCAAACCTGGCCAGTTATGCTAGAGCTAAATCTCCTGGAAAATACTCTGCGCTTTGTAGTAATGCAAAGGTCAACGCTTTGGGGAAAGGGCCCAGGAAAGATTTACCCGGCAAGTCTCAGGACCCCCCTGAAGCTGCGGCTTAACTGACAGAGCAGCATGAACCTTTTTATGCAGGCAGACAGAATACGAATTTTTACAAACTGGCCTCGCCTGGGAATTCTCGGGGGCCATAACCGTACGCAGCAGTCTACACACATAATGCTTGAATATAGGTGTTGTATTATATTCTCTGTTAATAAAATGTCTTCATATAAATTTGTAGGAAAAGGCTTGCCCGGCCTTCGATTACTCTCACGATTACTGGCAAAGGGAAACGTGTCACCCAGCAATATTCCATGAACTAAATGACCAGCAGGGGGATTACTGAAAACTGGCAGGCATGGCCGAGCCAGGTGAGTTTTGTAATTTGTCCGATAGCATCTCTGCTTAGGTCAAGGTGTTTTTTGTGTGGATCGAAAGTGACAGTAGATACAGACATGATGTGTAATCCATCCAGTACCATATACACATATTGCAGGCCTTAAAGCGTAATCAAGAGGGCTTCAACAACAGTGTTCAAAGCAGACCTACTATAATTTGCTCTTCTACTCATCTCTGGTTTAACAGACAATAATATAGTTTGCCTGCCAGTCACTTACACTAAGGCAAACAACAAGTAGCTTTAATGACAGCTGCAGCGGCATTTATACGGCACTGCTCCTATTAAGAGAGAAAACGAACAAACTCTCCTCCTCATGTTGCCTTAATAGTTCTGGGAAAGCCATCTTCCCACTCAAAATCAAGTTTGCTTTTTTTCATATATTTTTTTAATGTTTATTTATTTTTGAGAGAGAGACAGAGTGCAACTGGGGGAGGGGCAGAGGGCGAGAGGGAGACACAGAATCCGAAGGAGGCTCCAGGCTCTGAGCTGTCAGCACAGAGCTTGACGTGGGGCTCGAACCCACAAGCCAGGAGATCATGACCTGAGCTGAAGTCGGATGCTTAATGACTGAGTCACCCAGGCACCCTTCAAAATCAAATTTTATATGGGCTGGTTTGTTTAGACTTTCCACACGCACTGAATGTAAGGCTCACGTTGTTTACCAATTTATAGTCATTGAAAGGCACATAGGTTTTTAACTTTTTTGTATCCTTTGGATAAATTCCTAGTAGTGCAATTGCTGGGTTGTAGGGTAGTTCTATTTTTAATTTTTGAGGAACCTCCATACTATTTTCCAGAGTGGCTGTACCAGTTTGCCTGATTCGAAGGGGCACATGCCCTCCAATGTTTATAGCAACATTATCAACAATAGCCAAAGTACGCAAAGAGCCCAAATGTCCATCGATGGATGAATGGATGAAGAAGATGTGGTATAGATATACAATGGAATATTACTCAGTGATCAAAAAGAATGAAATCTTGCCATTTGCAACAACATGGTTGGAACCAGAAGGTATTATGCAAAGCGAAATAAGTCAGTCAGAGAAAGACAGATATCATATGGTTTCACTTATATGTGGAATTTGAGAAACTCAACAGGCGAACATAGGGGAGGGGAAGCAAAAATAAGATAACAACAGAGAGGGAGGAAAACCGTTAGAGACCCTTAAATACAGAGAACAAACTGAGGGTTGAGGTGAGGTGGGTGGGCAGATGGTTTAAATGGGTGATGGGCGTTAAGGAAGGCACTTTTCCAGATGAGCACTGGGTGTTATATGTAAGAGATGATTCACTGGGTTCTACTCCTGAAGCTGACTACACTGTATGTTAACTAACTTGAATTTAAATTAAAATAAACACACACACACACATTAGGCTGAATGAAAAAAGCCAGTTATAAAAGGCCATGTATTGTATGGTTTTATTTTTACGAGATGTGTAGAATAGGGAAATCTACAGAGAATAAAAATAGAGGAGTGGAGGAAAACAGAATGACTGCTAAAGGGTACATGGTTTCTTTTAGGGGTAATGAAAATATTGTTAAATTGATTATGGTGATGGCAGAACTCTGTGGATGTACTAAAAACATTTGCGCTGTTCACTTTAAATAAATGGCTTAGTTGTATGGTTAAAAAAAAGAAGAAGGAAGAAAGAAAGAAAAGCACATAGGTTGGATTCTGTTCTACTCACCTAATAAAGGCACCTTCAAAGAGAAAGATTTCTTTTTTTAGCCTGACTATTAACATAGACAAAAACCCCCAAAGAAAACAAAAACAAAAGACCAACAAACAACTGCAGGAAAAACTAAACTCTAATCTACTACAACCTGCTTTCATTTATTGGGGTGATGGGAATAAGAATGGTTAAGAACAGATTCGACAACAATCTCTTTTCTAACTTTCTTTTTCTTCAGGGTTCTTAACTAAAATCAAGTCATTTTCATCTATGTGTTCTCTTGTCTTGCTTCCTCTGCTTCCATTGTAGAATTGGCTATGCTCGCAACTGTGGATTCTTGTTCCTCATCTTTCCAAATGCCATTCTATGGTTAACCCTCTACTATTGCTAGTCTTGTTGCCAACACAGTAGCTCTTCAGCGTTCGTGAATTTATGACATGGGTCCTTGGGGGATAATGCTCTGTCATTTTGTAATCGTGTCAATTTGAATTGGGAGTACCACCCACTCTGACACTGAGGGAGTTAGCCCAGGGGCCACCAATAGATTAGGCTGTTTCCTACTTGTACCCTAGTGATGAAAACAAGAAAACTGAGTATTTTCATGAGAAATGAGAGGGAGATAAACCAAGAGCGAGGGATAAATTTAAGAAAAGTGGAAAATGAGCTTGAGGGCTATTTGAGAAATAGGGGTGACTGACAGAAGTACAATATTGAAGAAAGTACTGAAGATTCTATCATTTGTAATACACAAATTTGGCGATCCCAAAATATCGGAACATATTTTGTGAAGAAACCGCTGTCTCAGATTTAAAAGTTTGATAGTTAGGGGTGCCTGGGTGGCTCAGTCGGTTAAGCATCTGACTCTTGGTTTTGGATTAGGTCATGATCTCCTAGTTTGTGAGTTCGAGCCCGGCATGCAGTGCAGAGCCTGCTTGGGATTCTCTCTCTCTCTCTCTGTCTCTCTCTTCCCCTCCCCTGCTCATGCTCTCTCTCTCTCTCAAAATCAATAAGTAAACTTAAAAAGAAGTTTGAGAGTTAAAAATAAATTTAAGAAACTCCTTGGGGTTAAGCACTTTGTTTTCTAGTCATTATTCAGCTTTCCCAGTGCCCTTGAACATCGCTCGCTCCATCCCCTGTTTGAATTTCTATCCTTTATTTAATATCTGTGGTTTTTTTTCTATTTTGTATACTAGATTGCTTAGTCTGTGAACATGAAGCAGAGTTAGAAACTTTAATTTTAATTATTTGTTTTTGAAGTCAACAGAAAAATTATTTTTCGAACTGAATTTATTATTTTTTTTTAACTTTTTTTTTAATGTTTATTTTTGAGACAGAGAGAGAGAGAGCAGGGGAGGGGCAGAAAGTGAGGGAGACACAGAATCAAGAGCAGGCTCTAGGCTCTGAGCTGATGGCACAGAGCCTGATGCAGGGCTCAAACCCATGAACTGTGAGATCATGACCTGAGCTGAAGACAGACGCCTAACCCACTGAGCCACCCAGGCGCCCCTCTAACTGAATTTAAAAGCCTAACCTTGGGGCTCCCGGTTGGCTCAGCTCAGGGACCATGTAACTCTTGACCTTGGGGTTGTGAGTTCAAGCTCCACTTTGAGTGTAGAGTTTACTTAAAAACAACAACAACAACAACAACAACAACAACAACAACAACAACAACAGCAAAAACCCAAAACAGCCTAAAACAAAACTAAAAGCCTAAACTTGTTTCATTAACAAGAAATAATATATGAAATAGTCATTATGGGTTTCACCAATTATATACTTACATAGATAGTGATCTTTTTTGGGGGAACCAGACTTATAGTGAATAGTTGAAAAGGAAAGAGCAACTAATCTTTGATTAGAACACAACAGTATGAAAGACTGTTATAAAAACTGCATCTCTAAATAAGAAAGCAAGCACTAACAGGTTACTATAGAAAGTTCTGTTAGCTTTTCAAGATTCACCCAGCAAATAATTCAGATATTTTCTAGACAGTTTTAGAAAAGACTGTATGGTCACTAGATTGCTAAGCACTACTTCATTTGGTTGATGGTTCATGCATTCATTAAATATTTACTGCTATGGGGCCAGAAACTGTATTAGGTTGTAGGGATTAAATTAAAAAAAAAAAAATTTAACATTGATTCATTTTTGAGTGACAGAGAGAGACAGAGCATGAGTGGGGAAGGGGCAGAGAGAGAAGGAGACACAGAATCTAAAGCAGGCTCCAGGCTCCGAGCTGTCAGCACAGAGCCCGACGCGGGGCTCGAACTCACGAACTTGCGAGATCATGACCGGAGCCGAAGTCGGACACTCAACCAACTGAGCCACCCAGGCGCCCCTGTAGGGATTAAATATTAAGGGAAACTAGACAGTCCCTTCTTTCATGAGGCTAATGTCTAACAATTCAGACAATTTAAAATGTTTTGGGGCGCCTGGCTGGCTTAGTCGGAAGAGGATGCAAGTCTTGATCTCAGGGTTGTGGGTTCAAGCCCCACATTGGGTGTAGGGATGACTGAAATAAATACACAAACTTAAAAAAAAAGTTTTAAAAAGAGGCAAATTTGTAGGATAATTGTAATAACTGAAGTGAAAGGAATGACAATCGTCACTTTCCATGATTCCAATATGCACAAATATCAGTTAATATGGTACTGTGCAAAGATTGCCTGTAGCATATTATCAGCTGTTTTAGTCCAAAAGCAGAATTTTTAGGCTGAAGGTATTGTTTATTCAATCTTCTATCTACCCTGATTTGTTTTTGAATGTTTTTTTGTGTATTTGTCCCTGCTGATACCAAGAGTGTTGCCCAGCTTGGCGTCTGGTCAAGATTAAAAGCCTAAACTTGTTTCATTAACAAGCAATAATATATGAAATAGTCATTATGGGTTTCACCAATCAGATATTTATATAGATGGTGATCTTTTTTGGAGCATCACTCGACTAGCCCATGGAAGCAGGGAAATACATGATAAATTTTCCTTGTGATTTCTTCTCTTTTCTTCCTGCTTAAGAAATACCAAAAAAGTCAACTTCTGGAAATTCACTGCCTTGTATCTCTGGTTTTTTTATTAATATTCTTTCAGCACATACATGCTAATCAATAATTAACCTGTTAGGCCCAAGCGAACCTCTTACAAGTTTTTCTTTTCTTATCAACCATCTATTACTTACACTTTCACTGTATCAACAAATGTCTTTCACTTGAACCAATCGTGCATTCGAAGTTACAAGGAACAATTTGTTTGAGTGGCAAATAAGGTATAAAACAGAAACAGAAGTCCTCCTTAAATACGTTCTTGTCGTTCTACCCCTTAAACCTCCTTTCTGGTGGTGAGAGTGGGGGTGCCGTAAAGTAAGTGAATGCCCCCTTCAGAACTAAGGTATGCATTCCCCCAACTTCTAAGGGTGTTGATGCAGGCAGCTGACAGCTGCACTCCTCTCCTGGCATTGCCCTTGGCTGAAGATGCGAATGCCCTACCCAAGATGCCTCTTCCCCAGGGGTCAGTTTATATCCAGTGACTGGTCAACATGGGATGCCAGGACCCTTGCCTCAATGTAGGGCAACCCTAATTTGGGACCCATCTAGGTTAAGAGCTCTCATGATAACGTGGGGTCTGTGTTCTAACCCTCTGTCTAATCCTGCTTCTCTCAATTCCTTATTGCTGTTGTTTCCAAACACTTCCCCAAGTTCCATGTATACAAATTGCTTATGGCGTGTGTTTCCAGGAAATTCAAAGGACGATAGTGCGCCGAATAAAAAGCAAAGATAACTAATATAAAAATGTATCAATATGAATCTGAAATATGTGTCTATCCTCACCTATTTTCATGATTCTTATTCAATTTTTAGGTGAGGAAATAATATTATTTATATAGTGGCACCTTCCACAAAAACTTATGATATGAATATTGCTCATTGTGTAAGACTAAAATTTAGGAAATATTTTGAATTCCCTAAGTGCTCCTCAGAAAATATTTTTTAGGGATAAAATTGTTTATAATTCAAATACATCATTAAGATGAAATGGACAGAAGTAAAGCGAATACAAATACATACAACGTTAAGATGTGAATCCTTTCAAAGCTAACAATGAATGTGATATGTTTTCAAATTTTACATTTCACGGACTAGACTAGGAAGGAGATAGCAATTTAGCAGAGAAAGAGAAGAATTCGCCAAGCACATGACCATAACAAACTTATTGTCAACTTTGACATGAAGGTAAGGGGCATTTTGTCTTCTCTCGGGTTAAAGTTTGGCTTGTTTTTACTTTCAGTGTTAATTTTCAAACTACACGGTATAAGAACTTCACTCCAGGTAAACAAGTGGATTATTGGAAGGACAGCCATATAATACTCGCTTAGTGTCTACATTAGTGGAACTCATTGGCAGATTATCTTATCTGTTAAGAACTTCACTTGCTTACTCATGACCTTAAAGTTGAGTATTTAGAAGTATTAGAGATTTAGAAATCTGTCTCAAGTGTTTTGAGTGAGTAAATGGAACAGGGAATGGAAAGAACGTCTATGAAACGACTACTATCAGCAAAATATCAGAAGCATGAGATGAGAGCCTGTGAAATGGAATTTTCAGCATTAAGACCTAAGTTTCAAGAAGTGCCTTCATGACATTCTGATTCCATTCTGTTAGCATTAGCAGAGGAATATGGCAATAGGGATAAGTCTTTGGATCAGAAAAAAAGTAATGTATAAAAAGTATAAAATGTAGATAACTTTGCCACTGCCGTAGTATTGATGTGGGAGAGTGGTTTTAAAACTGCATTTCATCGGGGCACCTGAGTGACTGAGTCGGTTGAGCGTCGGACTTCAGCTCGGGTCATGATCTCACAGTTCGTGGGTTTGATCCCCATGTGATGGGGCTTTGTGCTGGCAGCTCAGAGCCTGGAGCCTGCTTCAGATTCTTTGTCTCCCTCTCTCTCTGCCCCTCCCCTGCTTGTGCTCTGTCTCTCTCTGTCTCTCAAAAATAAGCGTTTAAAAAAATTTTTAAACTGCATTTCATCAGTGAAGCACTTTCTTCAAATTAAATCTTATATGTGAGCCCAATATGTACACCAAGCAACAAGAGGACTAGCTCTGATTGAAGTCTGAGGGAAGGGGCTGGGGATGACAGTCAGGGGGAAGGGACTGGGGATAACAGTCAGAGGGAAGGGGCTGGGGATGATAGAGAGAAGGGGCTGGGGATGATAATCAGAGGGAAGGGGCTGGGATGATACTCAGAGGGAAGGGGCTGGGGATGACAGTCAGAGGGAAGGGGCTGGGGATGAAAGTCAGAGGGAAGGGGCTGGGGAGGACAGTCAGAGGGAAGGGGCTGGGGATGATAGAAGGAAGGGGCTGGGGAGGACAGTCAGAGGAAAGGGGCTGGGCATGATAGTAACACAGACTGCCTCACACCCTGAGATCCAACTAAAGAACTCCTAGGACTCCAGTGAGCAGAGTGTACAAACCAACTGGGGTACTGGAAACCTCTCAGCTGTGAGACCTTGAGGGAACAAATTATTTACATTTTTTCATTGTCCCATTCCCCCTGCCTAACAGCACCTCAAAATTCTCAGCATGTATTTTGGATGGATTTGACACTGCTCTTGACTCAGGAAGTGGCCCCTGTGTGGCCTAAGTCAGTCCGCATACCCCATCTCCACACCACACTAATTGGTTCAGGGTTGAGTACACGATCCAACTTGGTTAATCAGAGATGAGAGAATCAATTCCATGTGGTAGGTCTTCAGTTTTTGGCTGTTTTGTTTTTTAATCCTAAAAGCAAAGTGGACTCTCTTTTGTGCTAGATTTGTGCCTGAAAGCACTAACCCCAGAGGCTGCCAAATTATTATATGGTGACAATAATGGAAAAGACGCCCCAGATGGAACAAACAATGAAGTGGCACTAAGAACTGGAGACAGTCACCCTCGTGAAATTCATCTGAGCTGCTGGTCAAGAGCCTCCTGAACTCGGCCTGACTTCTCCGTTCCATGACAGTAAGTTTCCTCTCGTTTAAGATTTTACTTTTAAGTAATCTTTACACCCAATGTGGGGCTTGAACCTACAACCCCGAGCTCAAGAGTCGCACACTCCACTGACTGAGCCAGTGGGGCGCCTTTCCTTTATTCTTTGAACCAACATTTGATTGGGTTTCCTGTTATAACAGGAAAACACTGTAACTGATCTCTGTTGTATCCCAGCACCTAGAGGAGTAGCTGGCAGGGAGTGAGCAGCTTGGCAAATATTTGTTGATTGACTGAGTTAAGAGCCATGGGTTCTGATCCCAGGTTTGCCCCTAACTGAGGCTTCATTTACTTGTATCCTTTATTTGTAAAACAAAAGGGTTGCTCAGATTGTTCCGGGGAAATCCATTCCTGCTCCAACACTATGAATCTCTCTGTGCCTTTGTGCAGATTACTTCTTATGGGTTTGCTTCTCCACCAACTTGCAGAGGTTTGAGAGTTAATGCATTGATTCAATTTTGTGCAAGTTGAGCCCTGAGGATTTTTCATTAGCTGTGGGTTAAGGTGGCCCTGGTTCCTCCCTCAGCTGACTGCCTGAGTGTGAAATTACGGTGACCCACAGAAAGGAAGCTGTACATCTGAGACTGGGAATGTAGAATTCATGGGAGTCAAAGCTGGGTTATTACTATTTGTTTAAGAGTTTCTTGAACATGTGTGGAAGGGGATGAGTGTACATTCTAGATGATTGTAAGAGAAAACTGTATTAATTGAGGATAATTGCAGGGATAAGTAGAATTCTTGATCAAAATTTTAGAATGCTGTGAGTCTGTGAGGGGAATGTATTTAGAAATGGAAAGGAGGGTTTTCTTTTAGAAAAAATGCAATCCACCTATAAAGTCATTCCAACTTAAGGCTGACCCTGTCTGAAGCTATGTCAAAGCACCATCACCTTTGGATTTTCAGTGGATAAGATGGGAACAGAAATCTCTGCCTTTTCTTTATAAGCTTCCATATTTTAAGTTGTTCTCCAAAATGTCACAAACCAGAGCAATTCAACAGAAATATAATGCAAGTGCACCACATATGCAAATTTAATTTTCCAATAGCCACATTAAAAACAAGTAAAAAGATGGGCGCCTGGGTGGCCCCGTCAGTTGAGCATCTGACTCTTGATTTCGGCTCAGATTGTGATCCCAGGGTTGTGGGATCAAACTTCGTATCAGCCTCCGTGTTGAGCATGGAAACTGCTTGGGATTTTTTCTCCCTTCCTCTTCCCCTCTCCCCAACTCATGTTCTCCCTCTCTCTCTAAACAAACAAACAAACAAAAACAAGTAAAAAGAAACAGGTAAAATTAATAATCTATTTTATTTAACCCAACATACCCAAGATATTATCATTTCAACACGTGCTCAATATAAAAAGTTATTAATGAGATATTTTGTATTTTTTGTGGTACAATATCTTAAGAATATGAAATTAGAGCACATTTCAATTCAGACTATAGCATGCTTAAGTGCGTAATAGCCACATATGCTTGTTATCAGTCAACAAAGATCTAGAGAACAGTTGCTTCCTCCTGAGTTTTGTTTGGGGTGGGGGGACTTTTTGTTTTTTTTATTTATTTTTATTTTTTACATTTATTTATTTATTTTTGAGAGACAGAGAGAGAGAGACAGAGCACAAGCGGGGGATAGGCAGAGAGAGAGAGGGAGACACAGAATCCGAAGCAGGCTCCAGGCTCTGAGCCATCAGCACAGAGCCCGATGAGGGGCTCGAACTCACAAACCGTGAGATCATGACCTGAGCCAAAGTCGGACGCTCAACCGACTGAACCACCCAGGCGGCCCGGGGTGGGTGGACTTTTTAAGCATCAACACAAACACTGCAGTTTAAACCTCAGGTGCCAGCATATCTCTTCTTACAAGGAACAGAAGTTTAATATGGGCTGACATTGGTGAAGAGGGAGGGAGTGACAGGAAAGGAAAAGTGGAGAAGGCTTGTGCTAATGTGTCCAAGCTGGAAAGCCAGGTCTGTAAGTTTAGAAGAAACACTCCACACAATTAGAAACCACTGGACATGTTCACACAGGGTAATGACATGACTGAATTGGTGCGTTAGCTCTTGCAGATAGTCCACTTGGCTTCTGTATGTTCAAAGTGTGGTGAGAGAATATGTCAAATCTTTGTCCATTTTCTCTCCCTGTTCTTTCCCCCTGTCTCTGTTTAAGCAGACAGCAGACCCTCTGCTCATTGCCTCAAGGAAGGAACATGGCAAGGTGAAAATGAGCAATGTTCTCCTTGGCTTTTCTCATCCAAAATCGCGTTGGGGTAATTAAGAGAGGGTGTCATGGAGGCGCCTGGGTGGCTCAGTTGGTTAAGCATCTGACTTCAGCTCAGGTCATGATCTCACGGTTTGTGAGTTCGAGCCCCACGTCAGGCTCTGTGCTGACAGCTCAGAGCCTGGAGCCTGCTTTGGATGCTATGTGTCCCTCTCTCCATTCCCCCCCCCCCCTGCACTCTCTCTCTCTCTCTCTCGCTCTCTCTCAAAATAAAGATTCAATTTTTTTTTAAAGTGTGTGATGTAGGTCACAGGAAGAGAATGTGGAGGCCTAGGGAAAATGTTTTGGATAAAAATGTGAGGAAGGGCCATCCTGTGGGCAAGAGAGAGAGAAGCACAAGAGAACAAGGTGAACGGAAGACGGCTTTGAGCTCCGCTTCATGGAAGACAGGTCCTCCTCACAAGACTAACGAGGGAAGGGGCAGCAGCTCAGGAAGAGAAAGTCTGCTTCAAGGAGGTGGATGGGCAAGACAGGCAGGCTGGGAAAGATTTCTATGCCCAGGCAGGGCGAGAACGAAGCAGAACAATGCGGGCCACCATGGTGGATGCCTCACAGACCCCAGGATGGGCCAAGGACACAATCCTTATTTACCTCCGCCCCGCCAGATGGTATGACACTGTGGAAAACCCTGAACCTCCCCAACGAGTGTGTTTCAATTTCTTACCCTCCTGGCAGGTTCCATATGGTTTCAGAATGGTAATTAGACCGGGCTGTGGAAAACTGTGCAATCGTTACTGCGCGCCTGAGTTTGTGGACTGGGATGCATGTAGGCAGAGGGGGCCAGGCTGAGGGAACAGAGCCCAGGGAGAAAGCTACTGCAAGACAAGAGATGTTGAGCGGGATAGAAGCTCTTCCAGAGAGAGAAGTAGACAGTGTCAGGTTCTGCTGAGGAGGTAATTGGCAGGGTTTGTTGAACGGTGGCATTGGGCTGGGGAAAGAGAGGAGGCAGGGCATATAACAGGTTTCTGACTCAGGAAAAGAGAGAAATTTTGGCGGGGGCGGGGGGAAGCCTTTCACCAAGTGCTAGCTACTATTCTAAGTTCTTGACAAATAACTCATTTACGCAATATAAGGTAGGTAGTATTAATATCATCTCTATTGACAGATGATGACCCTGAGTCTTAAAGAGGGTAAGTAACTTACCCAGAGTCATAGCTTGTAAAGGGTAGAGGCAGGATTTGAACTCAGGCAGTCTGGGTTTACAGTCTGGCTCATACACCTCTACTCCTGTCAGGTTAAAAGGCTACCCAAAACTCAGAAACTGACTAAAACTAACAGGTAACTTACAGGAATACCCTGGTTGAGGCAACCTAAAAGTCCTGGATACGAAGTAACGTGGCCACACTCGGGGCTGGTCTTTAATCCCTTTATTTGCGTACGTCTTGTATATGAATCTCTTTCTGATTAGGTATTAAGGACTTCAAATCCAAACACAGTGCTCTTGAGTCTGTCTTCCAATGAATTTAACAACTGAGCCATTAAATGCAGAGGCTCCCAACTGCCTTTCCTTAGTCACAAATAAAAGATGGTGCCTTCATCGACTTGCACCCCCTCCCCTTTGGAGAGTTGATTTGACCCTAGGGGAATACATGATGATTCCTCTCCTGATTCAGATCTTGAAGACTCAAGATTCCTTGCTGAAATCCTGGGTCCTAACCAGTTCTCACAAAAATTTGATTGTAGATTAAAAAAAAAAAAAAAAAAAAAAAAAGATTCCATTTGAAGTACCAATCCCCTCTATCATCAACAGCATGATTAACAGCGTGGGACAAACACTAGCAGCCCAGCCCAAAGCTATACAAAGATTTTGAGGGGTGGCAGAGGTCAAAGGCAAGAAAGGAAAATGAGGGAGGTGTTGGAGCTGTGGCCATGGGCATGGGGGTGAGCTACAGTGTTTTGTCTTCAAGCTGTGGCATTATGGAGACATCTGGGGACAGGGAACCCTTTGGCAGTGCCCCCATGACTATAATTGAAGTTCCATTAGCCCAGTCTCCTTGCTCTGGCTCCCAATCCTTGCTGGGAGGCAATGTCCCCTAACTTGAAAACTGTTGGCTCTCCTGACCTTTTCCTATATTCCTCTAACTGCCTGGAGTCCCTAGTTTTGATCTTCCTAGCTCTGATCTATTCTACCCATGTTGATTTCTATTTGATAAGGCTCTAACTGAACTGCCAGATCCTTGCTATTTGAAATCATAGTGACAATAAAAAGTAATAAAGACTTAAGGTCTGGGGGCATCTGGGTGACTCAGTCAGTTAAGCGTCCTACTTCAGCTCAGGTCATAATCTCATGGCTCGTGGGTTCGAGCCCCACATCGGGCTCTGTGCTGCCAGCTCAGAGCCTGGAGCCTGCTTCAGATTCTGTATCTCCCTCTCTCTCTCCCCTTCCCCTGCTTGTGCTCTGTCTCTCTCTGTCTCTCAAAAATAAATAAATGTTAAATTTTTTTTTTAATAAAAAAAATAAAGACATAAGGTCTGAAGGAGAGATGATATGGGCAACCAGTATTCACAGTGAGGCTTTGGGCAAGAAACTTTATTACTCAATGGCTCAGATTCTCATCTGGAGATAATAAAAGTCTGTTCTCATTGTATAATCCATGCATGGGCCACACCACACTGTCTGACCAGGAGTTAGGTTAATGTTAACTATTAATATTATTGTTGCTATTGTTATTATTGCTTTGAACCTTCAAATTAGCCTCTGTCTTCTCAGATTCTCTTCCATATCCTTCACAAATTAACCACTACACGTTATCGACCGATTAGCAATCAGTTCTAGGTAACATGGGGATCATTTCCTATAGCCAGTAGAAACATGTGCATTAATCATTTCACGTAACATTTTTGGGAAGATGTTTTTGTATCTATAATTGACAATATGGTTGCTTTCCCATCAATATCTACTTCTATACAGTAAATTTAATGACTGTTTATATAATTCTTTTAATGCTCACATGGCATCATTGTGATGCTGGCTTTTTATGAATATGCATGTGTTTCCCACAGATTGTAACTACATGAGGCAGAATTGTATATCTTGGTGTTTTGTGCTCTCACAGATCATCCTGTTTTACACATGGTAGGAATTCAATTAAAATCTGTTGACTGACTGGTCCTTTCATATAAGGGAGAAGATGAAGCTTCTCTCTCCCCTTCCCAGTGTCTCTAACCTTGTCCAAACCCTTCACGAAAGTGTTTCTGCCTCCACATGTATTCACTGGACCTGTAGCTAGAGAGAACTTCAGTGTTGGCAGGATGTTAAAATGAGAAAACACTTTCTGTCCTCATAGAACTTACTATTACTGTATATTCTCTCCTCAGTAGTGCCTCTCCTCATATGCTTTCTCTACTAGAAATTTCTTTCTCTAGATAATGAATATTGCATCCAGTAAAATTCCATTAAATGAATATCATGCATTACTGATTGCTGTAAGAAAACAAAGACTTAAAATCGCTGTTTTGCACCATCATATTTTGCAGATTATTTCTAAGAATATGAGGCCACCGATCACCTACAGCATCTTTCCATGAGATGTGACCTATGAATCAAACTACAGAACTCTTCTCTAAGACTCAATAACTGTCTCTTGTCTCTGGAGCAGTTTACTATCATGTACTCTAAAAATATTTCATAACATGGGGCTCCTGGGTGGCTCAGTCGGTTAAGTATCTGACTTCAGTTCAGGTCATGGTCTCACAGTTCGTGGGTTCGAGCCCTGCATCGGGCTCTGGGCTGACAGCTCAGAGCCTGGAGCCTGCTTCGGATTCTGTGTCTCCCCCTCTCTCTGCCCCTCCCATGCTCACGCTCTGTCTCTCTCTCTCTGTCTCTCAATAATAAATAAATGTTAAAAAAATACCTCATAACACATATTTTTTAAAGTTTATTTATCTATTTTGAGGAGGGGGGAGGGGCAGGGGGAGATGGAGAGAGACAATCCCAAGCAGGTTCTGAACTGTCAGAGCAGAGTCTGATGCGGGACTCAATCTCACCAACTGTGAGATCATGACCTGAGCTGAAATCAAGAATCGGACAATTAACCGACTGAGTCACCCAGGTGCCCCCCATAAAACATACTTTTGATTAAGTTGCTCCAACATATTTCCTCTGAGTTTTAAAATGAAATGGAAAGGTATTTGAATGTTGCAAATATGTTTCATTTTTTCATAACATTATATATATATTCACCTTAAGAACGACAGAAATAGCAAAACAGCAGTTACTTAACAATGAAGATGGAAGTCAAAGGAATATAAAAAACTCCATTACTTGGAATGCATAGGAGACTGCGAAGTATTACATTTTCAGGTTTCTTAATAGTGATTCAGGAATCTCTTTTGGTTGAGTAAGCTTTCGTTGGAGAAATGCTACCAAAAATACCTTTTTGCCTTGAAAATATACTAAATATAAGTGAATCTTTCTTCGATAATTAAAGATTTTGCTCTGCTTATGAATATAAACAGAATACTTCTAGTAGCATTCTTGAAAATGTAGACAGTGTAGGAGATCAAATAAACATATATTGGTATCAGGTTGCTGTTGTATCCAGTCAATGCCTTATGTAAGTTTGCTTTCTTTCAATGATCACCAGTGGAAGTCTAGAAATAACGGTTTAAAGAATGGATATCTTTGTTGGGCTCTAGGTAACTCAGATTTTTAAAAAATATTCAAACAATTTTTTTTCTAGTAGACAAGAATTAAAAATTTTTTTTTTTTGTTAATTTTATTTATTTTTGACAGAGACAGAGTGCGAGCATGAGCTGGGGAGGGGCAGAGAGAGAGGGAGACACACAATCTGAAGCAGGCTCCAGGCTCCAGGCTGTCAGCACAGAGCCTGACATGGGGCTCAAACTCACAAACCATGAGATCATGACCTGAGCTGAAGTCAGACGCTTAACCGACTGAGCCACCCAGGCGCCTCAGATAAGCGTTTAATAATTATCTAAATTGGAATCTTTTTTCAGGACTCTGGGCCTATTAGACATACTTCTTAGCAAAATACTTCAAGATCTTTATTAACCACTTTAATGCAGACAATTATAACCTCCATCTTAATATTCTAAAACAGAGAAAAAAGGCTTGGAAAGAAAAAGATTTTCAGTATGCTCTGAACTGTTATATACTCTCCTTTGTCATTAAATCTAGTTAAAAAAACAAAAACAACAACAAAAAAACGAAAAAAACAAAACTCTTCTTAGCTAGTTAAACAGTGAATTATCCAATTCTCCAGATAAGAAAAAAGCTATTTGAACTTCTAACTTATCTCCTAATCTTCAAAGCTTTGGATTTTGTTATTTTCAGGTAGCTTTCTGCCAACCTTGTTTTAGATGGAATCTCATCTCTTTGAAAGTTTCTACCACTGGTTTCTAACAGAAAAAGAAAAGCTAAAAAAACTTGCTGATAACCAAAGTCTCAAAATGAAGTCATGTGTAGTCGTGTTTTGTTTTGTTTTGTTCCCCTAAAGTGTTTATGGGCCACAATACTGACAGCACCCTGGGCATGTCAGGGAAGGACTAAAGGAGTGTGGCACCAGTCTCCTTGCAAAACTGGTCATAGGAGAACATGGATAATGAAGACATATTCTCCCCCTCGCCAACTCCATAGTCGTCAAGTGTCAGCAGTAATTAACTAAATGAAATAAGCCAGATGAGAAAGCCACATACTGCACAGTGTCACTTACATGTGGACCTAAAAAAAAAAAAAAAAAAAATCAAACCCATAGAAACAGAGTAGAAAAGCCAGCGTCTGCAGAGTAGAGAAAATATGGAGAAGCTGGTAAAAGGGTACAAGCTTTCCTCAGTAAGATAAATAAGGTCTGAAGATGTAATATAAAATGTGGTGACTACAGCTAATAACTCTGTATTGCATAATTGAAATTTGCTAAGAGAGTAGAATTAAGTATATATATATAACACATTAAATTAAATATATATATATATATATATATATATTTAATGCATACTACACACATATATTAGTGATGGACGCATTAATTAAATAGATGGGGGAATTCTTTCATAATATATACACATAACAAATCACAGTGATATGCATTTTAAATATCTGACAATTTTGTATGTTAGTTCTACCTCAATAAAGCTGAAATTTAAAAACCAGTAATTAAGAAGGATAACACACATATTCATTTCCAGGGAGATAGACCTTTTATAATTAAGGAGGTAAAAGTTAATAACATGGTTATAGTTAGCAATTTCTAGAGTATAGAAAAAAATCTGAAACACGTAAAGAAGACTATAAAGAGTTCTGTTAATAACACAACACAAATAGACTATCAACTCTTTCCAGACTCTTCTAGGAATGTCTAAACAAATACTTTCTTTAAAGGATTCATAATATGAATATTATTTTGAAAACTGCTTTTTACTTAATATAGTATTGCTCTTGTTCTAAAAATAAAAATAGAGCCACATTATTATATGCATGATAACCTCATATATAGATAATACATAATTTATTTAACTCATTCTTTATTGATTGGCATTTAGATTGCTTCCAGACCTTTGCTCTTATAAACTCTATGATGAAGAACACTGTCTGTACATCATGTATTTGTGGAATTATTTCAGGATGCATTTCTGGAAGTGGTCACATATCAAAAAACATGTATAATCTGCATTTTGATACATATTTATAAACTGCACTTCTAAATGTACCATGTTATTCCCCACCAATGATATAAGAAAATGTCCATTTCACCAACATAACTCATTATAATAACTATTATAACTCACTCTGATTTGCCCAATGAAGGTTAGTTTTAACTTGATTTTTATTACTTGCAAAGTTGATGAACATGTTTCCATGTGTTTCTTGGACATTTTAACCTTTTTCTGTCTCTCAGTTTTCTAATGTGGTAATTCTTTTTCGTCCTTCTTTTTACTACAGATCTGTAAGAGTTTTTCATGGTTTTCATTCCATTGAGTAGGTGTGTGTGTGTGTGTGTGTGTGTGTGTGTGTGTGTGTGTGTGTTATCAGATGCTTAGTGACAAGCATGGGCTGGTGATGTAAATCTGAGAGTCGCAGCCTATGGGAGGCATTTAAAGTCCAGTAGCAAAGGTGAGCAACTATGAGGAGAGTTTAGAAAACAAGGAGAAATGGGTCCAGGACAGAATCTGGGGAAAATGTAATATTGGAAACTTGGGTAGAGCAAGAGAGGTCAGCAAAAGAAACATGGCAAGAACTGTTAATAAGGTGGAAAGAATGCCAAAAGAATGTGGCGTCACAGTAAGAGAAGATAATGTATCAAAATGGAGAAAATGGTTGATGACGTGTAATTCTGCTGAGAGGCCTAAAAAAATGTCTATAGGATCTGGCTTTCTTAAGATCACTGGTGAACTCAATCGAAGTAGTTCTTTCTAGTGGGAAGCTGGGGTGGTAATGTTGCCAAAGCCAACCTGGAGTGGGCCAATCAGTGAACTGGATTTTAAATGGCAGATGTAGCACATGTGGACACTTTTCTCAAGTACGACTGTGAGAGTGAAACAGGGAGACTGGGCAGTTGCTGGAGGGAGAGTCTGGGTGAAGTTTGGGGATATCAGCTCACTTTGATGGAGATGATCCAGTAGAAGAGAAGCTGAATTGCAGGAGAATGATGAGAAAGCCTAAGGAGGTAACTTTTTAAGGAAGTAGAAGGCAATGGGTTCTAGCAAAAGGATTGACTCTTCTGAATATCTCTGGCCAAGGTTCACCAATGTCCTTCAGACCAATTCTCATCATACTAGACACAGTTAACACAATCGACCATTTATTCCCTCTGCTCCTCAACTTTCATGACACCTGTTTCTCCTGGTTCTTATCTATCCTTTCTGAGTGTATCTTCTAACCTCTTCCCTGCTCACCTATTTTTAGGATTACATCTCTGGTTCATATTCCTTCTCATTTTACATGCTCTCCCTAGGTGATCTCTTTTATTCTCATGGGCAAACTATTATTCACAAGTCAATGGCACCTGCGTTGCAACCTAATTCTAAGCTTGGCAAACAGACTTTATATCTAGTCACTTGATGGATACCTTCACCTACATATCCCATGGGTACTTAAGATTCAAGGATCCCAATCTGAACTCAACATACTTCACTTTAAGATTTGCTTTTTATCTTCTATTCTTTCAGTTAATGACATTGTCAACTACCAGCTGCCATATCCACATATCTTGGTCATATCCTACTCTTTCCTCTCCCTCCCTACTCACATATAAGGCTTAGCCATATTTAATTGTTGATTTGGAGGAATCATTACTGAGGAAAGGATCGCAGATAAAGGAGAATTTGACTTTCTTCTTGAAGGGAGAGGTAAGGTTGTCCACATAGTGGACAGTGATAGTCCACTGGATAGACAGTGGATAGTGATGAAAAACATGTGTGGCATGTGATGGCTGGGGGTAAGTCAAGGAGACTGAAAAGAGAGCTGTGTAGGAAAATATAATAGAACTGACAATGTTGATATCATGTTGGGACCAATATGTAAAGAGACTGCTTACTGATATTATTGTGATATTAGTAACAAAATTAAAAATGTGGGGCGCCTGGGTGGTTCATCCGTTGAGCATCCGACTTCGGCTCAGGTCATGATCTCGCGGTTGATGAGTTCAAGCCCAGCGTCGGGCTCTGTGCTGACAGCTCAGAGCCTGGAGCCTGCTTCGGATTCTGTGTCTCCCTCTCTCTGCCCCTCCCCCATTCATGCTCTGTCCCTCGCTGTCTCAAAAATAAAATAAACATTGAAAAAATAAAAAAATAAAAAAATGAGTATTCTCTTCCGGTAGTTTTGAAGTTCATTGGAAAACCTTCTGAGGATGGATTACGGGCGAAACCAATTATAGTTTTTGAACTCTGCCTTATTATGTAGGTTGTCAATGTCAAACGCAGAAGGCAAGCTCAGAGGTGGCATCAGTGTTATCTATTGGAATGGCAACGAGTTTAATTTCTCAGGTATCCTGTGAGTTTACCTGCCTGACACATCCCTTCTCTCATGTTTGTTGATGCCCTCAATTTGCCTAAAGGAAAAATGCCTGAATTCAGAGATAGGGTTTACAAATTAGAGAGCGTTAGCAAGAGTTTGAACTTACAAAAGTGTAAAAGTTGTTTTTTGAAAACAATTGGAGTCAAATGTTTCCTAACTTTTAACTTGTTAAGTTAAATGGAGAAGCATTAGCTAGCTGTATCCAAATCAAGTCTGTTCAGGAGGGAGGCAAGAAAAACAGTTACTGGTTGTCATTTTCACTTAACAATGCAATGTGTGGGTTCCCTTTCCAAAAATTCTCAGAAGTGCAACAAATTATGAGGAATAGAAAACAACATTAATACTTCCCCTGCAGGTTTGAGAACAATAAAGAACACTGAGAACCTTATTCATGTTAGCATCTTCTGCATCGCAGACCTGTCACCAAGAACCTTTTGATAGGTCCCAAGTACCAGCTTTTTTCAAAGAAAATGTTTGCTCCAATCTTTTTGATCAAAAGGTAGCAAAAGGATATACAAAACATCTATGTTTGAAATT
The DNA here is from genome assembly GCF_018350215.1 of Panthera leo. NCBI lineage: Eukaryota > Metazoa > Chordata > Mammalia > Carnivora > Felidae > Panthera > Panthera leo. The sequence goes on from NC_056683.1 coordinate 102,350,222, forward strand.
ATTGAAGTATTTGGTCAAGCTAAGTCTTTTGTCCATACTCAGTACTCAAATATCAGTTCAAAGTTCAAATATACTAGGGAAAATTTAGTTTCAGTTGCAAAAGATCATGTCCATTGCCTACTAGATGCGCTTTTTGGTACCTGTTGTTGTCACGCCTACAGAAAATAGTGCCTCCCATAGTTTACTGCATTTTCATTGTCTTGCCTCTACATAAAAGTGCCAGCCTGGGTCCAAAGCATAATCAGGTGTATCTTGACAGAAAATCTCAAAACTGGCAAATGTGACGCAGAATGAAAATAAATTAAGTAACTAAAGATTTGTTGGTGGATAATTTAATAATTATAAGACGCAAGTAATAAAAATGAGTAGGTATGATGAAATTATTCTTGCAATAATGATCCAGCTATCCACCTCAGTAAGAAAGGCACTGGCACGATTTTTATTTTTACTTACCTATCTATCTATCTATCTATCTATCTATCTATCTATCTACTGTGCTATTTTTAAAGGGGATACATTTGCACTTCAGCTGGAAGCTTTGTTAGGAAGTTTAAAAACTTCAGACGTTGTCTGTAAAAAGTACAGTTGTCTGTACTTTTCCATGACAATAAGCACCAAAAAACAGAGGCTAATGTAGAAATAAGATGTATTTACCACCTACTCTTTCCCACCAGTATGCAGGATATTGAGAAGAGAGTGTCTGGAATGCTCTGGGTTCGGGGAGGGGGCGTGGGCCTTGAGGTGAGAGAGAGTGAAGCAGACACCAGATCCCAAAGGACAGAGAGAGATTCAGCCCTACAGAAGACAAGGGACAGACCCTCTTCCTAGAAACAAGGCAACAGATGTACTTCTAGCTTCTGGAGCTGGGATATTTACTTATTTAATTTTTTTTTTTTTTTCTTATACTGCGGGCATTTGATCAAAGAAACAAATTGCTGAATCCAGGGGGCAAACAGAACCAACCAAACAGCCAGTTGAGCTGAGCCACCATTAGACCTGAGAATTCCCAAGGACCTGGGAGACAAGATGGTGGGAAGCAGAAGCCAGGTAAAACAAGCAATTTCTTTTCTGGTCGGTGTCCATGTCAGTGTATTCCTTCACGAGTTCCAGGTCACCAGTTTCAGAAAATGTGGTTCCTTGAACATCTTTTCTGAAAATATGTCTGTTACCACCCTCCCCTTCTCCAGCTTTCATGATCCAGGTCTCTACTGACACGTTTATTTAATGAACAGGGGAAAAAAATATCTATTTCTAAAACTTCATCATCTCTCCTTGTGTAGACATACACAGCATTGAGTTTGTATATCACATGGGGGGGCCTGAGCTTTCTACCGGACAATCAATCATGAATGTCCACTTTTCTCAATCAGTCACTGGTTTTGGAGGCGCGAACCTTCCTCTCCTGGTTCTTTGACCTTGTGTGCTGTCTGTGGCAGATACTCATCCCACCTCCAAGTTCTCAGGTAGCCTCCGGTGTCGCTGTGTGCAGCTTTCCACTCCTTCACAAACCAGATGGGTGGGCTCGCTCAACTCTCTAGGCAAGGATTTGACATAGGCTGTATTCTTATTCTTGGGGTGAGAAGTCCTCATAGAGAAAAGGATGAGGGGGAAGCCTGCTCAGACCGGCCTCGGTTTCCCTCTGTCCTTGCTGCTTACTCCTCCTCGATGCTCAGGGGAATAGAAAATAAATAGGAAGGATGGAGGCAGTATACATTCCCTAACATTTTTTTTAAAAAACATTTTTAAAAATTTTTCATCCTAGCCCAACAACAAGACGGAACACGTCTGAAACAACATGAGCTTTGCTCTGACCGATTATTTTCCTTTTCCCAAAGTATAAACTAAGGGATGCCCACAGGTAGTTGTTTGCCAAGTGACGATTCAGAAATGAGGGATCAGGCCATTTTATGCAATTATGGTTGACCCTTGGACAACATGGGTTTGAATTGCACGGATCTATTTATATGCAAATTCTTTTCAATACAGTACGGTACTGTAACTGGATTTTCCTTATGATTTTCTCAATATTTTCTTTTCTCTAGCTTACTTTATTGTAAGAACACAGTTCATAGTACATGTAATATACAGAATATACAGTTAACCAACTGTTTATGCTTTAGGTAAGGCTTCTGGTCATCAGCAGGCTATTAGTAGTTAAATGTCTAGAAAGTCAAGAGTTAAGAGTGGATTTTTGACTGCACGGGAGTCAATGCCCTAAACCCCTGCATTGTTTAATGGTCAACTGTAGTCATTTCTTTGGGTAACAAGTACTGAAGGCAGTATTTAAAAAGTTATTAGTGAGGTAAGGATTATTTTATTCTCCACTATTAACACTTGAGCTCATATAAGGAGAGAGTAAGGCATTGAGGGTGGGAACACAGGCCAGATGGGTTTTGATGAGTAACAGTGATGATGTTGGTGCTCCAGGCAGTTCCTGGTCTGGATGAAGCCTACACTGGACAAAAACTGACCACAGAAGGTCCCTGAATATGCCAAAGAGGAGGTGTAGGGCTCTGAGGATGCCCCCCAGGCCTCATTCGAGTTCTCCAGTATCCTGAGTTGCAAAATTTATAGCCTGAGGGTTAAGAATTTTATGGGTTATTAGATTGCTACCTTCCAACCCTTAATGTTATATGATTCTAAAATTTCACTAGCTGCTTTCTAAAACTTTACCTAAATCATATAAATTAGTTATACTTTAGAAAGGAAACAGGAAATCGGTTTGTTGAAAGCTTATGCATCAAGCATGGTGTTAGTTAATGTTATTATTATCTTATATAACTCAAATCCTGTAAAGGAATTATCTTCCTATTTTATAGGTGAAAATAGACCCACTGTAATTAACCATCTTGCCTAATATCTCACAGCCCTGTATAACAAAGCATGGAGGTCTAACTCCAAAGCTCATCCTCTTCCTATCACATGATACTGCTCTAAAAAGCCCATTATTTATATATCACCCATCAAAACAGGGACATATCAAAGGAAACAGAGATGGCTCTAGAGAGGTCCATGAGCTCTCTAAGATTAAAGCAAAATTTGAATGATTATATGATTTCTTGGAAGGGACAGTTTAGAATTTTCATCAAATTCCCAAAGGTTAAGCCATAAAATTAGAAAAACCATTTCACTCAATGTATTTAGAAAGTAATAGCCATATTCCCCTTCAGTTCCACCATATGGCATCCTGAGCTTATACCCAGCACACTCAATTTTCTCCAGTGATTACAGCAAGGCTGGAAACCTTAGAAAGAAGAAGATTAAATAATAATGAAATACATGAGAATCCATTTAGCTATGTGTGCTGTTTGGCGGTTCTCCATATAATTTCTGGTTATCAGTACACCCGGGGGGGCTACTATAGGTTCATTAATATAATTTTAGACTTGGAGATCCTTGGAGATCACAGAGTCCGATGCCCTCAGTTTACAGATGACAAAACCAAGACCCAGAGGGCTAGAGTGACTCATACATTGTCATATAACCTTTCATTGGCTTGATAATGAACTAAATATGTATTTACCTGGCAACCAGTCACTTTGGGCCATCATCTGTACCTCCGTGGTCAGTCAAGGGAAGGAGAAAACATTGGGCTCGTGCTCAAATTGCCCCTTCCAGTTCTAATGTTGATCTAGCATAACCAAATACTGTTTAGTTTTTGAGTTCTAATCAGATTTGCTATGGTGGCACCACAGCCGTCTGGCACCAGTGTGGTCTGCAGACAATGTCAGGAAAAGTTGATGTGACATTGAAGATTCTTGTATTCTGAATTAGTAAACCAAAAAAAAAAAAAAAAGATGCACTTCTCAAATGCAACTTGATGAGGCAGACTGTGCCAATTTTGCTAATATAAGCCAAGTTGTAACGATAAAATCAGTAATTTAATTAGTCTGTTGCAAATGAAGACATTTTATCTACACCATTATTTGAAAGCATTGTGATTCTATTGATTACTTTCTCGGTGAAAATGTTTGAAGGAGCGTTTCTTAAATCTATTTAAAAATCTTTAGACTTTGTATTAAGAAGAAACTGTTGAGATAAATTGCATTTCTAGACTGCATTCCAAAATTTCATTTTGGTTCAATTTGATGCATGTTCTTGGTCATTTAACATGATCCTTTACTGAAATAAATCAGATATTTGAAATAAACACATGCAGAAAAATTCACTCAAATTAAAAAAAAAAAAACAGGCAAGAGACCGCATGTACAGCAGATGTGGGGTCCAAGAAATTCTACACACTATGAGCTTGGGAAAACCACTTAGCTTCTCTGTGCCTTAGTTTTCCTTCCTGCAAAATATTGACGTCTGTGTGATTTTTAAGGCTAGTCCCTGCTCGCAGATTTTAAGTCTAGGATCCTGTCATAACATTTTTATCCTTAAGTACGAAGTTAAGGAGCTTATACTCTTTATAAGGGAGGAAAAAAAGTTAATCATGTAAATGACATTTAAACTAGATTAACAAGAATGAGTTGTTAGGAATTAATGATCACAAAGAAAGTGAGGATTAAAAAAGTTAAATATATTTTAGTTGAAGTCTTACATTGAAAGAAAAAAGCTCCAAGTAGCCTTATTAATTTATCACAGAATCTTAGAATCAGAAGGGACTCTTAGAGGTCATCACTCAATACAATTCACAGTGGAAATTTCCTCACCAGTGCCTGTCAGTTCCTGGTCCCCTTCTCCTATGATTTCTGGAGTTCTTGAAACAAAATAGGTGAGATGTATATAGAGAATAAATTAGTAGCTAAACTGGTAAAAAGCTATAGAGTAGAAGCCAAATAGCTCTTAATATAATTTACCTGGATGAACAGATAATCTAAATTATAAATATAATGAATCAAGGTCATGGGGAGGCTTAACTTTAACATGCATATATGTTCCATCTAAAAAAAACAACGCTAACTTCAAATTAAAGCAAAAATTTAATTAACATATTGCTGATTCAGGATCTCTGTTCCTAGAGTTGGATTCTAATTTTCTTTTTCAGTTTCACTAAATCTTGCACCCTCACGGTCTCCAAATAATATCCTCCTATATAAAAGGAGGCAATGTACACATTCAGTATGAGGTCCCTATTAGTCTTCTTTCTGCCTTAAGCCGAACATGTATCTTAAGACAACCCTTTCTTCATTTTTCTCCTTTTCTCCTACTTCAGGGGAAGAATTCTCTCAACTTTCTAAAGTGAATCCTACACTTTCCACTCTCCATCTGATGCCCACCTGCCCACAGGAAGACCTTGCTCTGTTAAGTTCTCTCTCTTTTTTTTCAAATCTCCCACCTTTCCTATAAATACGTCCTCAACATATGAAAAAAGCAGGAAAATGTGAGTGTTAGAAAGCTCACGGATGACACTGGTGAGTCACTGAACCAACCGTATTTGGAATGAATACTAACACCACATTTCTCTGAATATATTTTTGATTTTTTGAACGTATTTATCACAGGTTCTTTATAGTCTTTGCCTGCTACAGTTTACATCTAGGTCATCTAGGAGTTAGTTTCTGTGGACTCTTTTTTTCTTTACCACAGGCCACATTTTCCTGTTTCTGTACACACACAGGAATTTTGAATGAATACTAAATGTGGTATGTGATATACGACAGAGGTTCTGGAGGCTGTTTTCTCCCTCTGAGGAGTGTTGAGCTTGTTCTAGCAGGCAGTTCAATTACTGGCCGGTCACCTTGACACTGGGTAGGCTTGGTTTATACTTTTAGGACAGTACAGAAAGCTCAAGGTGTTTCTCTATGCCCTCCAACCAGCCAGGACTTAACTTTGAAGCGTCTTCCTTTTGAATCTCATCACATCTGCTTTTAAGCTTTGAAGGGCAGGGTATGATCCTAACTCCAAAGGCATGGCTTTTCTAGTCTTGCTTCAGAAGTTGAGGATGATAACAGGATGTGAAGAAGGTGTTAACATGGCCAGAATGGAAAATCAAAGTCTCCACTGCTGTTACAGTCTCAACCCCACAGTGGTCACTCATGGCTAAACCTCAAGGGGGGTCTTGCCCTGAGCCCAGCTCTCAGCCAAGGATCCACGTGGGACTTTCACAGGGACCTCTGAGACTCCTTCTGGGAGCATGCGTAGGGCAGTGCAATTACTGAAATGACATTCGATCAATGAGATGAATAAAGTGAAGGAGACAGGCATGTAGATATCTACGCAAAGAACAGTCCAGGTATAGGAAACAGCACGTGCAAAAGCCTTACGGAATTTTAGGACTCGTAGGGTGGTATGAACTAAGAGTTGGAGAAGATACAGACTTACCAGGAGTTGGGGAGGGGTGAGAGAAGCCTTGCAGGGCTCAGCAAGGATGTGATATTTACTCTGAGCAAAATGGCCAGCCACCGGAGGATTTCGAGTAGAATAGGTGACACGGCCAAACTTAAGTTTTAAAGGGCTGCTGCACTGAGAATTAACTGTAGTGGAATAAGGGCCAAGGAAAGGAAAGAGTAGGAAAGATATTGAAATAGTGCAGGTGAGAGAATATCGTGGCAAGGGAAAGGGTAATAATGGCAGAGAAGGTGGGGAGTGGTTAAATGTACTTCGAAGACGGAGTCGACAAGTAATCCTGATGGATTACGTGTTGAGTGTGAGAGAAAGAAGGTTCTGTCCTGAGCAGCTGGAAGGATGACAACAACCACCTACTAAAAAGGGAAAAAGGGGTGAAAAGAGAATTAAAGGGAAAATCAGGATTGGTTTTGGATCTTTAAATCTGAGATGCTTATTAGCAGCTAAGTGATAGAATCTATTGTACCTGAGCCTGGAGCTCCAGGGCTAGGTTTGGGTGGGGATGATCAGCCTATTGATGGTATGTAAAGCCATAAGACTGCAATAAATCATCAAAGAAGTGAGAAAGGACTCGAGGTCTGATGTCTAAGCCCTTCAAAAGGAAGGGGTTGGAGACACGAAGGGGAATAAGCAAGACTGAGAAAGAGTGGAAACCTAGGCGGGTATGGTCTCCAGAAAGCCAAGCACAAACAAACAGTGTTTCAGATAAAAATGGAATAATTAGCTGTGTCAAATGCCAAAAGGTCAAATTGGATGAAGAATGAGAATTGACCACTGTATGTGCAACAGGGGGTTACTGGTGACCCTGAAAGAGCAGTTTCAGGAGAGCGATGGGGCAAAGGCTTGATTGGAGGGGTCCAAGATAGGAGAGAAGAGCTGGAGACAGAGTTCTGACAACTGTTTAGAGAAGTTCTGCTCTCACGGGGAGCAGAAAAACTAGAATGGAGCCGGAGGGGAAGGTAGGGCAAAGAAAACATGAATTAAATATGGGAGAAATAACGTGTTTACATGCTGTGGGAATGATCTAGTAGAGGACATTCTCATGGTGCTGGATGAGGAGGGCAGAAGTGGTAAAGCGGTACTCCTGAGGGAGTACGAGGGAATGGGATCTAGTGACCAAAAAGTGGCCTCCGGATCATAGGGGTTCATCCAGAGTAATGGGAGGGACAGAGAAATGTGGGCATCGAGGCCGAGGCCAGATGGTTCTGTTGGTGGACTCTTTGCAAGTCCTCTTCTGATTGTTACTATTTTTAATGAAATAGGAAGCAAGGAGAGCAGCTGAGAGACAATGTAGAGGAGATGTGGAGGTTTCAAAAGAGAGGGTGATGGATGGACCAGAAAAACACGGCACAGCTGCTGGGCAGTGCTAATGACCCCGTGAGGTTAATGACCATGAATTAAAAGTGAGCCCCGTCAGCATGGCTGTGTGTTTGTCTCTAGAAATACTGGGCTGCAAGGGGGCAGTCCCTGCAAAGATGGAGAGTTGGGTTCAGTTACTGCCAGAATTGAGGGTATAAGCAAGGGAGTCATTTTAATGAAGAACTAGATAATTTAGCTGGTGGGAGGGAAGTAAAGCTGTGATAAGGGTGAAGTGCAGTGAGAAGGTAGTGGGATCAATGGATTGTAGACCCTGTGAATTGCCGGAAATGGAGCACTGAAGGAGGCAAGGTGGAAAGACAGGCCGTAGTTGCAAATGCAATGCTTGAAAACAGGATTGTGAAGGAGGTACAGCAGTTGGCAATGAGAAGGTTTAGACTATGGTCTTGGGAGTGGTTGCAGCAAGGCGAAGGACAGGATCAGCGTAAATAGTTCCCTTTATGGATACCTTCCCTGACCTCACCTTTCCTCTCTTCTTGCCTTCTAGGTCTTACAACTCTTTATCTGCAATCCTTTATGACTCTCTTCTACTTTCTATCTATTGTTATTCGATAGCCATGTTTGAGAGTATAAGCTCCTGGAAAGTGTCGCACCTAGTGGCCCCCTGCCTACAGAACGACACATAGTGTATACATACACAATATACATATAAATAATTATAGAAATAAACCAACATTAGCAGCTTAAGTTGTCTCTTTGTGCCTAGCGTTCTCTCGAATGCTTTATATAATGTTACTAAACTTTACATTGACACCCTCTTGCAGATACTTGATGCTTATAAGAACAGCAACAAAAACTGTGATGAGAGAATTTCACTGACTCCCATGGAGGATAAGGCTTTAGTCACCAGATGTGTAGGGGGAGCACGTGACAACCAGGTAGGTCCCAACGGAAGCAGGGCCAGGGTTTTTACAAAGTAGGGTAGGCATCAGCAAACATTTTCTGTAAAAGGCCAGATAGTAAATATTTTAGGTTTCTGTGGCCCGAAGGTCTCTATAGCAATTAGGCACCTCTGCCATAGCATAGCATGAAAGCAGCCCCAGCCACTACATCGACAACCAAGTATGGTTGTGTTCCAATAAAACTTGACTTATGGACACTAAAATTTGAATTTCATATAGTTTTCACATGTCACAATATGTTCCTTCTCTTTTGATTTTTTTTTCAGCCATTTAAAAGTGTAAATGGCCCCAGGTTATTCAAAACCTGGTGCCAGGTCTTTGACTCAAAGGCTATATAGTTTGCTGACTTGTCGGATAGAGAAGAGTCCTTGTGGTTTTGGGTTAGGCATCAGTTTTTGACTTTAGTGGGAACTCAGGCTGGGCATCCTTCTTGTTTTCATGGCCCTTGCCTCGGGGTCCATGGTATGATCCCCAAACCATATGAAAAATATTTTCTGTGAATTGTTTACTGACTAATCAGAAACTCACAGGGTTAAGAAGGTAGATCACCAAAGAGAAAGACAACGTAGCAGACAGAGAAGGCCGCATTGGGGAACTGGCGACCCTCTATTATGGTTTCTTTAGTACTTTTACAAAAGCTATAAAAGCAAAAATTAGAGAAATTAAGTGATTTTCCAAAGACTACACATCTCAAAAGTGACAGAGCTGGGATTAGAACTGTAGACCTACTGGGTCCTCATTTCCTTGCCAATCCTACGTGATGCAAGTCACGCTAATAATTAATGCTTCGCACAGAGTGTTCTGTGTGTATTTATTACCTGAATGAATTGACTACTATTTAAATATTGGCATGGTGACAAAGTAAGTGTTAGTACCATCTTAACCAATGGGTAACACATGCTTTTTACACAAGACAAGAGTACTCTTCTGACCAGCCACTAAAGAGCAAAAAGCACCCTTTCTGCACCAGCACCAACTCCATTTGGGTAAATGAGCCCATGATCTGCCACAGCTAAATCTCCAAAGGCTGTGAAAGTAGAGAGGGGGAAAAAAATCTCTCAGAATGGTGTAAGTTTCCAGGTGAAATACACCAAATGACCTCAGCACTGCTTTTTCAAGTTTCTTCTATATAGCCCAAATTTCCTAAGATACAGGGCGATTTCTACAGCTAAGATTGGGGTCTAATGGGCACAAAATGACCTATTTTCTAGGCACAGGCATTTGTTCCCTCATTCTGACTTGATCCACTTAGTTCACTTTTCAGGAAGCACTTGCTCTTTCTATATCCCTCTATTTATTTAAGGAAGTGATGGCATGGATTGATGTTCAGTATGGGATTAGTTTAGATATTGCTGGAAGACATTATGAGCCTTTGACTGCATTAGGACAGATCTCCAGTTAAAGGAGCTACCCTATAACAAGCAGGGTCCATTTGGCAAAGAATGAACATCACTGAGACCTATTTCAGCTTTACCTTTTCCCCAGTTCGATTTTCCTTCACATTGGGGAAAGTACATAGTCAGAATGTTTTTGGTATTTTGCTTGTTTTCAGACCAAGTGAAGAAATCCACAAGAGTCACAGTTACTCAACTTGAAGTTGCAAATATTTGCAGCTTCCCTTCCACCTCTAGAAAGGATGATACCTTACTAATTTTTAATTCTTGATTTAATTCTTTCTAAAATTCTGTAATCAAGTGACTTGGTTAAAGCCAGTCGGTGGCTCGGTTGCTTAAGCATCCGACTCCTCATTTTGGGGCAGGTGGTGACCTCACAGTTGTCAGACCGTGAGAGGAAGCCTGGTGGCGGCAAGGTCCATGCTCAGCATCGAACCTGCTTGAGATTCTCTCCTTCCCTCCCCTTCTACCCCTCCCCCTCTCGCACACATGCTCTCTCTCTCTCTCTCTCTCTCTCTCTCGCTCAAAAAATAATAAAAAAATTAAATACAAAAACATAAAATTCTGTAATGCAGGGGTGACTCTCCTCGGTTATGGTTTCAATGGCGTATTGACTGTCAATAGTAGATAAGTAATAAGCAGGACCAGAAAAAAGGGGAAATGAATCATGTTTCTTTTGTTTCATTCCAATTGGAAATACGGGCTGCTTACACCAGCAGTTACACAAACAGTAACAGTAATTAGAATAATAATAAAACCCAATTTGTATAAATGCAAATCTTAGGGTTTTTTTTTTTTTTTTTTTTACCCCCCCTTTCCTTTTTGGTGTTGCAATTTTATCATTTCTATCTGCTGAATAAACAGATACGTTCCTGGATTATGATGTTTGCTGCACAAAATGTTTCACAGGCAACGGAAACATTGCCCTGTTCTTGATAAGGGAATTCACTCTAGACTGCTCCATGCTTGAGTACATATGTGGAAATTTTACTGACTTTAGGAAAAGCGATATGCAGATATGACTCAAGAATCTCTTAAAAGGGTTAGTTCCGGAAGTTTATTGAGCAAAGATACCCTCATTAAAGGCTGCCTCGTCCAGGTAGCAGTTTTAATTACAAAAGAACATAAAGATGACTTTTTTTTTTTAATTCTCCTGTTTGAAAATATATTTTTAAATCCCCCAACCATAAAAAGGTCACCCTAATTATCAGTGACGAGAAAGCGTCGTGGCTCCCATTTCTCACTTTCGGTCAAGGCCACCTGGGATGGGCTTCCAGGCAGGCAGGTTAGCAGGAGAAACAAAAGATGATCAAACACAGCCACCCATGACTGACAGCTGCTTCCCGACACTGGGGTTAAGTCATGTGGGAGAAGACCCAGACGGGCAAGGGGGCAGGTCTACATGTACTCCTCAATTATTCTTATGAGATTTATATAGCTCCATAAATGCACACCACGCTGTAATAAAAAAAAAATACATCAAAATCAATAGCAATCCTTGCTGTTCAGTTCTACTTCTTGAATTTGAATGTAGGCAGTTTACAGCATTATTCTTTTTCTTGTCATTCGTACTAATTTTCTCTGCCTAAGGGTTGCATTTTCTATATTAATTTTGCTTACAAATTCCACAGCCTTACAAAGTTTGAGCCAAAATGAACAGAAAAATTTCTCCCCGATATACAGTAAAATAAAACAAACTAAAGAAAACTGAGACGAACTTAGGAATTTGGGAGGAATGTGAGGCCTTTTTTGTATTCATTTAAAAAGTACTGCTATTTCAGTATTCTTCAAAAATCCCGCAAAGAGTGAGACCATACACTCTTACAACAAACGGCCGACATTTTAATTGTTCATCAGCTGTATTCAGATTCCTGAATACCAGTTTCCACTAGAAGGCTAAAGGCTGTTGGCAGGGAGAGCAGAAAAAAAACCCACACAGATGACGTGGAAATGAAATGGACAGGGAGTGATAAGAACCTCTGAGTGAATCTACATTTTAAAGGGTGAAGGCTAGAAAAACACACTTTTTCCCTTTGCATAAAATTTCATGCACACACGCAGATCTCAAAGGATTCCCTTTGAAAACCAGATGGAAATGAGTTCTCCACATCAAATGACAGAATGCAGCTAACAAGATCAGTGTATCAGTAATTCACCACTCAGGAAAGCCTCCAAAGCTCAATAAAGACTCAGGCCCTACAACAAGAATAACCTCTTTTTATTGTTTCTACTTTACCGCATCAATTCCTTTTAGAGAACGAGGCAGCGCGCCATAGCATTGCTAATCAATACCAGACGAATTCTAATGACAAGAAATCATCTATTTCTTTAGCTGCATAATTAGACAAAGAAATCTGGAGCTACGGAAGTACGTGAAAACTTCAGGATTATTCCAAGTCCATATTTCTTTACAAGAAAAATCAGCTCCTATGCCAATATTTAGATGTGTGTGCTGCGTTTATCAGCGCTGAATTGGAAATGGGAATGCATAGACAACGATACCAAAATGTGCAAGTACTGCTTCAGGAAAGGCCCAGTAAGTTGTGCTTGTTCTTAACACGGAACACGGAAGAATAAGTAATGAGCAGCAAATCGCGCAAGGAGGTTCTGCAATGGAAGCATCATTTCATCTTTAACTATAACCTGTTCTTTCTATTTAGGGAAAAATAGGTGGAATCTGTGCCTGTGTGTTATACAAGTTTCTAAATGTAGACTACACGGTGATGGGAGTGTAACAAAGCTGTCCCAGATTTTTGGTGCAATTGCAGTGAGATTTAAATGATAGAAACATCAAAAAGGGACGATCTCCATTCTGGGCGGCTTCCACGTTTCTATTCACTCCTGAAGACTGTCCTCGTTTCATTGCTTTCTGAGAACCTCATTATGATCCAGACATGGCCTAGTGTGGCAGAATTTACCTTGAAAGGGATGGGACAGAGTAGGACTCAGAAATAGGAAATGTCTCCTCTGGTGGGGCAGTGGTCTGGTGGTAGGGGGAAGGCCACCTTGCGGAAGTTGGGAGACAGTTTGAACAAGCTGGCTCCAAACAGTTTGTGCAATTATTCAACAAATATTTACGGAGAAGTTACTCTGGGGCAAGTGGTAGGAAGATCACAGTGAATAAATCCTGGTCCTTAGCCTCAGATAGCTTAGGGAATAGCTAGGGAGTAGCTAGGGAAGAGTTCCCACACAGTACAAGAGACGGCAGGAAACTGTCATTCAGAATGATACACAGGACCAACGTAGAAGTACATGGTCCTGAAAATAGGAAAGGATATAGAAGGACAACAAAACTGGTCCAGGAAGGCTTGTCAGAGAAATCATAACTGTGAGCCCAGAGGAGAGTGGAAATTTTCTAGGGGGGGAAAATGTGTGTGTGAGAGAGAGAGACAGACACAGAGACAGAAAGAGAACTAGAACGAGTTGTATAGTTGATTATCATGGAGTGTTCTGAATGTTAAATTACTAAATTATTTCTGACTACCTTTTCTGTCTTCCACATAGTAAATGGCGCATTTTTTTCAGTAATTTTCAGGAGTTTCAGAAGTATGGTATTCTTGAAGGCAGTAAATATTACACTCCACCTCTTGCCTTTTGGATGAGCCTTCAGAGATCTGATTTCGATTCGTATGTCTTTGAAGAGAATCTGACCTGCTTATTCACAATTCAGCATCAAAACCAAAGTAGGACACTTCCGGCTGTAAACAGAGCCTTTAGGAATCATAAAAACTGGTAAGCAATAAAATCAGAAAACCTCTAATCATCATCAGACTAACAATGCAATCTGTAAATGTGAGAGTTTCAGGTCAGTGGGTTTGTGGTCACAAGAGAGGCCATTTCTGTTTCTTAAAGTAAGGCAGTAGCCTTATAAGTTTAGCAAAGTTTTTATTAGGAACAGACTTTCAGCATGAAAATGAGAGTTCAGATATCATTTAATTTGGAAATTCAGAGTAAGAAATGTATTCTAAGATAAGGCAGACCATTTTGCAAGTAACAAATCACATCTTTGTCTCAGTGGTCCCTTCCAATGCAACTCTGTTTCACTTAGAGGGTAACATGGTCCCTTAATTAGAATATGAGCTATACTTGGGGCCCCTGGGTGGCTCAGTCGGTTAAGCGTCCGACTTCAGCTCAGGTCACGATCTCGCAGTCTGTGAGTTCGGGCCCTGCGTTGGGCTCTGGGCTGATGGCCCGGAGCCTGGAGCCTGCTTCCAATTCTGTGTCTCCCTCTCTCTCTGCCCCTCCCCCGTTCATGCTCTGTCTCTCTCTGTCTCAAAAATAAATAAAATGTTAAAAAAAAATTAAAAAAAAAAAAAGAATATGAGCTATACTTTACAAAGCATGCCAATACAGTCCTACAGGGTTGGACGCAATTCTTGGAATGACAGTCCTGTATAATGCAGTTTTATCATGAAGTTTTCAAAGTTGTCCAGAAAGTAATGAAGAGTTTCTTTGAAAGGCCACAGAAGCTTTCTGGTCAGTTTTTAAATTGCTTGATATAAATAAACTTCTTTTCTCCCTGGAGCAGTGGACTTCGGATTCCTTGCTTTTCATTTCTATTTTCCAATCCCCTGTGGCCACCTGGAAAACAGTTCACTGTTGTACTGACGTTCGGGATAGCGGGGGAGTGGGAAATCAAATGTGAAGAAAGAGGTAAGCTTTTAACTCTGCTGTCAGCAAAGGCAAGAGGAAATAGAAGATATTGCTGTTCCCCTCTTTTTTCCACCTTCTTCAGCCGAGACACGGTGTGAAGTCCCCAAGGGAATGCCACAATATGTTAGCTTTTCTCAGTCTGGCAAGGCCTCCAGGATTACACTGAATTGTTTATTTCAACCCCCAGAAAACAAGCATGACAATTAGCCTCCTTTGCTGAAGACACTGGAAGACGACAGGAAATTACAAACAGGAAGTTCACTAGAGGGGAAAAATAAGCACCTTCCAAAAAACAAACAAACAAAAACCAACAACAACAACAAAAAAACAAAGGTGCCGATGAAGCTTCTTGGCCTTTGAATAAATTAAAACCAAGTGAGACTTTTGAAAGCTTTAAATGAATAAGCTGAGGTAGAGGTTCAGATGTGTTATGGAAAGGAATGTATATAATAGAAACAATCTTTATTTTTAAAACAACATATTCAGAAACTGTATGAGTGTGTGTATGTACATGTGTGTACAAAATATTTTGAAACCCTTAAGCACCCTATGTGAAGACATTAAGCGGGGAAATACTCTTCCTAAAATAAATTGCATATTGATGTAAAAACTCCCATCTTCTTGTTTATTTTTCAAAGCTAGCTTTCGAAAACGTAATATGCAGCCACTGGCATCTTTGAACTCCCCTTCCTTTCTCAAGCAGTCTCCAGAGTTGAATCCTGCATTCTTGCCATATGCCAAGGGTTAGGCCATTAATATGTAAAAGAAGCTGGTATCCAGAGAATTGACTTTATAATTGGAGAACACCAAAATAAACCCAACACTTCTCAAACAACGCCTGCACCACAGCATCCCTGTTCTTAGGCTATTAGGCCTTGTCCAATTTTCTCAGTCTGTCGGAACATACAGCTGCCTCCATGTGCCAGGGAAGCTTTAATTATGGTGACTTTTCCTCCCACTGGAAAGCCTCTTCCTGTGGTTTGAAAGTCTGAATTATTCAAGCCCATGTTAATACACTGTACTGAATGCTCCGTTTGGCCCACTGAGGCGCACCTGGAACTCTTCTCTTTTTGCAGATTTGATTTCTTTCTTTCCCTCTCTCTCCTCTCCTCCCTCCTTTTCCTATCCTTTCTCTTTCCCGTTGCCCCCATTATTAAAGACAAAAAACGGGGGGTGGCACTTAGCACTGAGACACTCATGGAATTTGGTACGACTAATCTCTTAACGGCCTACTCATGTGAAGTCGCAAGAAAAATAACCTTGCAACTGAAAGTTTCACAAGTATAAAGGTTCATTCCTTAACCTTTTTTTTTTTTTTAAAGAAACAAGTAAGATAATTTATATAATTTGATAACCAGAATTCCAGGACCTTTCAATATATGTCTCCTCAACTTAAGCCGTTAATTTGGTTTTACTCCAAAAACAGAATCAGCAAGAGAATCCATGATCCTTTGAAGCTACAAAGAGTTAATATACATATGAATGCTGCTTAGATACTAAATTCTAGATTTCAGTCTTTGATTACTTTTTTAGGCTTTGCTTCAAACACCAACCCTACTTTCCCTCCATTCTAAGTTTTAGTCCAGTTTTGAGTTGTCACTATGAATTCTTCTTTACAGCCAGAGTCAGCATCAAGATTATATGTGGTATCCTTGGGTTAAGGGTTGCCATGATTTCCAGGCTTGGTTCATCATTCACCACCTGCAAGGCCTCTTGGAGGATGAATTTTTTCATCTGCGAAATGAGAGTAGCAATATCAACACTGCTGAGAGCCTGCAAAACTTGAAGAGGATTATACTCAGGAAAGTTTTTCCAAAACTATAAAGTAATATAGAAATTCTTTGCTCTTATTTTTTCATGTCATAAAATAAACACCATCTTTGGTTTATACTCCAATTCATTCAGTTAAATAAACATTTTCTTTTTTTATTTTTATTTAAAAAAATTGTTTAATGTTTATTTATTTTTGAGAGAGACAGAGACAGAGTGTGAGCAGGGGAGGGGTAGAGAGAAAGGGAGACAGAATCCGAAACAGGCTCCAGGCTCCGAGCTGTCAGCACAGAGCCCGAAGTGGGGCTCGAACTCACAAACTGTGAGATCATGACCTGGGCCTTAGTCGGACGCTCAACCGACTGAGCCACCCAGGCACCCCTAAATAAACACTTTCTAAAAGCCCTTCTCCTGTGTTTGTTTGCTCACAAAAAGACGTTACTGGGTTTACGATGCAGGCGGTGAGTTCTTCCCCTTTCCTACACATTGAATCTGTTGTTTTAGGGGAAAAGAAAAAAAAAAAGGTAGGAAGAAAAATATATTCCCTGAATATTTCTAAAGAGGCTACACAAGTCTGCCAGTTAATGAACCAGAGGATTGGTGAGCGTTCTTGCCTATACTGAGAAACACTTTCAGAAACTGTTTCAGGATATCAAAAAAAAAAAAAAAAAAATGATACCTCTTCACAAAGAACCCCCAATTTTTTTCAGTAGCAGGTGGAATGTTTAGGCAGAAAATACAGACAGACAGAACCTACTGAAAATAATATTGCATGTGTTTCTGGGATTGGAAAAGCTGATGAAGGACTCAACCAATCCTACCAGTTGGGGATGATCTCTATCTCTGGGCACATCTAATCCCTGGATGTTAATTATGCCTGTACTGTTATTGACTGGGAATCTGGTCTTAAACACTCAATAGCTAGAAAAACAAAACTCTCAACCCTCCTTTAAAGGTGATAACAAATGATTCTGGGCTCATACAACATTACCTAGAAAATGATTGGCCCATCATCTAAGAGGACATTAAAACTCATTAAAGAATTTTAAAGTTTAACACCAAATCTATATTAGCTCCATTTTTTTCACATTAACGATGGGTTCTTCATCGACAAATCCATTCATGATGTACATTCCTGGAGGCTTTATACTATGTTGAACTATTATTTTACAAAGGCAGTCAGTATTATTTAATTTTTTTTTTTTAATGTTTATTTATTTTTTGAAGGAGAGAGAGATAGAACATAAATGCGGGAAGGGCAGAGAGAGAGGGAGACACAGAATCCGAAGCAGGATCCAGGCTCTGAGCTGTCTGCACAGTCTGATGTAGGGCTTGAATTCATGAGCTTTGAGATCATGACCTGAGCTGAAGTCAGACATTCAACCCACTGAGCCACCCAGGCGCCCCAGGCAGTCAGTATTTTTGGTCTTAATTGCAAAGTTGTTAAGTCATATATTTTTAATGTTTTTTTTTTTTCTTCAAGTGTGTCTTTTCTTATGGTGAGAAATCAGTTGTGAAATCATTAATCATCAAAGAATTGTGCTAAAAGTTGAGAAGCTAGCCTGAGCCAAGAGATCTAGTCTTGGCCACAACTTAGCACCAGAAAATTCTGTGATCGCTTTCTGTATATCTCCTCAACAACCCAAGGAGCACTGAATATTCCAGTTCCTAAAAGCCTGGGCCTATGACTACCAGAGCAAGAGAAAAGAACTTTCAGTCTCTTTAATACCAGTGTTACAAAACTTCATAACATTTTCCTTAAGTGATAGCAAAATTACATACTAAGAGTTTACAGCCAGAATAAACTTATCTTGTAGAAGTAAAAAAAGTAAATCTTCAATGTGTTTTTGTGATATACACACACAGACACACACATTTGAACAGCAGATTTGAGGGAAAAAATACTAATTTTTATAAAATTAAATTTCTCTCTTAGTGGGAGAAAACATCCATAAGACTAAAATTCAAATTAGTCTGCAGCTCAAGTTAATCTATGTATGCTTTTATATGACTCATTCTCTAAAGTGCTAGAATATTCTATTTGCACACCACTTTCATACATATGCCAGTTTAACAAAGTATGAGAGATTGGCTGGTAAATATCTGAATGGCTATTAGCCAAGTACTTCATAGTGTATTGGGAAATTAGTGTAATAAAATAAGAAGAAAATAGGCATGTTAAAGTCTATTGGGAAGAAGCCTGGTTCTCTTCCCAATTAAATGTCTAGCTAAGTTGTTAATTTTCATCCTTCCCTTTTATAAACTAACCTTGAATTTCAAACAATGACTTACTAAACTCTTTTTTTCCTCAAGCATACATTTATTTGGCTTTTCACATTTTCTTGTGATTCACTTTGAATTAGAAAAAGTAAGTAACTTTAGAAAGAAACTTAAAAAGTTATAACAAATGACAAAAAGTCTGTCTTAATATTTATTATTATAAATAACATATTGAGAAGAAAAACTACCCACATTTTTGTCCGCTACCCTTATTTCTGTGGAGCTGCTAAGATCTTAGTAACTTAGTAACATTCCAATTTTGATGCATTAAGAAGATAACAATTAAATGACAACCAGACTAGTTTCTGTTTAGGAGGTGTTAAAGATGCCTGGAGTCACGCTTAAAGATTTCTAATGTAAATTACAGTATCAGCCTTTTTTTTTTTTTTACTCTTTTTAAACAACATATTTAACCTCAATTCACGTACATTTTAGACAATTTAGAGAATACAATTAAAATGAAGAAATAAAAATGACTTTGCAGGGGCACCTGGGTGGCTCAGTCAGTTGAGCATCTGACTTCCTCTCAGGTCATGATCTCATGGCTCAGGAATTTGAGCCCCACATCAGGCTCTGTGCTGACAGCTCAGAGCCTGGAGCCCGCTTCTGATTCTGTGTCTCCATCTCTCTCTGCCCTCCCCCCTGCCCCTTGGTGCTCTGTCTCTCTTTCTCTCAAAAGTAAATAAACATTAAAAAATTTTTCTTAAATTACTTTTCAGCCCAATTATCTGGAGATAAGCACTATTAATACTATGCACTAATAATAATATAATTTTAACAATATTGAGCACTTACTCTGTATCAGGCTCATACATATATCGTGTATTTTAAATAAAATATATAATTTAGAACAGATGATATATATAAAATCATATGTACAGTCCCTCATTATCTCCATTCTGTAAGTGAGGAAATTAAGGCACAGAGATGTTTAATAACTTGCGCAGGGTCAAAGGTCACATATTTAATAGGTGGAGAAGCTGGGATTTTAAATTGGGCCCTTCCTCTGAACTATGCCAAAGACTGATCATAGCCATGACTCTGCTACACAGGGCTATACATACTCTGTGTATAAAGAAGGACTGTTAATTTATATATACTGTTTTATCTATTTTTTGTCCATGTAACATTGTATGAACCCCTTCTCACATCATTATGTAATCACCTACCATGACACTTGAAAGAGAAGCACACTGATAAGTAAGAAATCTTGTAATACATCTGTTTCTAGCATGGTATGATTCAAGAAGCCTAAACAGAGAATGCTCTGTCTTCTGACATGTATTCAAATCAAGCACCCATCACCCTCCTTAGGCAAACAGAAATTACCATAGCAAAACTGACCAATGGTCTGATCAGTCCAATATCCTATTTCTGAAAATGTCCAATGCTGGCTATTTTAGTAGGAGACATAAAATCCCCCATAAAGTACCTAATTGCGTGATACACGGCAGTAAGATGAAAATTTCCCCTTCGCCCAGTTTCTCATCTTCTCCCACCTAAAAGCTTTAGAGGGAATAGTCCTTGAAATTTTATCCTACTGAAGCTAGTCATGTGTGAAGATGTTATTTTAACACGCACATATACACTCACATATGCACTATAAATATGAAGAAATGAGTTATTCCTGGGTAGCTTAACAAATTCAGAAATTACTGTACCTATTTTTATAAATACATAATATACCAAGTATACATACATACATACATAATTAATCCATTACAATTATGGGAAAATGTCTGCCAGGTAATGTACAACACTAGTGAGAGAAACAAATAAACAGCATTCAATAAAATAATTTCCTTTCCTCCCTTAACAATGTATTGTAAAAATACCTCTTTAAGGGAAGTAACCAAAGGGCTACTATTGAGTGGCAAAATTCATTGGCTGTGTTTCTCCACAGTGCAAATCAGAAAATCAATGGAATTGGATATCTTATTTTGTTTCATATATACTGAAAGTCCCATCAACCACTGATACCATATTATATTTGGAATTTCATGTAGTTCTAAAATTATCACCAAGTATATTGGCAGGGTGGCCAAGCAGACAGGGACATTTAAGGGCTTTAAAAAAATATATTCTTCTTTGAAATCTTGTCTTTTTCTAACAAAAAAAGGACATAAGAGACTGGTATCATCCACTCCCGTCTTTTGAAACACTTGCTCTTAGAGCCCTGAGCTGCCACGCAGAGGCAGGCAGACCGACAGATATGAGGACATACAGATACAGATACAAAGACATATGACACCAGACTCGAGAGCTTTGTGAGTTCAAGGGAATAATTACCTTTGGCTGGACAGATGGCTAAAGGTTTCATGGAGAAGGTATCCACATTATTTCTATTCTCACTCCTCTTCAGAATCTTTCACGTGTCTCTTGCTGCCATTCCCCAAAACAACCAGGATGTCAGATGTAGTCTGTGCCCAAGGATTTGAATAAAAGAATTTTGTCCAATAGTGATGGGGACCATTGCCCCATAACCTTGGGGCTTTTCTCTGACCTAGTCAGCTACAAATTAATCATCCCTACTTCTCATAAGAGCAACATCCTTAGTTCCCTAAGAACACACAGCACTTTATGAACTTTATATTCCAGATGCCTGGCACGGTTCCTGGGACAGAGAAGATGTTCAGTACATCTTTACTGCGACAGGGCCTGACGCACAGTAGACCCTTGGTAAATGTTGGCTGGTGGGACGTTTGAATGGATGAACGAATATATTGAATCACGGGTTGAGTTTCTCCATTTAATGTTATCTCATATGTTTCGGTCTGGAACGTACACATTTTAAAATCTATTTCATGGGAGATATCATAACACAACATTATAGTTTTTACAATAAAAATACACTCTCTATATAAAGACAATTCAGTCAGCATTTCATGAAATAGCACACAATGAACACCCATCAGTGCTATTTATAAATTCTTCCTCGAGCGGGAAAACAACACTCTGAATCAGCATGGTATACAGTCAGCAAGTCCAAGAAGCATGAACATATTATATGTCTACAAGAACAACTAATGCTGGGTATTTATTTTAAAAATTGAAGACATAAAATTGAAAGACATCCAATCACTTATCCTCCTCTTACTATTTTTTTGAACCACTATTTTTTTTTAAGACTTTATGTGTAAGTATACCTGACGCGGGACTTGAACTTACAAGAGATCAAGAGTCGCATGCTCTACCAACTGAGCCAGCCAGGCAACGCTTCCTCTTACTACGTTTAAGTGGCCCCAAGTTAAGTAAACACTGATGGAGTTCATTCACCAAAATTCTCCCCTGCTTGTGGCATCTTGTTCTCCCTTAGGTAAGTGGAAGAGAAACCACTCCCGGAGGTTGGTTTCCTTATAGATCTGCAGATGATGAAAACTTGAGTCAATCATAACCTTGTTTCAGTTTGTCAGCTGAGGACATTACTATTTGTCCTGTATCTCATTCTCAGGACGACCCTGGAGAGCAATCCTTTCTAGCACTTGCCCCGATAAACTCCTTATACAAACATGTTCTACAAGTACAAATTTTATACTTTGTATCATTACCTAAGTGATGGGCAGAATTGAAATCAGAGAGAATAAACAACATCTACTTTCAATCTTCCAAACTTCCTTTCTATGAACTTTGAAGTCAAAGTGAAACGTCTTACATTCAAGTACCTCTCGACCACATTGTTAATTAAGCACAAAATGTCTAGTGGGTAATAGGGTAGGGAGTATACTGTATGTCAAATGAAAAACAAGAATGAAAAATTTCCTTTATAACAATGACATATAAGCTCTGGAGAACCAAAAAGACGACATCAACTTATTATATAAGAATTCTCTGTCCTTTGTAGTCACTGAAACGCAGCACAATTACAGATGGCATTTCTAAGTTTCATACTTGTGTACTATTTGAAAATGATCAAATAAATACAGAGCGATTAAATTACATACAAGGGTGGGTTTTTTTTTATTTCATCTGTAATTACATTTTTAGAATCTAATTAACATGTCAATGCAATCTTTTGAAAGACACACAAAACACTGTATGAGTGGCTTCTTAAAGTGTGCCCTGTACCAAAGGAAATAACTATTGCTCTCAGTAATGCAGGGTGAAGAAGCCAAAGGGTTCAATCCATTGTTCCTTTTGGAATTTCAGAATAACCAGTAGTTGATTAGATTTAAAGGGAGAACTCAGAGTGCTTTAAAGAGAGCACAGAAAAAGAAAAAAAAAAAATTAAGTAGAAGAGGCCCCATTCTGAAATTTCTCCTATAAATTATGCCCTTCTGATCAAGATCAGACTAAACTTGGACTCCTGACAGAGGAGATCACACAGCAAGAAGTAATGCCAAGAGGGATTTTGTTTTCTTCAAGGTTGTTCAATTCCACAGTCTCTGGTTCCTCACCAGCCTCGTCCTAGGAGAATTCACACCACTATGAATACTTTTTTTCAAAGTGATTTGAATACCAGATGGTATATCAAAGTCAATGCTAAATTTTTCTTTTGAAACAGAGGCTCGCTTGGAAGGCATTTTTTATTTCTAAAGTTACAACTTGACAATTACTAGGTGCCATTTGTATTGGTTCTGTCACATCTGCTTAAGAAAGTTAAAAAAAAAAAGTAGTATTTTTTGCAAGAGTTGTGTGATTCGTTCTTTTTTTTTTTTAAGAGAAGCCATTAACCTCCAAGGGGGAAACCGTCAAGATTATTATGTTGACAATGATCTATTATTTAACAAATTCCTCCCACTGTTCCTCTTGATGACACTATCAAGTAGCAAGTGGAAAACTGGGTTTGGGGACCTAACAGTGCCCAGTTCTGGGAGTCGGCCCTATGCAGCCTCTTTCAACGTGCAATTCTTTCTGTCCTGTCAAATAGGCTCCCTTCGGGCTGCTGTCCAAGGCAAGGCTGACTGACACCCTTTTCCTCTGGAAATGAAAGAAGTTTCGGTATACCTGGGTTCAGTCCCACCTGCCCAGCCTCTAAGCACTTCAGTGTAACTACTGGTTGGCAATGCATGCTTTTAGCGCTCTCTTCTTTGGAGCACGCGGCACGCTGATTAAAACAGGTATGCAACTGTGTACATTGTATGGGAGGGAGCCATCCAGTCTCTTAAGAGAGCTTTTGTTTTGTGTTTATACTGCCAGTGAGGTTGCACATCTGAGGACTTAAAGGGTAATTGCACTAAGCATTTATGTAGCTGCAAGTCATTAGTGGATGTAATGGAAAGAACAGGAAAGAAAGTCAAGTCAATCGTTCATTTGACAGATATTTATGAGACCTGGTGTTAGGCCCATTTCCCCATGTGATGAGGGCACTGGATTTATAGATAAAGGCAGTGCCATGGGTAAGGTGGATACCGATTTCTGCAAGGCATTAGTGAGCCCTTTGTAATGTCCTTGTGGACAGAATGAAGAAAGGTGGGCTGCCTAATAGGGAGATTGATAGGAATGTCTGATAAATGTATGGTGTCACCAGGAAGGAGATCTGTAATGTCAGCCCCGGGGCCTCAAAGTTCAGGTCTTTCTTACTCACCATTTGTTATCAGTGCTTTTAACGAAGACACAAAGAGCCTCTTGATCAGTTTAGCATACAGCTCTTGGGCTTTAGGTTTGAAACTCTACTTTGACACAAGTCCAGGATTTAAACTCCACTAGCTTCTGTTTTCTTCCATGGGAACAGAGAATAACAGCACTGACAGTATATCTCAGAATTGCTTTGTGAATGAAAGTACATGCATGTTAGCAATAAGTACATGCCTAATACTCCAAGGCGTGTTCTAAAGAACAAATCTGCACAGGACATAGAGAGAAAGAATAGCTAATGTGGTTTATAGAAAGATCAAGATTTAAAATGATCTTGGCATATAGGAAGGAATGAATGAACAACCTTTAAAAGGAATGAAGAGGTAGTTTAGTGGTTTGTAAGTTTCATGAAGGCCAGTCCGTTATCACCTTGCTTATCAGTATATTCCAAGCATCTGTTAAAGAGTTTGGTAGATTCAAAAAACAGTCACCAAGGGACTGAATGAACAAGGCCTAGACTGAGGTGCAAAAGTCATTTTATAAAGTGTTGAGAGCTATACACATGCGAAGACATACTCTCTCAAGTCATTCATGCTTTGGTGGGGAGAGAGACAAGTACAAAAACAATCTCAGTGTGATAAGTGCTGAGTATATTGGGACTCCAAGAGCACATCAAAGAGGCACTTAACTGAGTTCTCGGAAGAATAAGCCATGGGGCAGGTGGACTGGGATCTCTGAACTGCATAAAAGGTAGCTGAATGAAAAGAGAGCAGACAGGGAAGGGAATTGGTTTCAGGCAGAAGAAGCTGCATAGGGTTCAGAGGTGCAAAAGAGCTTCAAGTGTTTAGGAAACAGAAGTGAATTCTCTAGGACCATAGCTGAGCATTTAAGATGGAAAATGGTTTTAGGTTACACTGGAGAAGTAACAGGTCATGAAGAGCCTCATACACTAAACTAAGGGGTTTGAAAGAACTCACGAGACAAAGAGGAGTCCTTGAAATCTTTTACTCGTGATAATGATTGATTTTTGTTTCAGAAAGCTCCCTCTTGCCACAGTGAAGACATCCATTGGACATAAAGACCAATCAGGAGACTGATGTGGTCAAACAAGCAGTAAATGAGAAGATCCTAAGTGAAAGCAGTTCATGGGGCAATTAAATTGTAAAAGTTAGAAGCAAGATCTAAATTGGTGACTTACTTTTGTGAACCTTCAAAATATGGCCTATGACACATCACAGCACATAGAACTGCTCAGTAAGCATGTGTACTATGCGAAGAGATGATGGATGCTACCTTGGAAAACAACTCCAAACTTTAAAAGGTGAACTCATGAAGGAGCTGGGGTGAAGCAGTCAGAACCAGGAGGAAATGGAGGAGGAAGTTTTAGGATGTCAAAAGAGGAAAGAGCCTCACGGAATCAACAGGGCTAGATGTTACAGAGAGACTAAAGTATTCAGGACTTGGTGCCCAGGAAGTCCTGAAGAACCCC
This sequence comes from Panthera leo, assembly GCF_018350215.1. Taxonomy (NCBI): domain Eukaryota; kingdom Metazoa; phylum Chordata; class Mammalia; order Carnivora; family Felidae; genus Panthera; species Panthera leo. The sequence continues at coordinate 102,375,892 of NC_056683.1, forward strand.
ATGGAGGCACATTTCTGTAGAATTTAGCGCAAAGGAGAAACCAGACTGTGGTGCTTTCTGGAGTGAATTAAAAGTGAGGAAGTAAGAACAAAGAGAGTAATTATCTCTTCTACGAGCTTGACACAAAATCATGGAGAAATGTTAAACTATGTAAAGAGTTGGATGGCAATCTTCAGAAAGGAGATCAGGCTGTCATTGGATCTCAATGGCATGTCATGAAGAAATAACTGAAGGAGAGATAGCCGCGGGAAATTTGGAATTTGGAAGTGTGACAAGTTTTGCCTGTGTCCAGGAGATAAGCATTAGAAGAAAGAGAGCTGATACATGGAAGTGAACTTTAGCTCCAAACAGAAAAAAACTGCAGAATTAGAATTAGCCAACAACGCGGTGTTTCTGCTTCACCAGGTTACAAACTTGTCTTTGAAGATTTCAAGCACAGCCTTGCTACATTTGACCAGGATGTATAGAAACCATTCTACCTGTTGATAGAAAGTTGGACTGGACCGTTTTAGCTATGGCTCTTTGAACTCCTAAAATTCATCTTGCTAAGTTGAAGTTATAAAACTTTTCTACCACGTCTAATCTATTTAAAGAGCTACATTTCTGATATTGAAAGAACTTCCTTCAGGACTCTGAGACAGTTTTAAGATTATGTAATATTAAGTCACTGATTATGTTCCAATAATACTGACTGAAATAGGGGAAAAAGCCTTTTGGAAATTCTTGCAAAGATCAAATGTCTAATTCTTCTATTTATCTTTCTTTCTTTTCTTAATTTTGAACTAATACCTGAAGGTGAGCATGTTTGTGTATTCAAGGATTACAGTTCTCTCATTGGATGGAGAAACTTAATCTCACAGACAATTATTTAGATACTAATGGCAGACATAGATAATTATCTCACAAATAAGCATTTACATACTAATTAATAAGGCACTAGGAACTCTTTCTAAACCTAAGGGCCTGGAAACAGAACTAAATTACACCAAAGAACAAGATTTTATTCCCACTTCATCTCTCATTTCTTTTTTTCTTGTTTTCACACACACACATGCACACGTACTTCAGAAAATAATAAAGTAAAATGTATTACTAGAAGATGAATGGAAAATGGACATGAATCATAACTACCTTTTCTAGTGCCCCTTAATCAAATCTGAGAATGTTTGTATTAATAAAAAAAAATTTTATCCATAAGGTATATGACAGGCACAGAATAAATCCTCAAAAACTTACGTTCCCTTCTCCAATAAGAGATTAAGTGCTTATTTGAGGGCAAGGGGGATTTGGCCAAATGTAGGAGAATAACTGTATTGACTACTACAGTAGTTAACTTTGCTACATTTGCAGACATATTAGGTAAGTAAGACATCTCCAAAGTAAAAACATATTTTTAAAAATTGTTTAACGTGTTTATTTATTTTGAGAGACACAGCAGGGGAGGGGAAGAGAGGCAGAATCCCAAGCAGTCTCCACATGTCAGTGCAGAGCCCGACGTGGGACTCAAACTCACAAACTCATGAGATCATGACCTCAGCTGAAATCAAGAGTCAGCCACTTAACCGATTGAGCCACCCAGGCGCCTCCCCGGAAGTACAATCATTTAATTCAAAGCTATCTATAGGAAACTGACATGTCTAGCTACTGCTACTTCAGACATCAAACTGTTACAGAATAAGGTCATTTTTAGCCAGTGACCGTAAATATCTTAACACCTGAGATAACTACGTTGAGAATAACAGTGGAGAGCGTGAAAAATATACAGAAGGGAAGGAACTACTCAGAACTCATGTATGAGCAATTATTTCCTTAATATTCTTAAGGACAGTGCTCCTTAGTGCTCTATAAACTAGGTCTACTGTGACGGACGCTAAAATGATTGCTTGGGGACCACCAGACCATATCCAAGTGGCTCCTTCACAGCTTGTACAATCTTTAGGCCTGCACCAAGTGGCAAATAAGATAGTCATAAGTGAAAGGGAGTTCAATTATTTGAACAGTCCCATGTGTATGTCCCACGGGTTTCTATTAGATTTGAAAGTTGCTTCTATTGTGAATCTAGGCTCCAAGTAACTAACCATGCAGAATGTTCTGAAATAGGCAGTAATAGTAGGCCAAACGGTCACATATTTCTCCACATAATGGCTGCTCTCCTCAGTACAGAAAAGAATACTCACAATATTTAGATTTCTTACATATCTTTTGAGAGCAAAACTAAAAATAGCTCCTTTCACCATTTGTAAACTTCTCCGCTACATTAATGTTTTAACTCAGCAGGAGCCTGTTATGTTCCACTCGAAGGTTAGTAACTATGGGTACCTGTCAAATATATATCATTCTACTAAGCAGTGGCATTTATAGAGTGATACCTCTGTTAATCAGGCATCCTGCAATAGGTTCATTGAGGATTGTGTGAAGTTTTTATATTTGCTTTTGCCCTGCTGAAAAAAAATGACCTTAGGGGATGACAAATTACATGAAATTATTATTAAAATTATTTTTTACATAAAATTATCAATATTTCCATATGTTCCTACATACATACATTTACACATAATACTGTTAAGTTCAGAATCGAAATGCGTTCATACATCTCTATAACCAGCACAGAGATAGTGGCATAATCCATGGGAAAAATATATAAATACATGTCAAATGAAGAACAGGGAACTTCTAAAATTCATAATCTATTCCTAAAGGTAATTTTCTTTTCACGGTAACATTATCACCACAATGATAATCCCCTTGCATGGTGCTATAAAAATATCCAGAGAGAAGACACAAATACGTATAATCACTTCTGTTGACGAACAGGGCAGAGCGAACAGCAAGGATTTGTAAGCTTCGGAATTGATAAGCGTTGCCAGGTGGAAAGGGCCAAAATGAAAAGATACTCCAGAAAACAAACCAATGTAAATAAAAACTCCTTGTTGCAAGTGAATGCAGGCTGAAGCGTGAGATTGTATATTTCTCTTAAACATCATGGAATCAACATTTTAGAACTGAAAGTGACCATACAGATCACCCCTAGGTCAGGGGTGGCAACTTCAAAATACCTCAGGAGCTGGTCAGATAACATGAGCATAGGGGCGAGAGCTGAAATGCAAAGGGAAGTGTGGCCAAATGGGAGGGCATGCTTCCCTGAGACAAACAAATGAGAAGAGAAACAAAAATAAAAACACTCTTCTGGGTCAGAATTAGCAAATAGATCGGCTGATTTCAAACTCTGATCAAGCCCAACCACATCATTTTACAGGTAGATGCGCTGAGACCTGGAGAGGCTCCTGACTTCCCCAAGCCCACACAACCAGTTCGAGGCAGAGTCAGACACTGACATAATTCCTCCAGTCCTTTGGCAAGTACCCGAGGAATTCTGTACCAGGCACCGTCCCATGCTAGACTTGCATGAAGAATACAATGATCAGCGTAGGACAAGAATGGCTTCCATTGTCCCAGGACTCTAGTTTAAAGGGGGAAACAGGCAATTAAAGAAGCACTTACAAAACTGAGACTCTGTGCTACAATGAGGAAGGTCAAGGTCCTGTGGTGGCATGCTGGAGGGGCACTCAACTCAAGTGTGTACTCAGGCATCTGTGTGTTAGCAACTCGAGAGGAGAAGGAAACAAACAAAAGCTGAAGAGGAAGGAATGATGTAGGGCTTATGGTGAAAAGTCTCTTTTAAGATTTTTACTGTTTCTTTCAGCGCACAGTTAGCATAGTCTTTTTCAGACATTCTAGTAATACTCTGTAAATTTATCCATTAAAAAAATTTTTTTAATGCTTATTTATTTTTGAAAGAGAGTGAGACAGAGCACGAGTGGGGAAAAAGGAGAGAGAGAGAGAGAGAGAGAGAGAGAGAGACAGAATCCAAAGTAGGCTCCATGCTCGAAGCTGGCAGCACAGAGCCCGATACACAATCTTGTCCTCGACAAGGTAACAGCTCGAACTCATGAGCTGTGAGATTGTGACCTGAGCCGAAGTCACATGCTCAACTGACTGAACCACCCAGGCACCCATAAATTTATCCATTTTTAATGAAGGCCCTTCTCTTGTAGCTTTAAAATTGTATGGGTCTGTAGGAATCTACAGAATACTTTTGATAAACAAAGCACCACGTTAGATGCTAGGAATACAGAACAAGTCTGGCTAGTGCCTTCCTTCAAGGAGTGGCAGTCTAATTGGGAGACAAGGCATCTACCCCAGTATTTATATTGGAAGATAGTCTGTTAATCTCATGAAATAGTGACAGTGTAATTGAAACTGCCAGAATGAGTAATAAAGATAATGAATACAAAAGGATCTGACACATTATTTTGGGAACAGTAACTGGAATGTGCTTTTATGAACCTTGACATTAATTTTTCTGTGAATTATCTTTCCTACAAAAGGAGTTAATACAATTGTTTTAAAAGGCTTTCCTCTTATTTGATGGTGGTATCCCCCAGCCTCCTTCCTCAGCGGTGATTGCCATATACAAAGTATTAGTATATTTGCAGGAACTGAAAGTAGTTGAGAAATCTTCGATTGCCATATATAAAATACTAGTTCAGCGTTTGAAAGTAACTGAGAAAACTGTGATTAATTAACGAGCTATTTTAATGCTCAGGATTCAAACAAATTAAACAACAAAGATTGATGGAGGCAATTTCCTGACTATTAGAAGATACAATTTATTCTTTTCAGACCAAAAAAAAAAAAAAAAACTCTTAAAAAAACAGAAAATATATGGATGATCATCAGACTTTCTGTTTCAGATCTGCATATCTAGTGCTGTTCATATTTCGGGGTTATATTTCATGTTGTCTGAAATACTTCAACAGCAATACAGGAGATTCACCAGAATTTGTTGTGGTCAATTTTTCACAGATACACCAATTTTGTAACATCATCACTGCACTTGATGCTAATGGTCACGGATTATGTGCTGGACACTTGTTCTAACTGGTTTACCTATATCTCAGTTAGCCCTCACAACTCTACGAGGTAGATGCTATTGTTACTACCACTTTATGGATGGAATTCAAACACCGAGCTGTAACTTGCCTGAACTCACACAGCTAATAAGTAAGAGAGTCAGGGTTCCCCCTAGAAGCGTGACCTCAGAGCACACAATCTTGTCCTCTACAAGATAACAGAATCCAAAAATCTGATGTGGGGGGAGATAAGGCTGAATTTTCTGGCAATGGGTTTTGTAGGCATTCAAGGTATTAGGTATTAGCTGAAATCTATCAAGAATAGGGGCTCTTGCATGGCTCAGTCAGTTAAGTGTCTGACTCTTGATCTAGGCTCAGGTCTTGATCTCATGGTTGTGAGTTTGAGCCCTACATTGGGCTCTGTACTAGGTGTGAAACCTACTTAAAAAAAAATAAATCTAGGGGCACCTGGGTGGCTCAGTCGGTTAAGCGTCCAACTTCAGTTCAGGTCACGATCTCGTGGTCTGTGAGTTCGAGTCCCGCGTCGGGCTCTGGGCTGATGCCTCAGAGCCTGGAGCCTGCTTCGGATTCTGTGTCTCCCTCTCCCTCTGCCCCTCCCCCGTTCATGCTCTGTCTCTCTCTGTCTCAAAAGTAAATAAACGTTAAAAAAAAATTAAAAAAAAATAAATCTATCAAGAATAATGAGAAACATATTCTACCTACTGAAATTTCTAAATTTCCTTTATAGATGGAAATACATGTTTTGTGCTTTTACTTGCTTTTTCCCAAGTTCAGTGCTAGTGACCACTAGGCAGTGACTGATCACTAAAAAATGCACTTCTTGAATATTGTTCCCTCTCCCATGGCCTGACACCAGAAAAATGGTCCTTACCTGCAGGTAAAGATAGCCCACCCATGCAGGAAAACATAAAATAGTGCAAGTCTAAAAAACTATGGATTAAAATGCAAAATGACTTAATATCTACAAGTAACCAGTAACTTTAGGCCAAAGTTTCTGATTAATGACGGACACCAAAAGCACAAGTGACAAAAGAAAAAAAATATATAAGTTGGACTTAATCAAAATTAAAAAAACTATTGTATTTAAAAGAACATCATCAAGAGAGTAAAAAGATAACTACAGAAGAAAACTATATTTGTAAACCATACCTCTGAAAAGGAACTTGCGCCAAGAATATATGAAAAACATTGTACAATACAGCACAAAGAAATATCCCAATTTAAAAATGGTCTAAGGATTTGAATAGACATTCCTCCAAAAAGACATATAAGTGACATATAAGTATATGGAAAGGTGCCCGATATCAGTAGTAATTAAAGAAATGCAACTCAAAGCCATGAGATACTACTTTATTGTTAGCAGGATGGCTAAAACCAAAAATACAGTCGGCAAAAAGTATTTTCAAGGATGTATAGAAATTAGTGCCCTCATACATTGCTGGTGGGACTATAAAATAGCACAGCTACTTTGGAAAACAGTTTAGCAATTCCCCAATATATTAAATGTTATCAGTTATTAGTATTATTAGTTATTAGTTCTTAAATATTATTACTTATTATATGACCTAACAATTCCATTCCCAGGTATATACCCAAGAGAGTTTAAAACACGTGTCCATACACAAACCTGGACATGAATATTCACAGCAGCATTATTCATGATAGCCAGAAAGTGGAAACCTCCTTAATACCAATAAACTGATGAATGAATAAATAAAATGGTATCTTTATACAATGGACTATTATTCAGCAATAAAAACGAGTGAAATCCTGATACGTGCTACATGGATGAACTTTTTTTTTTTTTAACATTTTTATTCATTTTTGAGAGAAAGAGAGAGACAGGGTATGAGCAGGGAGGGGCAGAGAGAGAGAGGGAGACACAGAATCCGAAGCAGGCTCCAGGCTCTGAGCTGTCAGCACGGAGCCAGGACACAGGGCTCAAAGCCATGAACCTTGAGATCATGACCTGAGCCAAATTCGGATGCTTAACTAAGCCACCAAGGCACCCCCACAACATGGATGAACTTTGAAACATTACACTGAGTGAAAGAAGCTAATCACAAAAGACCACATATTACATGTTGCCATTTGTATGAAATGTCTAGAAATAGACAGAGAGAGACAGAAAATAGATTAGTAGTTGCCTAGGGCTGCTGGGTTAGGGAGAGGGGATGGGGATTGACTTTAACAGGCACAGAGCTCTGTGAATATACTAAAAACCACTTAACTGCACATTTTAAATGGATGGATTTTATGATAGAGGAATTACATACAGTCCAATAAAGCTGTTTTTTTTTTTTAAAAATAATAAACAGGTTTCTTCAAAAATTGATTCTGCAAAAGAAAAAAAAATGTATCTCCATGTTAGTAAATTCATTTTTAGCACCATACATGTGAATACAAAGTATCCTGATAGATTTGTTGTTTTTCCATGAAAAGTTAACTGATTTCTAAAGGTCATGCACAGCACGCACCACACGCTAGCAATCCCTTGGGAAGTTCAAGTCTTGTCTGGGGGAAAGATGTCCTTGTTTTCTTGGTCATGGAACTACTGTCAAAAACCTGCAATCCTAGCTCACCTGAGTCAATGCTGAACAAGGCATATATAATTTGAGATGCCCCATTCCCGGTAGTATGTAGGGTCTAGAGTCAGCCTTGGCGTCCTAGATACGAGAGTACATTTAAGGGATCTATGTCCAAATAAGCCATAATTTTCTCCTTGTCCTATCAGCACCATGGCTCCCCACCCCACACTTTCTGAAATACGGTAAATCTTTGGCTTCCTGAGAAACCTTTACTTTCACCTTTCCTAAAGTTTACATCGGGATACCTGAAGATATTTCTTTACCTGTGACTGGACCCTTGACCTTAACTCCATTTCCGGGACACCGACACTCTCCTGAGCTCATATCATCCTTCCCCTGAACCTGGACATACGGCTCAGCTCTTAGCTACTCCAGAAGTTTCTCTTCAGAAGAAGACTGGTCTCCCAGGACCACGACACAGCCCTGCTACTATCCGCTTATCGTCACCGCTTAAATATGCCTGCCAAGCTTAGAAGAACGGAAGGGCAACCAAGGGCTTAAAAGGGCTTTTTAAGGAAAAAAAATAACCTTTTCGATAATTGACCGTTGATTTCCAGTGTTAAAACCGCAGCATGCATTCATTAGATCTTTGTTGGCTTTGGACATCATTGATGACTCACTACGTTGGCTCTCCAAGCTGCAAATCATACTGTCTGCTGCTCTTCTCTCCAAGATTTGCAAATATTTGAAATTGCTCAGAAAGGTGTTGAATTATCCTTGCCAAAGTGGCAGCCTCCAAATTTTAGGTATGAAGGAGGTATGCATTAATTGTATGTGTGGTGACTCTGGATACCCCTACATGTATATGTTAGGATCAGCTGTCCATGACAAAGACAGAAAACTCACTTATTTCAATCAATACAACCTTCAAAAAGCAGAATGAAGCTAACAATAATCTAGACTTGCTGAAAGTCACAGAAAACTATTTCATGATTGCTGGAACATAGCAGCACATGTGAAATACTAAGGGAAGATCATGTTTAAGTTTATTAATGATAGGATGTACCTAGTTTTATTTCCTTACCATAGCTATATTCAAGCATATAAACAAGATTAAACTATCAATCATCTGCTACTTAATAAAACCAATGGCAATAATTCAGATATATAGATACGAGGTTCAAAGAAGTTAAGGCATCTGGAAAGCTATGTAGAACAATGAAAATTCCTTATAAAAATTTCAGGGAGCAGAGACTTAGCGTGTATTTGTATTGAAAGAAAAAAAAGTATATTTCATTTTCTAGGTAAGCTTCAACTATCAACACCTGCCGGGAATTACTGAACGAAAGTAATTTTCTACTCTTTTCTCTCATCTTTTTCATTCTTATGGGATCCTTAGGGGGCATCTTTGATCCTACAATCCTTTATCTCCTAGTGTTATCAGTTATGTCTCCATTATTCACAGTTTAAATATATTATGCCAATCCCTTCTCAACAAAGAGTGAAAATGTTGCAGGGAGAATATGGATTAACAACTTTAATGTTACTATTTAGGTTTGCCTATATTTAAAATGCTCTTAGCTTACTTTATATAACTTAAACTTGTATGGTTTATTCCTGATTGATTCTTGAGACCAATTTAGTTCCTGGAAACTGTGTGCTCTAAATAACTCAAAAAGGTTTAATTCGTTAAAATCAAGATTTACTTAGAATGGCTTTTCTAAAGACGTCACTTTCTTAAACCTGTGACAAACACTCGTGAGTGGACCTTCTGCATTGGGGAGTTACCAGGTGTTACTAGTTCTGGCCTCAATTCTACTGAAGCTTTCAGCTCTAGCTTTTATAACATTTGTAATGGAAATGAATTATGAAGCCTTTACTAAAAGCATTTCAGGATACCCAAAGATATTTTTAGTGACTCTAAGATAAATAATTAACGCATATTAGTCCCAGATACTTATCTTCTCCCTGACTCCCAAACAAACAAAACCTATCATATTGTATCTTCACTGATTTTCTGTTGATTTAAACAAGAATTCTTAACCTGGGTTTCTTGTGGACTTCAGATCTAAAAACCTTTAAGATTATATGCAAAGATTAGCTTATTATGCTAATATTTTAGCATATTTTAGCATATTTTTCTGGGCAGAGGGATCATAGCTTTCACCTGATTTTAAAGCTTTTTTCTTTCTTTTCTTTCTTCCTTTTTTTTTTTTCAAATTTCAATATATTAAGAACCACGGGTTTGAAGGAACACAAGAAGATGTTCTGTAGGGAGAAGAGAGTACTCAATAAAAATAATTTTTCTAGCAGGGGACTTCCTCCCCTCTGTCCTTATCAGGGTACATTATATCTTACCTGAAAAAAAGAATCCTAAGTAATTTGAACAGCATGGCTTCTGCAGATGTGGATGTACTTAGCTTTAGTTTTACTGCACCACTGACTGCTGAAGATTGCTTATGAAATACAGGGAATAGTGTATGCAATTATTTCTAAAATACCTACAAAAGTAACCTAGCAGCTTTTCACTGAGCCTGTACCCATCTCTTAAGAACTAGGATATGGTTCTCCATATCGAGGCTTCAGGAAGACAATGAAAAATAATAGATACTGTTATAAAAATAGATGTCACTAAGGGAGAGTTCATAACACCACAGGAATGACTGCTGTGATTCTCTGTGAACCCCAGAGAAGAGAAGAAATAAATCATTCAGAACTTAGTCATTGCTTCCATATGCACGGTCATTTCCCTGTAACTGATACAAATGTCTCTGGGAGAAATACAATGTCAGAAGTATTTCTGACTGACCTACACTCAACTAGCAATTACTCAAAGGTCAGTGAGAAGAACCATATCAAGATATATCAAGAAGAACCATATCAAGATATATCAAGAAGAACCATATCAAGAACCTCTTGCTATTTATAAGAAATTAGTTAGAAAGGGAAAAAAAAATAATGACTTTTAATCATATGGCATCATATACTAAGACTTCATGATGTTTTCCTAAATGTCTACTTTAACGTAAACATAATTTTCTTAAGCATACCAGGCAAAGACAAACTTATGGCTATAGAAAAAAATCCTTCCATTTTGTTTAAAGGGCTGTTGTAGAAATAAAGCACAGAAGCTGGGGGTTCTCACAAAGCTCTGTGTTGTATATATTAAGTGCTGGAATTCTAGAATTTTTGCATTTATTTTTCATGTACATTTTTAATGCCTATACTCTATACATTTATATAAAATAAAAGCTCCCTCTAGTGGCTAAAGTGATCATTTTAGCTCTATTTTAGATTTGAATAGCTTCCCCCGACACCAGCCTTCTGGTTTATATTAACAATTCCCAAACTTCGTGGTCTCAGAACCTCTTGTTTAGGTATGCTCTATCTATAACTATTTGCTATATTAGGAATCAAAACTGAGATTTAAGAAAATATTAATTCATTGAAAAGTAACAATAAACCCATTCATTACATGTTAACATAAATAACGTTTTTATTTTAAAAAAAGGCTGTATGTTCAAGGAAATTATAAGAGATATATTGTTTCATATTTTTATAAATCTCATTAATTTCTGGCTTCAAACAGCTGGATTCCCATAAATGCTTTTGCATTAAATCTGCTGCAGTATGTCATTTTAGTTTAATTATATATATAATTAAATTACCCCTTCTTATTCCACCTATATTATCTGTAAGGCTTCACATAGATACACAGTTGGAATAGGAAGGAGTAATTTAACAGCATTTTCAGGTTATTGTGGTATTTTTAATACTACACCAAAACTTGACAAGTAATAGTTTCTTAAAGGTTATTGCACTGTGGAATCTGAAATCACATCAATGGATTTTTTTACTCTACTACAAAAAATAAGTCTATCTTTCGCTTTGAATGTTCTGGGTCCTTTTGCCAAGCCTAAAATTTAACATTACACACTGGTCTTTGGGAAAATATTGCACCGAATTCTATTTATGTTCCAAATGTTGACATATCTCATTGTCAAAAAATCACCACCCATCTCATCAGAAAAATCTTTACCAACTGGGAAGCTGTCACACTAATAGCATATACAAGTTTCCCAGTACTTTTATTTGAAAGCGTGAGTTTTATCATTGGCAGTAAGTATTGTCAATCGGTTTCCTTGAAGTGGCAGGCTAATCTGATCCTGCTGGTTTTTGAGAAAATACCCAAATAGGAATAACTGTAGTTTGCCATTCTTTCAAGTAAACTTGATGTTCCATGAAAAGTGTGGCTAGTTTAGCACATCAAACAATCCACCTGAGGTTTTCCTCAAGACAATATTTGTACTTTGATGTACAGCAGAGTGCTTTATGCATCCTTCCCATTTCATCATGCAAGCTATAAAAAAGACCATACTCAAGGGTTGATATTTAATATAATTAATAGCTTTTACTGCTTCAAGGTCATTTTTTTTTTTTTTTTGAGAGAGAGAGGGGATGCAAGAGAGCAAGGGGCAGAGACAGAGGAAGGGGGAGGGGGCTCACCTGAAGCCGAGCTTCTGTTTACCCAATGTGGGGCTCCAAATCACCTGATGTGGGACTCACGTGATCATGACCTGAGCTGAAGTCAGATGCTTAATGACTTAGCCACCCAGGTGCCCTCTCAAGGACATTCTTTTTTTGTTTTTTTCCTTTTTTTAAACAAACTACAAGAGACTCTTAATGATACAGAACAAACTATGGGTAGATGGAGGGAAGTGGGTGGGAGATGGGCTAGATGGGTGATGGGTACTAAGGAGGGCACCTGTGATGAGCACTGGGTGTTGTATGTAAGGGATAAATCACTGAATTCTCATCCTGAAACCAATATTGCACTGTATGTTAACCAAATATTTAAAATAAATAAATAAAATAAATATTTATTATAGAAATGTAAATTATATATAAATATATATAAATATAAATTATATTTATATGATGTTTATCATATATTATCATTATCATTATCATATGATATCATTATCATATATATAAAATATATATATGTATATATACATATATGTATATATATATATATGAAAAGGACATTCTTAAGTAAAGCTGCTTCCCCCTCTTCCTCTCCCCTCTTCTACGCTCAATGTATGTGTGTGGCAGTGAAGAAGCTTCAGAAGTTGTACTCACCACTCATCAATTCAAATGTCAACAAGGGGAAAAGGACAAAGAACACCAATAATATTCTGGAAAGTTCTGGCCTCACAGACTCCCTGATAGTGACTCGAGGATCCCAGGAGTCCACCGATCACCGCTTGAGAACCAGGGTTTCTATGATACGTTGGACTATAATGTTGGAATGGAGAGACCAGATGGTTGGCTTACTCAGTTAACAGAAATAAACACTGAAGCTTAGGAAGTCAGTGACTCAAGGCCGCACAGTTCCTGTGCAGTTCCCACTACACTTTGTCTCCAAGAAAGTACTTTAAATTCTGAGATCCTTAGTCTAAATACATTTCCTGAACAATTATGACTATGAAAAAAAATATATTTAATATACCCTCTATTTTCTTTAAGAATCAAAATTTTGTTTTAGCATTCTTTTTCTTTTGGTTCATTCAGGAACTTTTTAAGGCAAAACTTCTGTCATGAATAATATATGGATCTTCCAGAAGCAAAGACTTTTATCACATGATTACAAATAATAAATAGTTTTGACCTCAAATAAAACTCAGGGCCAAGTCTGTATGACATTATTGAAACGTATTGGTGTTTTAGTGCCTGACATGATGTCTATAATAATTTTTCAACAGACTGTTCTGTTTCTATATTTTAGCTGTGAATTGTTATCCATCAATATGATTATAGACTAAAAACATTCAACATTTCACGGGTTAGGAAAAAAAGGAGACACAGAGAGTGCTCCATTAGACACAGGTGTAGTTGCTATAAAAACAGCTATATTTGAGAGATGTACTTTGAGCACCCAAGTTAAACTAGTGGAAGAGTATTAAGTGCTTTGTAATCCTGGAATCCGACGAGTTTAAAAACTGAAGGGAGAAATGTAGCCAATCCTACCTATTCCTGATTTAGCTTAGACTCTCAATCACCAAGAGAAGTTCCAAGTGCTAAATACCTACAACCCTAAAGAACATACATTAGAACATACGATTGCTTCTTTGGGTCTATTTCCATTTCGGTGTATCCTTATTCCCCTTGAAGCTCTGTTATGACCATCCCACTACTGGTGGTAGCAGCAACCAGTGGAGGTTCATGGGGGAAATTCGTAGAACTGCATTAACAAGAGCCGCGTGAGCATCTTATTATATTCCTGTCAAGCACGGACTCCCACGTCATTAGTAGAGACAGTGTGGATTGGACCTCCTTTATTGTGGATATAGAGAGTCCACAGCCTTTTGCTGTCAAACTGAAGTTTCCAGACTTTGCGAGCACTGAGAGGAAATTCCAAATTTTGATTCCTCAACTCTATTATGCTATGGTCCATGAGATTACCCAGGGGTAGGTGTGCTAGGGCATCCTCTGGGTCATTACACATTGCACCAGTGGAATAATATAAAAAACATTTCTTTCTCTCTTGTGAGAACAACACAGGATGCCACATTTGAAATATGCCTATCACAAGTACCCTTACATTTTTTTCACGTAGTAATCTATTGAAAATTACATAGGGATTTCTAAGAACTATCATAAAGCTTCTCATAAATGTCTAAGAATTCTATTGTATTAAAATGTAACATAGAAACTAGGATAAAAATTGGATTCACTGATGTTAGTCTAAAATAAGTTTTTGGAGAATAGTGATAAAAATAATTTTGATATTGAAGTCTGGGTAAGTAATGCATAACGTATGCAATTTCTACTTTGACTTATCTCAATGTAAAGGTAAGGGGTGGAAATAATTTGCATTTAAATTTAAAAAGCAGATGAATTGGCATTTGCTAGTGAGATGTGATTTGCTTTCTTTTAATAGATAATAAAATATTAATAGCAACGTATCCAAGAAAATTTGGAATACTACTATTTCAATTAACGTCAATGTGAATTGAATTCAAATTTATTTTCAAAGATATTCTTAATTACCAATCTCATATTGGTTTTGATTGAAATGGTTTGAGAGTTCTATGTCAGTATATATCTATTACTCTAATTTATAAGTTCTTACTCAATGTGCAATATTAAGACTGATGTCAAAAATTCAGTGAGTTGAGTCATATAATGAACTTAGAAATGATTCCTTTAGAAAGCAGATACCTTAATTTGGAAAGAAAATTTTTATGTATTGACATTGTTCGCAGAGAAGAAATAAATTGACAAAATATTCTATATTCCAAGAATAATGTCGGCAAAATGATCATAGTAAATGCCTACTACAAATTTTCAGTTGAAAATTTATATACTAATAAGCATAGGAATATCTTAAGAGTGTACTGCATTTTTAAAAATATTCTTTAAAGCATGAGTCTCTTACTCTCCTCATCCTTGTTTGACTCACTTGCATAGCAGGAAATAATCTAGTTTAACACTTACTGAACGTTTAAGTACAAGTATAGGAGATTATAGCTCTTTCACTGCTGACTAGAGCTATAGCTTTGTGCAATGCCTCAGAGTCTCGGAGCTCTCCCAGAACACGGTCCCGGGAGCAAGTAAGACGCGGTAAGAAGTGAGTGACCGAAATGGCTGGTGAAATGATTCTCTGACTGCTCCCCACGTACAACATAACCCTGAACCCTGTACCCCTGTTCCCCAACAGCTGAGACACACCTGATGTTGATGACCAGGTGTTCTCAGAGCCAGGCAGGTATGAAACCAGTAAAAGGGCGATTTTTCCTCCAGACTCAGAATCCTATTAACAGGCGACTAGGAGGCAGGAATGAGAACCGATTCCACAAAGCATTGTCTTTGAAGTGCAGTTAATGTCACACTCACCTGGGATGTGGCTAACATTACAGAAGATGGAGCCTCACATCCGGAGATTCGGATTTAGAAAATGTAAAACCAAGGACGCTGGCTTTTTACAAGAAACCTAGGGGATGCTGTTGAAGATGGTTTCTTTGACCACACTAAAGGAACCCTTTCACAGAGTATACACAAGCACCAGGGGCCGCGAAATCCCTGAAAGGGTGGTATGCTAAAAATAACTGAAGCTTGTAATAAAGTACAGTTACCCAAAACACAGACTTAAGCAGTGAAAACCTCTTACTATTTGGGTGACTTGCCAATAAACACATAAATACACTTTTCCTACTATACCACCTAATGTAATGAATTAAATAGTAACCTCAGTTTAAAAACACTGAAATAGCCTTTTTGCGTTAAACATTGTCATATGCGTTAAACATTTTTATATGAGACCTAAAACACTGAAAAACAGAGTCCTACCTCTGTCTTTGGGCCAAGATTGTTTCACATTTTGAGCAGAGAATTATGTTTGCACTAAATATTGACTGCCAGGGTTCTTTTCCAGTTTCGACTTCATAAACACAAAGTAGATCTAAAGAAAAAGATCTTCTCTATACTTACTTATACTTTTGAACATGCCTTTCAACAAGGTCTTAAGGGTAATGTGCAGAGAACAAGACCTATGAGTCAACGGCAGACGGCAGTGAACTTGTTTCCTCTCACATATCAACAGTGGACAAGGAAACAGCAAACCCATAATGGAATGGTGGGGAAAAACATTAAAGTCATAGTCTCTGCAGAAGTCTTAGATTTAAATCCAGGCTAACAATTTTACATGTAAAATATCTTTCAAGTTTGAAATTCCCAGGCAGGTGTCAAAGCTCCTCCAGGGTGCTCAGTACAACATCTATTATATAATAACTACTCAATAAATGAATGAAATATCTGCCTTCACTACATACTAATGCTCACTGAGAGGTAGTTGTATAAGAAGAACTGTAGGAATATAGATTTTTTTCCCCCAGGGAGCTAAGAAATCAAATAATTAAACTTCAAGTTACTTAAGAACCCTAGAGTAAGGGTCTCTTCCTAAAATGGCATTTTAAACCGTCAAATTCAGTTGTATTATAAAAGGCAGAAACTTCAAAAATGCCTTTATGGAAAAGACCATTTTATTTACTCACTAAAGTCTTTTTCTCCCCCCTAGGCACCCAGGAAATCTTTTTTTTCTTTTTCCAACCCCCCTCCATCTAAACAGTGTCTTGCACACAATAAATAGTTGCTAAATACATAGTCATTTAATATTATATTCCCACAATTTTCAATGACAAGAATGTTTGATGAATTTTTCATCTATTTCCACATATATAAATTCTCCTAAGGCCTCAAAATCCCCATGAAAAATAAATACAGTTTGGCAACTTTCTGGTTTTAGTTCCAGTTGTAAATATTCCAGGAGGTTGAATATGCTGTTACCACTGAAGTCATCAAGATTAAATGCTCAGGGTCAAGAATAAATACATTAAACAAACAAAGAAACAGAACAACCAATTTTATTCATTGAAATAAGCACTGCCTTTTAAAATAATCAGACAAGAATGGAAATGTATACATACCAGACTGTTTATAATACACAGCACTGTTTATAATAACAAAAATCAAAAACAACAAAACATTTATAAAGAAATAGTTAACAAAGATACATAACTTTCAAATAATAAAATCATATACAACGCTAATCTTCATTTACTAAGACATAAAGGGATTTGCAATATCTTAAGGAAAACAATGGTATCTAGACTATGTTTCCATTCCGATCTTTGTGGTTCTACGTTTGTAAGGATATACAGCTATAGGTTAAGATCAGTTACTTCTGACTGGAAGAACTATGGTTTATTTGAGTTACTCTTTATGTTTTTCTACATTTTTAACAAACTTATGTTTCTATTAGAATATTAAAAAAAAAACAAAGCTATTTAAAAATTGCTACCACTTGAATTAAAACCTTAAGTAAAACATTTTGCTATGGTCATAAGTAAACCAATCAATAATTTACTAGGTATTTCATCATTTATGCCATTTTACTTTCAACTCAGCATTCTGCTTTGAAAATTTGTAGTATTTTAATTTTGCAACCTGAGTAATGTCCTCCATTAACATATTGTCTGCTACTTTTATATTCACCTTTCCAATGAGGTAGAGTTCTACATAGAGCATTTTTGTCTTTTCCTTCCTCTGGCTGAATATGAGCCAAACTAATATCTAGACTAATACTAAATTCCTCGGGAAGAGTTGGGTTTCTTATTAGTGTGTTTTCTTAAGTTTATTTATTTATTTATTTTTAGTAATCTCTATACCCAACATGGGGCTCGAATTCATGACCCACAGATCAAGAGTCACATGCTCCTCCAACTGAGCCAGCCAAGCATCCCTCTTGTTAATATGTTTGCAAACTAACATCTAATGGAACCTCTGGGCAAAAATCTAAGAATAATGAAGAATCTTAAACTTTTAAGAGAAAGTTAATAAACTATCTTAGAGTTAAAAACACCTATTTGTGGGGGTGCCTGGTGGCTCAATCAGTTGAGCGTCCGACTTTGGCTCAGGTCATGATCTCACGGTTCGTGGGTTTGAGCCCCACATCAGGCTCTCTGCTGACAGTTCGGAGCCTGGAGCCTGCTTCAGATTCTGTGTGTGTCTCTTTCTGCCCCTCCTCAACTTGTTCCCTATCCATCTCTCTAAAAATAAATAAATAAGCATTAAAAAACAAAACAAAACAGATATTTGTCTTTGTATCAAGTATCAACAAATGTGCTGAAACAACCAGATAGGTCAAACTGGGGGGAAAAGTAAAGAACCTTGGTCTGTATCTTATACCATACACAAAAGACATTTAGGAATTAGGTCTAAATTGAAAATGTAAGATATTTATAAATATAAAAGCTAAAAGTATGAAATGTCTACAATAAAACACAGGACAAGATCCTTGAGATAGACAAAGATTTCTTAGACTAGACACAATATATATAAAGTTAAAAAAAATAAAATTGATAAATTGATAAATCGGATAAATCCATTGATAAAATGGATAAATTTTTTCATTAAGAAAATAAGAAGGCAAGCCACAGACTGGAAGAAAATATTTCTAATACATGTAACAACAAATGACCTGTACCTAGAAGCAAAAAAATGAAAAGAAAAAAAAGAAAAAAAATCTTAAAGCTAAATAATAAGGAAAAAAAAATCAACCCACTTAAAAATGGCCAAAAGACGTCACTTCACCAAATAAGATACACTCATAGCCAAACACATGAAAAGATGCTCAACATTAGTCATCAGGAAAATGAAATTTAAAACCACGGTAAGAGACCACTTTACAGTCATTAGCAGGACAAACATTTAAAAAAAAAAAGAAGGACAAAAAGCTGGCAACACCAACTACTGATGAAGATACAACAGTACAACTGAAACTCTTATGTTTCTGATGGGAGTGCAACCATGCTGGAAAACAGTTTGGCAGTCTTATAAAATTAACCATATGCTGACCATGGGACCTAGCAATCCCATTTCTAGGTATTATTTGCCCATGATAAATAAAAATATGTTCACAGAGCTGTACAAAAATGTTTATAATATCTTTACTCATAATAACCCTAAAGTGGAAACAATCCAAATATCCAACAATAGATAAATGGAAAAACAACTGTGATCTATCCATACAACAAATGGAATACTATTTGGGGCGTCTGGGTAGCTCAGTCGGCTGAGGGTCTGACTCTTGATGTCGGCTCAGGTCAAGATGCCAGGGTCATGGGATCGAGCCCCATGTTGGGTTCTGTGCTGAGCGTGGAGCCTACTTAGGATTCTCCCTCTCCTTCTCCCTCTGCCCCTCTCCCCCCCGTGCTCTCTCGCTCTAAAATAAAAAAAAAATTAAAAATTAAAAATTTTTGGGGCGCCTGGGTGGCGCAGTCGGTTAAGCGTCCGACTTCAGCCAGGTCATGATCTCGCGGTCCGTGAGTTCGAGCCCCGTGTCAGGCTCTGGGCTGATGGCTCGGAGCCTGGAGCCTGTTTCCGATTCTGTGTCTCCCTCTCTCTCTGCCCCTCCCCCGTTCATGCTCTGTCTCTCTCTGTCCCAAAAATAAAATAAAAAAAAAAAAACGTTGAAAAAAAAAATTAAAAATTTTTTTTTAATTTAAAAAAAGAATACTACTCAGCAAAAAAAAAAGGGGGGGGGGGAGAAATGAGCTGATATACACAGCAATTCAGATAAACTTCTTTTTAATTATGTGGAGGAAATAGAGATTGCATGATTTCATTAAATGAAGTTCTAGAACAGGCAACACTTATCCATAGTGGTAAAAATCAGATCAACAGTTTGCTGGGGAGAAGGTGACAGGGATTACCCGTAAGGGCATATGGGGGAATTTGCTAGGGAGATGGAAAAAAAATGTTCAACACCTTCATCGTGGGTACATGGATTTGTCAAAACTCACCAGCCGCATGTTTAAAATGCATGCATTGTATTGTATGTAAATTATATATCAACCAAGTGATTTAAAATAGATGCTTGGCTATGGGGATTAGAAATAAGGGAATTCCTTAGATTAGTGGTTTGTGAAACATTGGCTTCCATCGGAATTACCTGGAAGTAACTGCTGGATCCTACCTCAAGTTTCTGACTCCATGTGTCAGGGGTGAGGCCCAGGAATACGCATTTCTAACAAGGGATCAGGTGGGAAAGGGAGGAGATGGTGACACGGCTCCTCCAGGGAGCACAGCTGAAAAGCTAGTGCCTTAGAGGTAGACAAAAATGATTCCTAAAATGAATCAATTAGTGAGGTCAATTTCAGCAGGATGGCCTTGCTGCAGTCAGACACAGAGCAGTTTTACCGAGTTAAGTCCTTGCGTATGCGTCTCAATTTAATGGGAATAAAATTTAGTATTTTGAGTAATTTCCTGGAAAACTAAAGTAAGCTTTTTAATTGCTTTCACGGGTCCCAGAAGTCCCTGCAAATTCATAGAGGGAGCTGGCAAATCCTCTGAAATCCAACACAAATTTTTTGTGCACACTTTTTTTTCCCCCCTAGAGAGAAGGCCAAGTTTTCATCAAATTTTCAAGTGAATATGATCAAAAAAGATTAAGGCACACTAAAGTAACTCTGTGAGTATCCTTTCCATTTTTAATTTTCATATACATGAGTTTTCTTCAAAGATAAACAGTAAGTGAACATGAAAGCTTACAACTTCAATTTTTTTTTTTTTTTATTTGCACTGAGCACTCAGAAGTTTTAGATTGAAGCCTTGGCATAGATATTATGTAGGTCACTAGCAGTAAAGAGGAATGAATAAGTGTTCACCATTGAAAAGTAATGAGCAAAGAAAGCTTCTAAGTGCGACCAGATATTCTAGAAGTGTAATTTTTTCAAGACTGAATTAAAATTTTTCAAGATTAAAATTAAGATATTCTCTATTTCACCTTTCCCCACTTTCTGGTTCCAGTGTAATTAAGAAAATAAGAAATAATTATGTAAAGTTAATAACTATAGTATGTGGCTTGGACAATACATGAAACGATAGATTGTAGCTGTAAGAGCATTTTTATTTGTGCATATACATTTTCATGCGGAGAATATGCAAAGGTGGTTATGATTATTTCCTACCTATTTCACATTCCGTATAAACGTTAATGGAACTGCCACATATAATATTATAATACAGCACATCTGTCTATTCATTGTCCACTATACCTCTCTTTATTCCCTACAAATATGAAAGAATATATTTTCAGTCTTCCACTTTATCTGGTCTCTATCCTGGATACACATTTAGGGGGTTGATACAGTTTCTCAATAAGCTATCAGAAACCTTGTTACATTCAATTATTTTCATAAAATAGAAAAAAATTGCAAATAATCATAGAGCTTAGCCATGAACAGATTTAGTAAACTTATTTAGTATCCATATTTCATAATAAATATGTCAATTAGCCTCTACAAATATGTGGTCCACTGACATATTCTGTGACTTAGAAGTGCACAGAAAACAATTTGATTATGAAATATTATGGCCACTACTAATTCTTTCATGTTCTATTTTATGAAAAGGTCTGACTTTTATTTTTCTGCATGCTTTTCAACAGGTTAGACTTATCTATGTCCATGGTCTCGATAATGTATGGACACTAAGCTCTTTAGGAGGCAAAAAAGCAAACTTACTCTTATTTGAACTCCATTTTCTCCTCCATTTTTAAATCTCCGCATAAAATCACCTTGCAGAATGATATTATTTTCTCCCTTTTCTTGTCTGAGCTGTTGCTAACAGCTTTTAATTTGGGAAGTCTATCTCTGAGTTTTCTGCGCCTCACTGGTTTCAGCTCAATTGTTTCTCTAGCCAGCAGAGCATTTCATTTCTCCTGAAGGTCACTGCAGGCTGCCAAGGCTTTGAAAACATACCATCTTTTCATTCATGCTGCAATCTAACCCTGCAGTGCCATCAAGAGAAATGGAAACAGGCATGTGACTTTTTCTATCAACAATTATTGAATTTATTGTCATATAAAGTGGATTAGGCCATCAGTGAACAAGGACCTTCCATAACTCCACCTTTCTTCAAGGCAGCAGACACTATTTTTTGTATTTTAGTAGTTTGCCTGTGTACAGATAATTATTTGTATAAATTACGCCATAATGTCGTCTGCTTTTGGAAGTAACTCTTCCAACCATATCACTACCAGTTGCAATAAACCAATGATGCAGGAAGCAGCCCCGATCTAAAGACACTCATAAAACGAACACTGCATTGGCCATCTGTTGGAGGACGGATGGCATTAAATGTAATGTGGGCCTGGAACACATCCAGTATTGTTTATTCTGTCACATATCAGATGAGCACTGAAATCAAATTGATGATTTTTTAATTCCAAGGGGACAAGGAATGGAGAGCAGAAGAGGGAGAGGATTCCAGATTTATCCAAAAGTATTCAAGTGACAACTTGATTCAAAAAGAAAAAAATAATAATAAAAGCAGATGATCTCAGGAAGAGTAATCTACATTATACATGCCAAATATTTACATGTTTTGGCTAACAGAAATTCACTGTTAACTATTACGTACGTGTTCTGTAGTTAATGCTGCTAGAAAAAATAAAGCTCTCCTTGATGAACAAGTTCGTTGAGTCATCAGCACAAATTTTTCATCTTTTAAAGGCAAGAATTTTTTTTATGCTTTAGATAAGATAAAAATGTTTTATTTTATATGCTAATATTTTAGATTACCTTATAAGAAAAGCTGATACTCTGAATCGTGAGTTGCTGGGGGTTTTGTTTGTTTAGTTCTAGGGCAATAAAATTGTGGCAGAGCAGTTACTACAATGAGATTTTTCCTGTAAAAGCAAGCTATTCCAGTGTGTTTCACTGGGAAACTCACCGAAGTTTCATTCAAAGATGTGATTTAATATCTCAGATTTTCCAATTATTAGTGAGGTGACTCTGTGCAAGTAATTTAATTTCCTTGAATCATGGTTTCTTTAAAATGTAGAAATGACAAATGAGGAATTTATGGCTGGTATCTCTGTAAAAGCTAAGGCATTATAGGAATGTAAATAATGTTATTTTCATTTTGGTAAAACGTATAGGTCAATCTTGGAGGAATGCCCTTAGGATCTGTCTTGTTCTTATGTAGAAGTGACCTCTTCCTCTCCAAGTAATCTCTTCAACCTGCATTACTCACAAGGGTAACCTTCAACACACCAGTTGCTCATCTCCCTTCAGAATGAAAGTAATAACAGAAATGCAAAGGAATTCCATAATAGTCTTAATCCACAATTAGAAAAATATTGTTTCTTCAGGGTTTGGGGCAACATCTATGGATATGATATTTGAATAGTATATGATAACATTTTTGATTATTCCAGGGACAATGGAAAAGACATTTCATGCATTCACCTGTTCACCGAACAGATATTCACTGAGTATCTACAGGGGTAGGTAGATCATGCATATACCTAGCTGGGAACAAAAGTGACATGGTGCCTGTCCTCGCAGAGCTTGTTTTAACTGGGGAATGACATCAACACAGGTACACCGAAACATTCTCAAGGTGTCCAAACGCTATAAAGGAATGTCAGGGTAATAATGGGGGGGCTATGGGTGGGCTGGAGGGTGGGGAAAAATCATGGAGAAAAGTGGCTTACTTTACACAGAGTGGTTAGTGCTCTGACTGCCACAGCATCGAAACGTATTAAAACACACACACCAACAAGACATTTTCAGAAAACAGGATGCCCTCATTAACATCACTGGTAAGGCAGATGCTGAAATTAGAATATAGCATTAGATGGAGGAAGTTTTTCTCTACTTGAAAGTCTGAGCGATCAGCTTACACATATAACTGGAGAGAGCTAAACCCACTGCCGAGAGAGCAGATGCCACCCAAGCTCCCCTACATTGACCTGCCAAGGCTCATTAATCTCCACCGTTTAACACCTCACTATTCATGGCTCCCCATCCCAGAGAGTGAACCACATTCTGTCCACTTCATGGCTGGCCCATAATATAAGGTGACCGATTAGGAAAAAAATGCAAAATCTATACTCACCAAAAGCATAGTGAATATTTTCTTCAAAAACTCTTAGCCATGCTTTAACTCAACTTCAGTCTCTTCATTGATCTCAAAATCCATGTGCATTACTTTTATAATTTATCTATCTACTCAGCACTGCATTCGTTGTTCAAATTTCTAGTTTTTTTCCCCCTCAGTCACTCATTCTCAGGAATCTAATCTCGGACTCTTTAAGCAGATTAAAAAAAATAACTGTCTGGCAATAAATAACTGTCCTGGGCATAATTTCAATAGTAAAATATAGGTCACTGTATCTGCCCACCATTATTTCCTGTTTCTGTATCCAAATCCAGTCTCTTGAATGGCTTCTCCTCTAGCTCTGTATGACTGACTAAATCCTACCCCATTTCCCTCTTGGAGGTTACACCCTAAGCCTAGAGCGTCCAGCATCTTGGTTACAAATAAGGGCTCTGGCGTCAGCCGACCCAGGTTCAAATGCCCACTTGACCTCTTATCACCTGCGGGATGTTGGGCACATAAATGAACCACTTGGGGAAACAAAAGCACTTACCTCATCAAGTCATTATCAGGATGTAACTAATATGTAAATCAGTCAGCATCATGCTTGGACCCAGCAAGTGCTCGATACCTATCAGCTATTGTAATTCCATAATCTTTTTCTAAGAATGACTAAAACATCACTTTTCTCAGCTCCTATCAACCCAAGGAGAAACATGATTTAGGTATTTCCTATTATTTTGACAAGTCTTTTGTTTTGCTTTGTTATAGATGCTTGCAAAAGAAAAAAAAAATCCCTAAATCAGTGACCATCCACTGTATGTAATTAAAATATGCATTTAATTTTGCGTATGCAGCTTCTGTTAAATATGATACATGTATACTTGTAGGTCTCTGAAGATGTTATATATTCCAAGCTCTTAGAGGAAGGAAGAACTCAATCTGTTCAATTTTCTTATACTTAATACGTTTCTTTTGGATTATTCAATTTGCACGCACCATTACTCAACACTTAAGAGTTAGATCAACTCCTCTCCTTTGAGTTCAGAGATGTTAACTGCTGGGAGTGATTCCATAGACAAATAACGCTTAAGAGAATGATCTGAACCTTCAAGCTTTTTGTAAAATTGACTCCTATATACTATGGCCCCTGATTACCATCTGTCACTGTTAGTTTCATAGTCTATGCACGGGTATGACCATGTTGATGTTTTGTGAAGGCCACCTCAAAAGCCTTAGTTAAAAAACAATGTCATTTGCTCATTTTTTATTCTATTTTTTTCTCTTTTTCCGTATCCTAAATATAAATATCATGTGGGAAACCTTAATGTGATTCTTCCAGAGAGTATACATCCTCCTTTTATACTTAAAAACTATGTTGGAAATCATTACACGTTTTTATTTAAATTTCTATCTCATTCTTTCTTTTAGTTGAGTCGTGTTCTACTGTATGAATATAGCTTCACTTATTTTACAAGTTCTTACTGATGGAAATTTAGGTTTTTCCGGTCTTTTGCTGCTACAAACAATATTGCAGTAAACATACTTCAGTTCCTTTGCACACTTGTGTATGTCTGTAAGTACCTTACCCTAATTTTTTGCTAATGGCTCCACCATTACCCCAATCAGGTTTAGAATCTTCTGATATCTCTGACCCTTCATAATAATAGATGGCACATCGGATTCAATCAGTTCTTTATTACATCCGATCATTTTTAATTAAGTAAGTAAGTACTTATTTATTTATTTTGAGAGAGAGAGAGAGAGCACACAAGTGGATGAGAGGCAGAGAGAGAGGGAGAGAGAGAATCCCAAGCAGGCTCCACTTATCAGCATAGAGCCCAACACAGAGCCTGATCCCACGAAACTTTGAGATCATGACCTGATCAAGAGTCTGGCAATTAACTGACTGAGCCACCCAGGCACCTCAGGATCCAATCTTTTACTAGAGAGGAAAAAATGGTGGTCGTGGTCGTGGTAATAATAATAACAACAACAACTAAGAGGACTTGTTTTTAACTACACAAAAGAAAATCTTATAAAAACTGGTGGTGATGGGGGGGGTGCCTGGGTGGCTCAGCTGGTTCAGTGTCTGACTTCCTCTCAGGTCATGATCTCACGGTCCGTGGGTTCAAGCCCCGCGTTGGGCTCTGTGCTGACAGCTTGAAGCCTGCAGCCTGCTTTGGATTCTGTCTCTCCCTCTCTCTCTGCCCCTTTCCTGCTCACACTCTGTCTCTCTCTCTCAAAGATAAATAAACAGAAAAAAAATCTTTAAAAAAATTTAAAGATTCCCATCTTTAAATTTCCCATCATTGCCATTGGTGGCGATGGGAAGGTAGTTTGTAGGCAACTGTGCTGTTCTTGCAACTTCACATGCATTGTTTTTAATTCTCGCAATTAGATAGGTTTTTTTAGACCCATGATAAAATTTTCAGATGAGGAAACTGAGGCTCAAGTCAAATGAGGAATGTGACCGAAGTTACAACATTAAGTACTGAGGCCAGCCTATGTGCCTGGGTTCTCTTAATTCCTAAACCTATACTCTGCCCTCAAATCTACGTCTCTGTAGTAATGCATGATATCAGCCTTTATATGCTGATTCATTACAACTCTAAATCCTTCCGAATCTACTTGGTATCCACTGCCATCTCACTAGTTCAGGCAGACCAGTGAAACGGCCTCCTACGGACTCTTCTTGTCTTAAGTTACTTCCCTCAAATTTCTCCTGCTCGCCACTTGCCAATAACCTCACTCCAACACGAATTCAATTACATCATAAGATTACTCTTTCAGCCCGGTACTTACGTTTCCTCAGCATCTGGACCCACTTCCCCTGTCCCTCCCTGTCACCTCTCCTGCTGTGGCAGCAACCTCAGGGTGTGGACGCTTTTTAAGTAGGTATACGCTATATGCGCAGTGAGGGCAGAGCCAGGGGAGGCGCTGATTCAGTATGGCTCCCAGGCCCTTATCCTCACCTTCCACAGAGTAGCTCTATTTTCATCCGCTTTCTGTGTAAGGGAATGGGGTCAGGTAATACTTTATTTGAAAAGTATTTGAAAAAACCCACAACATTCCAACAGCTAAAAACAAAATAGGAAACTGTTAATATCGTGCAAATACCGGCTCCATGAGGATAGGCCAGTTTTTCTCTCGTGCACTACAGTATTCCCAGGGCCTAGAATAGTGCCTAGAAAGTGCTCAATAAGTATTGGTTGAAGGAATGAATAGATGTGTGGACTTAATTAACTTTGGCTCCATGGATGCACGAACAGAAACTTTGGGCAAGTTAGCTACCCAACTGCGATAAGCCCTTTTCCCTCTCCTGTGGAACCCCGCACTCCCACCCAGTAGCACTGTGGAGACTGGAAACGTTAAGTACCTAACCCAGGAACTGTAACAGCCTAACTTGCACATTTATTGCTCTAGGTCAAAATCTATTTGTGGTTTCATAAACACACCTGGAATTTCCTATTTTCTTCTCCTTCAAAATTTTTCTTCATCAGAGCCACTGAAGGTTTTTCCAAGACTCTTTCTCAATGAACCCAGCATCTTACTATTTACTTGATTTTTTTTTTTTTTTTTTTTTTTTTTTTTTTGGCATTTATCTATTTCCCATGGTGATGGGAGGTGAAGAAAAACAAGGCTGGTCTGGTACTTGTTGGTCAACTGAATAATTTAATAAGTTCATGACTTGGTAGAACAATCTTTCAGATCAATAATTAAAATCAGACTTAGAGCAAATGAAAAAGGTACTTTTTTCTTGCAGTCACTATTGAATTTACTTTTGTCTATGCCATTTAGATTCATGTAATATAACTTTTCTCATTTATCCAGTGCTTGAGAGTATACAGACTATTCCCTCTTGTTCTTAGTTCAATTCTTATCAGTGGTATTAGCTATAAGTGATAGAACTGTTGGCCATTTCAAAATTTCTATCACCCAAGTCAGAGAAGGAAAGGTCTCTATACCAAATGTATTTCCTGTGCAAGCAAAAAATAAATGTGGTTTTAAAGTAGCAACATAATGTGTCTTTGGGAATGTGTGTATTTTTTCAATGTGTTTTATCCTAACCCTCAAAATGAACAAATATATTGCAGTCAATTGGTGTCAAAGCAACTTAACCTTAATTTTAAGACCATACCAAAAGTATTGTCTTCCCTAAGTAAGTATTGTACAACCTTCCCTAATCGAGTTTGAAAAAGACAGATGGGCCTGCTTTTTCCTTGCACTGTGTTTATAGTTACAATCTACATTTGCTCATATAACACATTAAAAAAAATCAGCTGCAGAACTGACATCAGAGAAAATGATTCCAAATTCTAAATATACGTTCTAAATTCAAAAGGCAACAGTGAAGCATATAGATTCCCCGTCGATAAGGACTCAAATTCATTTTAGCAAAAGTAATAAATGGGAAGGTATCTGTTTGTGAAAGGACAGGAATCCTGGAGGTCACGTCTGCAGAAGCTGCTGAAGTAGCCTTTGAGAAAACACCTTGCAGACATTCATTTCTCTTCTTGCCTTCTATACTTCTCTCTCTCTCTCTCTCTCTGAAGTTTTCTTTGACTTACCCACTGCAAAGACTAGATGTATCGTACTTTTAGGAAATGGCAAGCATTCATATCTAATACCATAGACAGTGCTGAACTTCCCAAATATTTGTTCCTCCTCCCTGGGGGAGGGCTGTATTTCTTTGCCTCACTGATGTCAGAGTTGGCCATAGGAATCGATTTGGCTACTGACATGAATACAGGTCACTCCCAAGGCGATGCTTCTAGAGCCAGCATGTTCTCCATGGTAATCTCTTTTCCCCGCACCAAAAAGATCAGCAATGCTTTCCATGGATGGTGCTCTAACCATCCGGGTCCCAGAGTGCAGACTCCTTGAGTAGAGCCCTCCAGCCTGCGATGGAAATGTGGCGGGAGGGAGAAACGAACGTTTGAGATTGTAAAATCATTGAGATCAAGCCATTTGTTACCTCAGCACAACTTAGCCTCTTCCTGACTAACATCTGTGATAGGAAGTCATACACCAGAATGAAGGGAAGCTCTTTTACCTAGGAGGTGCAAAGAAAAAAAAAAAAACCCAAAAAGCAGGACTGTTGTTGGAATTAAGAGAAAAATAGCATATTTAATGATTTGTACTTATAAAGGGGGTTAAGGACTTCTGTGTGGATGACCATTAAGTGTGTATAGGGGGATACGGGTAAAACCATTAAATTGTTAGTAAATACCAATAGTACAGTAATATTTCAATTTTATCTTCAGAAATCAAAGCGTTTGTCATGGTAACCTGTAGTGGGCAGTATTACTGGTGGCAGGGGTCATGTATTTATGAAATCAGACAGCCTGAGTTCAATCCTTCAAACCTCTTCCCGGCTGCTCAACTCTGAGCAATTTAACTGAAGGTGCAATTGCTAATCTATAAAAGTGGCATATGGAAGCTAGCTTGCTGGGTTATTCTGAAGATAACAGAGAATGCATGTTAAGAGTCTAATATAAGGATGTGGCATGCAACGGCTGCTCGATCAACACAAATCTTATTACCTCTACATATTTATACTTTCCCTCTCAATGAACAGAAAGCTAACGTATCCAAAATTATCTAGGGTCTAAAGCTATGGGTGAGCCTAGGGTGAATGTGAATTAAGCAGAATTGGGTTTCAGGCTTTGGAGAAGCCTGGGACAGAGGACATTTTCAAAGGTTCTAAGAAGAACAAGACAGTTTTAACTTTAGGGCCAAAGAGATCTCGAAGGCTGTTTTGAAGGGATATTGAGTCAGGAGGTGAGGCTTAACAACGACATCCAGACAAGACTGCAGCAAGAGCACTGGGGGGCACGGACTTCTTCCTGTCCTGTCGTAGCTCCTGGGAGTGTGAGATTCAAAAAAGAAGAAGAAAACGGAGTGTAGGAGATAAGCCCAACCTAAAAGTGCATTGCGGTAGCCATTATTGCACACAAAATGTACCTGCTTGAAAATGCCTACCCATTCTGGTCCCCTTAGACAACAGCTGCCAGCCATCACTGAGGCCCAGTATAATTCCTGGGTGAGAAAAATTGAAAAGCTTCAAAGATTCTGGATCAGGTGAAGAGAGTGATACTTGCGTTCCCTTGAATACCTCTTCTGAAAACTTTCATTTCTAACTTGGCCCTGGAGGGGCAAGTAGTTCTTGACATGGGTACGTTTCTGGTTTCAGCTCATCACTTTTATTCATAACTTACACATGGCTTTTGACATTCAATCACAGCACAACAGAACAAAATCCTTGGACCTAAAACATTTTGATGCAACATTAGTTTGATGGCTCTGACTCCACGTTTTAAAAAATGAACACCCTTCCCCCCATATTACTTAATCATTATGTAGGCTAAGATTTATTCTCCTGAGTTTCTTAGAGATATTTGCCCATCAAAATAGGTTCCCTTAAAAAAAAAACCAGGGTATTTCACAGCAAACTATATCTCTTGGTGCACTTTAGGTTTTACCTGTCAGTCGCTGACTTATTTTTACATCCTCTGCCTTCTCCATCCAAAGCCTATTGCAATTTCTGAGACAACTGGACGCACAAAGTCTGCAATGGTCTCTCCTATGGTGACGTTCTAAAAGAAGACTTGCGGCCAGCATAGTCAAGTGCATTCAGATGGACCAGGAATAGGCCTGCACACTTAAGCAAACTCCTATTATAGCCTCCTTTCACTTATGCTAGTCTATGGGACCACCATTCTTATGCTTTCTAGTGATTCCGATTTTTGATAACGTGTCTCCTCCAGTTGAAGGGACATCACAGCAAAGTACAACGTTAGTCATATGGCTAGTCAGCGAAGTACTGCCAAACTAGGAAATGACTGTTACGCATTCAGGAAATGTCTACACTGGGCTCCAGGCTAATAATCCGGAGAAAGGAACATTTAAACAAGGATTTTTTTTAAAAAGGCCTTTATGTTGCCTTGCAGTAGGAAATGCACCTTGAATACATCAGCCTAATCCCCACTTTCTGAATGAACGGTTTGCTAAATTTACCATCTGCAGATGATTCATGCATACGCTGCAGTAGATATAGCTTAGAGCAGAAAGAATTCTACAAGTCAACTTGATGGGGTTAGTTATCTAGGCACAACTCACCAAGGGTTAAAACAGGAATGCATTTAAACCACAGAGAGACCCAGGCTTTGTAACAAAGGCTGTTGCAGTTTAAAAATATGTACTGTAGACCAATTTTGATAGAAATCAGGGGACTGATGCAACAATATGGTGGGACAGAAACATGATAAAAGTGTTATTTCGCTAAGATGGGCTGGTTTCCTGATGATTTCATTAGGAGTCAGCAGAGAAGGAAGATAGCTTTAGGATCTAGCCGTCGTGCAAGCGAAACATGCGGAGAGATGGAGAGAAGTGTCTCAAGAAGGTTTGCTGCGTCCCAAGATTCAAACTGCTTGTTTGTTATTTTTGGCTGCCAGAGCAGTATTTCTGTGACTCAGTGTTAGGCATGTTTCAAGACAAACACACACACACACACACACACACACACACCACCACCACCACCAACAACAACAACAACAAACAACAAAAATTTAGTGAAAAGAAAAAAAGCCCCACACAGCTTTAAGCAGGTATATAAGACCCCTCTAAGCTTTACTCAAATTATTTTCCATTTAGAGCTTCTAGATTCCGTTCAAGGCTTACCACCTCCTGGAAGTACTTCCTTACACCTTTTCCCTTACAGTCTCTCCTTTCTTCGTCTACTCTCCTTCTTTAATACCTCCTCTATGATTCCATTCAACCAGTATTTATAAGCACTTGCCATGTGCCAGGGAATATTCTGACACACTTAGGATACACTGGTGAACAAAAAATTCTTGTTCTCAGTGGAGTTCACATTCTAGTTGGTAGGCGGGAAGAAAGGACAGTGAGGTAGTCCTTCTTTAATTGTAATGTAATAATTTACTTTCTCGTGTAACTCCACGAAGCCAGAGGACTGTGTTTGGTTCATCTCTGCAGCACAGAGCAGGCCCTCAATAAGTATCTGCTTAATGACTGAATATGGAATTCTCAGTAACGACAATATTAAAAATCAAAGATGTTCTTAAAAGAGAATATTTGGGCCTTTATTCCTCGGTACTAATTTATGAACTAGCACAGTAATTAGAGCTGCTGTGTACTAGTTTCCAATTTTATAGATCTAATTTTGGAAAGTTTTATAGTTGAAACATTGAGTTGTCAAACATATCCAATTTTGACGATCACAATACTTCTTTTCAGTCAATGTCCTTGAATCCCATAAACTGTTTTCAGTGAATAATCTTCTATTCTTGGTTGGTTTCTAAAGCAAAAAATAAAAATAAACCTCCATTCTTAATAGGATTTAAATGACAATATATTAGAAGATGCAGTAGGGCTTTAAATTTAGGATGTCAGTGAAGTTTTGCAGTTTGATAATCAAAATAACTCTTAATGGGTCTCATCTAAATGCTCACTTGGATACTTATATTTAGTATCCATACAAATGCTGTTTCTCAGAATTTACTTTTTGTAATATCTCCTTAAAACAGAGACATGCTCCTGAATTTTTTCCTTTTAAATACCTCTGTTGGAATGAGCAGCATTAGCGAACAAAGACGGTACAGTGCCCAGTCTGGGGTTGTGAACACAGTCTGTGGTCACAGCGTACTTGTGGATATTGAGAAATATCAAACTAGTGTGTTGGCCATATTCCTCGTGGAATCTCTACTCTATACCCTGCTGCATACTGTCTTGGGCAGCCCCCTTGTTCTTTAGCTGTGTCCACTAGAGGGTAAGTGGGAGAGAGGAGGAAAAAAAAGAAAACAGTTTAAGTTTGGGAAATCTGCTGACCAGTTTGAGGATGGAAATTTTTTTGAGGATCAATTCAGGATTCCTTGATTCATATTCATTTTGCCTCTTATTGCCATGGATACATAAGTTTTTATGAATATAGCATTTATAATGGCAAGTTACAAGATGGCAGTATATTACACCGAGTCTATTTTTACAACCTAAAAAATAAATGCCGTCCAGATAACTCAAAGCGGCGTTGTGGAAACGTACGAAGCTATCTCAGCAGAAGCACCTTCCAGACATGCAACGTCATACTTCTGACCTCCAGTAACTGTTTCAGAATTGGGTTCCATGAATGTGAGAAAACACACTCAGTTCTAGGACCGGTTCTACTGACAAACGCCACGACAAGCTGAGCTGTTGCCATGTCCTGAGTCACGTGTCTAAGTAACGAAAACAGCAAATGTCATGTAAGTCCAGGAGCGCTAGTTTTGGTGCTCTCCGTGTCGTTAAAGCTAGCAGCAGCCCGCTGTGCCCTGTGAACTGGTGAGGTGGGGAAGACGGTATTACACAAAATACTGACCACCTGTTGTGATGTCTGGACGCTCACCATTCTAAGTTCTCACTAAGAATTCCAGAGGAGAGCAAGACAGGGCAATGGCAATGGAATACCAGGGGTGGTAAAAGATAGGATAAGCCTACGTGATCAGAAGGAATAGATGGAAATTCCAATCAACTGTAAAACCCAGAGTGTATATAAAATCCAAAATTTGACTGCATGTATCCTTTTTTCCGAGGGGCAGGGATGGGGAGACCGAGAGCATGACAGAATGAGAATCTTAAGCAGGCACCACACTCAACACCGCCCGGATGCGGGGCTTGATCCCACGACCCTGGGATCACGGCCTGAGCCAAAATCAAGATGCTTAACCGACTAAGCCACCCAGGAGCCCCCATATACTTTTCAAATACTCTATAAGCTAGAGTTGCACACAGGGGAAAGAAGACAAGAAAGACAATAGCATCTTCGCATAATCAGAAATGGCTAATTTACACGGGCCAATTGCATTTCTATCTCTGACATCCAAACTCTTTGACCCCCCCCAACCCTCAGACAAACTTACTCACAGACACAGACACAAAAACGATGACATGCAATTCCAGACTGGGAGCCAGTGGTTGGCATTGGACTTTTAGTCCTTGTACAGTCTGCCTGGTTTTTTTTTTTTTTGTTGTTGTTGTTGTTGTTGTTTTTTCCACCACTTTTGCAGTTACTGTTCTTCTTTCTCTTTGTAACCATAGACACTCCCACATAGCAGAAGCTCAATTCCAGGCAAAGTGTGCGTGCGTAGTTTTAAATAAAGAATACAGGTCTTCTAGTTCTGTGTTAGCAAAGTCACCTCTTTTACTGTGGGTGCTAATGCTAAACACGCAATAATACTTTATTGTCATGAGCAGGAATCTGCTTTGCTAATTAAATGCAGCTGTCAGTAATTACTCCTTGTCAGTGTAATCTATTTTAGGGAGCTCTACTTTAAATGATAAAAGATGGGCCTGATATTGAGAGGGTGGGAGAAGCAAGGTGACTGCTGACTTCCCCACATCAGAAACTCACTCTTTTTTTTTTTTATGACGAATGAGTAACTTTATTGTGAAGATACCTGAAGGGGGTTATCCGGTATTTCTTTAGCACGTGAGTAATCAAGTTTGCAATTAGTTCTTTTCATATCTGAAATCTAAATGTCACCCCTCCGTAATACCAACAAGTACTATGCCTTTCTGAGTTAAAAATACATCATGATGGTAATCGGTAAGAAAAGCATCAATAGTGAAGTCACTATAATCTCTACCATCAAGGGGAATTCAGTACAAATGAGCCTTCTAATTCTCATAAATGGATTAGACAGAGGAGGATACTTTGCAAGGTGAAGGGGGGGGGGGTAGTAACTATTTCCTCTATGCCTTATTTCACTGATACTCAACTAGGCTTTCTCTGGGAAAATGCTGGACTTCAGTTCAGGTCTTCGAAATTTGCAAGTGAAAAAAATGCATGGCTTTTGCTTGTAACACTAATTTATCTTAAGTGCTCTTAAAGAAGCCTAAAACTCTTTAAAGCTCTAAGTCTACCTGACTACAAGCAATGTCGGGGTGAAGGTACTGGCAGCCCAATTCTCTGCACAGGATAGGTGCAGGAAATGCCACAGACACTGGCATTGAGGCCAGGGTCTGAGGGGAGCAGAGCTGCGGCCTTCGCCTCCCCTGACTTCCCCTGACATTTAAAATGAATGTGGTGGTTGGGGCACCTGGGTGGCTCAGCCGGTTGGGCATCTGACTTCGGCTCAGGGCATCATCTCACAGTTTGTGGGTTCGAGCCCCGCGTCGGGCTCCGTGCTGACAGCTCAGAGCCCGGAGTCTGCTGTAGATTCTGTGTCTCGCTCGCTCTCTCTCTGCCACTCTGCTGCTCACACACACTCTCTCTCTTTCTCGCTCTCTCTGTAAATAAACATTAAAAAGTTAAAAAAATAAATAAATAAAATGAATGTGGCGGCAGTGGGAAGGGGAAGCTGGAGTCTCGACCAGTGAAGCCATGGGGTGGTGGTAGGATTGGTGGGGAAAACAACAGCAGGGAGGACTTGGTGCACAAGTGGCTTTACCCTGCCCTCCCCACCCCCCCACCCCGCCCCACCGCCCAGGCTCTAAGACTTATCACACCCCTCACAGCATCCTGACTGCCTCATCCTTCTTCTCCCACCAACACTCCAATAGTCCTTGTGTTCCTGGATAATTAATTATCTCGTTACAGGTCCCAACAAATTCGGCAGCTACTCTTTTGCATACAGCACATTATTTAAATACGATTAATAATTTGGTTGTTCATCTCAGACAGAAAAAAGAAAAAAAAAAAGCTTTCCCGATGGAAAATAATGGGAAAAAAAAAAAAAAGTAGAACTACCTAAGTGTATTTTTGAACTACGGTAGGCAAAAGACACTAACTTGCATTCTTTTTCCCGGGACTCCTCTGTTGGGTAAGGGGTGCAAGGTCCCGTGGGAATGGTGTAAGTTCTCCCTTTTCCATGGTATAAATTCTCACCTCCTTTATTGAGAATACATGGACTATTCCAGATATTTCTAAAAAACCAAAATGTTAAACATTTCAAGTGATTGGCATCTCAATTGAAGAAAGAACACACTGAGTAGCTACTGAGCTCCTTACAGAGTAGGGTTTATTCAAAGGGAGAAACCAGTAAGACAAACACCGACTATAGAACCTCTGAAACGTCCTGGCTTTTTTTTAGGTTCCTATGACAATTTCACCGCATTCTTGAATAGCTGTCATATGCCAAACTCAGGCTTTTGAATCACCTGGAACATTCCTGGAATACAGTAGGTGCTCAAGAAATAGCCATCAAGTGCATGAGATTTTGAGCTATTGTCACGGTATTGTTACTTGCTGTATTGTCATTCTAGCCGGCCGAAGCCAGGGAGTGAAATTTGGTGGCAAGGGCAGAGACAGCAGAGCCAGAGGTAGGCTTCCCACCTGCGGTCTGGTGCTGATGGGAGTGGGGAGCATAAGGGCCTTGTTTCCTCGCACACGAACATCCACAGGCTCCCCAGGGCAACACAAACATCTTTCCTTTCTTTGCGCCACACTCCCTCCTACATCAGGCTCCCTTTTGCCAACTTGGGGAGGTAAGACCCACTTGACTGTCTTCTGGAACAAGGAAAAGGTCCTCCTCCTCGAGCCTACTTTTAGTATCAAAGGGGTCCTGGCACAAACCCTGTAACATGTGTAGTTGTCAGAAGGTCTGCCCCAGCCCTGAGCTGGGTAAGGGATGAAGGTGTGTGCCCACCCTTCTAGGGCTGGTCTCCCCAGACCGTAGGATCACTGGACACAGGAAGGCAGCACTACAGTAAACACACTTAGGGATTTTAGAATGGTTCTCTCTCTCAGCATAACGATTACTAGATATCCTTTTGCTTTCAAAAGTATCCCAGCTTGGCCGGTAAATTCTATGGTCATCTATTTAAAACAAACATAAGTCTTTTGTTCAGTTTTCTGACATTTTATCTTCAAATAGATTTTGGACATGTAATGTATGTAGGGGAACCACCTGTAGATCAAAAATGGCTGATTATTATTGTGATGGAATTAGGTCACAGAGAGCTTCATGCTTATAAAAGTAAAACTATCCCCTTCATCAAGGCTACAGAATTATTTGGTAATCAAGAAGCTACTAAAAAAGAAAAAAAAAAAGAAGCAGCAGCTACTAAAGGTAGAGGAAAAATGTCATATATATGTATATAATTATATATATATGATTTAATATTAATATTATTATAGTATACATAATAGAATATACATGTATACACCCCTAAAATATGTATTCCTCGCTAAGGTACCTTTAAAACAGGATATAGTTAAATTCTCACAACAGTATAAACATTTCCAAATAAATTTATGACTGAAAACAAACAGGATTAACTTGGTTCTACTTATACGTTACTGATGGTTTTGTCTCAGGCATAAGGCATACAGTGGGAATATAACGTCTATACAACAAGGGAATATTAATGTTTTTAAGTACTTAACAGGAAGCAGATAAACATAATATTAATATTGTTTTTGTTTTTAATTTTAGAAATAATACAGTAAAAGAAGTCAGCTAAAATAGTTATAAATACCATACTACATGCATCAATATTTTTAGAGAATAGTATATTATAGTCTTTATGTTATACTTTTGAAGGTAGTATTTTTATTTTTGAAGGGAATTTATTATTTTATTTGTATGTTTGGTTACTCACCAGGGAATGGCCACACACATCTAAAAATATTTCCTATTAAATACATCTATCAACAGGCCATTGATATTTTTTCAGAACCAGATAAGATGTTAATGTGATTATCATAGGTTATCAGCTAATCTTTTGCTTTTATGGAGTTTTCCATTTTGGTCATAGTGAAGGAATTTAATTTCATGTTTATTTCAATCTTAGAAGAAAAATTTTTATCTCACATGAAGTAAATAATTGGTTAAATATAAGTATCTTGATTTATAGGGAAAAATCATAAATGAATCATATTTTTATTAGATATATTTAATTTTTTTAAACGTTTATTTATTTTTGAGACAAAGAGAGACAGGGCATGAGCAGGGGAGGGACAGAGAGAGAGGGAGACACAGAATCCAAAACAGGCTCCAAGGTCTGAGCTGTCAGCACAGAGCCCGACGTGGGGCTTGAACTCACGGACCGCGAGATCGTGACCTGAGCTGAAGTGGGACACTTAACCGACTGAAACACCCAGGCGCCCCTATTATTAGATATATTTAAAAGAATTTGAATAGAATAAAAAGTAAAAAATGAGCTTATGGACTATTATGGAACTTTCTTGTTTTAAGTTTATTTATTTTGAGAGAGAGTACACGCGTGTGTGCTCACGTGAGCAGGGGAGGGACAGAGAGAGAGGGAAAGAAAATCCCAAGCAGGCCCTGCACTGACAGCATGATACCCAAAGCAGGACTCGAAACCATGAACCCACAAACCATGAGATCATGACCTGTGCTGAAACCAAAAGTCAGACATGTAACCAATGGAGCCACTCAGGTGCCCCTATTATGGAACTTTCTGAAGCTTTCTTAGTCTTGTATATAGAATATAAAAATTAAAACTGCCTAGTTCTCTATAGACCTTACTAGAGAAATGGAGTCTCCAATTTACTCTTAAAAAAAAAAAAATCTATCTAGTCTTGCTAGATGGATACCTACTGTGGACACTGAGAACACTGGAAAAGAAGGGAAACGGACTGGGAGTGGGGAGCAAGTTTTCCCTAATCTCAGGCAGAACGGGACTTTCTTCCTCACCCCATGTCCTTGTTGCATCTTCTCTCCCTTGTGTAACACACAAAGTACCACCTGTTCATTTACCAGCTAAATTTATTCTTGGGCTTGCAAATTCCTTGAGAGCAAGGAATGTGCCATCGACCTCCTCAGCACCTAACCCATTGCCCGTCACACACAGTAAGTGCTCAATAAATGTGTACTGAAATAAATTGAGCAAGTCAGCAAGTAAGAAAAAGCTGGAAAAAAAGTAAGGCAGAGGGAATGAGATCATGATTATTTCTCCAATAAAAATGTATTTAGTGCTTCCTATATTCCAGACACTATGGTAGGCACTGGAGATATCGGCACTGGCTGGGGTGGAGGCAGTGTGTGTATATGAATGCTGGGCGGCCACTACCAAATAAACCAATCATTCAAAAATACGATCTATACACAGAGTATATACAATAGAAGAGCAGAAAGCCAGCCCATCCTGGCTTGGGTGGGGGTGGGTAGGCTGCAAGAAGAAAAGGCATAAGAAAAAAAGAGAAGTGGGGAGAAAGAGGAAGTCAGACGAGCAGAGAGCACTCGAGATGGGCAACATGTGCAAAGGCATGCTATGTGAAAGAGCACACTACTCCCTGCCCAGAACCTCCAAATTGCAGGGACCTCATTTTGGAGTCAACAGGAGATAAGTCCTAGGCTGGGTCTTTGGAACAGTAAGATTGTGGAATGCTGCACTAGTCTGAACTTCACCCTAGAAGCAAAGATATTACAGGTTATTAAGCAGGGGAATTACATGATCAGGTTTGCATTTGCAAAAACAAAACAAAACAAAACAAAACAAAACAAAACAAAACTGCAGAAGCACTGACAAGGGTAGATACTCGAAGCTGGTAAGGAGGGACTGAACTAAAGCAGGTGCATTGAGGCTGACGGAATAGGTAGGAGTTCAGGAGGCTGGGTTGTCACGTCTTGGTGACAGACTGGAGGAGCAGAGGAGAAAATGCAAGAGGATCCCAGGGTACCTGTATTCTGACTACGATCTTTGTAACTAACTATGCTCCTTGGTTTCTCACTTTCCTTGAGTGTCTGGATGGATGATGTTGCCAATAGAGAAGAACAAAATAATAGAAAGTATTCGATAAGATGTAACATTAAGAAAGTAATGGTGCATACAGAATTTCAAGCCCTTGTTCTTGTTGTCTTTAAGTACAAAGTTGGGGATTCCTTCTTCAAAGGGTGCTAGTATTTATAGAATTCAGCAACTCTAACACTAAATGCTGCTATCGTAGCTGCTGAACGCCCAGGTGCCTATTTCAGAGTGGACAGGGTATGAGAATAACATAAACACCTGAAAAAAAAAAAAAAAATAGAGCTTTGATTGTTGAACTCGTTTGAACTTTACCCTAAAGCTCTATAGAAAACTGGCCAATAATTATAGCTAATATTAAGATTTTCCGGTGTGCCAGATACCACAGTCCTGGCAATTGGCAATAACGTTCTTCACTTTGAAGAGTCAGGTATCAGGATTAAGTGGGCGCCACACATCTAGTCTCGATGGGGGGAAAAAAATATAGCCAAATGTGAATAAAAAATAAAACGGAAACAAGTACTCCCACTAGCTACCAATCCATCTGCTGGCCCATCATTCCCTCAGGCACGCCCATATATGTCCTGTCTTCTGTCTCCGCCCCTCCCCTGGGTACCCCCAACCCCATCCTGCATCCCTCAGCTCTCCGTTTGCCAGGTTCCGAAGTGCCCAAAGGAAGAAGCCCCCCGTGTGCCCCATTTGACACCATGCGCCAAATACCACGGAAATAAATAAAGGTAACCCAGCACAATCCCTGCCCTTCAGAGTCACTCAGTCAGGTGGACAACAGAATGGTCTTTGGGCCTTTTCTGGCTTCTTAGGAGGAAGGAACTCTGTGCATCTGCAAGAACCCATAGCTCCCTAGTGGGGAGTCTCTCCACTCTTCCGCAGCACCCCTTTCCAGTGCCCTAGATCCTATACTATTTCATTCAGCGCAGAACAAGCGAGGCGATTCGGAAGTTCGGCCCACAGGCAGCTGGCTCACTAGATGAAATTCCACTACACCGAGTGGCAGTTCCGTACCCCTGCACACGGATAACGGGTGCAACTCTTTAGCAGGATCTTGGCAGATCTATTTAAATTTGTTTAAAAATAGACACCACAGTCTACTAAAAATTACTATGGTCTCATTCTTTAGCTTCAGCGGCTGTTGCATATACACTGGAAAATAGTGTGATATGACGAAGCCAAGAAATTAAACTTTATTAAAAATAAATCCCTCTCTTGTTGCAGGAAGGACACAGGGAAATAGGGAGGCCGGAGTTTCAAGGCCCGGAAATCCAGGGATGGCGCTCTGGGGCTAAAGGCTACTGAGAAGTCTGTTGGTGTGGGCATGTGTGGGCTCTAAGCTAGATGGCATGGGTTTAGATCATGGCTCCACCCTTCTAGCAACAGGGCTTCTCTGGGCCTCAGTTTCTTCACCTGTGAAATGGAAACGCTAATGACATGTCCCACTGAATGTTTTGTGGGAATGCAATGTGCGATGACCTGTACAATGCTTGACACATAGTAAACATTAATTAAATGTTATCTATTATCATTTATTATTTTTCCAGAGACAAAGAGGTAAATAGGTATATTCATTAGGATGAAATAAACATGAAGGAATATTAGTTCCCAAGCTTTACAAATCTGTAAAGTGAAGATAACCAGATATCTACCAGAATTAAATAAGTTACAAAAAAAAAAACAATAAAAAAACTAAGAATAAAGTTAAATTTAACCTTTTAAATTCTGTTACTCAAGTTTAATGACCAAAGTTAGAAAATAGCCTTTTACTTTACACTATGAACTCTATATGGTATAAAAATATTTAAAAAATAAATATACATATGGGGCACCTGGGTGGCTCAGTCGGGTGAGCGTCTGACTTCGGCTCGGGTCATGATCTCACAGTTTGTGGGTTCGAGCCCCGTGTCGGGCTCTGTGCTGACCGCTTGCTCAGAACCTGGAGGCTGCTTCTGATTCTGTGTCTCCTTCTCTCTCTGCCCCTCCCCCGCTCACACTTTGTCTCACTCTGTTTCTCAAAAATACATAAATGTAAAAAAAAATTTTTTAAATAAATATACATAAAAGAGAAAGAAATTTCTACATATCCTAATACTTCAACTCATATTGGATATAAAGATAAACATAAATATTTCAATGCTTTTCAATGCCTTTTGTTCTTCCCCATTACCTATATCTATAGAAGATTTATCTTACAAAGAATTTATGTGAACATGTACAGCCGGGGCCTGCAAGAACAAACAGTGAAGTAGCTATTCCAAAAGCCTCCTCTTAATTTCTATGCTTGACACAGGCCTTTAAATCCGGTCTGAAACACAGATTTCTTCTCTTTCGACCTTTCCCTCAACAGTAAAAGGATCCATAGAACCTATGCTTTTACAATGGGGAACAACGAACTCATATATACATATATACACATACATACAAATAGATAAAGAAGGAAAAATGTGCCCATTGTGCTTAACCATTTGTGAGGATGTTATGCTGATGTTCAAGGTGATGATGATTACAGCAATATCAATGACCACTTCCTAAACCTTAACCGTGTGTGACACTCTCTGCTAGTCATTTTACATGTATTCTTGTATGGAAATCTAGAACTGGTATTCCCATAACCATATAAAAGATAATATTACTAAGAAACAGAAAGGCTAAGTAATTTGCCCGAGATCCCACAGCTAATAAACCGCGAAGCAGGGCTTCTAATTCAGCCAGCCCTCTCTGACTCCAGTACTTACACTATAATAAATACCTTACTTATGCTGAGACACATTCAGAAACACGGTGATTTTTTTCATTGACTTGAGTTAGCTATGGCAAAGAGATTACAGTGACACTGTAATAGGTTCATAAATAGTTTCCCAAACTACACATTTAATAAGATTATTAATATTTACGATAGGACGGTTAGGCTACTTCATTAGTAGTGTAAAGATGCTGTTACTTAGTGCTCATTATGTTTTATATGCTTTTTAAAAGTTTATTTACTTTTTACAGAGAGAGAGACTGACAGAATGCGAGTGGGGGGAGGGGCAGAGAGAGAGGGAGACCCAGAATCTGAAGCGGGCTCCAGGCTCTTGAGCTGTCAGCACAGAGCCCGATGCGGGGCTTGAATCCATGAACCCCAAGACCATGACTTGAGCCGAAGTCGGACACTTAACCGACTGAGCCCCCCAAGTGCCCTATATGCTTTTTTAAAATAAAAGGAACAGTTACAGATGGTTTTCCTTTCGTCAACTTCTAAACTTAAACATTTTAATCAGTTTATTACTTTACCCTCCTTGTGCCATCCTCCTCCTGTCTCAGGCCATTCAGTCTCATAAAGATTATTATTCCACAGGGTTCCATAGACCGTAATGTCCTGAGATCATGACCAAGGAAACAGTCCATTCAATATTAAATCACAATCCTGCAACTATGCCCTATAAAGACTTTAACATTTTTTTTTTTTTTTAAATTCTGGTCTAGCAACTTGTAGAATACCCTGTATCACTTCATGCAGTAAACATTAATTGGATGCCTACTGTATGTCCCGTGCATCAGAACATATTGAGTCTCATTTCACATCTTCATAAGACAAAACAGAACATCTGGGATTCCTTTGGCAAGTACTGCATAGTAACACATAATACTGACCTCTGCACAAGACGTTCACATTATAAGGATATTATGGGAAGCATAAAACATTCAGAACCAGATCCTCCGAGCTATTAAAACTACTTAAATACA
Organism: Panthera leo; assembly: GCF_018350215.1. Classification (NCBI taxonomy): domain Eukaryota; kingdom Metazoa; phylum Chordata; class Mammalia; order Carnivora; family Felidae; genus Panthera; species Panthera leo. The sequence goes on from NC_056683.1 coordinate 102,419,249, forward strand.
GCATCAGTTCTTAAGTTACCTAATTTAAAAGTAGCTGAACCTAAGAAAATGATTGAGTCCATTAAATATTACATTAAGTGATAGCACTGCTCTCCCACTGCTGTAGTTCAGGTTGTGTCCGTGCTTCAGGACAACTGCCTTCTTTATGAATTCCTGAAGAATGCACTCCAAGTTGAAAATTGGCATACATCTCAGTTGCTAGAATCTATCTGCTTGACAACTTCACTTGCGCCCCACTTGGCCCCTTATTCAAGTAAGCTTTAAAAGAGTATCTGTTCAAGAGCAGTGGCGGCATGGTAAACCCTGGGCTCGAATACCAGCTCTGCCCTTAGCAGCTGTGGGGCCTGAGTCTTGTATTTAGGCCCACTTAGCCTCATTTTTTCCTCTTCCCCTAAATAGGGATAATAATAATACCCACTTTACCCACTTATTTTCCCTCTGAAACGGGGGGGTTGGGGGGGTGGGGAGAGGAGGGTGGCTACCAGAATTAAGTGAGTTAATAATAGGAGAGCTCTTTGGACAGTGTCAGGAACATCTTAAAGGTTATAATAAAAGCTTCTTAAACAAATTGTTCCAAAAAGTTGAATATGCTCCAATTTTTAACATCAAAGTATTTGAGTATTTATAAATACCATTCTTAAGATCATGCTGACTTCACAAAACATATCTGCCACAAAGGAGAGTCTCTTCCCATTATTCAAAGCTATTGGACAAATCATAGATATATGCAGAAACATAAATATATAAAGATATACTCCATATGTACACTTATGAGTATATATGCATATATGTATACAGAAGCATAGGTACACATATGAAACTTAACCGCCTCCCGTGCACAATCTGGGTGAAGTGGGCTAAAGGCAAAGCAAGTCTTCAACCATTAGTTAAACTGACATTAAAAAAAAAACTGACACAGTTTTCCTTCATAAAACTTTTCAAGAAAATGGAAAATAATCCATTGTACCAAATGTTAATTAAGACATGATAATGGAGCTTGCATAGAAGATCTATAGGGGTTCATTTATCCTGCCTATACATGATGTGATCTCCAGATATAATCTTTTGCTTCTACTTTTGTTAATGTTAGCTGCTCTGAAATGTTTGTGACTTAGATCAGTGGCTTTTAAATGCAGTTATAAATATCCTGCTTTAATTGTATTTCTGCTGTAAAGGTTAGGATAACATCACGAGTCTCAGAAATAAATACTGATTCTAGAGTGAGCAAAATATATCAACAATTAAATGAGATCCTGGCGGGGGGTTGGGGGAGTTACTCTTTTGCTGGTTCTAATGAATTCCTATTAACTTTGCAGAAAAATTAAAATGTAGGGTTTTTCTAAATAGTAGCAATTTAGGTCGTAACAAAGTTTAACTAGCTACTTTGGTTTTGAAGGCCCCCTCCCTACCAAAACAGGACACACCTTGAATGAAGATAAATCTGTCGTTTGAATAATTAGTCTCTGAACTTGACCTGTTCTCTTCTTTCAAGCTATTTATCTTTTCTGAAAACAAACTATAATTCTATTACCAAATAAGAGCTCCTCACTTAATTGCACCAACCGCAGAATATGAAAATACTTGAATAAAGTATTACAAAGAAATCCAAAAAAAATGTCAGGCATATAAGTGCCAATAAAATATACGAGTATTCACATATATAATTTCAGTGGCACAAATCTAGTGTTACTGCTAACACTCTATTCCCAGGGTTGTTAGCATCATTTTTAGCAAGCATGTTCTCCTCTGCCAGCTCCCTTTACTAGGAAGTTATCTTGAGAGTTATTTCATTCAGGAATGAACGTCCCTAAAATAAAAGACCATCCTGCCAGACATGTCAAGAGAGCCAAAGAAAATTCTCCTCGACTGAAATTTCCATAAGAGGTTTCCCTTTTTCTAAACACTCTTAAATAACCTTTTATTATTATTATTATTAACCTCTTTGACATGTTACTGCATTTTTGAGAGCTGTTACTGTTTCTGAGATTACACAAACAAAGAGGAGAAAAGGAGCAAATTGTTTGCTGTGTTGTAGGAATTTGAGTTCACTTTTTCAATGCAACAGGAACATTTGCATGTCCTCATAAATGAATACTAATGACATGCAGATCTGGCTGCTCCATAGAAATCACACACAGAAAGCTAGAGCAGTGCACAGGGAGTTACATTTCTCCAAAGTATTCACACAAAGAGCAAGAAGATTAAAGTCAGCATCAATTCTCTGAAGTTGAGTCATATCTAAATGATGTGGTGGGTTAAGAATGAGGGTGGGATTTATGGTGAAAGCAAAGTTGGCTAGTTAACATCTTGTATGATTTTTGAGTCAACAACTCTTTGTTGACCACCTACTTTGGGCAAGATGCCGCTTCCCTAAGTAAGCCACTGCTCTGCAGTTCCTTTACAGGGTGTAGGAGTAAGCATCCTGCTTCTACCGAAAATCCTTCCTTTTTATTTAAAATAACATCCAGCCCAGCTTTGCCTCTGTGTGTGTGCTCCTGTGCTCAATAAATACTTCTTGAATGAGTGGAAATTCAGTGAGTAAGAAGGTTATTCATTCAAAAACATCTGTGTCTGCCTGCAAAATGGTAAGGACAATGATGCAAGCATAATCAAAACACTGTAATGAACACCTTCTCAGAAAGGTCCAAAAGGGAGCAACGTCCAGTATTAAAATCTAAGCAGGAGGTCCAGCTTAACCTAGAAATCATGATCCTCGTACTTCTGTGAAACCCCATTAAATGCTATGCTCATAATTTCCCACGTAACCTGATTTAGGCATCTATTTGAAAATATTATTTCACATCATTAAATATGTTTCTATGCATTTTAGTAACTGAAAAAAGAATACTTTAAAAATACTCTGGAGTAATCTGGAAGGGGCGAGAGCAGTTTTCCATTTCACTGTTCAGACTCTGAGAGGCAGTTAAATTTAAACATCAGTTTCCGTCCATCATTAGGTTGTGTGCAATATCTTCCTGCCTCTAGTTCACTGGTGGCCGACTTCACATTCCTAAAGAATCCCTCCCCGTGCTCCCCCAGTCACTTTAAGCCAGGACCATTTGTAAACAAACAAAGGGAGTAAGGTTTGTAGTACTGTTTTCGTTTCTCCTGTTAAGAGCTTCCCTGGGAGAAACCACTAAGGTAACTTTTAAAAATCTGCTACAACATCATTGAGCTCAATAAAAAACATTTTTAAAAACAGCTTTGATATCCAAATTTGTAATCCCTTTTCTTACCTTCATCTCAACTTTTCCTTGGACTGGACACTGAATAAATTTGAAATAAATTGTCACGTGCAAACATTGGTTTAAAGCTTTGAAATACGTCAAAACTACTGAGCAAAAGCTTTCAGAAGAACCACCTCATAGTACTTGGAGCAAATCTGTTTAGAAAAGGGCACCTTTACAGAAAGGACGCTCACCCACTCTCGCTCACGCCCAACCTGACCCTGTATGCTATTTATCAGACTAAGTTTACATAAATCAGAGAAGAGTTACAGTGCAATTAAACGTAGCCACGAAGTAATATGATATAAAGCACTTTGCAAATATTAAACCTCCCCTTAAGGGATCAATGTTTTCCATGAAGAAGGTGGTATTGGGAGGAGGGAGGGAAAGAAGGAAGGGATGGAGAGGGAGAGACCGACCCACCGGGTGAGGACTGGGGAAACCACGGATCTGAGCAGCAGCCCCTTTGGGCGGGCACCCTGAAGCACGCCAAGAGAGAAGCTGGAGAACGGAGCCCAACAGGGTGAAGTGACTCCGGAGCTGAAGCGGAGGACTGCTCGCTGTGCACCGGGAACCGCCGGGTAGAGGCGTCCACAACAGTCTGCGCGCTCCTCGGGGCGCTCATTCCCCGAGTCCCCAAACCAAGGCGACCACCCAAGTCCCAGGAGCAGGGGTCTCTGCGCTCCAGTCAGAAGGCACAGCGACCTCGCGCACCCCTGAATAATGTGACCGCCCCCTCGATTGCATCCAGCGCGCGCGCGCGCGTGTGTTGGGGACTCGTGAGTGGGATGGGTGGCGGGGTCTGGGGCTGCGAGAGATGGGGGCCGGCTGGGGCGGAGATCGCACCCGACCCAAGTTAACTGAGCCTCTGCCTGCCCCCCGCTCCGGCCTTGCAGCCCCCCAGTCTCCCGAAGCCGTCTCGCGCTCCAAGCGACAGCCCCACAGCCACCCGGGGAAGTGGCTGGGCGCGAGGCCCCAAACTCTGCAGAGCGCAGTTTACCCGTGTTTCCTCCCTGGCTCCCTCAAAGAGAGCCCAGCGCGGGCTGAGACTGACCGACTGACACCTACGACCCTCTTAAATTTACCCCGGGAATCGCCCCGCCGGTTCCCCTCTCGCCCTAGTTTAGCCCCGAGCCCCAGGGAACGTCTCAAAAGTCTACCCCCGGCAGCACCCAGGAGAACCGCGCCCCCAAAGTGGTTTCGGCTGGCACCGCACGGACGTCGCCCTTGGGCGACTCCCCTCCCGAGTCCATTCCTCCCGAATCTACGAGCTTTCAGCCCGCTGCGCCCGAGCCCCTCCCCGGCGCGAGGCGGGCAGCTCGCCCTGCTCACCTTCGTCCCGGGCGCGGCGGCGGGGGCGGGGGCGGGAGCCCAGGGCGCGGGCGCCGGCCACGGGTCGCGCCGGGCCACTGGTCGCTCCCGCAGTCTCCGCCGCAGTTGGTCCAGTAGTTTCGGAAGCCCGGGCTCCGGCTCCGCGGAGAGCGAGTCGGCGTGAATGGGAGCGAGCAACCGCGCTGTGCGTGCGCGCGTGAGAGTAAGAGGCGGGCGGGCCCCACACGCGGGCAGCGGCGGCGGCTGCTGGGTCCCGGGCGGGAGCCGGAAGGGGGAGGAAGCGGGCGAGAAGTAGTGGAGTTTAGGGCGCGTTTCCTGCACTTCGCCGGGAGGCTGGGGCCAGGTGCGGCAGGGCGCGCTCCCGCGGCGCAGGCACGGCACGGGCAGCCGCCGGAGCCCGAGTCCACGCAGTGCCCGGGCCCGCAGCCGCTCTGCGGGAGGAGGTGCGCATCCTCCTCGCCCCACGCGGGCACTGGCGCGGCCCCGGACTCTGAGCGCCAAGGGGAGAGCCTCCGGTGTCCTCGGTGACAGCTCCTTGGGCAGCCTGCTCCCTCCCGATCCGCCCAAAAGAGCAACAGTCAGGGCGGCTGGGATCTTCCCTTCCTGGGTCTCGGAGCCGCGGTGCCAAGCGGTGCCGGCGCCCCGCTCCCCGCGGCTGGCGCTGTCACGGCCGCCGCCCGGCCCCCGGCGCGCCCGAGCCGGCAGCTGCCTCCCGGAGACGTGCCCAGCTGTGTGCGCGTGTGTGTGTCTAAGCGAATCTCTTCCCCTCCATCACTCGGCGCGCGGGAGGGACCGGGTCCCCGGCGACCAGCTGCAGAGTGGCTGCCAGTCCACACCCTCCCGCTCTCTCCCCACCCACCCCGCCCCTACTCCTCGCCCTCCGCCTCCTCCCCGCTGCTCCTCCTCCAGCAGGCGCTCCCGAGCTCCCAAAGGCGGTGAGAAACCGCAGCGAAAGGGGCGGAGAAGGGTGGGGAAGGAAGCGCAGGTGTCTTCAGTCGAGAGAGGGGCGCTCACACCGGGGCGGCTTGCTGAAGGGGGAGGGCAGGGCTCAGGCGGAGAAGGGGGGGGAGGGGATTTACCCCGAGGCCGAGGTCCTGCGGCCGAGCCGCCGCCCATCCCACCCGGGCGCGGGAGCTGCGGGCCAGCGAGGCGATGGGGAGGGGGGCGCGCAGGGCTCCCCCGCCGACTGAGGCCGAAGCTTGGGGAACCCGCAGAAGTCACCAGGGTGGCAGAACCTAGGAACTTAGAAGTCGGAAGGACCCAATGTCTGAGGAGCTGAGACCGGTGTCCCTAGGGTGAGGGCCCTAGACGCCGAGCTTGGGGCACACAGGTGTCCAGGGAGCTGGCCTGTGGCTCTAGGTTGCCTATCAGGAGAGCTGGAGGCTGGGAGAGGGGTCGGGCGGCGGCGGCGGCCGTTCTCAGACTGCTGTATGCATCCGGAGTCGCAGGGGGCGATCACCGCCAAGCTGGGAAGCAGAGATCGTCGCTCAGCCTTTTTCTTTCGAGTCCAAATCCCAAAGCCCGAGAGGCACACTCGCCTTCCCCACGCAGTCTGTCCTGTCCCTCTTCCCTTTGCTCCCGGCAACACAGAGGGCCACGGAAGTCGAGGTGCTGTTTACTGTGCCCTTTGCTAGATCGAAGGGATCCCACCAGATCCAGGCTGGTGTGGTGCTGCTTCTCTCTCAACTCTAGTCCCCTCCCTTAGTATCTATGGCCACCCAACCAAAATTTCCTGAAAAACTAATACCTTTCTTATTGACAAAGTTTTCTCTCTCTCTCTCTCTCTCTCTCTCTCTCTCTCTCTGGATTTTCCTTTAAACAAACAAACAAACAAATACCCCTCCCCCCCCCTTTGGCTGCTGAGGCATTAGGTCTCTCACTAATTCCATAGCACAAATGCAACACACACAAAAGTCTTAGTCGAGAATCACGCATTATTGCTTCTGACGGCTTGTCTGTTTTCAAATGACAGTCACAGAATGCAAAGTTGAGTCAACCTGGGGGTCGGCGGAGAGGATTGTGCGTTTAATTACAGGTCTGTTAGAATGATCACTGGCAACAACACCAGAAAGAACAGGGGTGCTTTCTCCCGTATCCCTTTCTTTTTATATGGTAATTTCACTCTGTTAATTCAGGCCACCTGAAAATGAAAGGTCGGATGCAATTGACAAGGCACAATATTTCTAGATTCTCCTTCAACAGCCAGCCCACCCCCCTTTCCTAGCCTTCCTCTTTTACCGTCACTTTGAAAGCTCAGGAGCTCGGATCTCAAACTGCAATTTAAATTTCAGGAGACTGCCTGAAGGACAAAGCTGCTGAGTTCTAGAAAGAGATAACTTAAATGCAAGTAAACTTATTTACCAACTACTCACACAGAATCAGAAGCTCAGCAGCAACAACAGAATGTATATTGTTTAATATATTGAGCAGGAGGAAAAATGGCTGTTTGCCAGATATGTGATCCATTAACCTCTTTAGCTCATTGTTGGCAACAATAGCATACAATCACATTCTTATGTTTGAAAGACAAGGGATTGTTTTTTTCCCCCCATCTCCAAATCACAATGCCACATTATTGTCTAAAAGAAACCTCAAACAATAAAAGTAATAAGAAAGGAAGGAACACAATTGGCTTTTTTTTTTTTTTCTGAACAAACGTTGCTGTTCTGTTTTTCTTGAGGGGAAAAAATGCTGATAGGCAATAAACTCCCCAAAGGCATGACAATAGATTTTGAAGAATGCCTCCCTCTCTCTATCAGTCCTTTCAATTAGTAAACTTTATTTAAAATGTTCGTGTTATCTTTTTATTGGTATTCATTCTTTCTTTTGTGCTGGGAAGATTACTGAGAAGGATGATGGATTTGAGACAAATCTAGATTCTCATAATTCTGTCTTGCTTCAGGTTTATGTCTGGCAGAAGAGGAACATTCAGCAGCCTGTGCTTCTCAGCAGTCCTAACTTCTCCTCGGAGGATCCTCAGCTGGGTAGCTGATGGACTGCAAGCTTGTCCAGTGGTTTTGCCTCTCTTGTGCAAGATCACAACTGGGGCTGGCAGCAGCTACAGACCCAGAAACTGAGAAGCAAAGCTCTGGAAAGGGTTTCTACCTTGCCTATGGTTGGAGCGTTAGATCGGGGTATTTGCACTTTTTTGTGCGCTGGTCTTCACTTCCCACAGACATCCTGGCCTGCCTGCTGTCTAGATAAAGTGCAGAGATGAGTGGTTGGGGTCTGTCATACTTAGTAGTAACATTTTGGTACCGTGTTAAATTAAAACTAAGCACTGGACAAAGTGGCATCCAAAAGATCTTTTTAAAATGCGGTTTTGAAAACAGTCCTAGAGTCTGGTTTGGTTTAGTTGCCAAAGCCAAATAAAGTGCCCAGGAATGAAAACATTTGGTTAATTCGAGTGATCATTTGGTAAAGAACTTTTTTTTCTGAGCATCATCACCCTCTCTTGTCTCATAAAGATGCAACTGTTAAATATTGTGCAGCTTATAGTTTCAATGGAGGCAGAGCCTCTCAGTTAAAGCATGAAAGTGTTTGTCATTATTAGGCAAGAGGGGATAGCTGACTTATTTTCCAATATCCATTTGGTTTTCTTTTTAACTAGCCAATCACAGACATCTAGATTCACTTGGATTAGCAAATATTCATTCAAAGGACCCCTCTAGGTGCCAACAACCAGAAACCGAAAGATGAATAAAAGCTCCCCCTCAGGGGGCAAACTCAGTAGTCACTAGAGTTATCAGCTACACATCTGGTGGACCGGGGGTCCTTCCCTTGTATGGAAATAAGCCCACGCACCCACATCTCCATACGCTATCACTGTATTTGAGCATCTCTTCCGTGAAAGTTGTGGTTTTCGTATTATGCTATGGTATGTTTAAGTGGTTGGAAGGCTGAAATGATAAGGCCACGTGTGATTGTAAGGGAAGCATTTCTTATTGAAGAGGTGGGCCACAGGACAGGTGCATATGCTATGAAGATGGTAAAGAGGATTCAACCTCTCTCAAGGTTTAGACCTGTGCCGGCCAATAGAAGTATGATGCCAGGCAGGAATGTGGGCCATAGATGCAATTTTAAATATGCTATAGTTAAAAAAGTAAAAGAAACAGGTGACATTAATTTCAATAATGTGTTTTATTTAAGTTTACATATATTTTAGATATTTCAACATATGAGAAATATAAAAAGTATTAATGAATTTTTTTTTTTTTAATTATGATAGGCAGAATAGCTCCCATATCCTAATCCCTGGAACCTGTGAATATGTTACATTACCATGGCAAATGGGACTTTGCAGAGGTAATTAAGCTTATAGACCTTCAAATAGGGAGATTATCCAGGATTGTCTGGATGGACCCAAACTAATCAGATGAGTTCTTAAAAAGCAGACAAGAGGTGAAAAAAGAAGTCAGAGAAATTTAAAACATGAGAAGGATTCAACATGCTGTGGCTGGTTTAAGGGTGGAAGAACCAATATGATGACAAGGAATGCAGGTAGCCTTCAGGATCTGAAAGAGGCTTCCTTCTGATAGCCGGGAAAGAAATGAGACCTGCCCTGTAACAATAAGGAACTGAATGTGGCCAACCACATGAATGATTCCGGAAGCAGATTCATCTCCAGAGCTCCAGAGAAGAATATACCCCAACCGATATTTTGATTTTGGCCTTCTGAGACTCTAGACAGAGGGATCAGCTGAGCCATGCCGCACAACTTCGGGACCACGGAAATGTGACATAATAAGTGGGTGTTTTACAAGCCACTTCGTTTATGGTGATTTTTTACAGCAGCAGTGGAAAACTCATACACATACTAAATCTCGAAATCTGGTATGTATTTTACACTTACAGTCCATCTCAATATGGATTGGCCATATTTCAACTATTCAGTGTGGTGACTGGCCAGTGTGGTGAATGGCTGCCGTATTGGACAGTGTTAAGTCTAGACCAAGAGAAATCAAGATATCTAAGAAGAGCTAGGTTTGTAATCTAGATATAGCATCACTGTGTGGAGAAAGAAAAGGAGAAAGGAAGGGAGGAACTTAGCAAGATCTCTCTTGAGTCCCCATCCTTGGCCCATGGGAATGAGGTGTTCTTGGTCTTAGAGAAAACAGGCTACATTTTACAAGTCAGATTGTCCAAATTCATTGTACTTGGATAAATTTGCTTTATTAGTAGAGACTGTTAATAAAGTCTTTTTTGAATATTTCATCTCTGTCTCAGTTAAGTTTTGGAGCAATGAAGAGGAGTTGTTGCCTCCATTTGAATTCATGCTTAAGGCAGAGCATCAGTCATTTAATTCCAGTAGTAGGGGTGGGGAAGAGCAGGTAAGAGTAACTGTAAAAGATCTCCAGAAGAATTATGTGGATTGATTTAGCATGCCTAGGAAGGTTGTTCCTCCCTACCGAGAAATTGCTTTTCAATATCAAACTTCTGAGGATCTACATTTTGTTCTCATTAAGAAGGGCAGCATGTTTTCCAATTCTAATTGCATTCCATATTTAATTTTCTTTCTTTTTTTTTTTTTTTTAACGTTTATTTATTTTTGAGACAGAGAGAGACAGAGCATGAACGGGGGAGGGGCAGAGAGAGGGAGACACAGAATCGGAAGCAGGCTCCAGGCTCTGAGCCATCAGCCCAGAGCCCGATGCGGGGCTCGAACTCACGGACCACGAGATCGTGACCTGAGCCGAAGTCAGACGCCTAACCGACTGAGCCACCCAGGCGCCCCTCCATGTTTAATTTTCTAAAAGCAGCTTTTACCACCTTCACTGACAGGTAAGCATGTAAAACATAGAGCAGAAACTCTAGTATGAAATCTAGACCAGAAACTAACCAATGTGATCTGGGACCATTTTAGGAAGGTTTTGCTAAGGAGTTATATAGACCTAGACTGGTTTTAAAGAAAAAAAAAATGGAGCCTAGAACAGAAGGGAGAAGAGGGAGGGCTTTCTGGGCTGTGAGGAGCAATGGGGACAGCCCTGCACAGACAGGAAAGTGACTGGGTGGATGGACTAGTGAAAACGTCCCTTGACTACAGTGAAAAGCTTTTGTAAGGCGAGTCGTAGTTGGTGTTAGAGATGGCAAAGTAGATAAGCTCTCGATCTGCACTGTTCAATATGGTAGCTGTTAGCCACATGCGGCTCTGAAGCACTTGAAATGTGGCTGGACTGATTGGAGACACACTATAAGTGGAAAATACACATTGGATTTCAAACCCTCGGGGGGAAAAAAAAGCCCTGTAAAATAGTTTACTGAAAATGTTATAGTAATTGTGGAAGTAATCATATTTTGGATACTTTGGGTTACCCAAAATATATTCTTAAAATTATTTTTGCCTTCTTAAAAGTTTTTCTTCAAGCGTTTTGTTTACATTTTTTTAGATGTTTATTTATCTTTGAGAGAGAGAGAGACAGAGTGTGAGTGGGGGAGGGGCAGAGGGAGAGGAGACACAGAATCCCAAGTAGGCTTCAGGCTCTGAGCTGCCAGCACTGAACCTGATGAGGGGCTTGAACATCACACCAACAAACAATTCCCAGACACCAGCCGGGGGTCCTACAACCCAGCTCAACTCTGGCACTATCTACTCAAAGGTAGCATCAGATTCCACAGGAGAAGGGCTCAGTCCCACAATTCTGGCTTGCTCCCCACCTGCTTCAGACGCCAGTCGCAAGCCCAGATTGTTACCTGTGCTTGACTGGCTGTAGATCAGAGGTCCCCCGCTTTCCCTTTCTTGGATTTGATTAATTTGTTAGGGTGTCTCACAGAATTCAGGAAACCCATTAACTCACGAGATTACTGATTGCAAGGGACATTGAAAGATACAAATCAATAGCGAGACGAAGAAATACGTATGAAGTCCCGAGCAAAGGAGCTTCTGTCCCTGTAGAGTTTGGAACCTGGTAGGGTCACACATTCTGGTTCTCCTACCTGAGAGTTCTCTGAACCCTCTCCCTTTGGGTTTTTATGATGGCTTTATTACATATGCATTTATTACACAGGTGTGATTGATGAAATCCTTGGCCAGTGGTGACTGATTCAACGTCCAGTCCCTCTCCCTTCCCTGGAAATCATCCAGTGGGACTGAAAGTTCTCCTGCAACCAAGGTCTATTCATAGGTGTTTTCCAAAGTCATCTCCCAAACATAAACACAGTTGTGCTGGAGAGGAGCTTATTATGAATAATAAGACACCCATGTCACCTTCATGGCTCTGAAGGGATTTCAGGAACTAAGGACAAGAGACCAAGTATTGTAACAAAAGATGCAGGTCAGGAAATTCCAAGGGTTTTGGGAGCTGTGAGCCAGGAACTGTGGACAAAGACCAAATACATATATGAGAAATGTATTTTGGGCATTTGAATGACCGAATAGGTATTTCTTATAAATCACAGTATCTCAGGCTTGTGTTTCTATCGGCCATTTCTGCTCTAGACCAAGTGCTTCTCATATTTTAATGCATATATGAATCCTCTGGAAATCTGGGTAAAATGCACATTCTGAAGCTCCCAGGTGAACTGCTGGTTTTTGAATCACACTCTGAATATCACGATGATGATTCACAACCTTGCCTGTAACATAGACTCATTTAGGAACTTCTAAGAATCACAATGGCCAGGTTGCTGTACCCCCAAATCAATTACACAAGAATCTCTGAAGTTGTGACTTGAATGTAAGTATTCGTTACAATTTTCTAGGTGATTTTAAAATACTGCAAATTTGAGAACCATTGCTTTAGGACCTCTTAAGTAGAGGTGAACGTATTTAGAGTTTATTAGAGAAAACAAAAAAGGCTTACATATCCAGTGCGATTAAGGTGTCATTAGTGAATATTCATGTATTCCTACTGTTGCAGGATTTTGTTACCTCAATACCGAAGGTTTATTGTCTTGCTACTTCAAAGAATGAAGAGGTGGGCACTAAAATGAGCAGCAAGGAAGTTTATTAGAGTATAAGATCAGAAGGTAAAAATTCTATGGAGCTCTCTTTACAGAGAGGGGGCGTTCGAAAGTGAATGCCTGCCAGCTATAGGCCAGGGCCTTTGTTTTGCACCCCCTCTCCTTCCCCCTGGTTCTTTCTCAGGTTCTACCCTTATTGGCTTGGTAACTCTACATGCCTACTCATTCCTTTTTGATTGGTTCCTTTCCATTGATGGCGTATGGCCATGCCTGTTCCTTGTGGGTAGTATGTTTTTATGGTCTACTTCTTTTTAGTCAGGTCTTTTGTTTGTCAGATTCCTGAGGGAAACCTGGCAGGTAGTAGGCGCTGTATGTCATTCTCAAGAGGAACTTTATGCCTGAGAGAGTTTGCTGGAGGTAGATATTCCCAGAAGAAATCGTTTAAAGTGTGTTTTTCCCTACCCAGGGACCTCAGGTCCTAACCTGTCTCTCTCTGCCTACTGAATCCTATCTTTCCCTATCATACTCAGTCAGTTATTACTTTATGTAAGTCACTGTGACTTATATCCTGTCTTTTAGAAGCTTAGAAACTAGTTTTAGAAATAAGGTACCTGTTGGGGCACCTGGGTGGCTCAGTTGGTTGAGAGACCGACTCTTGGTTTCAGCTCAGGTCATGATCTCATAGTTCAGGTCAGAGTTCAAGCCCCGTGTCAGGCTCTGTGCTAGCAGCACAGAGGTTGCTTGGGATTCTCTCTCTCTCTCTCTCTCTCTCTCTCTCTCTCTCTCTCCCTCTGTCTCTGCCCCTCCCCCAGTCATGTTGTCTCTGTCTCTCTCAAAATAAACTTTAAAAAAAAAAGAGAGAGAAAGAAGGTACCTGCTTAGCCAACAGCCAAACAACACAGCATAGGTTCAGCATATAGACAATGAGGATTATACGACTCTCCAAAAGGAAGAGTTAATCCCGGAGAGGATACTAATTACATTTTCCTGGGAGAGCTGATGTATAAGAAAGCCCCGATGCAGTAGTCAGTTGTCAAACTTTAGAATACATTAGAGTCATCAGGGGTGAGTAGGACAGGGCCACTTGTGAAGGAACACTGCTGGCTTCACTGCTGCCACACGATGAGGGAATTGTAGCCATTCATATGTTTCTGTTCTGATAACTCAAGATTCAAAGTCCCCAACGGGAGGCTGACCAGCTGAGCCCAGACCACATGCTCAAGCCTAGACTGCCAGGAGCCACTGGTGGTGCATATTGTGTCACCAGCACTGTACAAAAAGGCACTTTCTACAAACGTAGGAATAAAAATAAAAAATAAAAAAAAAAAAGTGGGAATAAAGCTGCAAGGCCACTCAGCCTGCCCCCAAACTCCCACCCCACCCCTTGCCAAAACCACACCAAAGCAAACCGAAACAAAGAAACAACCAACAAAGGAAATAAAATATCGAGTACAGGCAGGATGCCTCCCAAAACTGATATGCATGAGGGGAGACTCGATTTGGGACAAAGAAGCACATTCAAACTTTAGGTACGTAAGTTCAGGATCATAGAGTTTGAGATAATGATGTTCTATTCAATAGAGATGCCCGTTGAATTGGTGTGGGGAATGAGGTAAAGACTGTCATCTCCTTGGAGAACAAATGTGGGGATCCGGAGGCTGAACGTAGAGGGAGGAGCTACGGAGAGAGACTTTATAACATCTTCATATTTCTGGGACAAATGAAGCAGTGCAAAAGGGATGTTATATCAGCTATTAGCAGGTATTACCCTAGAACTGGTTCAGATTAGAAGAGTTAAATAGGAATTCCTATTGTAGAACTTCTTAGAGCTTTTAGTATGCTAATGGGCGTTGTGAGGCTCTAATTATTCTGCACTTGCAAATATTATTTGACTATGGCACTTTCTTGAAGAACTAGTGATATATTGGAGACATTTTGGGAAACCACGGGCTAGAATATTCTGGAACCAGAAGAAGATAGAAAGAGACTTAGACAAATAACCAGTGCGAGAAGCAACAGTCCCAGAATCCGGACAATTCAGACTTCTATTACTCTACTGTAATAGGAGATGGGTTTAATAGTTTGAGGACTAATAATATTGAATTCCACTTTATCCCTGTGTCCCCCAAACGCATAGTGCTTGATGCATGGAGTCACAACTCAAGAGAGTGAACAGTGACAAAAGTCCTTTATCAATACGAAGTCACTAGCAATCTCTACAACGACAGTTTCAAAACAATCGTGAGGTGGGCTAAAGAAACACCTACCTGCCAAGGATTTCTCCAATGATTCCTCAAAACTCTCTAGCAGATACTGAATTGTCTACCCCATCATCTGTTTTTCTCCTTTTTTTCCTGGTAATGCAACAAGGGTGACCATATAATTTATCATCCAAACTAGGACACTCAAGAGAGAAAAAGGGGGAGCTATTAATAATTATGCCAGGACAACACACACAAAATAGACTTCCTGGCTAACTAGGACACATGGTCATCCTGAAAATAACTCCTGATTTTTAGCTGTGTACTTATTGTTAGGAATAAAGACTGTGTTGTCCAGCCTCCTTCGTATTTGTGGGTGACCTCACGACTAAAATGGTACCAGATCACAGTGACTAGTTTTTCCCCAAAGTTTAACAAGGGTGTCCATATCTTGACCAATGTGGGTTTTCACTTATCAGGGTACATGACAGAAAATGGTTTTAGAACGCTACACATAGAAGGTGTCTTTGCTGGGTTCCTTTCTCTTCCTGCTGGCTGGAATGTGGTTATTGTGGCAAGAGCTTTAGCAGCCATCTTGGACCATGAGGCAGCATGCTTCTCATATTCTATCATAAGGATGAAAGGAAGCCAAGTCTCTGATGAATAAGGAGTGGCCCTCTCAGCCCTGTCTACCTCTGGTCTATTGTGTAAGGAATCAATACACATTTGTCTTGAGTAATCCCATGTTATTTTGGAGTTTTCTGTTACTTGCGGTACAATCTAATCCCAGTAGATAAAACCTTATACAAATGCTGCCTAAAAACAATGTAATGTGAGCCACAAATGTAAGCCATATACATAACTTAAGTTTTTCCAGCCATTCTAAAAGGTAAAAAGAAATAGGTGAAATTAATGTTAATGATATATTTTATTTAAATTGATGTTTCCAAAATATTATCTTTTCAATATGCAAGCCAATGCAAAAAATATTAATGCAATAGTTTACATGCTTTTGTTTCCTGCCAAATCCTCAAAATCCCATGTGTATTTTACACTTTCAGCATATCTCAATTTAGATTAACCACATTTTAAGTGCTCAATAGCCACATGTGGCTAGTGGCTACCATATTGGACAAGACAATTTTATACCATAAATAACCTCCTCTCACCAATATATTTTCTATCTCTCCCTCTCTTCTTGCTTCTCTTCAATAGGTAAATATGGGTAAATAAAACTTTGTATCTTACATAACAACCACCACAACAAAATCACAACAGTAGAAACTGTCTCATTCTTACTTCCCAGAAGCTATTTATTTCTCTATTGTTTTTCGTTCCTTCACAATTCTATTTAATTAAACTTGCAATATCAGGTAACTCTGGTCTTGGAATAATGACACGAGAATGTCCATCAGGATACCACTTGATGCATTGCATCTCTGAGTGATGCTAAACCATCAGCAATCTTATTTTTAGGATGATTCTTCAGCAAATTGAGCTATCAGGAGTTGTTAATATTAGGACCAAAACCCACTGTGTTCTGCCACAAGGAATTTAGCAAATGATTTAAGAGGATCACTTTTAGTAGAATCAAGGTTATTCCTCTAATGGAGGACAATCTCCCTTCCTTTGAGACATATGTTAAAGAGAGGGAGAGAAAGGGAGTTGTTAGAGAAGGCCACTTGGGAGTTGAGCTTACACTGGCCACCCCTTGGGTGGGGTTATGAATGCGTACGTTAACTATCATGTGTGGAACAATGGAAAAGTGTCTTCAGCAGGTAGGCTTTATCAAGTGCAGCCTGATCTCACTTATCCAGAGTCCAGTGTTCAAGCATCAGGAATGGTGTCAGATACAAAAGGAAGAAAACAGAACTTGTATCTCACAAAAGAAGTAACTGTGAGTTTTGTGCATTCTGAACATGGTTAAGAAGAGCCAAAGGCATGAAGGTTACAGCAGATGAGCCGTGATCGATTAATTCTCCAACAGGAGGGAAGAAATCTTGTGGCTTGATGATGATGTATATAAAAGGTCAGTCTTTTCAGGTAGAAACCAAGAAGCTCAGATGACATGACAGGGATCCAACTAGACAAGAAATAAGAAAGGCAGAGGGAAAGGGAAAGCAAGCAAAGGGGATTGTACGTGGAACAGTAGTGGTAACAAAGGCAGAAATGGTAGCAAAAGGGGCCGAGAAATACCATCAGCTCTTGTGGACTGTGAGGAAGAATGACGCAGAGGTGAAGTTCACAGTTAATATCGGTGGTCCAATGGGTGTCAGGGTGCCATGTATAATTAAATCCTCACATACTTAATATTCCTGGAAAAACATCTCTTTTGCTAATTGTAATCATTTAGTTCTTGGTTAATGTACTTGCCTGTGGTTGTCTTAATCTACACCAGAGGTTTGCACTTTTTCAGCTTTATGTGCTTTCCATGACTTAGGTAAAGCGGGTGGGTGCTATGGGTGGTGGTGCCTCGCTGAAGACCTAAACCACGGAGCACGGGGCCAAGAAAAATAAAATAAGGGATGAGAGAAAGAAAAAAGACCGTTGTAAACATTTTAGTTATACAGAAGTCATTTATCCAACTTCCTTAACTGTATATGCTCCAGTTAAGAGCGAAGGAGTCAGCCAAAGCACATCAGAAAATGTAGATGGATGATGCCAAGACCACACAGTAACCTTCATGCAATTTACTCGTTGAAAAGTCCCCAGGCCCCAGAAGCATGACACCACTTTCCCTTCTCTTAACTATGCCAGACATCGCTACTCCCTGTGGGTCCTCATTCCTGCAGAGCCTGGATGTTGCTTCAACCCGGCACTCCAGGCAACTGCTACTGTTCTGTTGGGGTCGGACATGCAGCTTTAATCCCGTTTGTCATCCTTTCCTTATGTTGTTACGAGAATGTTTTTATTCTTATTTCCAAATAAGTCTAACAAGTATGGTTAGTGTTTTCTAGGCTGATCGCAGACTGGAACAGCAAAATACCGAATGGGAGAGCGTATGTAATAAATGGTAGCCAAAGAGGTCACAAGTGACTTTGAGGGAGGGGAGGAAAACTTGTAAAAGCCTATGAACTTTAGCTCAAACCAAAAAGCAGGTGGGCCTATTCAGCGTCAGGGCACGCGTATGTGGTGTGGCAGGAAGAGGATGGACTTCGGCATAAAACAGGTTCAGATTCAAGTTACGGGACTTCTGCTGGTAGCTGTGTGATCTTGGGCAGGTTTTTGAGTTCTCTGAGCCCCAGTCTTCTCATTTCTAAGATGGAGATGTTAATACTCTACTCTTTATCCAGTTGTTGTGAAGATTAAACATACGTGATGTAACACGTTTGTGAGAAGTACCCCTTTCCTTCCTTTCCTCCTGGAGATGAACAGGCTCATTGGTTATCAATGAATTTTATAAATTCAGATAGTGTTTATGAAACTCATGCTACGTGATGGATTGAATAATCCATACTGCTAGGAACTGTGACATACTGTCACATGAAAATCAGTCCACGCCATCAAGGGACTAAGAGTTCTTTGGGGAGAAAGCCTGTAAAACATAAGTTAGATGGTGGGTAAAGGGACACGAGGAGATACAGGTACAAGTAATTGAGATGGTACTAGAAGCAGCATGGGGTGGGTGACAGTTTATTGGGGGTAGGGATCATATATTTATAGTGATAATAGTCCTGAATCATCAAGGAAATGGAAATTATACTTAACGAAAGATGTTTAAAGAGGCAGGATATGAATAATCCTGTTCTAAAAATGTTCCATTTAAAATGATTAAAGCTAACAAAATAAATGTCCATGGTCTAGTTTGGTGGAAACTTCATTAATTTCTAGTGGAACACATTATTTATTGGTGTGTCAAATAAATGCGGCATTGCTGAAACGGCAGATGAGAAAGTAAAAAAAAAAAAAAAGTGGAAGGAGATGGAGAGGGAGGGGGTCAAGAAAGGGCCAGAAATATTCTGCTACCAGAACCACCTCATGAGCATCAGTCCTTGTAAGCGTAGTCATCCTGCTGTTTCATTTAATCTTTACAGACACCCTGTCCAGCTGGCAAAACAAGTATTGTTCTCTGTTGATGGACAATGAAGTTGAAAATGTTAAAAAGCTATTACATGTCTAAGGTCAAAAAGTTAGTAAGTCACACATCTAGAAAGTAGAATCCACATTCTCTGCTGGAGGCATGCAAAATGTAAAGAAACGAAAGCTACCCACATAAGAATGTGCAGTTCTAAAAAAAATTTTCATTTAAAGATATGAAACTTTAAAACCAGGAGGCAAACGTCCAGGAAGTGATCTGAGCCCAGAAATATTCTACATATAAAATCAATACTGAGCGTGATCACTTCACCACACTTTGCTTCCTCGTTGTCTCTTCTTTCCTTCCTCTACTCCTTCCTCCTCCAAACAGGTGAGGGCACATGTGAGAAATACAAGAAGGGCACAGAGGAGAAGAAAAAGAAAATGGGAAGTGATGAGAAGAGAGAAACCATAAGAGAATAGGAGATCAATGTGTAGGGAAATCAGGTTCAGAGTCAAGTTACAGGACTTCTACTGGTAGCCCTGTGATCTTGGGCAGGTTTTTGAGTTATCTGAGCCCCACTTTATGAACATATAAGTCTCTGGTAGATTTAAACATTGGAAATAAGAACAGATTAAACCTTTTGTTCTAAAATTTCTCCTGAAAACAAAACAAAACAAAACAAAACAAAACAAAACAAAAGTGAGATCAGGGAAGTGGTAAATGTGTCGAGGCATTTAGATGATGTCTTTGCTTCCAATAAATGAATAGGCTGTTTGGACAGAACCGGAAGCTTTCCCCATGGTCCCCAAGTTCGGGCGTCAGCTCTAAGGTCTGCCTCTCTCTCTCTATTACTCAAGGGCATCCACTGGCCAGGCACTGGTCCTCCCTAACAAGTCACTGTAAATACCACCGAGGGCCTGCTGTTGCTGGAGGGATGTGAATAAAGACCGAACGCTGATCATTCGGCACTTCTCAGGAAACAGCTTGTCTGCAGGGCAAAGTGATCAAGGATGTGGGCAAGGTTCCAACACTAGGGTTATCCCCTACTGCGTACCCTCTTGGGATGCCAGTGTCTGCTCACCTGGGGCACATCTCAGGAGTTACTGTGAAGTTAGAAGCAACAATTCATGTAAAGTACTTAATACAGGGATTGCTCATAGTAAGTTCTCAATAAGCATTAGCTTCTCCAACAAACTGACTTTCCTCCTCTCAAAAGTTAATGCCATTTGTCCCATGTCAAGTTTCTGTGAGTTCTATGACCTATAATTACCATTTTTTAAAAAAATGATAAATAGGCCTCAGTCAAAACCAGCTGTTCATCATTTCCTATTGTTCGACATGGAAAGTTCCCTCCTAAAATTAAGTGACAAAAATCCGGTGGTGTTTAAAATGGCTATAATTTAAAAATCTTATGTGACTGCGGGCATTTGCTGGCTTCTTCCAACAATTTGAAAAGAATTGCTCATGAATCAACCACTGTAAATTTGTATCATTTACATTTTTATTTCTCTAAACAGTCTCCACAAAATTAAAAAGGACATAATTTTGAAAGTTGGTGCTTATTATTATTTTTATATGCAGTCCCATAAATATGAACAGTTTAAAACCTCATTCATTGGCAATAATGGAGAGAAAAGAGTAAGAAATCTGCCCGAGAAAATATTTGAGAAGAAATGGACTTTTAGTAATCTTGAGGAAAGTTAATATTTTAAGCTAAGATATAAATGGATATTAACAAGTAATAAAACTAAGTTCATAAAAACCATACTTTACAAAAGGCCCTGATTGTTTTGTACTGCCTCATAAGTATAAAATTCTTTGGTAACAAATTTAATTACTGGCATCAGAAATAAATGACTCTTGGGGCGCATGGCTGGCTCAGGCGGTAGAGCCTGTGACTCTTGACCTTGGGATGGTAAGTTGGAGCCCTACGTTGGATGTAGAGATTACTTAAAAATAACATATTAAAAAAGAAAAGAAATGACTCTTAAAAAAAAAAAACCCTGTGTTTTTCTAGCTTACAAAGAAGACTCTAAAGAATTTTCAGAAGAAAAAGTAGTATTCAAACCCTGCTTCCCCTTGCAGGCTCTGTGATGGTGGGGAAGTTAATGCAGGTCCCCACTTTGTGAAATGAGCATGATTATGAAATTCATCTCACAGGGTTACTGAAAAATTCACACTTTAAGCAGCGTCTGGTACACAGAGAGCTCTCAATATATTCCACTATCAGTATAGCTGACCTAGTATTGAAGGAGATTTACCCACCTTACACCTCATGGCAACAAGTTAATCAAGTCCTAACATAGATTATCTATTAAAGTTCAGTTACAGTGTTATTAGTATTTCAATTCAGAGGTGGCTTTTCTGATACTAGAGTAAGTGTGGAATACTTTCATGGACTTATTCCAACTTCTGACTTATTCTTGTTGTTCAAGTTTTATGGCAGTTGAAATATCACCAGGAGAGCTCTTGAATTTGCCCTCTCTCAGCCTGTTCTTTGGCAGCCATCACCCATTTATTCAAGCCCCAAAGCCTTGGTTTCTCCTTGATCCCTTTATTTTTGGCCTCATATCCCATATCTACTATATCACAAGAACTGAAGACACTGCCTCTAAAACATGTCTTGACTCCATCTGTTTTTCTGTCTCCACAGTTATCACCGTCTTCCAAACTGCATCCACCTATCCTCTTGCCTAAACTACGGAAGTAGCCTCCTAAATAAGTGTGTTTGCTTTCACTCCTTACCCTATAAAATTCACTCTCCACTAAGAGCCTGGGCTGATCCTGGAAAAACAGCATCTAACCATGATGTTACTCTTATTTAAAATCTGTTCTCCATTGAGAACCCGGATGGATCCTGGTGAAACATACACTTAACCATGATACGACTCTGACTTAAAAACTCCCAGGGGCACGTAGGTGGCTCAGTCGATTGAGCATCCAACTGTTGATTTCAGCTTAGGTAATGATCCCTGCACTGGGCTCCACATTGAGCATGGAGACTGCTTAGGATTGTCTCTCTCTCCCTCTGCCCCTCTCCCCCATTGGCACTCTCTCTGATAACAAAACAAACAAACAAACAAACAAACAAACAAGCAAACAGCTTCCAGTGACTTCTCATCACTCTCAGAATAAAATCCAAACTCCTGACTCTGGAATACAAAGCTTTCTTCTGTGTGCTGACCGCTCCTATCTTTTTGTCCTCATGTTCCAACCCTTTGCCCTCACCCACTGTGCCTCAGTCACACTGGCCTTCTTCCTGTTTCTTGAACATGTCAAGGTTTCATCTTAGGACCTATGTACCAGCTGTGAACTTTGCCAGGAATGCCCTTACCCCCAAACTCTTCATGGCTGGCTCCTTCTTGCCCTTCCCATTTCAGCCTAGACGTCACTTTGGGGGAGATGCTCTCCTCTCCCATTCAGTTGAAAGCATCTGCTCAGTCGCTTGCTCTCACATCACCTTTTTAATGCCTTACATGGTATTTATCATGATTAGATGTTTTCTTATTCATTCATTTACTGCTCATTTGTCTACTTTTTTATTATTAGCCTTGCTCCCACTAGAACATAAGTTACAACAGAGCAGGGACAACTTTCTCTGTCCCTTCTTACATCTCTGCCTGGTATTCTTTCTGTTTGGCAGAGAGCAAGTACTCAACAGACATGCTGAATGAACACATGGAAGAATTCTTGGGGTGCCCAAGGGAAGAAGCTCCCTGTACCCTGACCATGACCATTTCTAAATCTCCTCAATTCTTTTTTTAAAAAAAATCAACGTTTATTTTTGAGAGTGAGAGACAGAGCGTGAGTGAGGGAGGGGCAGAGAGAGAGGGAATCACAGAATCTGAAGCAGGCTTCGGGCTCCCAGTTGTCAGCACAGAGCCCGATGATGCGGGGCTCAAACCCACGAATGGTGACATCACGACCTGAGCCGAAGTCGGACATTTAATTGACTGAGCCACGCAGACGCCCTGAAATCTCCTCAATTCTTAATTTTCACCTAGGATAATTCCGTGCCATGGCCCAGAGATGTGTAATGACTTGACTTCCTCATCAGGAAAGTGGTATAATTGACTATTTCTTTTAGGACTGTATTACATAATTGTGATTTCTATACTACCACCCATTTAATCTCCTTTTTCTCAGTTTTTTTTTCTCTTGCCTCATATTAACATCTTCAACAAAACCATTAACAATCTGGGCAAGTATTATTACCTACTTGTTTTCTAAGGGAGAAAATTGAGGCTTAAAGAGACCACACACCTCAGAAATGACAGACTAGAGATTTGAACCTGGGTCTGTGTAATTCTAAAGACCATGGATATTGGTTTGTCTGGAGACAGTATCCCATAAATTACTGTGGTCTCAAATTTCCCACAATAGCCATTAGTGAATTGACGAAATGGTTCCCAAACTTGGCTGCTCTTATAGAATCATTTAGGGATTCCTGAGTCCCCTTAGATTTGCAGAATACAAATCTGGATTGGGGCTTAAAAATCTGCATTTTTAAGGAGCTCTCCAGATTTAGGTGCCGCTGAGTTAGATAACAAAACTCGGGTTAGGCGGTGTTAAATATATGTTATTGCCAAGGCCTTTGAAATAGCAGCTGAGATTACTTTATCTGATGAGGTTAGTGATCCAGTGAGCCTCAGAAACTGAGACTCTGAAAGATAGGGGTTGGAAACCCTCCAGCCCCTAGCTGCTGAGGAGGGACAGCGTGTGTTATTTATTCAGAAAAGAAACAGAAAGCATGAGACGAGGCCTGGGCTTGGGTGTGAAGGGCGCCCCAAAGGAAGTGCTGAGTGTAGAAAAGCATTCTTTCAATGGTTGGAAGTCCTCTAGTAAAACCCAATGGGATATTTGAGATATTCCAACTGTCTCTAAGTTTCTTGAAGTCCTTGCCTAAGTCATGCAACAGGTTTGAGCCATTAAAAAAGGTCTACACGGAGTAGGTGAAAGGGGCATCGTATAGGAGTGTAAGATAATTTAAGCCATCAGAAATGGCTATACAAGCATCTCCATACTATTGCCTTAACACTGAGTGGTCTGCTTTATGATATAATCATGTTGTGATGAAAAGAAACAGCACATCTGGAGTGCTTTTCCTATTGGAGAACATACAATTTTGTCAAACCCACAAGCCCTTCTTGTGAGCATTGAGTCCTATCTAATAGAAGAGATAAATGTACCACGCTTCTTGTGAGCATTGAGTCCTATCTAATAGAAGAGATAAATGGCCTCCTGAGGCTTAGAAACCAGGGACAGTCACATCTGGTAGCTTGCACCTGGCTGACCTATTCATGGAAAAGGTCAGTTTAGTGCAAAAGGGCATTTAAAAAAAACCTCAGCGCTGCTGGAGGGAATTGAGC
Organism: Panthera leo; assembly: GCF_018350215.1. Taxonomy (NCBI): domain Eukaryota; kingdom Metazoa; phylum Chordata; class Mammalia; order Carnivora; family Felidae; genus Panthera; species Panthera leo. Next base: position 102,443,298 of record NC_056683.1, read on the forward strand.
AGCTGTCGGGGGAGAAGGGTTTCATCTTTTCACACCCTTCCATTCTTTGAGCCCATTGCTTTAACTGTAGCTGGGAGGGCCATGACTGCATCTTCATAACATTATTGCAGGCTCATCTCGTCCCCTTTTGCTACTAGCGCAAAATTAGAAATGCAAGTGTTCCTATATTTCCTGTATTGATTCACTGTCTGCATAAAGACTCAGAGCATGTCGTTTCCTTACAACATGAGGTAGTGTTTTAGGACTGGGATCTACTGTTTTCCTAAATATGCCAACATTGCCTTTTGTACTTCAGGTCAGTTTGATTTGTTAAGCTGAGTTTGCTTCAACATTTGGTCAGAGCATGTCGTAAAATACGATTTTTTTGCTGTTCCCAAATTTGAATCGAGACAGTTTCGAGGAAACTACTTGAAGGAGAAGCCATGTTGGGGTCGGGTTATACAGGATACCATATTGATCTTAGTACTGTGAGCCTCCATAGTGTTCACCAATAGCTTTCCTAAAATGAAGGCAAGTAAGGGGTTGTCTTTTATAATGTTTAGAAGCTTCGGGGCACCTGGGTGGCTCAGTTGGTGAAGCGTCCAACTTCGGCTCAGGTCATGAATTCGCAGTCTGTGGGTTAGAGCCCCGCACTGGGCTCTGTGCTGACAGCTCAGGGCCTGGAACCTGCTTCGGATTCTGTGTCTCCCTCTCTCTCTGCCCCTCCCCCGCCCACACTCTGTCTCTGTCTCTCTCAAAAATAAATAAACATTAAAAAAAGAAGAAGAAGAAGTTTCAAAACGCCAGCTCTGGATGAAGGACTTGTCTGACTAGACTGGAGGACTGTCTCCTGGCTAGGTCCAGAAAGTTGCTGCTCAGAATTGGTGTGTGTCTATTGGTCTCTGGAAAGTTATATGGGCTGAATCTAAGGTTTAATATTGCAACTCTTCTCTCCTGCTCTTCAATTTCAGACGTCAATGGCATCTGAAAAATTATTTTTAATTATTTAAAAACCCTCTCCTTAAAAAAAAAACAAAAAACACCTCACTACTTTATTTATTTATTTTTTTCCACTGTCCTATTTCTCTATTCAATTTTAAATGGCCTAAAAAGAAAGGCAGTATCTACCCAGATAATTCAGAGATTTGCCCTCTGGTATTTTTGTCTCCAAATCCTTTGTCACCGATGAACGAAATTTCTAGCCTACTTGATAAATGCTGACCTTTCACCTCACCTCATCCTGCGGAGACAAATTCATACAGAAATGATTTTCTCTTCACTGAAAGCGAAATAGCAATATCTCCAGAATAGTTCACCCTTACCAAAAAGGAAAGTCAGGAATCTTTGAGACTATTATGAATAATAATTTTATGTTTAGCTAAGATGTTTTGTAAAAAGTCTTCAAATACATACTTTAGATTTTTAATAAAGGTTTCATATAGAGTTTAAATATTTAGTTTCCCAGGTTTAAGTTTCAATGATTCATGTCAAAACAAAATTACACATTAGCCAAATGCCAAACAAGTTTGACATGGAGATAAATCAGATCCGGGCCAGTGGGGCTCCAGACTGCAAAGTGCTGCTAAGTATTCCAGAATTATGCATGCCATTTCCTGACCAAGCACCCTCTCTCAGCTTTCAGACCTTGAGGCTTAAGGGGAGTCATAGTAGAAAGATGGAAAAGACTCCATTTCTGTTAATTCATCATGGCTGAATTAGCACAATGAATGGTGACAAATTGGCCTTTTGCATCCACACAACAGTTACCAGTACATTTTCAATGGCTTCTGCTTGAGTGTCAAGAGTAGCATGTTTAATTACACAGGAGCTGGTGGAGGCCTGTGCTGTGAATGTATTGCCAGGAAGAGGAGAGAAGCTACTGGACATGACCTTTGACTCTGCAGAGGAAGACAGAAGCCACACGCAGGGAACAAGATACTGGAGATGACCAAAGTCATAAGAAAATCTACTTCTTCAGGTCAACGTTATATTTATCTAGAAAATTTGATGAATTGAAAGTGAACACAGCTACTAAATATGATTCCTCGCTTTCCTTCTGTCTCCAGAGTTGACTGTCACACTGAAATTCGAGCTACGTGCGAAATGTGAATTTTGCAAAACGTCTTCAGCCTAACTTCAAGAACTGTTCAGGCTTTGGTCATGGTATTTAATACGCTGTCATTAGTTAAAAGAGAAGAGCTTACTATAGCATTGTTGGTTGGATAGTAAAATTCTTACATATAGAATCAACTTGATAAAGTGTGGCCCCAAAATGTAATTGTTATCACTAGACAACCATTTAGAGTTACTTGAGATCTATTATATATCAATAAATCTAAATGGAGGTGGATCACAAGCACATTTTACTTCTTAGCCCACACTGAATATATTTTTCTTATCTTATTTGATTGTTATGACCTAATTCTCTGTACAGTTTCACCTCTAGGAAATAAAGAAAATAATATTGATAATATAAAATAAGCCATCTTGGCAAATGTTTCAAAATTGAGAAAATGCAACTTGTTGTATCTAAATATTAATGGCATACCTTATTTCAAGTGTATATTAATTTTTTTCTTATATAACTATGAAATTAGTTTTTTATAAGAATAACTATAATAACATTTAGAGAAATATATTCACTGATGCCTTATCTCAATATTTTTTAAGTATACAAGAATGTAATGACTATATGGCACAACTAAGTCAGGTATAAATAATGATAAAACAGGGGCGCCTGGGTGGCTCAGTAGGTTAAGCGTCTGACTTCGGCTCAGGTCATGATCTCACGGTCCGTGAGTTCGAGCCCCGCGTCAGGCTCTGTGCTGACAGCTCAGAGCCTGGAGCCTGCTTCAGATTCTGTGTCTCCCTCTCTCTCTGACCGTCCCCCGTTCATGCTTTGTCTCTCTCTGTCTCAAAAATAAATAAACATTAAAAAAAATTTTTAAAAAATGATAAAACAATCAGTTACTGGGGCACATGAGTGGCTCAGTCAGTTAAGTGTCTGACTCTTGATTTCAGCCCAGGTCGTGATCTCCTGGTTCATGAGATCGAGCCCCACATGACAGGTTCTGCGCTGACAGCATAGAGCCTGCTTGGGATTCTCTCTCTGCCCCTCTCCTGCCTGCACTTTCTCCCTCTCTCGAAAAAAATAAAAATAAAAATAAAATAAAACAATTAGCTATCACAAATATTGCTTAACAACCCACTAGATGAATGTATAAAACTGCATGTTAGAGAATCATGCCAAGAAAACACAAACCCTCATATTTTGCTATTTGTTTGTCCTCTTCAGTTGCCGAGTAGTGTTTTTTAAATCGGAACAGAAGGGAAGACAGGTACACTCACACCTGTCCCAGAGGTTTTGATGACCCTTTATGGGTTTTGCTAAGTGGAAAACTGCATGGAATAGATCACTTTCCCTTCTAGACCTAAACTATATTCTTGCTATCTGCTGATTGAAGCGCAAATATCATTTTTAGGTTCTAGATAAATGATAGAACTCATTCTTCAGGTGTATTTTGGATTAACTTTATACCTCTATTCGTCTATCACAACTAGAGAGATAGTTGTTATGACTATACTTAAAATACAGTTAACTATAAACTTATCTAATACTTGCTATGTACCAGGCAGTGCGTTGAAGCTGGGAATATGAAGAGGCCTACGCAGTGGTGGGTTTTCTGATGCATGTAAAAAGACACCATGTCCGGAGGGAGTTTAGAGTAGTGCTGGGGAGACAAGAAAACAATCGGACATGTGATCATATCTAAGCAACCTGGTGCATTGTTCAGTATAGACTATAAGGATAGGTGAACGTGAAAAGTAGTGGCCAGTGTATGCTCCAACATGAAGGAAAGCAGTGGTGAGGGTAATGACTCTACTCGAGCATGAATATACTCGGGTATATTAATATACTATTAATATGCTACCACTTAGAAAATGCTTTGGTTTGTGGCATCGCAATACGAATGAAGAATCCACGAAATGCTAAAAGTTGGGACTCAAACTTGTAATGAACCCCTCTTTAATCGTTACTTTCACAGAGATCCTAGGAAAGGGAACCTTCCTCCCGCCTCCCCTCCCCGACCACATCCTTCTTTGCCCTTTTCCCACTGGCACATCCATATTTACTTCCACATGTAGCTTAAACATTTTTTTTTTTTTTTACTTTAAACATCTTAGGAAAAGTCAATTTTGAAAAATTAAGAAAAACCTTAATTTTGGAAGGAAAGAGTTATATATATATATATATATATATATATATATATATGAATTCTTTAATAATGATATGGTGAGCTGAGAACAAAAGTAGGTTTAAGAAATTTTAATTAGATCAGAGATATTTGTTCTTTTGTGTATGTGTACGTGAAGGGTCATTCCAAGGCTGTGGTCTCTCACATACTTCAACAGGGTGGTTAGACAAAAAAAAAAAATTCTGGAAAGGGAGGGTAATGATTAGTGATCACTGAAGAAGCAGCCCTCTTGCTGAGGAAAATACAGTTCTTTTAATTAGAATGGAAGACTCCAACTCTGAATAGGCCTCCTCTCACAGAATTACAATTATGGCAATAACTTTTGGATATTTTTATATTAAGCGCTTATATTCCTCTTAAAATTTTTCTCAACTCCTGTATGATTCAATTAATTTTTTTTAACTTAAAATTAAATGGACTCAATTTTTTTTTTTTATGGAAGTGAACACTCTTGGCCCCAAGATGGAAAGTTATTTGCTTTAATATTCATGATTCAGCAGGGTATTTTATGGCTAGCAAGAGTTGCAGCTTAAGTGCATATCTTCTGTACATACAGAGGTCAGAAATAATTTGCTTCATGATATAGAAATTAAAATCAATACTCTTACTTCCTTAAAAAAACAAACATAACATAATGTAAATGAGAAAGAAGTAAATTATTAATAGATGGGCTTATCTAAAATATAATACAAGCTAAGCAAGGTCAACCCAGAGAACTGAGTTGTAAAAAGCACCGCCAAGTTACAGGAAGCATGAGGAAGTTAGATATATCGCGAGAGCTTTGTCTTACAAAGTTGCTTTCCTTTGAGGGTTTTAAAGCCGTATTACAAACACCCTGTTAAATGTTCAGGTGAATAAGTGCCTGCTATGATGATACTCAGCTTGAGGATGAGGAAATGGAGAGCAGAGAAGTCTTTCTCTAGCCCAGGTCTTGGACATGTACCTGGGGGACTCTTGAGTTTTCTCATTAACACAACCAGCACTCAGGCTAGAGGGAGTCCCACTGGATGCTGTTCTCCAGGGTGGTCAGGCTTCTCAATTTTCACGTCCAATGTCTTTGTGTTTGTCTTCTGCTTCAGATTTACACAAATCCCATATTCCAGATTATCTCTTCCTTTCTCTCTCTGCTTGATAGTTTTCACCTATTGAAAAATATGATGAGTCAAAGCTGGCTAGGTTAGTGAGAGAGGACTTTTTCTCCAACCTTATGAGAGAACAGAGTTTATCAGCTACCGTCTTTCAGCATCTGGCTACTATCTTTCTACACAGGGTCTGGTTTTTACTTCTTATTTCCCAAGTCAAGAATAGGCATTTCCACGCACCTAGAAAAATATTTCCCCTAAATGGAGGGAAAGTATCACAGGAGCCCGATCCCCATGAAAGATGGACAGATATGAAACTTACAATCAGCGAAGTCAGAATCAGATTTGATTCTGGCTTTCTTACCTTCTATGCATGTTATTTATATCTGTAAGATCCTTTCTTCTACCGTTGAATCGCTGCTTCCACAGCAATGCGTTCATTTACTGAAACAAACAAATTTGGAACTTGAACCTCGGTGTAGATGTGGGGTCTCTAAATACAGACAAAGCGTTCCCTTACCTTAAAGCACGTCTAGTTTAATAGGAGGGACTTCTGCAAATGAATAAATCAACACAAAATAGTGTGTAATGAGCATATGCCTAAAGTACCGTGGAGACACCGAGGAGGATAAGATCATTGTTAACCAGTGGGAGGCAATGCTAGACGCATAATTTTGCCAGTGGAGGGATAACCGCGTGTTGCCTCCTTTTCAGCCTTCATGTGATACTTTAATGCCGCGGTGATTTTTTTAGCGGACAAATAGGCAATTCTTTAGATGCAAGTAAACAGGTACTGAGTAATTATATGGTCCCTGAGGTCTCCATTTGCTTTCAGCTGGGCATACCACTTTCTAAAAAGCCTCTGCTGGTGGACCAGTGAAGATAAAGTTAAAGCTAATTAGCAGAGAGAAACTGGGAGCTATGTGGACAGGGTCACTGAGGGTGGGAGTGCGGACCGTTTCATCCCTTATGCTCGGCCCCTACCGTGAAAGATGGTTGTTGAACTTGCATACATGTACACATCCATATTCACTCTTCTAATGAATACTTCATAAAACACGAGGTCATTTGTAATAGTATCTTTCAAGCAGACCTTTCAGGAGGAATTTCATTGCTCTTTGACTGTCGCAAATCAAATAGATCTCTGCCAGAGACCTCAGAGCCTTGCCTACAGACTCGAGTCAAAGTTCAGAACAGAGGGTCAGGTGAACGCAGGGCATTAAGGAAGGAGATTAAAGCACTGCAAAAAGGAAAGCCTTGCTCAGAGACCTCTTGTGGGCACAAAAGGTGGGAGATTATTTATTATAATGATTTATTCAACCACAAGGGAAAACGTGAGTTAGAATGACAGTATTTTCATCACACCTTTTCCCTGAGGAATTCAAGAGACTCCCCAGTCTTATGTAACGGACAGCAATTCTCTTTATTTTGCTTTGTTCCTAACCCTACAGATATTGGTAATAAGGAATTCCTAAAGATGACCAACTTATTCTCTTCTCAGAAATGACCCTCCCACAGATCGCATGAGCTCATGAATACTTAAAGACCAGTTTATTTAGTTTGTTCTTCGCCATCATAGTTATCTGCTCGTTTCTCACCAGGCTAATCTCCTTATTTAGCCTCCTGATGCTCCGTCTGTCCAATTCTGAAACCCTTTTTGTCCTATCACTTTTGTGGAAGAAACTGTTCTTTCCTTCCTCATTACTTTCTCAACTTGAGGGAAACATTTAAACACAATTCAAAGAATCTGGCACAACGAGAAGGGCCTGAATTGTTGCTTTGCTTTGGTTACCAGCTGAGACGTATTTATTGTGCACATGTATATAAATGTGCTTATTTTTCTAGCAGTCTTTTTGTTAAGTTTATTTATTTATTTATTTATTTTGAGAGAGGGAGAGGGAGAGAGAGAGTGAGCACGCGCCTGGGGGAGGGGTGGAGAGAGAGAGGGAGAAAGAGAATCCAAAGCAGGCTCTGAGCTGTCAGCGCTGAGCCCGATACCGGGCCCTATCTGTCAACTGTGAGATCATGACCTGAGCTAAAATCAAGAGTCAGTTGCTTAACCAACTGAGCCACCCAGGCACCCCAAATGTGCCTATTTTTTTTTAAATATCAGTAATAACATGCTTTCAATGTGTGTTATTATTGTTCTAACATCCTAGCTTATACTGTTTCTTATAAACAAGAGAGAAGCGGAACAAATGTCAGGAGACCTACATTATATGTCCCTCTGTACCATGCAGATTTGTGATTTTGGACATGTCATACAGACTCCGTGGGCCTTCGTTTCATCTCCAAAAAGAAGAGATTGGGGGAAATAATCCCAGTCAGGTCTGTAATTACACAATGTTCACATTAATGAAGATAGGAAAGATGTTGCTGTGGCATAACAAGTTAAACCCCAAATCACGTGGCTTGAACTAACAAAAGTTTGTCCCACGAAAAGCCTGACTGCAAGGTGGGAGACATTTAATGATAACTGTCCTCCATACAGTGTCCCAGCAAACCAAACTGTTTGGATCTTGTCTCTCTACTGCCTTGACATGAGGACCCCACTTTCACCAGGGCAGGGGGGCCTATCTCAGACCCCATTGCCTCTGCCGCTCATAGCTCCTTGTCCAGAACAAGAATCGTGGCCTTAACTTACTGAAAGGTAGCTAGCTGGATAGGTAGCAATTATCACACCCTTGAAAGGTAAGTAGAAAATGGAATTTGGTGGACACATAACGTTACCTGTGCCACAGTGCTAAATCAGAATAGAACGGGGATGCCTCTACTAAAACCATTTCTTCTGTCTCATCTTTAACATCATGGCCTTTAAAATGTTTGTCACTCAGTGCCTTCTGAAAGAGCAGGAGACTTTTCTTCTTTACCGAATGACATTTGACATTGAGGGGTGGTTCTTAAAGTTCTCTTGGTCTTTTAACAATTTCCCAACTTCATGTGTCTCAAGTTTAATGGTGAGAAATTTGCATTCCCTCTATTGAGAGCTTTGCTAGTGGGAAGGACCAACTCAGACTTACATGCTACGTGTGCTGAAACCTGGAGGGCTCTTGGGATATCTTTTGGAATGAGAAATACAGATGGAAAAGTAGAGGAAGAGCTAAAAGAGATTCGTCTTTTTTTTTAACAAGAACTTTCAGGTTGGTTTAGAAGGTTTTGGTGTCATATGACTTTTTCTGTTTTGGGGACCTTTTTGGAGGGGGAGGTCAAATAATGAATCTTCGTGAGGACAGAGAGAGAGAGAAGAAAATTATGAAAAACCAGACATGAGAGCATAGAAGTCAATTCGGACAGAGCTTGGGGGTGGTACTAAATAGGCAACATTAGCTTTTTCCTTTGCTGTTTCTCTTCATCAAAGTAAGGAGGCTTTTGTCCTGATTGAGTGGTTTCCACAGAGGCGCTTGGGTGGTTTATGCTGTAGAGTAGATGATGACAGATAACACTCTCAGGTCAAGGCCTTTGGGATGGCAATGTGCATAGAAGAATTTTTCCAGGGAGATTTGCTTTTGCCCACTCATTGTGGTCACATATTTTGTGGCTTTGGGAATACCATGGCTACTGGTATGCGTCCCAGGGCTGCAAGAGGCAGTGTTTGTGTCTGATTCAGCAAAAGTTGTAGCTGCGTGGACTTCCCAGGGAGCTTCTGAAGCTACTGTCGAAAAAAAACCACTAATGACATTAATTTGCATATTCAATCATGTGTTTCCTGGTCTTAGCCTGCGTAAGCTGTTTACAGTTGTCACTGTTGACGATCTCTACTTTCTAAAAGTCTCTTTAATTTTTAGGCCCTATTTTTTATGTTTATCCTTTTATCTGGCTACTACTTTTCCTCAGCACCATCAGTAAACACTTTTTCTGCCAACTCTTTATTTTTTAAAAAGTTTTTAAAATGTTTTATTTATTTTTGATAGAGAGAGAGAGAAAGAGAGGATGTGCGCAGGGGAGGGGCAGAGAGAGAGGGAGACTCAGAATCTGAAGCAGGCTCCGGGCTCTGAGCTGTCAGCACAGAGCCCGATGCGGGGCTCACCCTCGAGAACCATGAGATCATGATCTGAGCTGAAGTTGGACGCTTAACCGACTGAGCCACCCAGGTGCCCCCTGCCAACTCTTTGAATATTAAACATTATCTGGAATTTTATCCTTGGTCCTTCTTGCTTCTCATTCAACATGTGCTTCTTAGGGGATCTTATCTACACTAGTCATCTTCAGCCACCACCTTTAAGATAACCTCTGGGTTAATTCAACCACCCAGGGCTGAGTTCACTAGAGAAAATAAGACAAAGAAGCAGTTAGTGCTACTCTACATTGGCGGTGTCCAAAATGACCCAGGCTCTCAACACTGCTTGGCTGTCTTTCTATTTTCTATAGACACTGTCCACTCTTAATCTCCACCAGAGCAATTTTAGATCTTCTATACCTGTTGACAGATGACCTCACACCTTACTTCACAGATTTGGAATAGAAACCATTGGCCAGGATGAGTATCAAGAAGAAGAGGCCGGTCAATGGTGTTAAATGTTGCAGAGAGAAGGGTAAGATAAGGAAGATATCAACTATGGATTTAGAAATAAAGCTATTTATTGGCTATTAAGATTTTCAACAGGGAAGTTAAGAAAAATCACATTGCAGAGGCACCTGGGTGGCTCAGTCGGTTGAGCGTCTGGCTTTGGCTCAGGTCATGATCTTGCCATGATCTTGTGAGTTCGAGCCCTACATCACACTTGCTGTTGTCAGCCTTTCAGTATAGAGCTACTTGGGATCCTCTGTCCCCCTGTCTCTGCCCCTCCTCTGCGTACACTCTCCCCAAAATAAATAAATTAAAAAAAAGAAAAAGAAAAAGAAAAATCACATTTCAGTTGGTTATCAAACCTGACTGGGATCATGGAAGGGGTCATGATGTTCCCCCAACCTTTTCAACTAACATCTTACCATGAAGGGGGAGAAAGAGAGGGAAATAATTGAGGGGGGTGAGAGGTCATGTGGGATTGAGAGAAGGTATTTAAGAGATTAGAGAAAACCAGCATGTTTTAGTCCTAATGGGAAAGGGGGCAGGGAAGACAAGAGTTTGAAAACAATCCCGTTGGTCTAGAAAGCTTCTCTTGGTTTTCCTCTGCTTGTCTGTCCATGTTTTCTTGGTCAGAGAGATATGCCCTCATTACCAGCTTAGGTGGCTGGTCATATAATAGTACTGTTCGCTAAATTGCAGCAGTCAGTGTTTTTCAGATTCTCCGTGGTAAAGAATTCATTTTTTAAAAATTTCTTATTCATCGTCTACTTTTTGTAAAATACAATAAAAATGAATTACTAGAAGCATGCTCATGCAGTTAGATATTGCAGCATTGTCGGATTGCTGTGAAAGTTTTCAAATGCTTTACTTTCAGCTTCTGTACTTACTTCATGGACCAGTTCAAATAATCCCCAGACCATCACTGGTCCATCGCTCATGCTTTCAGTAGCGCTGACCCAGAGAACATGCATCCTTACCGGGATTAGCAATGTGGAGGACGGTGATAAATTTCATTTTGGACATGGTAATTGGGCAGAGCACAAGATAGATGCTTTAGAGAAAAGTTAAAGAACCCATAAAATAACAGGCTGTCCATCAATTGTGGAATGGAAAACTAAAATGTGGTATATCTGTACCATGGTAAACTCTTCGGGAGTAAAGAATGACAGCAATGAAGCTAAGTGTCCTAATATTGAAAGAGCGCCAAGACATGTTATTAAGACCAGAAAAAATAGAAGCATAATATGACTTAAGATTACATATATTTATAAGATACAACGAAAAACTCTAGAAGGATATATATCTGTGAACAGTAGTTATTTTTAGGGAAGAAGGTAGGGTTGATGGGCAGTACAACAGGTTACATCCACATGTTACTTTTTAAAGTTAACTTCCGTATTGGTTTTTCATAGATTTTTAAAAAATAGTATCCATGTATTATTTAGGTAATTTAAAAATGATAATTATGAAGTTTTTATATATAAAATGCAATATATTGTTTTAAAAACATATGGAAATAGGGGTGCCTGAATGGCTCAGTTGGTTAAGCGTCCACCTCTTGATTTCAGCTCAGGGCATATTTCATGGGTTTGTGAGATCGAGCCCCGTGTCTAGCTCCATGCTGACAGTGTGGAGCTTGCTTGGGATTCTCTCTCTCCCTTTCTTTCTGTCCCTTCCCTGCTTGCTCTCTCTCTCTCAAAATAAATAAACTTAAAAAAATATGGAAATATAAAAATAGCTTGTTATAGTTTAAGTTTGTAATAATTATGTAATTAAAGGAGGCAATTTCAGATACCCGGGTGGTCTTGAGCACATAATCTGTCTGAAACTCAATGTGCTTATCTGTAAAATGGAGCGGACACCCCTTCTGTCCTGGGACTGCTGTGAGATTGACAGATACAACGTATGGAAAGGCTCTTGCAGAATTGATGCTCCGTAAACATGAGTTCTCTTTCCCTTCACTGAAAAAAAAAAAAAAAAAAAGTGGGTGTTTAGAAAAAACTCAGTGTTTAAAAATTTTACTTTCTGCAAATCTTCAGGATTAAATGAACAAGACATCCCGATATACTTCTAATTTTTTTTTTTCTCAAAATCCTGGGAAGTCCTTCGAGAGTACTCATACCATGTAATCAATTAGGCAAATATTTTTGTCCCTTCCCCTCAACTTGTTCGATTCGAAATACACTGAAATATTTTCTCCTTGACCTGTTGTATTGAGAAGAGAAAGAGCTTGACAGAAAGAGGGAGTTTTTAAAGTTCTTTTTGAATGATAATGGGAGAAATATATGGTGTGTGGAGAGGCAGGGAGCATCCCACATAATGTATCATATGCAGAACGTACAACAGAGAATTCAATACTGTGCTTCTAAAACCTCGATAGTGCTTCCTGTAAGTGATATTTTTGTGGCCTTTTCTTTGCCCAGATATTTGTCATTCTGGAGTTGATTTAGAAAGAGATTCATGGAAAGTCATAATTATTTAAAGAAGGGAACAGGCAAAGTGTTCCTTTGCCATGTCTATAAATCTTTCCTTATGCCCTGCTGAGAACTCTGCTCTAGCTGTCTGATTTAACCGTGTAACTGGAGTATATCATAATGTCGGGAGTTGTCAGACCCCCAGAACTCTCCATAATGTGAGATCACAAGCAGAGACAATTTCATTGTAACATTTCTGACTACAAAGCATAAATACCATTCTGTTGGCACATCGACATCACATCAGGGATTTTTTTTTTCTTCCTTATACTTTAAGTTTGTTGAGGTATTTACATCTGAAAAGTTACGCAGAGCTAGGATAAGAAAATTAAAATTCATACTCGAATGGCAATGTCAGAATAAAAATATACATTTTGAAGGGAAACATAAAAAAGGGAATTTAAAATAAAGACTACAAAGATACTGGAAAACAATGGTGCCCTATATTGTCAGTTATGCTTTCGTTAGTTTTCTCCAGAGTACAAAAACATTTCTCAGAACAATTTAAAAATAGTGGATATTAAAAAGTCACTCAAACACAAGATTTAAAACTCTCATTGTGAGCCTTGAGAGAATATTTCTTTCACCTGATGAAGTTACCAACTGAGTATTTCGCAAATTCTTCCATTGTGTTCATCTGCCTTGCTGGGTACTGCCATGGGTCCCTTAACAGCCATTGCCATTGCTTTTAAATTGGAAAAAAATGTTAATGCTTGCATCAACTCTAATATGAAAAGTGAGTTTACAGATATCTTTTTTTTTAGTGTGATTATGCATTTATAGTACATGTGCTTTTTTTTTTTTTTTTTTTTTTTTTGCCATGTAAAAGCTATGGAATCAAGCATTTAAAAAATGAAATATATGGGAATGCAAGCTGGTGCAGCCACTCTGGAAAACAGTATGGAGGTTCCTCAAAAAATTAAAAATAGGTCTACCCTACGACCCAGCAATTGCACTATGAGGCATTTATCCAAGGGATACAGGTGTGCTGTTTCGAAGGGACACATGCACTCCAATGTTTATAACAGCACTATCAACAACAGCCAAAATATGGAAAGAGCCCAAATGTCCATTGATGGATGAATGGATAAAGAAGATGTGGTATACACACACACACACACACACACACACACACACACACACACAATGGAGTATTACTCGGCAATCAAAAAGAATGAAATCTTGCCATTTATAACTACGTGCATGGAACTGGAGGGTATTATGCTAAGTGAAATTAGTCAGAGAAAGAAAAAAATCATATGACTTCACTCATATGAGGACTTTAAGAGACAAAACAGGTGAACATAAGGGAAGGGAAACAAAAATAATATAAAAACAGGGAGGGGGACAAAACAGAAGAGACTCATAAATATTGAGAACAAACTGAGGGTTGCTGGAGGGGTTGTGGGAGGGAGGATGGGCTAAGTGGGTAAGGGGCATTAAGGAATCTACTCCTGAAATCATTGTTTCGCTATATGCTAACTAATTTGGATATAGATGTCAAAAAATAAAAAATAAAATTAAAAAAAATAAAATAAAATATTGATGAATTAAAAAAAAAAGAAATATAGAAAGAAAGCTAGAGGGGTGCCTTGGTGGCTCAGTCGGTTGAGGGTCCCACCTAAGCTCAGGTTATGATCTCCCGGTTTGTGGGTTTGTGGGTTCGAGCCCCGCGTCCAGCTCTGTGCTGACAGCTCAGAGCTGGAGGCTGCTTCGGATTCGGTGTCTCCTTCTCTCTCTGCCCCTCCCCCACTCGTTCTCTCTCTCTCTCTCTCTCTCTCTCTCTCTCTCTCTCTCTCAAAAATAAATGTAAAAAAAATTAAAAAAAAGAAATAAAGCTAGAGATTTAGATTGTTTTATAGATAAATAAAATAAAGCTAAAGATTGTTTTCTTTCTAGTAATACCTTATAGATTCACCATTGTACTTCCAGGTTAACCTTAACTTCTTTTTTAGTGATTCACAAACAACATCCTAATTTTCCCCTACAGAATTAATATTACCTGATTGTCCCTAAGGAGGAAGACTGTTGAGAGATATGTACATGATTATATATGTTGTGCTCAGACAGGAGATACTATTCTCTTGTTCTATTACAGTGGGAACTCTCTCTCCTCTCTGGAAACCAAACATGCTTCCTAAACTCTATAGCGCAGTCTCCCTCGCCCACCGAGTGTTGGAAGCCTGAACTTCATGTCTGACGTACATACATGGACAATTCATTTGGACCGCCAAATGCCAAAACAAATCTCATTTTATTTTAATTATTTTTTTATTTATAAATTTTATTTATTTATTTATAAATATTTTATTATTTGTTCTTGAGAGGGAGAGAGAGAATCCAAAGCAGGCTCTTCAGTGTCTTCGTGGAGCCAGACACAGAGCTCCAACCTTCAAACTGTGAGGTCACGATATAAGCCAAAACCAAGAGTCCGTCACTTAATGGACTGAGCCACACAGGCACCCTTAAATGTTTTATTTTTAAGTAATCTCTACATCCAATGTGGGGCTTAAACATACAACCTTGAGATCAATAGTCACATGCTTTACCAACTGAGCAAGCCAGCTTCCTCTACTTTTTTATTTAATATTTTTAATTCCAGCATAGTTAATATACGATGTTACATTAGTTTCCTGTGTTCAGTGATTCAACAATTCTATACGTTACTCGGTGATCATCATGCTAAGTGTACTCAGTCCCCTTCACCTATTTTACCCACTCCCCCAACCCCCTCTCCTCTGGTAACCATTGGTTTGTTCTCTGTAGTTAAGAGTCTGGTTTTTTTGTTTGTCTCTTTTTTCTTTGATCATTTGTTTTTTTCCTTAAATTCTACGTATGAGTGAAATCATATGCTATTTGTCTTTCTCTGATTGATTATTTTACTTAGCATTATATACTCCATATCCATCCATGTTGTTGTAAATGGCGACATTTCATTCTTTTTAATGGCTTGGTAATATTCCATTTTATAAGATGCCACATATTCTTTATCCATTTATTTATGGATGGATACGAGCTGCTTCCATAATTTCGCTATTGTAAATAATGCTGCAATAAACATAGGAGGGCATGTATCTTTTGGAATTAGTGTTTTCATATTCTTTGGGTAAATTCCTAGCAGTGCTATTGCTGGATCATAGGGTAGATCTATTTTTAATTTTTTGAGGAAACACCATACTATTTTCCACAGTGGCTTCACCAGTTTGCATTCCCACCAACAGTGCACAAGGGTTCCTTTTTCTCCACATCGTCACCAATATCCTCTTGTTTCTTGTGTTTTTGGTTTTAGCCATTCTGACAGGGTGAGGTAATATCTCATTGTGGTTTTGATGTATTTCCCTGGCGCTGAGTGATGTTGAGCATCTCTTCTTGTGTCTGTTGGACATCCGGATGTCTTCTTTGGAGAAATGTTTGTTCATGTCTTCTGCCCATTTTTAAATCAGGTTATTTGGGGGGGGGGTTGGTATTGAGTTGTATAAGTTCTTTATGTATTCTGGATACTAACACTTTACCTTACATGTCATTTGCAAATATCTTCTCCCATTCAGAAGGCTGTCTTTTAGTTTTGTGGATTGTTTTCTTTGCTGTGCAGAAGCTTTTTATTTTGATGTAATCTTAATAGTTTATTTTTGGTTTTATTTTCTTTGCCTTACGAGACCTATCTAGAAAAATGTTGCTATGGCTGATGTCAGAGAAATTACTGCCTATTCTCTCTTCTAGGACTTTTATGGTCTCAGGTCTTACATTTAGGTCTTTAATCTATTTTGAGTTTACTTTTGCAGATGATGTAAGATAGGGTCCAGTTTCATTCTTTTGCATGTAGCTGTTCAGTTTTCCCAAGACCATGTATTGAAGAAACTTCCTTTTTCCCATTGCATATTCTTGCCTCCTTTGTTGAAGATTAATTGGCCATGTAATTGTGGATTTATTTCTGGCTTCTCTAATCGGTTCCATTGAAGTATATGTCTATTTTTGTGCCAGTTACATACTATTTTGATTACTACAACTTTGAGTATATCTTGATATGTAGGATTGTGATACCTCCTGTTTTATTCTCCTTTTTTAAGGTTGCTTTGACTATTCAGGGTCTTTTGTGGTTCCATATACATTTTAAGATTATTTGTTTTGGTTCTGTGAAAAATGCTGTTGGTATTTTGATACAGATTACATTAAATCTGTAGGTTGCTTTGGGTAGTATGGACATTTTAACAGTATTTGTTCCTCCAATCCATGAGCATGGAATATCTTTCAATTTATTTGTGTTGTCTTCCATTTCTCTCATCAGTGTTTTTCAGTTTTCAGAGTTTGGATTTTTCACCTCCTTGGGTAAGTTTATTCCTAGGTCTTTTATTATTTTTGGTGCAATTGTAAATGAACTTGTTTTTGTTCTTTTTTTTAAGTTTATTTATTTATTTTGAGATAGAGTGTGAGTGGGGGAGGGGCAGAGAGAGGGAGAGAGAGAATCCGTGCCATCAGCACAGAGCCTGATGTGGGGCTCGATCTCACGAACTGTGAGATCATGACCTGGGTCAAAACCAGACACTTAACTAAATGAGCCAGTCAGGCACCCCAATGGGATTGTTTTCTCGATTTTTCTATCTGCTAAGCAAATCTTACTTTAAATGCTTGGAGAGAAATACGTTTTCAATAGTTATAGGACAAGTACTTTGGTGAATGAAAACATTCTCCACTAAGGTGAAAATCAGACCTTAATATATATTTTTGACTACTTGACTTTTTACAAAGTTTACTTAAGTCAGAGACCCCCTACAAGCTGTCTTGCTCTTGATGTGTTTCCCTGACTTTTGAAATGATGATATTGGGGTATCTTGCTCTGTTTATTTGTTGTTTTCTGATTGCATCTTTTCAGATTAGGGCCAAGTCTGGTGAGAGCGAGGAGGGTGTGGCACACCCCTCTTCGTTAGACTTACTCGAATCTCATCCTAAGGTCTCTTCTTTCCTGCCTTTGTCCACTTTTTCCATGAAGTGCCACCCTGGCCCATGGCTTCGATGACTATCTCCATGCCTCCCATGTCTTGTCCATTTTCAACTTCAGCCCAGAACTCTCCTTGAAGGTCCAGACCAGCAGGTTCATCACCTACTTGGTATCTCCACATCGATATCTTCAAGTCATTTTAAATTCTGCTTGTCCTTAACTGAGCTTATTATTATTATCACCTTCTTGTCACAAACCGAACAGAAGAAGATCTTTTTCCGGCATTGCTGTTTCAAAGGTGAGCAAGCCAGAAGCCCGGGTCATTCTGGAAGGCGTGCTTCCTTCATCCGCTGTGCCCCATCGGTCCATCTCTAGATCCTGCCGATTTCACTTTCTAAACAACCCTGGAGCCAACAACTTCTCTCTGTTTTCATCGCAGCCACCCTGGCTTGAGTGCCGTCATCTTCACCTGGAGCACTGTAAAAGCCTCTAAAAATCTTCTGCTTTATTACCTTCAAATCTGGCTGCATTACAGTGTGTGCTATATGCCAATGCTGGAATGATCTTTTTTTTTTTCTTTTTTTGTAAAATGTAACTTCCCATGCCAGTCCCCTCTTCAGACAACTGCATGGTTTCTCACTAATTTTACAACGAAGACCAAAGTATTTAACGTGGCCTTTTCAGCTCTGCTGGGCTTCCCCTCCCTTCCTCCCTAGTGTCATCTATCACTACCCATCCTTCCTCGGGGCTTTTCAATCCCATCCCTTCTTGACCAACACCCTCTCCCCACCAGCAACATATGCCTCGTCCTGTTAACTCCTCCTCTTTGTTCAGGTCTCAGCAAACTCCTTACTTCCTCAAGGATGTCCTGCATCATCTTTTGAGGTCAAGCCCCCCATTATAAACTCTCAGAGCCCCGTTGCACTTCCCTTTCCTAGGAAGGGTTTGCATTTACCTGAATATTTTATGGACATCTCCCTCACTGGACAATGAGCCATATGAGCAGGCACTGTGTCTGCTGTTTACTAAATAACCGTATCCCCAATATTCAGTTCAGTGACGGCACTTAGACGAGCTTTGCAGGTGATTCAGGCTTTTGCTTCTTGATGCAAAAGTCCAAAGTCTCCTGTCTTACCTGGTGACACTGGTTTTCTGCTTCTGTTACTTTAGCATCCTTCATCCCTCTCTGTCTCTTTTGCATTTTTATACATCTGTGGATTGTCCTGCTGAATAAGAGGTGTGTTCTCTACATGGATAGGAAGTGCATTCTTCTTCTTCTTCTTCTTATCATTATTATTACCTTATCATTTGGATACTGTCTTTTGCACCCAGATCAATTTTTTAGAGCAACCCTAATGCGCAGGTTCTAGTCATCTTTGTTCTCTTCATGTGTTCGTTTTGCCTCTGGTTCTCAAGGCTGTACTTTGTCATCAGCCATCTGCTTCTTAAGACAGGTCTCCATGTTCTCTAAGGACCTCAACTCCATCTGTTAAAACTTCCAGAGTATTTTGTTCATTGTCAACCCAACCAAATGAGTCTCACTCACATCCCTGGCCTAATTCTGATGATTACACCTTCCTGATAATTGTTGACTCTCAGGTTTCACTATTTACACAAATCCTCTAATCTCCCTCCAGGTCTCGAGGGTGCCCTCTGTCTCTGGTTTCCAACCCACAAGGGAGGTATTCACCTTGCCTCCGTGATTTCAGGAAGAAAGGACAGAGAGAGTTTGGAGCACAGGTCACTAAAAATACTGAACCCAATTGGGGCATTTGGGCGGTGCAGTTGGTTAAGCGTCTGACTCTTGATTTCAACTCGGGTCATGATCTCAGGGTTCATGAGTTTGAGCCCCGTGTCAGGCTCTGTGCTGAAGGTGCAGAGCCTGCTTGGGATCCTCTCTCTCTCTCTTTCTCTCTCTCTCTCTGCCCCTCCCCTGCTTGCTCTTTCTCAAAAAAACAAACAAACAAACAAACACTGAACCCAATGAAATAATACATGTTATTTTGTATTTTGTTGGGTCATTCACCGTCGCCCTTTTAAAAATTTTGACTAGTTTCCTTTTGGACCACAACAACCGGGAAAGGGGCAAAATGACAATCTTAAATATCTATAAATTGTAGCTTAAAATTAAATGCCGTTATTCTAACAAAAAAGTATTGTTCAGTACTTTTAACTCCTTTGGCATGTGTGAATTGTATACACATAAAGTGGTTGCTCCAGGGGCACCTGGGTGGTTCAGTCAGTTAAACAACCAGCTCTTGATTTTAAGGTCATGATCTCATCGTCATGAGATTGAGCCCTACATTGGGTTCTGCACTGAGTATGGATCCTGCTTGGGATCTCTCTCTTTCTCTCTCTCTCTCCTTCCCTCTGCACCTCCCCCAGGTTGTATGTGCTGTCTCTCTCTCTCTCTCAAATAAATAAATAAATAAATAAATAAATGAAAGAGGTTGCTCCATTTGTGATGCAATAGGTCAGATGCTTCATGCAAGACTTCTCTGGTGTTGCTTCAAACAAGATTTTTAAGGGGATCTATCTTTCTCATTAGTGCAAAGAAATATCTCTATGGAGAAAAATGAACATACAGCCATCGTTTTAACAATTAGAGTCTTCTGAGAACATAGCTTATAATTTGCTTCCAGTGCTTTCATCAGGTAGTTGGAAGAATGTACCATGTGCTGTGCACCATCCCTATGCTGTACAAGCTTAAGGATTTGTAAGTGACAGTCCCTGCATTCAATAGCACATTCCAAGCAGAGTATGGAAATGTGGTGAATGCTCAGTAAAGTAATACAAAGTTAATTACACACACAAAAAGTTTTGAACTCAAAAATACTAAAATAGTCTAGTCTAAATTCTTCATTAAATTTTAATGTTTATTTATTTTTGAGAGAGAGAGAGACAGAGCATGAGTTGGGGAGGGGTAGAGAGAGAGGGAGACACAGAATCCAAAGCAGGCTCCAGGCTCGGAGCTGTCAGCACAGAGGCCGACACGGGGCTTGGACCCACGAACCGAACTGTGGAGGATCGTGACCTGAGCTGAAGTCGGACGCTTAACTGACTGAGCCACCCAGGCACCCCTAAATTCTTTATTTTAAAAAGCAAGAAAAGTGGACACAAAGAAGTCATGGGGCCTTGCTGAAACTTCTTCAGAACTAGCTTTGGACCATTCCTGCTGCTTTTTTCCATTTGCTGCACCTTATATGCTATATTGGGGAGTTTATGCTCTCATATCTATTACTACTAGAGAGATCTAAGAGTCCTTTTTTAAACACCAGAATATTGCCTTGAATGAAAATTGGTACTAGTGGTTGATGCAAATAAAAAAAAAATAGGGGCACCTGGGTGGCTCAGTCGATTAAGCGCCTGACTCCTGATTTCGAATCAGGTCATGATCTCACCGTCTCATGAGTCGGAGTCCCACATCAGGATCTGTGCTGACAGCGCAGAGCCTGTCTCCCTCTCTCTCTGCCCCTCCCCTGCTCACTCTCGATTTCTCTCTCTCAATATAAATGAATACACATCAAAAAAAAAAAATAGACTGGAAGCCAACTCTCCTCAGAGCATCCTCTGTGGACAGCATCAGCATCACCTGGAAGAAGCTTGTTAGGAATGCAGATTCTCAGGCGCCGCCTAGACCCCTTGAATTGCAACCTTCATCTTAACATTGATGCACTTTGACGTTTGAAAAGCATATCTCTGGAATCCTTGATCTAGAGCAGCGCCTCTCAAACCTTAACATGCGTCACAATCACCTGGAGGACTTGTTAGAGCAAGATTCTTTTGTTAAAGCACAGACTTACACAAGCGGTCTGGGAGTCCAGAGACCTTCCGAGTTCCCACGTGATCCGGATGCTGCTGACCAGGGGGATGCCCACTGGTCACAACAGTGATTCTCTGCTCTGGGCACCCATTGGATTCTCCCGGGGTAGCTTTTTACAAATACCAAGGTCAAGTCCTCATTCTCTGTTCATTGGCTTTGCATGAAGTCCTGCGATTCCTCAATGCGATTGGAACAGGAACCACTCTCCAGAAGATGGGAAAACCCTCTGTGATCTCTATGATTAGCATGACACTGCCTTCCCAGCCACTCCAGCACTGTGTCTGTTCACACAGACCTCTGGATGCATCTGGGCCAGAGTTGTGCAGTGGTCAAGAATCCATCGGAACCGGGCTCCAAGGCCAGATCTGCTACTTCCTGGCTACGTGGCCTTGGGCAGGTTAGCTCATCTCTGAGCTTTAGGACAGTCTCTGTAGATGGAAATAGCAATTTTACCCATGTGGCGTGTTGTTGGAAATGTTGTAAAATATCAAATCACCTGATCATATTGGGAACTCAGTAGTTGATCGTTCATAAGTGATTTTATGTTCTATATGAGAGATGAGTATACCATATTACTTAATTAATTTTCCTAAACCTGAGAGATCTTAAAAGAATTCCTATATTAAAGCCATGTGGAATGAGTGAAATCCAGTGTCAGGAATAAGTCCCGAAGAGGTTCAAACAGGAAGTCTTGCTTTTACTATATAGTTTACTGCTTTCACATCCTTACCTGAATTCTGCTTAACATGCGTGATGTCTATTCAGCACCCCAAGGCAGTCATGTCTTTAGTAAATGATTTATTTTATGGTGCTATAGATGGTTTACTACTGATAACTCCTAAGGATTATCAGTCTCTCCCAACACTCATGTGGTCAAGGTCAATGGCAGATTGTCAAGCAACCAACCATTTCCCTGCTTAGTTAAGGCACACATTAAATGTCTCGTATGGAAAACCCTGTAATTTCTCTAGTTCTGAATATTCAGGTGTGTAGCAAATGTTTTAATAAGACGCTTTGGCAGTCCATTAAAGGTTAAGCAGTAAGGGTTCGTCACTCTCATTCCTACGCGAATCTAAGTGTATGTTCCTATAGTATGAGAGCGGGGGGACGCTAGTCCGGCACCCACATTTCACAAATGAGGAATCAGGGTGACTTGACTGAGGTGAGTCGCTTAGGTTTTCTCCGAAACAAATGAGGAGCCATGTTCTCCTACACGTGTAATTTTTTTATTGATTCCTTTTATGACATTGTTATGTTGGCACATACTTGCGTTGACTAAGCATCTGTCATTTTTGTAAGATGGTATTTTTCAATATGGTTACAAGACGATTTTGTAATAAAGAGGTAATTTCATTAGATTTCAGAGGACCAATGATGAATACAAGGAACACACTTCAAATTACGGTTCTCATGTCTTTTTTTTTTTTTTAAGTATATTTAGTTTTTGTGTAAGAGAGATGGGGGGGCGGGTAAAGAGAGGCAGAGAGAGAGAATCCCAAGCAGGCTCTGTGTCGTCAGCACAGAGCTCCTCATGGGGCTCAAACTCATGAACTGTGAGATCATGACCTGAGCCAAGATCAAGACTCAGACGCTCAACAGATTGAGGCACCCAGGCGTCCCTCCTGTTCTCATTTCTGTAGTTACTTTGGGTATCTAATAATTCTTGTGTGCGTGTACATGTACATGTGTCCATGTGACTCCTTAAGTGTTTCTCTGGGTCTGTTTATTTATATATTGGTGTATGTCTGGCTATGTGTACCTCTGAGTGTCTGTGTGACTGAGTACGTGTGTTTCTGAGTATGTGTACAGATGTGACATATATGTGTCTGAGAACGAGCATGTGTGTGCATGTGAGTGGGCAGGTGTGTATATACAAATGGGAGAAGGAAGCATCCTTATTCCATATTCCCTGTGGTGTGGTTTGTGCTCCTCAGCAAAGAGCTGAAGCCTCACCAACTGTTCATCCCACTGTCTGGGCTAATAGTCTGTCACATTTATGACTGCACACTGTTCAAACTGAAAATTTTCCCTCTTTACCTAGAGTATTTTTGGTATCAAAGACTCTTTAGTCACTTGTAGACTTAACATTCTTTAAAAATAAAACCTTTATTTCATTTCTGAGGGATGCAGTGTAGTCTCTTTTGGTGCTAAATGAAAAACTGAGTTTGGAAGAAAGATATACCAAAAAGAGAAATGTTATGATACTCACAGGATGACTTACTGAAGCTATTTTAAATTGCATTAGATACTATTTTATCTATCTGCTCCAAGTGTGAAAATTTAGAAGCTCATGTTTACTCATTTAGAAATAAAAATCACAGAGCTAAATGTTGAAAGGACCCACATAGCTCCCCTTTGTCCCCCCACGTCTCAGGTCCTTTCTTTTCTAAAATAAAAGGGTTGAGGTTATTTTTCAGGTATCATCCCTCTTATTTGGTTTTGTGGGTGTTGGTTTTTTTTTTTTTCATTTTAACCATCCCAGACAGTCAAACCTGCCTGACATGGGATGTGTTTCCTGTTCTGGATCTTGAAGTAAAACATCTAGTATGCTATTCAACTTTCTTGAAACATAATTATAAACTCATTGCTATGAAATAATTTAGAAAGGTGAATTCCAACATGCATATAGTCCAGAAAGGTATTTACTTACGTAGGTGCTAAAATATTGCTCATTTAAAGTTGAGTCATACAACTGGACCATGGAAAAGGTCATTTTTATAGACAGAATTGTCCTTTCATAAAATATGACAACTTGCAGTTTAAGGAAGCTTTCCCAAAACTCCATGTCTGGGGCATCAGTAACAAACTTAATCGACACGATCAAGTAAAATATGCATATCAGAAAACTCTGAGTGAACCAAACACATGTCTAAGTTGGTAATTTGAACCAGGTATTCTCATGTTTTCATTTTATACAAATTTTATGCCCAGGTCCCCATCCAATGCTTAGCCAAGGGGAAAATCCACCATCTTTCTTTTCTTTAAAACGTATTTTATGTTTATATTATTCATCAATTGCGTCACCATCAGTCGCAACATTGTTTGAGTTTATAAGGTGGACAGCTGATAACATCACGGTCTCCGCTTGTCTACAAATAGGCGGAATCTGTATTGTATTTATGTTCTTAAGAAACATGATGTTTCTGTCTGGAAGAAAAAACATATTGAAGAAATGGAGAGAAACAGAGTGCTGGAGTGACGATAAGAAGTTAACAAAATAAATGTGAATAGAAAGCAGGTGGGGAAGTAAACCAAAGCATTTCCCGGAAACACCTACCTCACACTCATTCACGTGCTTCTGTTTTCTGAGGGAAGTAGTTTCTGACTCCAGCGATCATGGTTGTCATAGAAAATGACAAGCCATTAAAATCACAAAAAAGCATTTTTAGCTTGTGGTCCATACAAAACAGGTGATAGGCTGGCTTCGTCTTTCATTAGGGAATTAGAATTTCAAAATTCTATCCTATAGCAGTTATACAGTTGGTGTTTTATAAAAATTAAATAGGTTAAAGCAGACTCCTTACATTTTTGGGGCGCCTGGGTGGCTCAGTCGGTTAAGCGTCCAACTCGGCTCAGGTTACGATCTCGCGGTCCGTGGGTTCGAGAGGCCCGCGTCGGGCTCTGTGCTGACAGCTCAGAGCCTGGAGCCTGTTTCGGTTTCTGAGTCTCCCTCTTTCTCTGACCGTCCCCTGTTCATGCTCTCTCTCTGTCTCTGTCTCAAAAATAAATGTTAAAAAAAATTTAAAAAAATTTAAACATTTTTTCCCCCCTCTGAACACCATTGCTACTTTCCATTAAAGGTACTGTCTTTAAATAAGAAAACGACGCTCAGCATTAAACTTCTGGGAATTCTTCCTGCAGGAAATTTCCTTTGTTTTAACTTGGAGTCAGTGAGATACAAATAAAAAAAAAAAAAGGAAACCCTGAGTGAATAACAGCAACAAGGATGGTAGAACGTGATAAAAGAATTAGATTCGATGTCAATACTTTTATTTTTTTAAATGTTCATTTATTTTTGAGCGAGGGTGGGGAGGGGCAGGGAGCGAGGGAGACAGAGGATCTGAAGTGGGCTCCGTAGAGAGCCAGATGCTGGGCTCTAACTCGCCAACCCATGAGATCATGACCAGAGTCAAAGTTGGACGCCTAACAACGGAGCCACCCAGGAGCCCCTCAGTGTCAATACTTTAAAATTTGATCCTCTGATAGGAGATTTCTTCAACGCTGTATTAAAAACTGGTGCAATTTTAAAAGTTTCAGAAGAGATAATAATCATTTAACACTCAATGTCCTAAAACTGCATGAAAACCTCTAGAGGTTGTGATTTGTGCTTTTGGAGCCAGGATGATGTATTTGCACCCCCAAATTCCTTGTGCACCACATCAACTGGGGCAAAGAAGTACATTCTCTTCAAGATTGGAACATATGGGAAGCAAAGACAATCTTGGCCCATCTTTTCCTGTGTTTTTATCTTAGAAGGAGCAAAACTTAACAATATTTTTCTCCATTGGCATTTATGGAATTATGCAGTTTGTCTTAATTAAGGAAATGAAAAGGAACTCGATATTTTTGTGTGAATCCATGTAGGTGGTAAAATATATAAACAAGACAGGAGAAGATGATATACAAGGAAAACACAGCCTTTTCAAGCAAATTGGAAGCAATAAAACATCGTATGTCATAATTTTTTGGTGAAATGTGATATGCCAAGTTACTTAGATTTTTTTAAAAGTCAGCCATCAACTCATTAACCAGTGTCTGCAAGCAGATGTTGGCTTAAGCTTTGGTGCTGTTTGGCGTGTTTAGGGAAGTGGAGACTGATACCAGCTTTTCAAGAAGAAAGCCGCTCTCCAATATAAAAAATGATTTCTTTCCTCAAATCTTACTTGTCATATTATGTTACATTAGATGATGAAACAGAACGTTAACTGTGTAATGAGACAGGCATACTAAAACGTAAAGGAGAATACACTGTTTCAGCTTAGATATGTGCCATCATTTTAGCTGGGGGTAGCCTTTCTGAAATGATGCCAAGATTTTTTTTAATGCAAATCAGCTGCTCCAGAGTGAGAAGAATGTGGAAGTTAAACAAGTTTGAAAACTTTTCAACGCCTCCCACTCCCCAAATCTCCCGAATGATATTTTGCTCTGTATTATTTATTTATTTTTTATTTTTTTAATGTTTATTTATTTTTAGAGAGACAGAGCATGAGCAGGGGAGGGGCAGAGAGAGAGGGAGACACAGAATACAAAGCAGGCTCCGGTCTCTGAGCTGTCAGCTCAGAGCCCTACTCGGGGCTCAAACTCACTAATTACAAGACGGTGACCTGAGCCTAAGTCGGAAGTCCCGGATACTTTGCTCTTTTAAACAGAGATGAGAGGATGTTTGTAGTACACAGCAACTCTCTGCTTGCTTTTTTGTCAACTCTAATGTCCAGAGCCCCCGTACTGATGTGAGCACCCAAATTTTTAGATTGCTGCTGCTTTTAAATACTGTATGTGGTTCTTTTGACACTGGTGCATATAGATGAGTTTCTAGACCATCTTTAAAGTCATTGCAGTTTATTTCTCAAGAGGGAATATAATACAGATATTCTACAGAGCAAATAGATGGTATATTTTATTTATTTTGGTGAGAATGACTATATGAATTATTTCAAGGTGAGAAAAATTTACAAGAAAAAACAATGGAAAAATAAAAGGATGTTGGAAATATACAGAGATGGATTACTGGTGAAATCACTTTATGTTTTTAATAGGATTTGTACTTACTCTGTGCTGTTGAATCATTCTTATGTGCACACTCCTTGATTTAAAAATTTTTTTTAATTTTTTTTTTTTTTTTTTTTTGAGAGAGAGATAGACAGAGTTGTGCAGGGGAGGGACAGAGAGATGGAGACACAGAATCTGAAGCAGGCTCCAGGCTCTGAGCTGTCAGCACAGAGCCTGACGCAGGGCTTGAACCCCTTGACTGTGAGATCATGACCTGAGTAGAAGCTGGATGCTTCACCAACTGAGCCATCCAGGTGCCCCACACTCCTTGATTTTTTAAAACTATTTCTACACACTCTGCGATTAAATTATCAACATCAGTTAATCTAAAAAATTTCAGGCTGACTCAAACCTAAACGATTCCAAAAAGATAATCCCTTGTTTTATTTTTTAAAAAATTTTGTCCAGAAAAGGAAATCTCATAGACCCACTTGGGATACCTTCTTGTCTTTCTGAAACATTGGTCACAATTATGCTCCCTTATGCACAATTATGCTCAGCTGTCTCTAAGACTGACCTTACATGCAGGACTTTGTTAGGGATTGTTTCAGGACTGACAATCATGGGAGGAAAGAGAAGGGAGGAAAGGGAGAGGAGAAGAGGGAGGAGAAGGAAAGGAAAGCAGATTGAGAGTAGGAGTGAAGAGAGGGAAGAGAGGGAGGGGGAGAGGAGAGAAGAAACAGGGAAACAGCAGGATTGGGCAAAGACAAGTTGGAGCCATGATACTGTCTCAATAACAGAGTTATCGCATGCTTTTGGCAAGGCTGTTGGATCTTTATACCATTCTAAATACTTTACACTTTAATAATAGTTTATATTGTAAACTGTATACTATGCTATATATTCCATTCTATATTTTATTTTAATTCTATATACTATAATAATATACTATATACTATTACATATGCTATACACTGTATATTAATTGTTTTATTCTACATACTATATTGTTAATACTATATTACATATAGTGTACACACTATATGTAATATAGTATATATTATATAATATATACTATATATATACTATATAATATAGTATATAATACTATATATAGTATATAATAGTATATATAATAGTATATATTATATACTATATTATATATAGTATATATATAATATACTATATATAATATATATACTATATATATACTATATATAGTATACTATATATAATATACTATATATAGTATACTATATATATAAAAATATATATATATAGTATATTATATAT
This sequence comes from Panthera leo, assembly GCF_018350215.1. Classification (NCBI taxonomy): domain Eukaryota; kingdom Metazoa; phylum Chordata; class Mammalia; order Carnivora; family Felidae; genus Panthera; species Panthera leo. Next base: position 102,471,357 of record NC_056683.1, read on the forward strand.
AGTATATTATATATAGTATATTATATATAGTATACTATATATATATAGTATACTATATATAGTATATATATTATATATAGTATATATATTACACTATATGTAATATAGTATATATATTCTATAATATACTAATAGTTTATACTGTACAATTATATGTGCTTTATGTTATATATTATACTTTATAACTTACACCAGTCATTGGAGACTGCTGTCCCAGGAAAAAGGCTTGCAGTCAGGTGAGACAGCTCTCTTTAGTCCAGGGCATTTTCCAAAGGCAGTTTCTAGAGAAGACTGGCAGCTAAGGTCCCCTCTTCTAGCAGAGGGATCATAAATCCTGAGGTTCTGAAGGGAATATGGCCACCCATTATAGTATCTATTACAGCTTTAAAATGAGGAAGTTTAAGTCCTTACCCAACTTACTCCTACTAAAATAGTTTATATTTTTAAATATTTTTAAAATTTTTATTATTTATTTATTTTGAGAGAGAGAGAGAGAGAGAGAGACAGAGAGAGAGACAGAATCTCAAGCAGGCTCCACACTGTCAAAGCAGAACCTGATGCGGAGCTCTAACCCACAAACTTGAGATGGTGACCTGAAGTCCAGAGTCGGCACTTGAGTGACTGAGTCACTTAGGCACCCCAGAATAGTTCATATTTTTAAATATGGGAGTACTGACCAACTACTTTTCAGTGCACAGACTACACATTTCAGTCATGATGCAGAATGAGTTTACTAATATTACTGAAAGCCAGATAAACAATCCCAGTGTTTGAAAGCATTTCTCTTGTGTTTCCTTGAATACATTGATTAAATCTGGAACAAAACGTATTGATTTTGTGTAACGTTGTTGCAGATATTATACCAAGAGGGCACTCTACATAACAATGCTTAGAAGACACTGTTAAAATTTTAACTATCTGGAGAAGGCTAGCTATTCAGAAGTACAATATTTTTCATTTCATAGTGGACTGTGGACCAAAAAAAAAAAAAAAATGTGTAAGCACATTTTGGGAGCATGAAGTAGGATCTCAGGTTATATACCTAATTAGAAAAGACAGGTACTAGGCATTTAGGGAAGAAATAGAAAAATTAATTTATTTTAGTCAAATAAAGGAAACCATTTGGCAATGTAAGAAGCGATGAGATACACGGGGCCATCGGTTCTCTACGGGATTATGCAAGCTCAGTGACCTCCATCAAATGGCCAACGGACACTTCATAAAGTCAAATGAAGCAAGGGTGTTTTGTTGACACATCCATTCACAAGACTGTTGAGAAATCACTGCTTGAACCCTGGACTGTTTTCCCCCAAACTGCAATGTGAATCGCATAGTAAGGATTGCCAGTCAATTCTGTGATGGAGACAGTTTCCTTTTTTTATGGGGGGGGGGGGGGGGGAGGGGGCGTAACTAATTTGATAGGCCCTTCTGGATTTTATATGAGTTCGAATTAAATAAAGTCTTAAAAAATAGTTAACTCTGATAATCTGGGGAAAATATTTCAGATCTTGGGATACCTTAGATATACTGGGATACCTATGACCTTCAAAGTCTGCTTACATGAGAAATAGTAAACTTTTCCCTTTGGAGGAACCCAGGAAAATTTTTCCTGATCCATATTTTCAATCAATGTGTAAGGAACTGCCCTGGGTGTTGCAAGGTCATGACACCAGCCATTCCTTAGAAGGCCAGTGATTTCAGGGGACCTTCCAGTAGCAGAGATGGGTAAACCAGAATTATAAAAGATGATTCATCAAGTTATGGGGAATTTTATTGCAAAGAAATAAAAGAGGCTCTAAATCTAGTTGGATGGATAAATGCCATTTAAAAGGGATACCTTCAAAAAGACTAGACAGCAAGTAATGACTTAAAGGTACAACAGTAGTATAGTCTGCTGTTCATTGAACTTGCTCTGTGATTTATTATTTTTTTTTCCAGTGTGAGATAAGAAAATGAGGCTTTGGTAAGGACTTGTAGAGGTTATGCTCACACTCCTCCGCCTCTAGAACAGTCTGATAGTATTTGAGTACGACTTTCTTTCATTCTCTAGGCAGAAATAAAATTGCCGAACTTTTATAGAAAGGCTGCCCTCTAAATAATACTTCCAGCCAAGATTACAAGTTCCATAAATCTTGTGCAAAAGTGTAAGCCGCTGCTTTTCCAGAAAGCTGCTGGAGTTACCTACACCCAGTGGTGGCAAGTATTTTTAACCCGACATTCTTTGCATCTGTGTCTTTAATTATTTAATTTATTTTAAAGACATAAACTAATGTCCAAGTGGAGGAAATACACTTACTCTTTAAAAGTATTTTGTGCCAAAATGGCTAATAAACCATACGACCCCTGTGATTATAAATGAATACTAAAACTATTAATTGGTCTATTAATATGCCCCTGGGCTCACATACTACAGAACATACAGAATCTTCCTTCTTATTTTATATTTCTGTGTAAATAAGCAGCACACTTAAAAATTCTGGTATAAAAATTGTAATTTCTCTTTGTCCTTTATTGTCTAGCCTTTGACTAATTTCAGGTCTTAGAATCTGAGAAGTTGGAATGAATCATTAGGTTTTCAGTTGACCTGGATGGGAGAAAGAACCTAATTGTACATTTTTTGCAAGATTTAAAATAAATAACATCTGCTGTCTTAGGCATAGATGATTTAATTTTTTAACACGTGCTTCCAACCTTTAATTTTCTGCAAAGCAGCCGCATCCATTATTAATTCATCTATATTTCCTCAAAGCGAGTCAGACTTAAGATCCTTCATAAATATTTAAGAATAGTGCTGCAAAATAAACAAAAACTTTTACTTAACTTTTAATTGCAAGTTTGAGGACCAATGATTGCAAAAAACAACAAAAAGCAAGACAAACATGATAAAGAATCCGGCGAAGTAAAAAAAAAAAAAAGACACTAAAAGAACAAGGATGCCAGACTTCTGCCGTAACCCTCATTGCTCAGTTTTACAATCTGAATCTCATTTACTGCACATTTAACTAATGGGATAAATGGTTGTGGCCAAATTTAACCCAAGCCTGACTCATGATAGCACTTAATTTCTGAGAGCTCGCTTCTTCTCCTACTTTCTCTTTCTCTCTCACATTCACATTGCCATAACTGCTATGCATTCTTTACCATTCATACCGACCAAGTTCCTGAAGGAATAAATACATGAATATATGAAAATAGGCTTCACGTAATTAAAATAATAGTAGCTCTCACTTTCCTTTCTCCCTGTCATTAACAACACTTTTGAGGTAGATGTTGTTATGGGTTGGATTGTGTCTTCCTAGCCCCGAAAGATATGTTGAAGTCCCGGCCCCTGGAGGTAGCTGTGAAGGTGACATGCTTTGAAAATAGGGTTTTTGCAGATGTGACATGTTACAATGAAATCATACTGAGTTAAGGTGGCCTCCAGGGCACTGTGACCAGTTTTCTTCCAGGAAGAGGCGAAGGAAAAACCACACAAAGAGACACAGAGGGAGAATGCCACGTGAGCACCGAGGCAGATATCGGGGTGAGGCACATATAGGCCAAGGACTGTCATAGACTGTAGGCAGCAACAGAAGCTAAGGAAGGACATGGAACAGATTTTTCCCTAGAGCCTTCAGAGAAAGTATGTCCTGCCTGACACCTTGAGTTTAGACTCCCAGCCTCCAGGATGGTGAGGAAATGTATTTCTATCATTTCAAGCCACTCAGTTTGTAGCACTCTGTTACCGAAGCCCTAGGAAGTAATTCTTCCAGATACTATAAGCACATTGATTTTCTTTCTTTTTAAAAAACGTTATGAAATAAAACATATGTACCAAGTGTAGAATATATGTACGGTTTAACAAGTAATTATATAGCAAACATCCATCTGACCACTATTCAGGTCAGCAAACAAGATATTGCTGCTTTCCAAAAAAGCTCTAATAGACTCCTTTTCTTACCCAGTCTACTCCCTTCTCCGGGGATAACTGCCGCCCCACAGTCCTTTATTCCATCACCCATATAATCATATTGTGAAAAACATGGCTTAATGTTTATTTCTTTGATAAGTCTTTAGATAAGGGTATATTTGGATGAACCAACCTAATTAAAATGAATTTTAGAGCTCTGCTTAGGTAAATTCAGAAGGTACTAACCAATAAATATAAATTGAAACCAACACTCTCTAAAATCATATTTTAAATAGCCATACTCATTATTGAATCGTTCCTTGGACACTTAACTATTACTGGGGACATATTGAGTGAACTTAGTTTTTTAAGAATTTTCTAGAATAGAGATGAAAAGTAATGTCAATAACTGTACTTTAACAAAGTGCATAATTCAAAGTAAAATTAAATTCTTTTACAGTCCTACTTAATTGTTATACACATACACACACTGAGAGTTTGTGAGATTTAGTATATTCTTTGTAATATGGAACACTTGGTCAGTACGATGGATTCTACCAATTTATAGGTAAACATGAGTGCATAGTTTTAGAGAGGCTACATTTTAATTTTTGTCAAATCACTAGGCTTATTTGGATGTATCTGGTTACTGAACTTGCCCAGGATGTGCATACAAATTCCTTTTGTTATCTCCAGGTGTACTTATTGCTAAGAGAGCATAAACAAATCTTTGTTTTGATTTAATAGACTGCTTGCTGTACTATGTATTTAAGCATTACAACGTTCTATAAATGAGGGAGTAAAAAAAATTCAAAGCAAGTTTACTATGTTTGGTACTAAAATGTTTGTCAATAGGATCTGCCAGATGTTTTGGAAATACAGCACAAGTGTCCCCTGCTTTCTGAGAAGCTCATTGTTCCCAGGAGAAAATAATGGGTTAGCTAATGATTATGTAATAAAATGATGCATTCTTTAGTCCAGGAATTTCAAAGTGCACTTCCCGGTCCGGATAAGACACTGGTGAACTCTGCCTAGAGAGAAACACATTGGTTCACATAGGGAATCATATGAAAAGCCATTCTTGTGTCTTGAAGAATAGGAATTTGGAGATGGGGAATTGGAAGGCCAAAGAAGGGCAAAAGTATATGGCATGTACTAAATATTTTAATGCCAGCAAACACACTGAAATATTTATCTAAAAATATAAATTATTATTAGTATTAGTATTAGTATTATCATTACCTTGGCACCAATTTTTAACTGGTCTTGGAAATTTTGAAAAGTTATTGGAAATTCAACAACTTCTTCGATTATTTGTTGACAGAAAACATAACTGATGAATGTCATTTGGTTGACTTGCTCCCTATCGCAGGTATCACAGTGACTCCTCCCTTCATTTATAGTGACTTCCATTATTTATTTCAAGCAGGACAGTATTTTAAAATATTTTTGTATGATATTTCATTTCTACAGTTTCGTTGCCAAGGACCGGGAGAGGGGAGGAAAGTGAAGGTGTGTTTAAGTTGTAAATTGTTAGAACTAGGATTGGGTGTTTTGGGTGGGAGTGCATCACAGTTTGGGGAAGACCATGTCAGAGATGGCTTTACAGAGTAAACAACCAAGATAAATGTCAAAGGGTGATGGCAGAAGAATGAGGGTAGATGTGATTTTCCTGGAAAGAGAGGAGAATTTGGGAACAAGGCAAAAGAAAGAGCCTTGCGGGTATGTGGATATATAAGAACCAGTAGAGAAACATGTCGGTGAGTAAGATAGAGGGGGCAGCCAGAGAGAGGAGTAAGAAGCTCAGGAAACTGGCATCACCAAAATTGCAGGAGGAAGAGATTTCAAGAAAAACTGGTGTATTTAACAGTGGCAAGTATCATAACTGAGAAAAGCTCATTGGATTGGGTACCTATCCTGTCAGTTGCTCAGCCAAAAACCTTGGGGGCAGCCTTGACTTAGGCTCTCTCTGACAAGATAGATATCCAATTCATCAGGAAATTCTATTGGCTTGGCCTTCAACATAGATCTGTACTTGGACCAGGTCTTACCACTACTCTATTTTAAATGCACACCACGTATCTCCCACCCCACCCATTCCCAAGAATTCCAATGTTACCTACCCTGCTCTATGATTTTTCCATAATACTGCTTGCCTCCAGCAAGCTAGATATTTTCCTCATTTATCAGTAGTTGCTTATGTCCATCTCCTCTCAGCATGAATACAAGTTCCATGAGGGCTGGGGTTCTCCGCTCTCAAGCCCTTGGAACACATCAGCACCTGGCACATGGCCACTCAATAAATGTTGAAGGAACATATTATAGTTTTGTTGTGTATTTAACTAAAATTTGGTTTGACTTTATGGTTGGAGCTGTATGTTTTAGACATATGAACCAAATTCAATTCTAGTATGAATTCAAGTAATATTTTAGTAAAAATATGGGCGCCTGGGTGGCTCAGTCGGTTAAGCATCCGAATTCGGCTCAGGTCACGATCTCGCGGTCCGTGACTTTGAGCCCCGCGTCAGGCTCTGGACTGATGGCTCAGAGCCTGGAGCCTGCTTCCGATTCTGTGTCTCCTTCTCTCTCTGCCCCTCCCCCGTTCATGCTCTGTCTCTCTCTGTCTCAAAAATAAATAAATGTTAAAAAAAAAATTAAAAAAAAAATAATCTTCTGTCGTGTTCACTTCCAGGCTCGAGGATTCTGGCGCGTATCATATCCCAGATGTTAGAGTCCACACGCTACTGCCGGGGACGGTTTTTATCTTGTACTCTAACTGAAGACTTAACCAAATTTTTAAGTTATGACATTAAAAATATTTCTGAAACTCATACTTTATTTAGCCCTACTTGTGTACAAAGTGCTTACTTAGGAGACAAAGGATTTTCAGTCTACAAAAAAAGAGTGCATGTATTTCTTTTTTTCCAGTGTTCATTTTTATTTATTTGTTTATGTTTATTTTTTTACTTATTTATTTTTTTAGTATAATTTATTGTCAAGTTAGCTAACGTACAGTGCATACAAGAGAGCTCTTGATTTTGGGGGTAGATTCTGGTGATTCATCGCTTACCTACAACACCCAGTGCTCATCCCAACAAGTGTCCTCATCAATGCCCATCACCCATTTTCCCCTCTCCCCTGGCCCGCCCCCCCATTAACCCTCAGTTTGTACTCTGTTTTGCCTCCCTCTCTGTTTGAAACTATTGTTTCCCCTTTCCTTCCCCTGTTTCTCAAGTTCCACATACGGGTGAAAACATATGAGATCTGTCTTTCTATGAATGACTTATTTCACTTAGCATAATACCCTCCAGTTCCTCCACATTGTTGCAAATGGCAGGATTTCATTCTTTCTCGTTGCCAAGTAGTATTCCATTGTATAGATAAACCACATCTTCTTTATCCATTGATCAGTTGATGGACATTTGGGCTCTTTCCATGATTTGGCTATTGTTGAAAGTGCTGCTATAAATACACATTGGGGTACACGTGCCCCTATGCATCAGCACTCCTGTATCCTTTGGATAGATTCCTAATAGTGTTATTGCTGGGTGGAGAGTGCATATATTTCAAGGGCTCACAATATGTTCTTTGGGCAAGCTCATTCAACACACATTCTCATAAGTATGTAGATATTTAAATTATAAGGTTTTGACATGAATACAGAATTTTTCACTGACATAAAATGCAAATTTATTCCATTATATCAGCAATTCATATAGAATCTCTTGTCACAAGATATTTAAAATATTTTTTTTTTGTCTGAAAAATCCTAATAAGAGCTTTTAGACTCTTTGTGAGCTAAGGAATTGACCTCACACTTTATTCCCTTTTGTTCCTCCCTCTCTCCCTCCCTCCATCGCTTCTTTTTTTTTTATTTTTGATCATATTCCTCCACCCCTAGCCTTCATTCCACTGAGGAGTCGATGCCTACTTTAGAAATGAGCGAATGAAATGACAATGAACACATATGCTTAACTTGTCCTGCAGAGTTCACTGCATGTTTTCGTTCATCGTTATTTTTTGCATAGAGATTGTGTTTCTTCATTGACTATAATTGCGATGACCTCCTATTGAGCAGCATAATTCTCAACTCTCACACCTCTGTTTGTTACACATCTGGAAATTGTGCCCATATTCATTCTCTAATCATCAGAGCGGACATCCATTTGTTGTTCCCTCATCATTTAGATCATGTGTCTCTTAGGCCCTGGGGTCCATTTATTTTCTCTTGCTTGGTCACTTGAAACTCCAGTAATAGAGACCTGAGAAGGCTGTGAGCTGCTGCTTTTCCTATGGTTTGCACACGCTGAGTTTGCTGGGCGTATTAACATCACACCTGGGAGGCACAAACAAATGAAAACAAGATTCCGAGCTCCAAGGACATTACTGTTGATGCAAGCTAATAGAGAGTGGAAAATCAGCCCAGCTGAGCAGCGCTTGGTCTTTGCTCATTTAGGTATTGAATCGAAAAAGATTGAGGCTTAGTTTTCTTTTTCCTTTCCTTTCCTTTCCTTTCCTTTCCTTTCCTTTCCTTTCCTTTCCTTTCCATTTTCCTTCCTTTTCTTCCTTCCTTTCTTTCTTTCTTTCTTTCCTTCTACAAGTTTTGCCACCTTTTTAAAGCTCCACAACGCAATCTTGATAAATGTTGAATATTAAAATTGATCTTCAAATTAAAAAAAACAACAGGAGGAAGATATTTTCTGTTTTTTTTTTTTTAAAGCTTATTTATTTTGAGAGAAAGGAAGAGAGAGTACATGAGAGAGAGGGAGAGAGAGAGAGAGAGAGAGAGAGAATCCCAAGCAGGCTTTGCACGATCAGTGCAGAGTCTGATGTGGGGCTCGAACCCACAAACTGTGAGATCATGGCCTGAGCTGAAACCAAGAGTCAGACACTTAAGTAACTGAACACCCAGCTGCCTCACCTTCACATTAAAAAAAAAAAAAAAGTTTATTTATTTATTTTGACAGAGAGAGAGAAAGAGAGAGCAAGAGAGAGAGAGAGAGAGAGAGAGGAGAGAGAGAGGGAGGGAGAGAATCCCAGGCAGGATCTCCACTGCCAGTGTAGAGCCTGACAGGGGCTCAAACTTACAAACCCTGAGATAACAACCTGACCTGAAATCAAGAGCTAGACACTTAACCAACGGAGCTATCCAGGCACCCCTGATCTTTGAATTTTTAAAGAAAAATATAGGATCCTTTTCTAGCTAGAAGCAAACAAAGTGACTGAGTTTGAAAATGACATTTTCTCCCCCTTTCCTTCTACTTTATTCCCCTCCTCGCTCCTTTCTTCCTCTCGCCCCAATTCCTTTTTCCTTGCCTTTCCCTTCTTTATTTTTTCCCCTCAAAAGCAAATACTTCTGTGAATGAAGCAAACTGTATTCCATTTAGACAATTTGGCATTTTGAATGTTTTAATTTCATCTTTTCTCCATGACAACTTTAGAGTGAATTTAGCTTGCAAATAAAGATGAAACTGTCCCACTTTCTTGTAATATGGTGAAGGTTAACAGAATAAGCACATGTATGAAATTTTCAGCTGCTTTTAATATAATATGGTTACAGTGATAAACAAAGGTGCTAAAATCTATACTCAACATAGTGCCAAACACAATTCAAAGTAAATAGGACAACATATCTTTGTACGTACATAGGCAATAAAAGTACATAGAAATACCTTTCAAACAGCATTTTCAAAATATAAATATAGAAAACACTTGTGAAATGTCATATAATTATATGATAGCTTCTGGAATTTTGCTGTTTCTTCATGTATGGTGATTATGTTGTGGGAAATTGGTAATTTGATTAATGATCGCCAAATTATCTTATTTAATGAAACCAGAATAATGCCAACAATTATTGTTTGTTGTTGTCGTGCAATTTTTTCATAACTTAAAATTGTTATCTTTCTGCCAAACAACTAAAAAACCCAGTCTAAGGGGCACCTGGGTGGCTAAGTTGGTTGAGCATCCGACTCTTGATTTCAGCTCAGGTCATGATACCAGGGTCTTGGGATCGAGCCCCGCAATGGGTTCCATGCTGAGCATGGAACCTGCTTGGGAATCTTTCTCTCCTTCTGTCTCTCCCTCTGCCCCTCTCCCCTGCTCATGTGTGCTCTCTCTCTAAAGTAAAAAAAAATTAAAAAAAATAAACAGCCCAGTCTAAGAATATTTTATGAGAATGAGAAGATAAACGTTTTTTATTCTCCTCCATATCCTTTCTTTAGATCTTCTGAAACAGAGAAATAGAAATGAAGCTGAAAAAAACTAACTTTTGGAAATCTGTATTATTTTGAAAATCAAATTAATGAACATAAGTTATTTCAGATCATACCAGAATTTCACTAGTCCCCCCAAAAATTACTTCTTAACCTAGAAAATCTCCTTTGTATGAGATAATAGTCATAAACCTACATACTCTAGATACTCGTTTGAACTTGCCTTCCTTTCATTGTATAAGAATTGTACGTAAAAGAGGGGAAAAAGGAACATGGTAAGGTCACGAGTCCTAACTTCAGTATCTGCGTAAATCTATTAAATACGATGCTTTTGTCCATAAGCAGTTTCTAATTTAGTCATCTGTATTATTTATCTTTTTATTGTTATAATATCTACATCTCTTATAATATTTAGTTATTGAAAATAACAAATCTTGAGTTACGCTTAGAAGCTATACATGGGAAATAAAAACACACATCTCAGAAATAGAAAATAGCTCTTGGGGAAGATATGGGATAAAAAAGGTATACAAAGTATTGTATTTTTTAATACTTTTAAAAAAATATCTTATTGCTTTAGTGTAGTTCTGTGTTTACGTTTTTTTTTCTTGTGACTTTATAAAAAAATAAACAGCTAGTGTGTTTTCTATTTTCCCATTTAATTGCCCCTTTAGGCTTTGCTACAAAAAGAATAATCTTAGAGAAGCAAAACCTCAGGCTTACCTAATTTCCTTTCATTCTCCCTCTGTGTAAATCCAAGTTACAACCCAGCAAATAGTACAAAATGATTTTATTTTCTGAACTTCATTATGGCGCATTCACTAAATGGCAAGTGTAATACCTCCTTATTATCTGCACTCTATATTTTGTTAATCAAAGATTTCACCGGTTCTATTTCCCAGTCGAAACGTTATTTGTTTAGCTTGCAAAACTCGAATCCAGACTTTGCATTTGAAAATGGTAATCGCGACTAGGGATATAGTGCATTTGCTAGGCTGCTTGGAGAGGGGTCCAGTGTAGCAGGTTTGACTGCCCTTACATCTTGGGTTTCGAAAGTTTCCACACTTCTTTAAAATGAACTTTCTTCTTGGAATAAGAAAGCAATGGGAGAAAATGAATCCACTCTTCAGGCTCTGTTCTTTAATCAGCAGCAACAATCAGGTAGAAAAAAAAAAATGGAGACATTAATATAACCGTAATAGTATTTTGTCCTCTTGAGCACGGGCGATTGGTGTAACAAAAAGCATAATCTATCCAAGCATGCAATTGACCTTTTACTGAGACCCCTGTAATGTGGACATGAAGGCTAGTAAGGCAGGAGCTCTGCCCTCCAAGGGCCCCCCGGTCTAGCCGAGGTCTGGAAGAGGCACATGAACGACTACCAAACAGCTAAATAAGTGGTGTCAGTGAGAGAAAAGTGCACCAGCTCTGCGGTGACCATCCTGCCTGTTAGGGTGGTAAGTGTCAGAGGAAATTGCATAAAGATCGGAACTTTTCAGAATCCACGTGAAGACAGGGGAGGGGGTGGCTGCTGGAGAAGGGTTGAGGAGAGGCATCCAGTCTCAAAAAGGGGGGCACGCTCGGGGTTAACCGCGAAGCTACGGAAGGTTCAGCTTGTGTGACCCCTGTGCTGGCATGGGCCCCTTCCAAGGCTTTGGACCTCGGGTTGTATTGGTAACTTTGTATTTGTCAAACTCATTCCCTTCCCAGTTGTCTAAGATTCATTTTCTACACAATTGGGATCAACCCCGAGGATGCGGGTTGGGTTGAAGCAAGAAAGGGCTTGGCACAGGGTCTCCACCTCAGGGCTTGCGCGGGGAGAAGAGGCTAGCAGCTCAGTCCCTAACTGAATAAAAAACACCCCAAGCTCACTCTTTGTTGTCCCCAGAGCAAATGCTAGAACTGCTTTCTTTGATTCTCATGGCTCGCTGTGGCCTGCTCAGAAATCGGGATGGCGGGGCTCACAAAGTCCACTAAGAAGAAGGGGCACGTTCAGGCCATTTCCAATCTTTCTTTGGTAAAAGAACAGTTGAATGCTTAGATGTAGGTATTATTTATTTACTGTTCTCATTTAGATATTCTTCCATTTCAACCTCTCACAAACTCTGCTTATATTCGTCCATTCATTCATTCTTCTAATACCTATTGAATGCTTATTAAACTCACTCTCACTATCTTATGGTACCTATAGTCCTTCAAGCTTCTCTGTTCAATGCACGTTTATCAGTATTTGCAGAGGGTCTAGGTTCGGGGGGAAAACCTCCCAAAATGTATTTCACTTCTTAAAAATTTATTTTATTTTATTTACTTAATTTTATTCTTTAGAGAGAGAGAGAGAGCATGAGAGGGGGTGAGGGGCAGAGGGAGAGAGAGAGAATCTTAAGCAGGCTGCACGCTCAGCGTAGATCTGGGCGTGGGTCTGGATCCCACAGTCTCGGGATCATGACCTGAGCTGAAATCAAGACAGACTGAGCCACTCAGGCGTCCTAGTTCACTTTTTTAGAGAACACATGCTCTGCCTGCTTTGGCCTGTTGCTTGCATGACAATAACCCTTTCTCCCCACACAGTACTTTATCAAGCATTTGAGAAGCTTGGGCTACACCTTGGAATCTCAGCATCTAGGGGAGCACAAAGGTTGAGGTTATCGGAGTGAAAACTTCAGGTAACATTTCATTTGTTTTGCCGAAACAAGAACATCAGAGGAGGTGTCACAGGGGAGCAAGTGACCAGTGAGCGACGTAAGAGAGCTGTGGGAATTTGAATCAAATCTTAGGTAAATCCTTGAATTTTTTTTTTTTTTTAATTAACATTTGTTTATTTTTGAGAGACAGAGAGCAAGAGCGGGGGAGGGGCAGAGAGAGAGGGAGACACAGAATCCGAAGCAGGCTCCAGGCTCTGAGCCATCAGCACAGAGCCCTACGGGGGCTTGAACTCACAAACCTCGAGATCATGACCTGAGCTGAAGTCAGACGCTCAACAGACTGAGCCACCCAGGTGCCCCTCATTTAATCTTTTTATGCCCTGATTTTACCATCTTTGGTAAAATCTTATGGTCTCTATCACGTTAACTCCCAAGGATCTGGCTGGAAAATTTCAACAATATTTAGCTGCTAAGTTGAATTTTTAGGGCTGCCTGACCTACTGTGATTCTTTATATTGTGGCATTCGCCTGCTCCACCCTACTCTTAACCACCAGGTTACCTCGCAGCTCACAGCCCTGTTCCTTCTCTGAAAGAGCAAAAGCCCTGTTCCTTCTCTGAAAGAGCAAAATCATCTGTGATCGCAGTAGCTTTATCCCTGAGTTATTTATAGAAGTGTTTCACCTTAACCACGATGTACAAGATGCTTACATATTAACAAATAAACTTTTTGCTCTTGTTTATTTTGAATTGGCAGAGGCATTAGTAAGAGCCTTGTCCCTCAAAGTCCTGTTTCTCACAACAATTCTGGAGCTTTCCACTCCTTTGTCTCCTTTTGGAAAAAACTGTTTTTAATTCAGAAACAACAGAAAAATTGTCCTTAAATGGCTCACAGGAAATCCATAGAAAAAGTTGCCACTTGAAAGGAAATCGGAAGAAATAATATTAATCAAACCATATTTCATCCACTAAAGAATTATTATTAATATTATCATTATTTTACAAAAGAGGCCATTTCATTGAAATTTCCTTTAGTTCTTGCATTCGTATTAAGGGTACCTTTTCTCATCCCTCTGAATATACTGTTCATTTACAGTCAGCTCAGAGAAAACAGAAGAGAGAGGTCTTAAAAGATGAATACTTATGGGTAGCTTCGTTGTGAGAAGGGAGGGTGTGTATGAAGGCAAAATTGATAATCTGATAATCTGTTAATGTACTGCTTTGGTACAACTTGCAATCCTATTATACCATCCAATACCACGTGTGAATCCATGACAGAGTTTTACCCCAGTCTCAAGGTTGGCTGTGGGACACATGCTTTAAGCTAATGTCACACAGCAGATGGGCGATTTCTCACCGTGGTTCCCCAGCGGGCATCCTGCAGGAAGCTTGCTTACTACCCCACTGCAGAGTGGATTGGCTTATCGTCGGAAACTTGGCCTAACATAGAGCCTATATTCTGCTATATGTCATCAAATACTAGAAAATTCTACACTTACAAGTGGGATATCTGAAGAATGGAATCAATATCTAGATACAGGAGTAGAAATTAAAATGGATTTCGGCTTAGGTCATAACATAATGAGAAAACTCTCCTTCCAACATTTTGCAACTGAATGCAGTTATTTTAAGTATGTCGAAGAGAAGGAAAAAAATGTAACTGGGCTTTTGTGCTGATTTTTGTTCTGGAAAAGTTGAAAATAGCTGATTTACCATTTTCTCTCTCTCTCTCTCTCTCTCTTTTTTTTTTTTTTTTGGTAAAAGAAAAAAGGCCTTCATAGTTGAGGTACTGGTGACCTTTCCCAGGAATTATTCAGGCAGCTACGTGGGGGTGTTTTAATGGTCATGATGTGGTACAGTCAGTTTTACTTGAAGAAGAGCCTTCTGTGCTGCAGGGTAACTAGCTTAATAGCTTTTCCAGAGGACAAATCTGATACAAGTCCTTCAAATGCCCAGGAGGTATTTAAGTACGACATAGGCAGGTTGGGGAGCTCCTGTGGATGCACCGAGGTGGCTGAAGAACACATTGCGAACACAGGTGGCACAACCAGCCCCTGTCCTACCTGCTCGGAGGTGCTCGCCAGCCCGTGTGGGTTTGTGACAACGAGCAGTTTTTTCCTCCACACCCCCAAGTCCCAGACACTCTGTGTGAAGCTACTTGCCTTTGTTTTACATTTTGATCTTTCTCACCTTTTGCCCACTTAACTTGTGGAAATACCCTTAAACACCACCATTAGATTACGAGGGACACACTCCATCTGAAGCTTGGAGAGTTTGTTCCTATCCGCCATTATCTCCGTTGGAAGGAGCCAGGAGGAAATGGTCTGAAACGTGCTCTGTCTGTGGCACAAGTTCAAAGTTATTCCCAGTCTCGGTGTAAGATGTTGATGTGTGCGTGTGAATTTGAGGGGGTTATTATAGTGCTTAAGGGCCCTGTCCTTAATTACCATGCCGTCTCTACCTCTCCATTTAACTTCTCCAAGCTCCATTTAACTTCTTCAAGCTTCAGCGTCCTTATCTGGAACTTAGGAATCCGGATGATATGTACCTCAGAGTGTTGTGATGTTTAAATTAAATATTCTAAGTCAAGGTTAGCACAGAGCCTGGCACGTAATAAGTTCTCAACATATGATGGTTATTTTTTTTTTTTTTTGCAAGATGTTTTCCATTTCTTAATTATTTTATTAGGCAACTGCATTATTGAACTTAATTCTCTCTCTTTTTTTTTTTTTTAATGCCAAGAGGACCATTGCTTCTATTACTTGGTATGAACGTAGATTTATCAAAAAATAGAACAAAAAAGGTTTGATTTCTGGCATAGTGGAAGTGGAGACAGTGAAGTTGCATGAACCAGTAAAGGGTCCTGGAAAATTCAGAAGTTGCCTAGTCTTGGACCGGAACACTTGAAAGGAAAACGCCTACATCAAAAGCCACACACAGAGCTCGGTATTGGAGGAGAGCTCTTGGTAAGGCGTGACAGGCAGGAAAGGAAGAAAATTTCCAAACCCAAAGGTAAATGCCAGATAGACATTCCGCTTATCCCAAGTACTATTTTTTTTTTTTTCCTCCAGAACATAGGGCAAGTATAATAGTTGTTCACCCACTCAGCAAACATGTAGCAAGTGCTAATAAACACATACCAAGTTCTGTTGGAGATTCTATGCCAGGCTTTGTGCTACATGTGACAGATACAAGGGCAACTTATGGTCCCTGCCCACAAGAACAGCAGGATGTATAACTTCATTACATCTCGATTCATAGAGTTCTAAATAAATTCATAATTTTGTTGGTGGCAGGAAAGGAGGTATTGAGATCATGATTATATTATAATAGTAAGAATAACCAGTGAAGATCGCTAAAACGACTTTTTAAATGTTAATTACATGGGTTTTGATTGCTAGTTATCAAAGCACATTGTAGGGTTATAGTGATCCAAACAGTTTGGTAGGGTTGTGAGAACAAAGAGCCATGGAACAGAAAAGACAGCAGACAGAATTGTCAGGAAGTTCTGGCTTTGATGTCTGGAGAGGACAGTATTGTGCTATTACGTGTGTCAGTAGGAGATTCTAAAGCAACTACCTGGATGTAATTTAAAAAAAAAAACAAAATTTTAATGGTTATTTATTTTTGAGGGAAAGAGAGAGAGAGACACACACAGAGTGCAAGCGGGGGAGGGGCAGAGAGAGAGGGAGACACAGGATCCGAAGCAGGCTCCAGGCTCTGAGCTGTCAGCACAGGGCCCGAGGTGGGGCTCGAACTCACCAACTGTGAGATCATGACCTGAGCCGAAGTCAGACACTTAACTGACCGAGCCACCCAGGCGCCCCTGGCTGTAACTTTTTTTTTACTGTCTTATTCCCTTCATCTGAAAACAGAGAGATACAAAAATGGAGCTATGTATTCAGAAATCTCACTCTGATGTCAACCAGTGGGTATTTTTAAGAAAAATTTAAGAGAAGGCTTTTAAGTACTTAGAGATGGTTGCAACTTTTTCTTTAAATGTACTTTGTATTGCAGCAAAATAACGCATGGACCACTCTTATCTAAACCGTCCCTCATTAACCTAAATAAGTTTCCCACCCCATAAATTTAGTTAGGAAGTTGGTTTTGCTTTTGAAAGAAGACATCATGATGTCCATTAATTTTTTTTTCTCTTTGTCAGACATTTACCTTGTTTAGGAGAGGTCATTCACACGAATACCAATACTTCATGCTTAGAAAGTAAACAGGAGTGGAATAAATACCTATTTCGGAACAAAGATGTGTTGTCATACATATATACAGGGCTTGGGGAGGAGAAAACAGCCTTCTCTTAGGATCTCTCTCTTTAGAGATGCAGGGATGGCCTAGAAATAGACCACAGCTCCTCACTGAGTGCCCTTGTCTAAAATGCTAAACGAGTGGTTCCCAGAGTATTAAAACAAGCCAAAGTCTGGTTTAGTCTATTATTGTCTCCTGTCTTGAATTGATTGAGTAAATAATTAATTATCTGTTGAGTTATGCAGCAATTTATGTGTCCCATGTCTGGGGGAGGGGCTGGGGGGAACAGGGAGGAGAATACACAGAACCTTTCTCCAAGGAGCTGAGGGGCGTTTGATATACAAACAAAATCTGCTACCCTTCTACTTCCCAAAAAACGGGGGGGGGGGGGGGGGGGGAAGGCTATAAAATCTTTAAGAGGTGATGCTTTGCTAGGATTGGTTTTTCACAAGTTGGACATATAGCTAAAAAAGGCCCAGATAAGTTAAAAAAATCCCAGTATGAATCTTCCTGAGGCCTAGACTTAACTCATATCTGCTCTCCCGTTCCTTGATTCTATTAAACAACCTTTTCTTTGCCTATTGGATTTCACACAGGAGACCCTTTTAAATTGAAAGTTTAGGCTCCTAGGAGTTTGCTCTTTCTGGAGGACAATTTTTTTTTTTCTTCCTCTGCAGACCAATACCACTGGAAACAAATGTATTTGCCCCCACTTGTTGGCAGGGACAGCAGTGAACATGCACAGTTTTAATCTAGATGCGTACGGTGTCTATTTTAAAATAGATATCATAAGTAGTAGGTTATTTTGTGGCAAAGCTATAGACACTAACACATTGTAAAATGAACAATATATAAAGGACAAGCTTATGGATGACCTAGAGAGGATTATGTAGCATGATATATGGCCCATGGCCTATGGCCACACTTTGAGGGCCAGAGTCAAGGAGATGCACTAAGAGGTTTAGCCCACGGGTGTGCCTGCTTCAGGATACAGATAGATTCTCCACTCAAGGAAGTTCAGTCCTTAACTGAACATCCTACCCAGGTCTTTGAATAGCTTTTTTTAAAATTGCTCATCTAAAAAAAAAAAAAAAAAAAAAAAAAAAATCGTCATCTCTTCTTCTCCGTTTGACCTCAGAATTCCTTATGCAGAAATCATGATGGGTAATTTATAAGGGGTGTATCTATTGGCCAGCATCTTATCTTTTCTCTTGAGAATGTTAAAAAAAAAAAAACTCTTTTAAATTTTTTCAAATCCTTAGATATGTGGAAATTCCAAAAGTAGCGAATACTAAGGGCTCATTATGCACTGAGCACCAATTCTCCTGGGAAAATCAGTCCAGAAGACTCCTGCATTGCCAACAGGGAGCTGTTCACCTCTACTCTCATTAGTGGTCGAACCTAAAGACAGCTGCTGGGACTTAACAAGGTAAGTCTCCCCTCCCAGTTTTATGTTCGTCCCCACGGAATAAGCTGGGACCATTTGTTCTGGCTAACCATGCCTTTTTACCCTGACCCTACACCTGAGATCTGGGGACTGAGCTAGAGGGGCCAGAGTTCTAGAAATGGGGCTTCTGGTCTAATCTGATGTCCAGTTTTGGACTCAGACATGTCCTTGAGAGTCATCACAAAAGCGGGACTTTAACTTGAGAAGAAACAGGAAATCAAGTGGAGGGGATAGCCACTGTGGAATTTACTCACTGTAGCCTTGGACAGGACAGAGGAAAGCAAGGCGAAGGACACCCTAGTCTCTTCACTTATTACCATGTAAATGCGGGAGGAGGCTTCCCTTTGAGTGATAGGATGGATTTAGCCTGCTGATAACACCATGGTCGCCTGGGAGGGAGCTGGAACTTCATAGCGAGCAAGATAACTACTCAGGGCCGCTTGGTGACAGGAGGCCCTGATTTGTAGGGCTTTTCCATTACTAATGTCTAGGTTGCTCTGGACTTATCACGGAAGAACTTGGGAAGCAGAAACCCCATGTTCTCAAATTTCACCTATTAACTCGGGCATGGCAAACCCCAGGTTTTCCAGCCATTTTCATTCCCCAGAACTAGTAAAGTCTCAGTACCTGCTTCCTGGTTTTCCTCAGATGATGGTCCGATCACATCCTGAGGTCAGACTATAAGATAAAAAGTACATTATATCAAATGCTTACATTCGAAGAACAAGGATTAATTGTTCTTGATTAATTATGAGTAACTCCTCAATATCTTCCCCTCACATTCTCCTTAGAATGCGTAGTTGTGACAAATTTGAAAATGTCAGTGAATAATTTGGAGTGAAAAAAAAAAAAAGGGAGAGAATAGGCAAAACTTGGGAAGGGCAGGTGATTATATCACAATTTGAGTATTTTTCAAAGCCAGCATTTCAATGTTTGTTTTTAAATTTTTTTTTTAACGTTTATTTATTTTTGAGACAGAGAGAGACACAGCATGAACGGGGGAGGGGCAGAGAGAGAGGGAGACACAGAATCGGAAACAGGCTCCAGGCTCCGAGCCATCAGCCCAGAGCCCGACGCAGGGCTCGAACTCACGGACCACGAGATCGTGACCTGAGCCGAAGTCGGACGCTTAACCGACTGAGCCACCCAGGCGCCCCTCAATGTTTATTTTTAATTTAGTGTGCACTAAATATACACTTTTGGCGTATAGCTGTGTCCATTCTGACACACGGGTTCATACAGCCACCTCCATAATCACCATGAACTGTCAAACCCTGCCCCCACTCCTTGCCCTGGTAACCACAGTTCCCCTTCTTACGGTTTTTCCTTTTTCCAGAATGTCACGTAAATGAGCTCATTCAATACGTTTCCTTTGGAAACTGGCTTTTTAAGCTCAACATACAGCTTTTGAGATTCATCCATGTTATTGTGTCTCTCACATCCTCATTCCTTTAGATTGCTGACTAATATTCCTTTCTACGAATGAACTACAACTTGTTTATTCACTCATCCACTGAAACAGATGGTTGCTTCCATTTTAAGTGATAATGAGCAGAGCTGCTATAAAAACATTCATTTATGGGCTTTGCATGAACATAAGCTTTTAGTTTCCTAGGTAAATACCTAGCAGTGGGTTTGCTGAATCCTATGGCTACATGTCCACTTAAATATGAAACACTGCCAGTTTCCAAGAGTGGTGCACCTTTCTGCACGCCCGCTAGAATGCATGGGGTTGACAACAGCTTTAGATTTTTGCTGGGTCATTGTCAGGCATTTTAAAATTCAGCCATTCTCAAGGGTGTCAGTAATAAATATCTCATTATGTTTTTATTTTTAAATTTTATTTAAAAAAATTTTTTTAATCTTTATTTTTGAGAGGGAGAGGCAGAATGTGAGTGGGGGAGAGGCAGAGAGAGACAGAGAGGGAGAGACAGAATCCGAAGTAGGCTCCAGGCTCTGAGCTGTCAGCACAGAGCCTGATGCAGGGCTCGAACTCACGAATCGTGAGATCACGACCTGAACTGAAGTCGGACGTCCAACCGACTGTGCCACCCAGGCACCCCTCTCTTTCTGTTTTTATTTTTTTATTAAAAAAAATATTTTTTAATGTTTATTTATTTTTGAAGGAGAAAGAGACAGAGCGTGAGTGGGGGAGGGGCAGAGATAGAGGGAGACACAGAATCTGAAGCAGGCTCCAGGCTCTGAGCTGTCAGCACAGAGCCCAATGGAGGGCTCGAACTCACAAGCCATGAGATCATGACCTGAGCCAAAGTCGGCCGCTCAACTGACTGAGCCACCCAGGTGCCCCATTGTTATGTTTTTAATTTGCAACCCTCGATGGCCTGGGATCCCGAGCATCATTTCATGCCCTTATCGGTCACTCATGAACTTCTCAGGCAAACCATCTGTTCACTTTCTCTGCCCATTTTTCACATGGGTTATTTATGTTGCTGAATTTGGGGGCTTCTTTATGTGCTGGGTACAGCTCTTTGGCACATAGGTAATTTGCAAACGTTTTGCCAGTCTGTAGCTTGTCTTTTTACTCCCTTGACAGTGACTTTCACAGAGCCAAAGTTTGGGTATGATCTAAGTTCCCCGTCTTTATTGCTTTTATCCTCTACCCTATAACTGAACGTACATCTTAAAGACACACGCCGGAGACTTCTTAAAAGTGTCAGGCAGAGCGACCCACACAATGTAAACCACGCCTCTAGGAACAGGCACTCTTTATTTCTAATGGCAGGAGGACAAAATCTGTGGCCAGAAGAGCAGAGTCTCCGGCAGTCTCTTTGATTGGAAAATACTGTTGCAGCCCAGTGCCCGATGTGATGTAAGAGCTAAAGAAAAAGTTTTAAGAGCACCTTTTCCATTCCTGAAATCTGTTCTCAGGAGGCCCACGCATTAATCTTGAAATTGCTGTCACTTACGGAGACTGTTTTATAAATGCAAAATTCATGTTTGTCAGCATCCCTTTAGGTGGCTCTGGAGACTAAATGTAGGAGAAAAGGGCATTTTGTCAGGTCTTCACAGGCAAGGCTAAGTGGGAGAATTGAAGCAATTATCTGAATAATTCAATAAAACTTCCTCTTTTATTTAATAATTCAAATAAATCCTTATTTTTCTTTCTTGGCTCTGGCCATGGAGAATTCTTTGTCATCTAATTTACTTATGAAAAGTGACATGCTTTTTTTTTATAACCAGTAGAGGATGAAAGCTTTTTAATGTTTAAGGTTATCAGACCTTTACAATAATTAGCAGAGATTCTAAAACTCCGCTCTGCAGAGTAGTGTCGAAGACGACTGGAAAGCAGGATGTGATCTCATGTTTTCACACATTGAATTCTATCCCCTAAAGAAACTACTACTTGCTCCTAATTTCCAGCTGCCAACATCTGCAATTAGAAACTGGCAAAACAATCACCCCCACAGCTGCGAGAAACGTATAGTTTGTAACAAAACGTCCAATGCGCTTTGGAATGCTGAATTAAAAGGCATCGCTTTCATTTCAGTTACCATCTAAACTTTCTCTCAATTAATTAATCATTCTGTTGAATCGTTTCCCAAAGAGATCACATTCTATTTAGCATTCGCCACGTTTATTTTCAGTGAAGAGATAACAGGAATACAAGGGCCATCCAACTGTAAACACAAGATTGAATTACAAAGCCTGGTATCTAGATGACCTCCATGGTTCCCTCTAACACTCAGGTCCTGGGAGTAAAGTCAAAGGAAGGTTTTTATCAGGTCAATACAAAAAAATTATCATCCTCAGCCCTTGGGGCTTTCCATTCTATTCAGCAAAGTTACAAATGCTTCCACATTCTCTCCTACTGAAGAACTTATTCAAAATGCATTATGCACATTCAGTTTAGAAATGTATTTGTCAAGCGTCTCTCCTAAAGTATTTCTAAAAGCAGAATCATCTGATCATATTGGTTAAGACAGATGTATCGTTTCCCCACAAAATTGCAGATGAGGCAACATTGCAATGTTTTCTGTTAGTTGATTTGAGGTATGCAAATTAATGGAAAAAAAAATCTGACTTTTTTTTGACATTTATTTATTTTTGAAAGACAGAGATAGAGCACTAGTCAGGGAGGGGCAGAGAGAGAGAGTGAGAGGAGACACAGATCCGAAGCAGGCTCGAGGCTCTGACCCAGCAGCACAGAGACTGAAGCTGGGCTCGAACTCACAAACTGTGAGATCATGATCTGAGCGAAGTCTGACGCTTAACTGAGCCACCCAGGCACCCCTCTGACATTCTTATAGTAAGTAATTTGCTAATCCAGGAATTCTCTGTCTTAAAAAAATGATACAGTGAAATGGGACTATAAATTTTATTTCTTAATTCATTAGTTTTCTAAATTCATCTAACTGCCATTTTCCACAGCAGAAAATTGTTATAATGGGAAGAATGATCTAATTCTGTTTTTCTCTTTTAAGATAATTACACTTTGTTTAAGGATACTCTGAATACATTTTTCTCTAACAGTATTTGAAATTTAAGCAGACTGAATTATATGGAGTCAAATAGGGAGGCTAGCAGGGAATATAAAATTATGAGTTGCTCAAAGATGAATCTCAACCCACTCCCCTAATAAACACACATATACACATGCCCACTTGGCCTGAGACAGCAAGTGGTCTCCTGAGCTTTCTTAACTTTATGAGAAATAAAATTTAACAAGCAAGGCTTACTGGTTTGATATTTGTAAACTATAAAATAAACATGACAATGAAATTATATGTATATGTATACACACACACATATTTTAAAGTTACAAAGTTGACCCATTTTAAATTGCTACATTGAGTACAGAATTATTTTAAAACAGGGGTGCCTGGGTGGCTCAGTCAGTTGAGAATTTGACTTCAGCCCAGGTCATGATCTCATGTCATGAGTTCGAGCCCTGTGTCGGGCTCAGTGCTGATAGCTCAGAGCCTGGAACCTGCTTTGGATTCTGTGTCTCCCTCTCTCTCTCTCTCTCTCTCTCTGCCACTCCTCGGTTTGCACTCATTCTCACTCTGTCTCTCAAAAAACAATAAGTAAAGATTAAAAAAAAAGAATTATTTCAAAACATTGAGTTAGATATGTCACTACCATGACTAAGAGCATGTACAGGTCATAAAGGCCATTTTATTTTCTTCCTTAATATATCTTCATTGGCATAACATTATACATTATTTTGTGACTCTGGTTTTTTTAAAGTAAAGCTTATGCTGATTTTCCAACTAAATCTTAACGTGTCAATTAAAAAGAAATAAAATAATTGAAAATTTAAATATACTATCTGAAATTAGCACCTTTAATAAGGAAGCATTATTCTTCTGTATATATTCTACACCCATCAAAATGCATGGTGATATGAAGAGTTTGTTAAATACTTATTCCAAAGAGAATGACTGGAAAAACACGTGATGTTTAGCATACCCTGGTTTAGCTCCCTCTGGAATTATCCAATAAAATAACCATAAACATATAAAGAAAAAGACGAAGGGTAAAGTAATATATAAAATTTAGGCATCTTAAGGGAGTGGGAGTGGTTGACTACCAAGAGGATGCACAGGGGAAATTTTAGAGTGAAGAAAAGAAAGTGATCTGTATGGTCCTGGGGTGATGGTTACATCACTCAATTTGTCAAAATCCACAGAACTAAGCATAACAAAGAACGCAGTTTAATGGCTAAAAATTTTTAAAAGAAACTAAAAAAAGTGTGCAAACTAAAAAAGAAACTATTCATAAACACCGTGTTCTAGCCGGCAAATTTCTTTCTTGTGAAGGCACGGACTAACGATCCTGAAACTGCTTTATTAAGTATACCGGGGTTGAACAGAGAAAATGGATGTTGGGTGGTGGGGGGGGACACGTCTTTCATTGTTTGTGAGTGAAATTACAGATAAACAAGAAAGTCTAGATGAACCCTGCACTTCTTCTTTTTTTTTTTTTAATTTTTTTTTTTTTAATGTTTATTTATTTTTGGGGCAGAGAGAGACAGAGCATGAACGGGGGAGGGGCAGAGGGAGAGGGAGACACAGAATCGGAAGCAGGCTCCAGGCTCTGAGCCATCAGCCCAGAGCCCGACGCCGGGCTCGAACTCACGAACCGTGAGATCGTGACCTGAGCCGAAGTCGGACGCTCAACCGACTGAGCCACCCAGGCGCCCCTGAACCCTGTACTTCTTGATGAGAGTTGGAGACATCAGTGTATGCTCATGTTTAGACTAATATAGATACTGCTGGATAAATATAGAAACAAAGATACACAGGTGGCTATGCTATAAGTATATATATTACATAGCACTGTCCTCTGAGAGGGCCTAGAAGCGATGACACGCCAGTAGCAACGGGCACACCACACACCCAGATCCTGGTTTCTAAATATTGTTCTCCGATAAAAGCAATGGGCTCCTTGGAGAAATAGCTGTTTCTAGGACAGTTCAGGGAGAATGCAAGATGAGTCTGGAGTATCTTTAAGTACCAGAAAGTAAGGAAGTGCTCAAAAAGCAAGAGGTTGGTGGCATGTCAAAGAGACATGGGAACCAACCTGAAAGAGCTCTCAATGTCTAGAGCTGGAACAATTTGAACCACAAAATAGTGTAGTATAAATTGTAATCCAAGGTATGTACATGAATAATTGGGGACAAGAGACAAATGTTTATTACCGAAGAATTCAAATAGCATATGCCGATACTCCTCACTACAGGAGGAGAGGCTTAATTCTTCTACCCCACAGAATGTGCTAGATTTTGTGAACAACTTCCAAAGACTAGAGTAGGAAATGGGAAGAATGGTAGATTCTTGCTGGGTGAAGAAACCTGGCAAATGTCACCTTAACCAAGTGATGAAGGTCAACATCACCCGCAATGTTATACGGATATTTTGAAACTCCTCATATGATGAGATGTATGTACGTCCACTGCATATTTTCAAAACATTTATAGTCCAGTGTGATGGTCAGTTTTATGTGTCCACTTGGTAAGCAGGGGCACAGTTATTCAATCAAACACTAATCTAGGTGTTTCTGTGAAGGTATTTTATAAATGTGATTGGCCTCTACAATCAGTTGACTTTAAGCAAGGAAGACTATTCTCAATAATCCGAGGTGGGCCAGATCTGATTCAATCAATTAAACGGCTTTAAGACAAGAAGTGAGGTTTCCCTGCGGAAGAAGACTTTTTGGAATGCAGCAGCAATTCCAGCCTGAGACCTTCCAGCCTTTCCTTTCTGTTGGTTTGCATAACAGATTTTTGACTTATCTAGCCAGCCCCCATAAACACTAAGCCAATTCCTCTATCTATCTATCTATCTATCTATCTATCTATCATCTATCTATCTATATCTATCCACCCATAGATCCATCCATTCTAGTTCTGTTTCTCTGGTGGATACAAATCCAGATTGGGGGACATTCTACAGGTTACATGGCCAGTCCTCCTCAAGACGTTCAAAGTCATAAAAAACAAACAAACAAACAAACAACAACAACAAAAACAAGGGAGATCAGAAACTGTCAAAGCTGTTTCTGTGCCTGTTTTTATGTATGTTATAATATATATAAACACATATATACAAACAGGCACAGAAATAAGTGCCTATTATTTGGAAGAAGTTGACAATAATTACTAGGCAAATTAAATTGGGTTGATACAAAATCTTCCCAGGTTTCAGGTCATTTCAAGCTTTGGTTTTATATCATAAAAGATATCACCTAACAAAAATGAACGATGACTTTATGCTTCCCCCTTGTCCCATAGCTATTCTTTAACTGTAAACCCAAGGTATGAACCAAACATTAGCCTGGGCCTCTCAGGTGATGCTCTGTGGGTCAGTTTCCCCAACCCAACCCTAGGCAGATAATGAAAAATCCCAGAAAACAAGTGGGCAGAAAATGGAAGAGAGGACTGCATGACACAGAGCTTTCTAGAAGGTATGGTCTCTAGCATTCATTAGTGAAAGACAGGAGGCGAGAGTGATATAGGATGGTTCTTTTTTCAAAAAAAAAATTAATGTTATTTATTTTTGAGACAGAGAGAGAGAGAGAGAGAGAGAGACAGAGCACAGGCAGTGGAGGGGCAGAGAGAGATCGGGAGACACAGAATCCAAAGCAGGCTCCAGGCTCTGAGCTGTTAGCACAGAGCCTGGCACAGGGCTCAAACTCATGAGCCATGAGATCATGACCTGAGCCGAAGTCGGACACTTAACCAACTGAGCCACCCAGGCACCCTGATACTGTATGCTTCTTGAGAGCAATGCAATCATGAAAATACTGCTCTGAATTATATTGCTTCTGAGAACTTGTGTATAGTCCAAGTCTAACAAAACCTGTAATTTGGCCAGGGAATTGATACAGTAATATCTACCCTTAGGCCATAGACTTGTTAAGTCGTGAAATATTTACTGAGCAACTATTTATGTGAGACAATATTGAAGGAACCAAGGATACAGAAATATAAAAGACAGATAGGTCCTTTCTGTCACAGAACCAATATTCCATGTAGGAAGAGTAGAAAATAAGCAAATAGAAAAATAAGTAAGAACAAAAATCATCTATTGATGAGATCTATGCAAAAGATGAAAATAAGATGATGTGAAGATCATTTGTATTGGGAAACTATTTTAGAAAGACCTCTCTAAGACAAAATTTGAGATTGAATATGAAAAGAAAGAAAAAATTTGCCACGCAACGTTCTGTGAGTAGGGGATGAATAACAGAGAAAAGAGTTTACAAACACAAGAATTACCTTAAGGTGTGCCCTTCATGAGAGTACATGAGTGGAGAGGTTTGAGCATGTAGGGTTTGGGGTATCTTTTAGAGGTAGGATCAACAGAAGTTGCTAATAGACTAAAGTGAAGCTGAAGGAAAGAGAAATTAGGACTGCTCTGAATTAAGGGCCTCAATGAAGGATTGGATAGTGTGACTCAATAGTAAGATAGGAAAAACCAGATGAGGATCAGCAAGGAAGAAATATTAATATTTTTACTTTGTTTATGTTAGATTTGCTTTGCCTATTAGATAACCAGAGAGAGAGAGAGATACTGGATAGACATTGAGACAAGTGAGTCTAGTATCCCAAGGAGAATGTATATGAACGAGTATTCAAATATAGACTTTAGGACCATCAGCATATGAATATGGAAAGAAATAGAATGAGGTCAAGACAGGGCCTTGAAACATTTCAATATTTAAAAATTGGAGGTCAAAAAAAAAAAAAAAAAAGGCAGCAAAGCATACTGTGAAAGAGTAGCCAGTGAGGTAGGTAAGAATCAGTGGGAGAAAGAGTTTCAAGGAGTGGACAGTCAACTGAATTGAGCTGAGATCTGAAAGAAGGATTTCAACAACCATACCAGTGGTTGGAAAAGGACATCAGGAAATGTCATCATTTTTATCTTTTGGTAACCACTAAATATAGACAATCCTGACTTACTCAAGGATAAGAAGGGTCACAAAGAGAAAAAGAAAGAGAGAAACAATCATAAGGCAAGGAATGAGTTTTCTCATTCCTTGGGTTGGGCAACAGCAATCCAGAACCTGTGACAAATGCTACCAGATAAAGGAAAAGATTGATGAGAATCACATGAATGAAATACTGTGCAGATTATGTACCAAAGAATTCAAAATAAACTTCAGAAAACTATTCAGAGCACTCAGAAAAGTGTCAAAGCAATGTCCACTATAAAGTAGGGACAGGGGACACATTCCATAAGAACAGACCATCCTGAAATAAATAAACATGACAATAGAGATTTAAAAATGGGAAAAATTAAAAGATTTTACACTTAGATTTATGTTGAAAGCACTAAAGAACAGAACTGATACTGCAGAAAGTTGATGTTGATGTGAAACAAAAACTTAATCTGATCTTTCAGAAGGCTGCAAAAAATGACAAGGAGTCAAAATACTCAAAATAATCAGGAAAGGAGTAGATGTGGAAGACAGAGATGGGTAGACAACATACCCGTAAGCATTAATCCTGAAGAAGAGCTGTGAACAAATGGGGGAAAACCCCATCCAATTCAGTCATATTTTCCTGAGCTGAAGAAAAACGTGTGTGAGGTAAAAACTGAAACCTTCCACACCCACACTGCTGTTGTCTACATTAACATGGCTTTCTCCCCAGAAACTTGTTCAGGAACATAAAAGGGACAAATAACTTTATTGATTAGTCCAGAAATGTGCAGGAAGACCAATCAACTCTTCAATAGGAAGTTTTGAAGGAAAGTTTACATCCCAAGACACATTTTTGCCCCCAGAATTTCTTAGACGATTTGGGGAATCTTGAGGGCTCGTATTTTAATATGATGTGCTACTAATATTTAGGCATATTGTGGTCTTATATCCACCTCCCCCCACCTCTTCTCTCAAAAGTCTCTCCTTGCTGTGTCTACCAATCCTATACTATTATATCATGATGCTTATCCTGTCCTAATCAAGTGTTCTCTCCTCCCCCCTATTGAAAAAACTACCTTAAGCCAGACTTCAAAGTCTCATAAAGTATCCTAACTTTGCCCTCTCCCCTCCAGAGATGCTATGAACAGAATAGAGGTAGTGTGTACCTTATCAAGGTAAACAATAGACTCAGCTTTGCCTTATTAACAGGTTGATCTGGTGATATTTTAGGGAGGCAGCCTTCAATAGTGAATTGAAAAACTTCATTATATTCTGGGAAAAAGTCAATGAAAATACATCCTCACCTGGTCATAGAATAACAAATATTGAACTGCATTGGTAAAAATATTTTATAAGTATCTGAGCAGACAAATATAATTTATCATCAGAGAAAGAAAATTCAGTTTGGTCTTAGGTTGTCTAATGCAAAATGAATGTTAACAATTAATACTGAAGGGATAAAAAAAATCTGTGACCCAAGAATATTTAAATAATCAACATGTCAGTCAGATAACAGAAAGATAATTTCAGGTTTTGTTAAGGCTATGAAAATATGTTATCTGTCCACATTCTTGAAAAGTTACTTAGTGATCTATCTCAATAAAATGAGAGATGAAGCACAAAAGTGCTAAAAAGATTTTCACTAAATCAGTTAGAGAAAAGTTGATAATATTTTGTTATAGAAACAATTCAAGTTTCAAAAATTGTTCTTGAAAGAAGATATGCTGAATGCAAATTTAACAATGCAATAATAGTTTAATGTAACAACAGTAATCTAAGTCAAAAACACTAAATTAAATTAACAAAGGCTGAGAATTGGGAACTGCGTAAGGAAAGAGTAAAAATGTGAAAAATGAAATAGCTTATATGGATGAGACCTAAAATAAACTTTCCCTCTTGGGACTGGCGTGTAAACAAATACATGTTTTAAAGCTTCTGCAAAAACAAACATAATTAGAACCAAAAGCAAAAAAATTACTTCCCCAAATTATTATGACTAGAGCACAAAGTGGGGTGATACAGGCGAACAACGTTAGAAAAGGGTTTGTTAAATGACAAGCAGAAGCCATCTCACGTAGGGTCACGCAAGCCATACTAATGTGCCTGGACCCTAGGGATGCGATCTTTGTTTAAGGGAGCTTGGGGCAAGAATAAAGGCAGTGTGACTAGTTAGAAAAGCACCGAAGTAATCCAGCTGAAAAGTTACAGTGGCCTGGACTAGGACATTGACAATGGTGACAGAAAGGAATTGAGAGTTTTGTTAAGATATCAGAAGATTGAAGTAGGTATGCTTACTAATTAATTGGACCAAGGCTGAGTGAGGTAGATGCGGAATCATATGTTATCAGCAGATGATGCAGCCATTCACTGAGATTGGGGCTTGGTAGGGACTACAGAATGAAATCTGGGCTGGAGATACAGACATGGGAGTCACCCACATACACGTTCATTGGTTCTATGAATATTAGACACACATTTCTGTTAGATATCCTGCTAGGCTCTGAAAATATCATGATGAGTAAGACAGACCCAATTTGTGACCTCGTAGAAATCACAGTTTAGCTCAGTGCTTAAAGGAAATCTGAATATGATGACTGCTTTTCTCAGAATTGTCTGGAGGGCTAGATACTAAATTTGGCCCCAATTTACATTGACTGGATCAGATTTTACAGTTGATTCTTAAGCATGCTAACATTTGAACTCTACTGGTTAAAATTACTGAAACCATTTCACTCTGGAGATCACCCAAGGAAGGTGAACAGAGTGAAAAGTGTTGAGGGTCTCGCACAGCATCAGCATTTACCAGAAGTCCAGAGGAGGAAGAGTTCGTAAAGGAGACTGAGCATCGTGGCCAGAAATTTAAGAGGAAAACCAGCGTTTGTGTTGTGTTGGAAGCCTAAAAAAGGGAATCTTTAGTATAGGAAAGGTTGCTTTAACATTTAAAATGCTACCAAGGGGTCAGTAAGATAAGACCTGAAAATTATTCATTGACTTTATTGACTCTAGTGTGAGCAGGTTTAGCAATTTCAGACTGGTAGGTGAGGAAGTGAATACTCCAAGACCAGCAGTATGTCTCTGAAACCTGTGAGGAAGATGGTTAAAGAAAGGGATCAGTAGACAGAATTTGAGGGAGGCCTTTTTAAAGAGAGCAGTGAGAGGAAAAAGAAACAGAAGATAAAGGAGAGGAGAGAATTTTAAAAACATCGCTGAGAAAGTCTTGTGGGATAAGAAGCAGAACCCAGGCTCTAACATAGATCTAATGAGACAGAGTAAGATCTGATGAAACAGGTACGAGGAAGGCAAGAGTGAATGGGGTTACAGGTGGTTCTGTGTAGGCTAGTGAGCTGGGCGAGCGCAGGTACGCCACTTTTTGTTCATTTCTTTACAAATAGCACCAGCGACTGTATCTGGCACACAGCTAATCCTTAATCAATGCTTATGAAATGAATGGATGATTAAGGTAGAGGAAGGCATCAGCAGCTCACATTCAATTTCTCTGGGAAATATTAGGTAACATTTACTCCAAGTAAAAGGGAAGTGTGTGTGTGTGGGGGGTCACACGCTGACCACAATGAAGAAGCATTGACCAAGAAGGGTAACAAAGAGAGAAACAAGGATAGCAGTGAGTCGTTGAAGGCCAGTTGACAGCAGAGACCCTGGAGTCATAGTAGCATCTATTTGACCTAGGTTGATTTTCTCCATCGGTACCCATGGGGAGATAAAGGAGACAGATAATTAGGTTTGTCCATTCCTTCCAAGGATGACTTTACTGTTAAGACAGGTTTCGTTATCCTCTGTTGCCTCAGGAATGTCTCTATTAAACTCGGGATGTGACTTCAAATTTAGGATGAATAGTCTACTCGGTGATACACCTCACCAAGATGTGTTCCACTTCGTGGTCATTTTGGTCATAACTTGCTTGTTCCATCTGACCTTTCTTCCTGGCGATGACTTAGCACTGGGCGACATAAGCACAGTTCTGGTAGACCCTTCCCCTGAGGCACCACCATTTGTCCCCAAACACCTTCTCCAGTGGGACATACCCCATCTGAACACCTTCGGCCAGAATCCCAAGAGTCTTCCCAATTTCACCTCTTGCCATCAACTGACTTCTTCCGCGAGTAAATGACGTTCAAGGCAAGTGAATGCTAGATTAGCAGCACTGTGTGGTTTCTTCTTATTAGTCAAAACTGCCTAATCCTCATTGCATTCTATTTCCACTATTTATCTAGAAAAAGGCATCAGATCTGCAAGGCCAACCTGCAGCTTATGTGGTGTCTTTGTGCAAATTAGAGAAGATGCCCCTTCTATGCAGGTCAGTTAGGGAAAACATAACCCCTCTTGGGCAATGCAGCACCAGGAGAAGTTTAATAGAGCACATGGCACCTTTGTGTTGAGTAAGAAGTGTCCTGTTTCTTAGGAAGGAGTAGCTGCAAGTTAGGGCACCTACATTCAGTTATTGGAGTGGAAGGGCATGTCGGTCCCACTGATTGCTTTGGCTGGGGCCTTTGTGCAGAGTGGAGGCCATAAGGATTCATGAACTGATTTGCATAAAATTTTATTTTATGTTATTTTTTAAAGTTTATTTATTTATTTTGAGAGAGAGAGAAAGAGAGATTACAGGAGGGCCAGAGAGAGGGGGAGGAGAGAGAGAGAGAGAGAGAGAGAGAGAGAGAGAAAGCCAAGCAGTCTCCACACTCGCAGTGCAGAGTGCCCCTCACCCCCCGCCCTTGGGGCTCAAACTCATGAACCATGAGATCATGACCGGAGCTGAAATCAAGAGTCAGCTGCTCAACCGACTGAGCCACCCAAGTGCCCTTGTATAAAATTCTATACACACCCAAGTGTAAAGAGGTAAAAATGACAATGCAGCCACTGAAGAGGTCACTTTAATGTACTGAATTCAGGTCCTTATTTGAATACCAAGGTAAAGGCTATTTTGCTTTCCCTTCTATACTCTTTATTTGAAGAAAGACAATGACAACATGGCAGTTTTGTAGTCTTAGTGCCATGCATCACTTCTGTTTTATTGTCGTTTAAGTTGCCACACTGAATGTTTTTGTTTATCAACGTGAAAGGAAAGGGAAAAGCCAAAATATTGCACAACTAAAACAGTCCATTGTTCTGAGTAATAAAACTGCCAGAGAAGGTAAATTGTGCGTCAGTGCATGAATTTATTTAAAGAAGATAAAAGACTTTGTTTCCTTAAACTCTCTGATAGAGACACTAAATCAAACCCCAAATCTGAAGCAGCAGATATTAGATGTCAGATGCATGGGTCACTCATTCATCTCCCCCTTTCCTTGATAGAACTGGGCTCAGGACAAGGGAAAAGGCGTCAGCGGTATTTAAGATGCAAAGAGCGACAGTCTTCCTGGCATTTCTGGCAGCGCCTGAAGTAGGGGCCCCTGAAGGGTTGGTGTAGAGCTGGCTGGAGAAACTTGATGGTGGGAGGGGGGCAATGGATAAGGTACAATTTAATGTGGCTTTCTTCTCATCAGTCTCTTGTTCCCTCCAGATGCAGACCCAAAGCACCTTCGGAACATTTGGAAAACGTCATGAAAAGTGAGTCTACTTCTCTTCAACTTTGCTATTTTTGAAATTGTCACCATAAAGATTCAATGAATATTGCGATGAGCCTTTCAGTTCTGATGTTTTTCACTGATTCCAGGTTAAGGAAGTGAAACCCTTAGAGGCCCAAAATGATGGGCTTCTTTCGGGATTGTCCTGAAATCCAAATGTTCGTAGGTCCCCAACTGTATGAATTTCTTGCTTACGTCGTGGCCCCCACTAGATGGGGAGAAACAATTTAGGCCAAAATCAAGCATTCTTTTTGCAGGGTGGTATCAATTCAATTTCAATCGTCTGAAAAATTATTCAATTAAAGTCTATTTTCTGAACACAAGTGATTGCCCATCCTGGAATAGCTCTTCTACTCTGCGGCCTTTCCTGCAGGGGAGCTGATAAGGAGCCGGCTGGGCTGGCAAACGTGTGTGCAAACATACACACTAAAGTAAAACTCCTGGTGTGAATGCCTCTGTACTCACAAACTTTGTGTTGATATTTGATAATCCTTGGGTGCTTGAGGGTTTTTGTTGTTGTTGCTAATTACAGTGTTCGTGCATTCACTACGCGTTTAAGTCACACACAAAATGGCAAACATCCGAAACGACTTGTTTACAAAATAGCATTTTTAAAGCCAGAATTGGGAGAGGAGTTAGTGCATTTCAGTCTTCACTAAAAACTTAATAAATGCCTGCTATATTAAGCAGCTATCCCATAGTGAGTCAGATACAGTCTTGCATGCAATCTAGTAGGAGGGCTGAGAAAAGATGCACATAATTACAATATAAAGCAGGTGAGATGAGTCATTCTGGAGTACAAAGACAAGAGGGTTCAAGGAAGGATGGCTTACATCCTTTTGCAACCATAAAAAGTTTTTTCTGAAACTTTGAAATGTAAGATTAGCTTGAAAGAAGGGTAAGATTTTGACAGGCAAAAATATTCCACACACGAGAAATAATATAAGCAAAGGCATAGAGAGGAAAGGACTGCAGGGCAAGTGGTTTATTATGACTGGAGAATGGGGTGCATATAGAAGAACATTAGGGATGCAGATCAGAATGCACGTGAACCTGGGAGCAGTGTAGACTAAATTGGAATGAAAAAAAAACAGTGAGCGGGAGGAAGGGTTGATAGAGAGGGAATAACCGGTTCATGAAGTCAACGAGGACAGCAGTCCAAGAGAGAGGTAAGGAGGAACTGTGTTTCAGTGGTAACAGCTGGAAAAGCAAGGAAACGGTGAATGTGAAGAACTTTCTAAAGAACTGCTCACTGAATGCTGGTAACACATTAGATGTGGTGAAAAGAACCAAGGAGGACTTGAGATGGAACCTGGGGCCAGGGAGTGTTGCCAAACAAGAAAGACAGGAAAGTCAAGAGAAGGAATTGGCTGTGGAGAAAAATAATCTTTTCATCTGGAGACTTGGTTCATTGGAATTCTTGGTGGGATGGCCAGGTGCAGAAGAGCTCTTTCTGTCAAACAAATCCTTGTATCGAAGCTGCCATATTGCAGCTATGGCTTTAAAATTGCGTATTTATGCTTAACGATGGAAGTTTAGATGGGAAAATGTAGGGCATTACTAAAGGAGAGAGAAAGGCAAGGGAAAAGTGAAGTCAAAGGGAATATCAGGTAATGAAACTGTTAAATAAGTCAGAGAACTTGGGGAGCAAGAGGACATTTTTTGGTACTTAAGGGACCACCCTGAGGAGAATTTTTAGTGCAGCTGGGAGTGGGGTTCAGAAGGAAAAGTCCTGAGTGAAAAAATAATGAAAGAGAGAGACAGAGGTCTCCATCTGGCATACAGCTTCTTTTATGACTCAATCCATGATGTGTCGTTAAGGTGACCAGAATTGTGTTCCCATGACCAACCATCCCGGTTTGGCCAGGACTGTCTTATTTTAGCACTGAAAGTCTGCATCCCAGGAAACTACTCAGTTCTGGGATGGTTGGTCACCCTGTTACTTTTGTGCGACATTTGGCACTTGGTAGGTTTTAGTATTTATTGAGTGAATGAAAAAAAAATGCATATGGCAGCTCAACGCCTCTGATGCTTGGTTCCTTAATTTTGTAAAATGAAGTTAGTAATATCTGTAGTAGCCAGCACGTGAGATTGTTAGGACAACTAAAGGAAGTAACACACATGAAAACATTAGGGAAAAAACCCAACGAAACATTATATAAATGTATACAGATGTAGAGTTATTTCCATGAATTTTGGCATATTCTTGGATTTATGCAAAAAGTGTAGTATTATTTGTTGAAATGTTCATTAATGTCAGACCTTTTTTGCCTCTTGTCAACTAACCACTCATTGCCAGTGATCTGATATTGGCACTGAAATAAGTAATTAATTTTGTTTATATGGCACCCAATACCCAAGAGCCTCTAGGCATCTAGCCAAATCCTTTTTTAAATATAGTCATTAAATGGAGGAAAAGAGCCAAGCAAATTCTTAAACCAGCAAGTGAAAATAAAAAAGAGCAATTGGCAAATGGCGGGGGGGGGGGGGGGGGGGGGGGGGGGGGGCGGGGGGAAGGGGGGTGAGGAACTAAAAACAAGTGTCAATTTGGAGAATTTCATTTACTCTCTAGGGACAAACACTTCACCCCACACTTAACAGGAAATTGATTGTATCAAGTTAGCCACCATTCTCTTGACCTCTGGATACCAGTCCCGGGAGCATGGAGTTTTAACAAAAATGTCCAACTTCTTAACTATTAAAAATACAATTAGGGCTTTTTCACTTATCATCAAATTCTTGTGCTAAAGCTGGAAGAGACCTTGGAGATCGTCTCATCCCACCTTCTTATTTAATATGGGCTTTTTGGAGGAAGAGGTCTGGGTAAGGTTTTATTAACATACAGAAAGCGTAATGAAATTTTATGAACATAGCTTGGCTAAGTGAAGGGAACAATTCTCCCATGAATGAGGAACTCTCTGCAGTTTTCTGCTGGGCTTATTTCAGAGTATAGATCCATCCAGGGATGGATCAGGGTCTGTGACCTGACTGTTTTCCATCCCCATTCCAATTCTCCCCTCTTTACTAGACAGAACTACAGTTTCATGGCTCTGGGCGTTTCAACTCAGTTTTATCTCCCAAAGGCTGCCCTGCAAAGAAGACTTTTGTTTTATTATCTGCTTTACTCTTGTCTTTTCTCAACTCCCATTGCTTCTTTTCCCCTTTTTCTATTAATAGCTGTATATATTTCTAGAAATGGTAGATGTGATCTGATTCTGAAGAATATTCAATGGCTTAACTTTTTTTTCTCTAAGAAGTTCAGCACACTTGCAACTTTTCCTGCATTATCGTACTGATACTGCCTTTGACGATTTCCCTGGGAGACACCCTATGTTTGGAGCGTCCCCTGCGTCTCCAGTTCTATTTCCACCACAATAAAAGAGTTTCTGAGATGAGGACTTGTCCACAAATAAGTTATTGGATAATTTGAGGCGTGATTATTCATTTTAATACTCAAAATTCTCTAGTGCCAGTGTGCTATCCTAACAAATTTCAATAAATTATACACCCAAATTTGACCTAGAAAAGCAAACTGTGAGAGGTTTCTTCTTTGTAAACCCTGTTATATAACGTCTGATTCTTTAATAGTACTGATCAAATTATCACTCTAATATATCAATGTATGATATTATGCGCAAGGACATCTTGTGTACTACAGTATTTATTTCATGCAGATATAACTTGTCACATAACTAGTGTGTGTGAAACCGTGACCTAAGGACCCCTGTCCTCACTTTCCCTGGTAAATTCTTTTTATTTTATTTTTTTAAATTTTAACATTTATTCATTTTTGAAAGAGAGAGATACAGCACTACTGCAGGCAGGGCAGAGAGAGAGCGGGAGACACAGAATCCGAAGCAGGCTCCAGGCTCCAAGCTGTCAGCACAGAGCCTGATGCGGGGCTCGAACCCATGAACCGCGAGCTCTTGACCCTGAGATGAAGTCCGATGCTTAGCCGACTGAGCCAGTCAGGCGCCCCACTCTGGTAAATTGTTAAATCCTTAATTTGTACAGTCTGTGGCTAAAAACAGTTTAAAATGTTACCAGTTTTAAAACATTTCCGCCCAAAGATGGAAAACATGAGGGTAACTATATGGGATCGTGTATCCAACTCTGAAAATTGAAGCACTTGGTATCTTTGTCTAAGAACGAAGCCGCAAGGAGTTTCCTATCGGCCCGTCCTCCCCCCGCCCCCATGAAGGTACAAGGGGCCCCAATGTAGCGTCAACGTAAGACCTATATTCCCTTCTGACTCTGTTATTAGCAATTCAACTGCAAGCAGGTGATTAACCCTGCTAAGCCTCGGCTTTCTTATCTGTAAAATAGAAAGATACGTTTTAGAGATAAAGCAGGTAAAAACATATTGTGAACAAATTATAAAGCAGTAGACAAATGCTGTGTGTTATTCTTTAGCTTTTTTTTTTTTTAAACTTCCCATAATGCTTTTCTAGGTGCCCACTAAACATTTTTAAATAAATGGTGACATGAAATTTCTACAGCAGGTCAAATACAATTATTTTTTATAATTAGTTGCTTTTGGAGAACTAATATGTTTCCATTAAAATTTATTTCTTAGAAGAGTACTAGAAATTCAATTATATGGACATGGTTTTTACCCTTGGATATCTGGGATAAAACATTCCAGATAAATCTCACAAGCTAGGGACAAGACTGCATTGTAATATTGGCTATAGATTTCTGAAACAGGATGGTATTTCATTCTCAAAACCACTTTTACAGTTTAGTCACCTATTTCTTTTTCCTTTTACAAAGAAAAATTTGGTCACAGTCCAGCTATGTTGTTCCTGTGCTATCCTCTCAGCCAAATTTCGGTCCATAGGGTTTGAATATTTTCCTCTTTCCGATAAACAAAACTAAATAAACACACAGTTATTTGTAATTTTTTTTCCTGCAGACCTTACAATTTATTATGCTCTTTTTTGTTTCTTTGGCAAAATATTGACCGTGCAGGCACTGTCTGGATGCGTTTGAGGAGAGTTCTATTTTTAAGCTTCTTAGAGAAATTACTTCTGTTATTTGGGAATCATCTTAAGGGATTTATCACAACAATTTTATTATGCATAGTTAAAATATACACTGGGACGAATTCACGCTTGATAAAATATAGTACCAAAATAGATTTAGATATTTCCCTCAATATATATATGTGTGTGTGTGTGTGTGTGTGTGTGTGTACATATATACATTCCCCCAAAGTCTGACTTCTTGCCACTTTCTTTCTCCAACCTCCCCCACCACCCTTGAAGGTATTATTTTTTTACAAATAAATTAACTATATATAGGCAAGTTCTCCCTGTTTTAATCCTCGTCCCTGGGCCAAAACTCTTTTAAAATAGAAATTGCCTTAGGATCTTTGGCTTTTAGTTCATATCAAAGACTTTTTTCTAAACCAATATCAATAATCACGCGGAGTGAACTGCACGGCACGCAGAGTGCAGAGCCTACAGAAAAAGAGAGGAATTAGTTGATATTGTCTGACTTTGACTCCTGACTAGACGTAAGGAATCAGTGCCAGGCCAGATCCAAATGGCACATGACGGACAACATTCTTACATTTGGTCACAATCTTCTGCCAGTCTTCTCTCTTTCTTCTCTTTCTCCTTTTTCTCCTTCTTCTTCTTCTACATTTTTTTTTCTTTCTTTTTTTTTTTGGTAATCACTATTGAATGTTGTGGCAGATGGCATATCTCTCAGTGAAATCAAAGGCATATGGCAAGCCGTTTTCAATAGTGCCGTGCCATCTAGGTTGCAGTATTTATATTTCAAAAAATAATAATTTAGCCTGTGATACCAAGCTTTGAATGTACTCACCAGGAGCACCTAATTCCCAGACACCATGCATTTTGAAGTTTCTAGAAGATTATACAGAAATCCTCTCTTGAGGGTAGTGAGCACATAGTGAAGTTTAGAAATGTAGCAACTGACTCGTGGGTGGATCAGACCATTCTAAGAAAAAAGACCCAAAAGGAACTTAAAAAAAAAAAAAAAAATCATCCTAGTAAGGTCAATAGCCTGAGAGAGAATATGAACTTTTCAAAACAGTGTTACCTATTTGAAGTTAACAAAGCACTCATTTGAAAGGCAAAGTCTGTTGCCATTTTCTTTTTGTTTGTCTGTCCATTAAATTTTATATAAGGATCAGAAGCTAGGGGTTGAAAAATTCCTTAAGTTATTTGTATGTTCACTTCATGAATTCTACATAAATAATTCATTTCAGAGTATTAGCGGTTAAATAAAACTAGAACAACAACAATCAAAGTTCTGAGAACAGAGTGTCTACTCGGTACTTTTTTTTTCCTCATAAACTAATAAACTTATGTCTTCCCAGAAGACTGGAATCAGACTTAATGTTAACGCACACCACCAAGTCTCAAGTCTCTCTGGAGTCCACGTTTTTGCATGCGGAAAATAGCACCGTGCGACAGGGGCAGCTGCTGTGATGGCAACCCTGTAGTTGTCACGGCTGAACTCCCAGGGGAGTAAAAGAGGTGGGGTAGTGAGGAGAAACAGCACCAGAGCTCAGAGACACTCCATTTTTATGAGTATCTTAATACTTCAAATCTGGGCAGTGCATGTGTCCGAATTCAGTGTTGATATTTGCTCTTTAATTAAGGAAAAGAATGTTGCAACTTTCTTCACTCTGCAGATACATGTTTTTTTTCTTTCTTTTCTGCAATCACATGCTAACATTCTTCCTGCTCTTGTAGAGCAGATCTCTGAACTCAAGCTGTTACATCATGACCAGTTCCCAGGAGACAGACTGATAATAATCTCTTTTTCCTCCGCCTCACCTGCGACAAGCCCACCAGAAACGACTAAATGTTATAAACGTTATCCCTTCTTTTCTTCTGAGATCTCGCCTCCTTTATGAAGTGCTATGCATTTATTTCCTATCAGATTTATTATGTTTGTCATTATGCATCACAACTGTGATTCTAAAGCTCAGAAAAGGCAGCTTGATGGAAGTTATATGTAAAGCATCACCTCCCCTGGTACTGCGGTGTTGTAACCCCTAATTCTTCCCATGTGCCGTTTGCTGTACCATTGGGATAGTCTAAGGGATTTGCAAAAACAAAAACAAACAAACAAAAAAAACCAAGGCAAACCAAAACAACAACAACAACAAAAACCCCACCTTTATTTAGGATGAAATGTGTTTTAGACTGAAATTTCTTGACTGCTGGATAAGGCCCAGGAGTCATCTCATACAACACAATGTCTATGATGTCTTGTCGGTCTTCTCTGCCTATCGTGGGGCAGGTACAGAATTCAAGTCTTCCTTTTTAATCGAGTAGATTCCTCACATTGACGTTCTGTCTCGTTATGATAAATCCTGATGTCCATGGTTGGAGCATGTCGTTGTACATTTTAACAACGAAATTTAAAAAATGGCTATTTGGAAACTATTAATATTCTTGCAGCATCATGGTTAAGGGCACATGATCTGATGCTGATTGCCTGGGTTAAATCATGGGTCCTCCAAGCATCAGCTTTGAGACTTTAGGCAAGTTACTTGACTTCTTGGTGCCTCGGTTTCAATCACTTGTAGAATGGGAATAATAGCAGTACTTTCCTCACGGAGTTAGTAGAAATGTTAAACTAGTGCATGAAAGTAATTAGAACAGTGCCTGGCACACAGTAAACACCAAATAAATGGTAGCTGTTAACTTTTTAAATGCAGCCCAGAATACAGAAACATGCGATTCAAGGCTTATGGATCATTATTGTATCACATGTGTTTGGATGCCTTTGGTTTTAATCTGTCCTTGGACAAATCACTTAGCCTTTCTCAACCTTACTTTTCTCATCTGTCCAATGGGGGGTAATAAGTGTCACTTTAGAGGCATCGTGGATATAAGAAACAAAGCAGGTAAAACTGATAGTCTAGTCTCTGGCACAGAGCAAACACACAATACATGTGTTAGCTGTTGTTGTTACTTCTATTTGCTAAGCTCAGTTCTCCCTAACGCACAGGGGACTGCTTTTGGAAATAAAATGCGCCTGAAAACTTTTTCTGCAATTCTACTGAAAGCAAACTTAAGAGGGACATAGTTAGAAAAATTCAGAAATACAGAGCAACTGCTTATGCTAATGGTGTACCTCTTTCCCTATCTGTCCTGGCTAAGAGAGAGGAAGTGCGGGCCAAATTCCTCAGCTCAAAACGCAGACGGGTGCCAAGGGAGCCATCATCCCTGATGTGGGCTAAGAGTGGTTAATGTTGATTCACATATGGTTTTCTTTTTACTAAATGAGATTATTCCACCGAAACTGCTGCGTTCTCAAGGTCAATGAGAACTTTGATCTTCTGCAGGTGTGCCTGTTCTAGGGCGGTAGGATTCAGATGGTTTAAAGCAGTTGAATTTCAAGGCTCCACGTGTAAGAAGAGAATCAATGAATGAAAAGCTTGCTGGTAATCTTAAAATTAAAGACATTTAAAAGTACCGAGATGCATGTTTTGTTAACATCATTCGGGAAACTTTGGTCTAAAAATGAAACAAAGATAAATATAGTGTATCCGTTATATATCAGCTAACATCGCTATGCATCGTACAGCATGGGGCCGTTTTTTCCTGTTTTGTGTTACATTTTACAAGTACATTGACATTTAATTTCCAAGTACTTACTGATGGCAAAAGTATATGTTTTGTGCATTTTCCCTGAGGGAGCTCTGTTTCTATTCTATTTTTGCTTATGTAAAGGTTCTATCTTCAGGAACAGACATGGTTTTCATAGGCTTCTTAGCAGTTATAAGTAAGACAATTTGACTACATTGAGCTAAAATGAACAACAGTCATAGAACTTTATGTTATGTGAACATCATTAGCTGAAAGCTTTAGTAATTTTAAAATAAAACCTTTAAGTTAGCTTTTGCTACTCCTTACTCATCCTACCCCCCAAAAACAAGAAAAGGAAAACACACACACAGCGACACATGCATGTACAATAACTAAAGAAAGCCCTTTTCTCGCTTTCCATTTTTCGTTCATATTTTCTCTATTTTTTTTTTTCAAAACAGTGATTCTCAACTGTTTAATTTTCTAAAGAAGTCATGATGGTGCCAAGGAAAAGATAATTCCAAAGTACTATAAACATCTCTCTAGCGATTGTAAAACAAAACTGATTTTGGTAACTTATTTTACCTAGGAAGAATGTTATTGAGATAGGGGCGCCTGCCTGGCTCTGTTGGTACAGTGTGTGACCCTTGATCTTGGGGTTGTGAATTCGAGCCCCACATTGGGCATAGAGATTGTTTCAAAGATAAATAAATAAATAAAAATAAAATAAAAAAGAGTATTAGTGAAATAGGGCAATACAAGGATATGAAAATATACTTATAAAATAAATTTTTCAAGATACTTGTATTGATTTGTCGACTCTGAGCTACCGTATTATGATGTTAAGTGTCACCACTCCAGATCTGGATACTGACTGGATTTTGAGTGGGTTTCCTCAACGTGTGGTCTAATGGCCACTGCATCAACATCATCAAGGCCTCTTGTTGAAAAATGTGGGTTTGGGGTCCTACCTAGGGTGGCAGAAACTGAGTCTCTCGAGGCTAAGCCCCAGAGCCATGTTTGTTTAACAGAGCCCCAGATAATTCTCGTGAAGACTAAGGTTTGAGAAATGATGGGTGAGTATCTGGATCTTCAACCCTCTTGAGCTCCTAAACAGCTGAAAGCTGGTTGTGAGTCAGGATGGAGACTTTCCAGCACAATAGATCTCATCCCTGGTTGCATATTAGAATAACCTAGAAAGCTTTCTATGAATGCTGGTGCCTGGACCCGGACATGTGGAGGTTAAGAACAGCTCCAGTTCTTGGTATTTGAAACACAACATTTAGGAATTAAATATGCAGTGGCTTATACTGTCCTCTTTTTAAGCCATAACTAAGTTTTTACCTTCTGTTTACTTACTTTTTTTTACGTTTATTTATTTATTTTGAGGGAGAGAACACAGCGGGGTAGGGGCACAGTGAACGAGAGACAAAATCCCAAGCAGGCTCTGCACCATCAGCACAGAGCCCGAGGCGGGGCTAGAACTCACAGACTGTGAGATCACGACCTGGGCCAAGATCAAGAGAGTCAGACGCTT
Source organism: Panthera leo (assembly GCF_018350215.1). NCBI lineage: Eukaryota > Metazoa > Chordata > Mammalia > Carnivora > Felidae > Panthera > Panthera leo. Next base: position 102,514,890 of record NC_056683.1, read on the forward strand.
AACCAGCTGCACCACCCAGGCACCCCTAAACCAGCTGGTTTTAGCCACAGTAAGAGCCGAGATGCCTGAGTATTAATAAATTTAAAATAAGAATGATTGGTGTTGACTAGAATGTGAGATAGCTACCTAATGGTAAACTAAAAAAAATAAAAATAAAAATAAAAATAAATAAAACCAAAAAAAAACTTAGAAAAATATGAGCAAAGGATTAAATATCTGTTCTTGGATTCAGTTTTAGGATGGATTACTTATTAGTTTTTTGGCTACAGGATTTTTTTATGATGGTGGCATCTCTAAGACTGCCCTGGTACAAGTTGTAAATTGTGGGGGATATGACTCAAGTGTTACGTAGTGAAAGAAGATAGGTTTTCTTTTTCCAGAGTTATTCAAATAGAGTGAAAGAAGAGGTATGATCTAGGGAAACATACACAGTCAAACATCAATATATACATGTAATACAGTTATACCGGGAGAAGAGCTATAAAATGCCTCCAGGAATTCTTTTTTGTTTGTTTGTTTATTTATTTATTTTGAGAGAGAGTGAGGAAGCATGTGCGTGCATGCACCCAAGAGCAGGGGAGGGGCAGACAGGGAGAGACAGAAGGCCAAGCAGCCTCTGTGCTGCCAGTGCAAGCCCAACACCGGGCATTATCTCACCAACCGTGAGATCATGACCGGAGCCAAAGTCAGGAGTCAGTCGCTCAACCGAGCCACCCAGGCACCCTGCCTCCAGGAATTCTTAATGAGAACTAACAGAGAAGTGAGGAAAAAATACTTCAGTTTTAATGTCTGTACATCCACACAGATCGAACGAGTGTGAGAATGTAAGAAGCAAATAGTGAACTTGAAGTTTTGCTACAAGTGGGTAAATTCATTCTGCTAAAAATTACTGAGCCCAGATGAGTTATAATCTATGATTTGAACAAGCAAAGAAAGGGGGTTCTTTCTCAAAAAAAATTAAAACTACAAGGAAGAAAGCTATTTTCCAGAACACAACTGTATTTATATTGGCTTCTTTTTCTTCGTTTGCTCTCAGTTCAAAAATAAATATCCCTTGGAAATTTCTCTCTGTGGAAAGTGGGGATAAGCAATCAGAAATAGATGTACCTCTTTATGTAATTCCCTGCTAGGCCTTAGCAAATTCAGCAGTTTATTGTGATCTTTATAAAACAAATAAATCGAAGTCTCCTCTGGTTATTTGTTATGTTCAACTATGTCGTCACACGGTATGCATAATTTTACATAAACTCTAAATGAAGAACATGTGGTCAATCTAGAGTCTGAAACTTTTAGCGTATACTTAATGTTTTATTAAAGCTTCAAAACAAAGGAGGTTGCATTTTAATTTAATTCACATAAAACCTTCCTGCCCTTTCTCTCCAGGTGTTCCAGTTTATGATACTTCTCACGGCTCCGTCCTTTTGGTATAAATGTCACATAGCTATTTTTTCTGTATTAGGTAGGGATGAAAGTCCTGGCCAACCTCCATTTTAAGAAGAAAGAAGGAAACTGCAGCCAAGTCACCCATTTGCACCGAAGAGTGGGATCTGAGACTTAACTTACTTTCCAAGTAGAAAGGAGTAGTCCCGTGGTCAAGGAACTGGCATTTTAACGACATATCATCTGTATTTGTTACAGATGAAAATCAAATGGAAGTCTGGCTCCTTTCCTTCCCTGATTTCTCTCCTTTAATCTCTACTCCAAACACTAGTTGCCTCTGAAGTAAATATTATCTTAAGAAGGAGTGCTTTTTACTTCTTCCTCCCCCCCCCCTTTTTTTTCTTTTTAAAGCAGGAGTTGGCATCTGGATGCTTCAAGCTGCCAGGTGTATCCCATGTAGAACCACAGCTGTTCTCTCTGATAACTGGAGAAATAAAGAGCAAGAAGAGGCTAGACATTTTGAGTCAGCAAGAGACAATGCACTGTCATTATTTTAATTACACGGAGCTACTGATTTGTATTATAATTGCAATTTAATATTTTTTTAAAAGTTCATAGTATTCGTGGAAAAATACCGAATATGTCAGTTTCAATAGCCCTAAAGGTTACCAATAAAGCAATCCTTAGGCACATAAATCAGGGTAGAGAGAACAATGATGGTTGCCACAGTTTTTGAAGCTCTCTCCTAAAGTCAATTTAACTGAAAGATTAATGAAACAAGAAGTAAACATTGAATACTTTCCCTAATTAATCTGCCATGATATTGTTTCTTTTATGATCACTTTCTATCATAAGAGATTTTTATCTGAATTTTTTTCCTACATAAGTATATTATTTTGAAATTGATGAGGTTTTTCAAAATATGTTTTTACTAGTAAGTTACCATTGCTTTGGGTTCATATCTGTATTTACTTAAAAACTGATGATTGCAGACAATTGTATTAAGTTATACTTAAAAATCAAAGTCAAAGAAAGCATTTAAAAAAAATAACAAGTCCAGTTTATACAGATCAGTGACGATATACACCTAGATTTCACTAAGCCTCTACATATTATTACAGTTAATCTAGGCTAAGATATCATTAGCATAACAACATGAGCAAACAGATGGCTGATTTAGCAGATTGTCTTCAGGCAATACTTTGTTAATCAATATGATTACCAGTACCGATTTAGCAGAAGATTTTTAGATTCAGAGCTCACACACTGGCAAAATATTTTACTTAGGAACACACATACCATCATTTTAGAAAAAAAACTTATTACATTAGAATATGTAAACATTAAGTTTAATGCTTATGTTTTGAATTATGAAATATTAAACCAATATCTAAAACGTGTTGGAAGGTACTAGAAATGTGGAATTGAATGCATCCCCAGTTATACTGTTTACAATGTAAATATTTAATGATTGAATCATTTTTGAGAGCCTTTTATGTGCAGGCACCACTCTCAAGAAGCTTACATTCTAGTGAAAGTGACAGGGAATAGACCATCAGCGTTGCAGTGGGTGATAGCTATTCTCAAGAAGAATATACTAAAATGGAGGAAGAGCAATGAGGAAGCACAGTGTGTTAGGAACCCTCTGTTGGGAAAACTCTCAGGTAAAGTAGGGTCTTTTAAGCAAAGATCTGAATAAAGTAAGAGACCAGGACAGGCAACTATCTTGGACAAGAGTATTCCAAATTAACTTGAAATAAGAGGTAGAATTCTCTTATTGCTAAATTACTATAAATATTTGTTCATCCGAAAGATGTTTATTGAGCATGTTCTATGTCCTAGAGACTGGGATCAGCAGAAGGGTTACAAGGGTAAGTAAGATATGGTGCAGGTCATTAAGATATTTGTGGAAAAACATAAAAAGGTGGTTATTACAAAAATTAATATTATATATATGTATATTATTGTATATGTGTGTGTATATATATATATATATATATATATATATATATATATGATATTGTTATATAATCAGAGGGATTGGATCTAATTCTGGCTCTAGTATTGTCTTAGCCAGGACTTTCCGTGTTGCATTAACAGAAATCCAACTCTAGCCTATTTATTTATTTATTTTAATGTCTCTTTATTTTTGAGGGAGAGAGAGCTTGCACCAGTGGGACAGGAGCAGAGAGAGGGAGACAGAGAATCCAAAGCAGGCTCTGACCTGACCCCCCAAGGGGGGGGAGGGCTCCAACTCACGAACCATGAGATCATGACCTGAACCATAGCCAGAAGCTCAACCAACTAAGCCACCCAGGCACCCCAATCCAACTCGAGTTTAAAGAAGGTATTTATTGGCTTTTGCCGCTGGCAAGCCTGAGGATTGGCGTTAGCATGAGCTACACCCAGTTCAGCAGGTGTCCTATGATTCACTTTCTTTTCAACTCTCAGGTCTGCTTTTCTCAATATTGGCTTCACTTGCCAAGAGGCTGTGTTTGTACCATGATAAAGAAGGCCACTGGGTGCCCTAAATATATGTGACTCCTAACACTCACTGTCGTAAAAGTGGAGAGATCGTTTTTCTCTCAGCATCCATATCTACTGTCCTGGTTTCTGGCCCTACAAGGATCTCATGGTCGGTCACTCTTAGACCAATCACTGTATTCACCCCGACCATCCATTCTGGTGACTCACCCACACTTGCTAAGTCAGGTCAAGAACAAGCAGGCCCAGGGGGCGCCTGGGTGGCTAAGTCGGTTAAGCCCCGGACTTCAGCTCAGGTCACGATCACACGGTTCATGGGTTCGAGCCCCGTGTTGGGCTCTGTGCTGACAGCTCAGAGCCTGGAGCCTGCTTCGGATTCTGTGTTTCTGTCTCTCTCTGGCCCTCCCCCACTCACACTCTTTCTCTCTCTCTCTCTCTCTCAAAAATGAATAAACATTAAAAAATAATAAGAACAAGCAGGCCCATATGATCTGAATGCAGAGCTACTAGACTCCTATCCCGTATGGAATGGGACACTCCATACAAATTAATTCTAAATTAATTAATTAATTCTTCTACTGCCAGAAGAAATTTATTTAGCAAAATTAATTCTTCTACTGCCAGAAGAAAGGCAAAGAGGACTCTGCTGGCAAAAACAAAAAAATTCCACTGTAGATAGAATAATTCTGTGACCTTGGTCAAATCACATCCCCCCGCTGGCTCCCAGTTTCATCATCCATAAATGCACCAACTTCATAGTGTCAAAGTAGATAAGGTAATGTGTGTTACAAGGTTAAGCGCAAAGAAAAAAGTGCTTAAGAAGTAACTATATCATCATCACTGCTGATAATAAACAAATGACATGATTTGTGGTAAATTTTGGCTAATGGAGACCAAAGTTTCAGAGAAGATTATTCTGAAAATAAAGCATTTGATTTATGGGTCCGTGATAGGGCCAGCCAGAGGACAGATACGCTCTGTGCTCCACTAAGAACCCTTCGCCTTTGGCTACAAGGAGCTCCGTGTTGCAAGATGTGTCTCTAAATGGAATTTATGCCTGGAAGATCAGAAAGCTGCCTTCTCCTTGCTACTCTTCAAATGTACCAAGATACTTCACATTTTCCTCACTGAAAAAGAATGCAAATTCTCTCAGTAACATCGCTACTCAATTAAGTTGACAATTTAAATTGTAACAGTATACACATCCGACTGGCTGCGTATCACGCGGCAGAGCTTTGAGGGATCGCAGAGCAGGTGAGGAAGAGTAAAGGGGCAGAGCCCCTGAGCGAATTTGGATCCTCCAGGAAGCAGACACACAAAAACATGAGGAGTCTGGAGGGGCTTTCAGATCATGATGCAGTTCTAGCCCCTGGCAAAGAAGGAGGGAAGGAGGGAAAGTTAGGCAGGAAAGGTCGTGGAGTGCAGGATCACACTAAGACAGATTTGGCAAACCCATGCATAGTTCCTGAGCCAAAGACCCCCGTCAGAGGAGTTTGTATGCCTCAAAAATGAGCCTGCCTTAGTATCTCTGCTGCGCTCAGTCATTGCCTGGAAGCAGCCGGAGGGGAGCATGGGCTCAGCCAACACGGTGGCGGATTCAGAGAACGGCAGCTGGGTCCCTTGGCCAATTTTCCTCCTGTGGCTGGAGAAGTCCAAAGCATATTCTCATGTCTGCCACGGCCACCCTGGGTGATAAGGAAAAATAGGGCATCCAGCTGAGAAAGCAGGTCTGGTTCATAGAAAGACAAGCGACGAAGACAGAAAGGAATTGGAAGGCAATATTTCTGTCACCAAATGCCTCAAGGATGGATTCTGCCTCAAGAACTGGCTGCCAGAAAGGAAGAAAGGAGATATGTTGCCCCTCGCCACTCCCAAGGTTGGGGTAGCCAGCCGTGCAAGGGAGCTGGCCAGAGTCTGGACCGGACTAGGGGTGTGGAAGAAGAAGTCTGGCTAGCACATGCACAGGAAAACTCTGCCTGTCTCTGTCCCACAGCTAGAGAATAGGGCTGTGCTTTGATGTCTGCCTTGACTTTTGCAATTTTCTTCTCAGAGGTTTTTCCATCTCTAACTTGTCTCTTAGCCATCTGTTTGAGATGTTGCTGTTCAGATACTTTTTCTTGATGGCTGCCACAACAATGGAGAGAATGGTGAGCACGGCTGAGATGCAGTATGGTGTGGGGAGGTGGTGGGGGGGCTCTTCTTCTATCACTGCCAGGAGTGACGTGGCAACAGTCAGTTTACAGATCTGGTCAAGACAGCTGAAGGATGAGGTCTAGTCTTATTAAAATAATGTCCTTCAGTGCATTAGTCCTTCAATTTGTTCAGTTTCCTTTAACGTGTTAATTAAAGGAAGAAAACCGAGAGTAGTGCATTCTTCAAAGAGGTGATATATGTGAGAGTTCTAACTTCTGCATTGCTCATTTTAAGGATCTCTCAGGAAGCCTGACACTGACCTGAACTTTTCAATATAAAATGGAAATATTTGGTATTCTATGAGCTTTGGCTTTCTGTGTGTGTGTGTGTGTGTGTGTGTGTGTGTGTGTGTGCATGCTCACGTGTGTGTAATACGACTTTTCTCAAGGGATAAGCAATTTAGCTCTTGTGCCCACTGTTTATTTGAAACCAACTTAATAGGTAATAAAGGTGAAGAGTATTTCTCAGTGTTTTGTTTTTCACTCATTTTGTAAAAGATTTAGGAATGGTGAAACCTATACAAGCCATGCTATTTATTGTTTACAGGTCTTAAAAACTGGGAAGATAAAGTTAACTTTCTTCCCTTTTCATTTCCTGACTTCTTTTTACTTCTCTAGACTCATCTAGGAGATACATATTTTCTCAGTTTCCTGATAATTGATTGTTGGACTTTCCTTTTTTGTATGCATAGTGGAGTAGTAATTTGGATTTATTAAGGTGTGAATGAGAAAAGGGAAGATAAGGGGTGCCTGGGTGGCTCAGTCGGTTAAACGACTGTCTTTCGCTCAGGTCATGATCTCATGGTTTGTGGGTTCAAGCCCCGCATCGGGCTGTGTGCTGACAGCTCAGAGCCTGGAGCCTGCTTCAGAGTCTGTGTCTTCCTCTCTCTCTGCCCCTCCCCCACTTGTGTGCTCGCTCTCTCTCTCTCTCTCTCTCTCTCTCAAAAATAAATAAATGTTAAAAAATTTTGAAAAAAGAAAAGAAAAAGTTAATTTAAAGATTTAAAGATTATGAGCTAATTTAAAGATTATGGACAATTACCCAATGAATTTCCTTCCTGTTGGAGGACAGGAACTCTCTCTCTTGGTAGGATGCATGATATACAGATGATTTCACTTCCATCTCTGTTTTGCCCTCCACTTGGGCGTTTTGATATGCGGAACTGGTTTTAGAGTAATTTCCAACTAATTTCTAGAAGAATGTGTCTTCTGTTAACTGACATTCCTACCCATTTGAATCATAGAACAAATTTCTAGCTTTGTGCCTCTTTCAAGTGACAGACATTGAAAAACCATACACCTAAAAGGGGTGACTTTTATACCACAATAAATATGAATTTACAAAGAAAGACTGAGTCACACTGAGTATTTTAAAAGAACCAATAAGTATTTTCTTAGGGAAAAACACCGACTTTTAAGGTGGCTACTGTTCCATTTTAATTCAGGGCGGTAGGACTGCAAGCATCTACATTTCCGTTTGCTTTTTATCATCAGTGATTCTGAAAAACATTTATATTGCTTAATATTAAAATTATTTTGATACCCAATAAATATGATGCTTGAGGTTATTTGTGCCATATTGGTTGGAATTAAAAATTCCAATTTCTGGTTATTGAGATTTTTTTTTTTTTTTTGAGACAGACAGTGTCAGAGGGGAAAAAGAGGGAGTCTTAAGCAAGCTCCACGCTTAGTGTGGAGTCCGTAGGGCTCAATCCCAGGGGTCATGATCTGAGCCAAAATCAAGAGTTGGAGGCTCAACTGACTGAGCCACACAGGCGCTCCTAACTAGTGAGAACTTTGATGAAAAGAGAAAAGTTTAAAGTTCATACAAGGAATAATTTCATATAGATTTCTCCTATATTATATAACACCTTGGTAATCTCAACAAGTTACAAATTAATAATAAAATAATAGTAATAGAGATGATATTAATTTTTACTGTTTTAAAAAATTTCTCCTACTTTTGTTTACATGTTAACAATATAATTACTTTTTTATCACGAACATTAGCAATTATTAATTATTATTGTTAATAATTATTATTAATAATACTCTATTAATTATTTATAATACTCACTGATACATAACGTCCATGTAATACACAGATCTTTCCATTTAAATAAGACTCCAGATTATTGCTTCTGGGTATTAAAAATAATTAAAGTATCCATGTTAATTTCACTCTTTGGTCTTAGTTTTAGTTTTGGTGTGGTGTTCAATACCCGTAGTATTGGTGAGGAAAATAAAAAACCTTATGGAACCCCAAGAACCTGGACATGAAAGAGGTTGAACTTCTCTACAGGGCTCCTTTACTCTCTGTTGGCATATGCTATTTTATTAACAAAATCAGAAATGCAATTATGTTTGTTATTTAAGACATCTTTCCTTTCTGGTCTCTGCAGCAGAGTGAAAAGACCAGTTTGAAAATATTATGATCCCATTTCAAAAACAAAACAAAAAGAAGGAGTCTGTTTTTTGTATCTGTAGACAAAGAACTGTTAACAATGGTTGCCTTTGTGAAGCAAGTTTATAGAGAATTTTCACTTAGTCATTAAAATCTTTCTAACCAAAATCATATATGGCCTCTGTAGTCTGAAAGTGTTATACATCAGTAATAAAAACAGCACTGATTTTTATGGTTTATATTCATTTCTTCTAGTACTTGTTTGCATTTGGGCAATTATTCTAATTATCTTTATCAGCAACATTAATAAAATTAAATATCTATAATAATGAATTATGGGTGACTTATGGATCACTTCTGGGCCTGGGCTTTTAAGGAGTTTTATGGGTGGCAAAGAAATTGAAATTTATTTTGAAAGCATAAACACTTTACTCTTTTAACATAAGCTTAACTATTTTGACAAAAAATGACTTGAAGTTCTATAACAAATGACATAAAAGTGATATATTTCGGAAATTACTTATAGAGTGGCCATATCATTTATCTTCTAAAACAGAACACTTTTGAGAATGAGATTCTATTAATGATTATTCCAGGCAACAGGCTTTGGTTGGGACTATGCCAGGTAAACCAGGACCAATGGCATTAGTCACTCTCCTAACCAACTAAAAATAAAATATGAATAAAATAGGCACAGGGAAGCTTACTGAGAAATCAATGTGATAAGTATTCTTAGTGAAAAATTGTTCTGGTGGTAAGTCCAAGGCACATTTTAAGTTTCCTGTTAATGTTTGAGGCTGATACACAAAAAAGGTGTTATTAGGCTAGGCAGAGTAATAGGCAGAACTCAGAATAATGTGTGGGCCCATTTCAGTTCTTTCCAATGGCTTCCTAACTGGGATACCCAAGAGCATCAACAGGAGTCTATTTCTATTACATCAGCAAGGGCTCCAGGGGGCTCCTGAAGTGACAATTTCCTTCCATGAAGGTAGTTTTAGTGCATATGCTATACATCTATGCTGCCATTTCTCTCCCCCAAAATTGCTAATATTGTTCGTTGGTGTAGCAATTACTCATAATCCATTGAAACAGAGGGAGAGAGATGAAGTGGGTGATTGAGGTGAGAGTAAAGTTTAACTAAATTTGAGATAACTTTTAAAGCAAAAGATAATATATTGCATTTGAAAAGGCATTTCTTACTCATTATTCCTTGCTGTTAAGTAGTCCTACTTATCATGTATTAAAAGAGACAAGGCAATTTCCCACTGAATGTGGTGAAAATCAAAAGGCTATAAAGACAAAATAATTTAGTGTCAAAGCCCCCTATTGGTTTTGCTTATGTGTTTGTATATCTGTCTACAATATCATTTCTCAAACAATAGCCCACTGCATCAGATACATGGAAGCCTTTCTAAGTGCAAAAGACATATTTTTAAGATGACAAATGCCATTTTCTATCTGGCCAACTGCTGGGATCTGATTGGTCATTACCCTATTTCAAGAGAGGCTTCAAGAGCTAATCAGGGGTGTCATCAGCTATGACTTTTATTGCTGCTGCGCAGAAAACTTAGCAATAAAGAAAACTGTAAATTCAGGATTTATTCTTTGTAGGGGTGTGCCTCATGCTAGGAAGATTAATGAAGAATTCCTGGTCCATTGTTTATTAAAGATATTGCCATTCTATAGCATTTTAATTGTAAATCCACTCTTTGACATCCTAAGTAATGGTTCCCGCTAAATTAATAAAAGCAACATATTAAGTTTAAATCCCAGATAAGGTAAAGATTGCTGTTTTAATATCCCATCCATATCCTTTATCTTTCTACAGGGGCTTTCAGGCCAGTAGTTTTAATAACATGCATGAATGAAGATGCTCTTTTTTAACTCAAATGGTGGCGAAGAGTTTTTCCTTTATATTAGCAGGCAATCAATTCCAATAGCTTTTTAATGCTTTCTTAAAGAATCAATTTTAAAGTAGACGCTCTTCAGGGGACCCTCTTAAACTTCTTCACAGCCGGTCTCCTAATTTTCTATTACAATGCAATCTAAAGCAGCTACAAAAATAATGCAGATAATGTTTGCTGGGTAATGATTTCCAATTTCCCCATTCCGTGTACCCTGTTATTAGGAGGATCATCGTGGTTGTGTAAATTAATTTTCAATTCACTTCAGGGGAACATTACAATGATTTATTCAGCACCAGTGTTGAAGAAAGTGTTGGGAGGATTTTAGCAATCTGAGAAACAAAATCAATTTGTTCTGATTATCACCATGTTAAAGGGGAAAAAAAGAGGGGGGGAAACAAAAGGGTTGCTAGAATGTGAGTCTTGACTGTTGTAAATACACTAGAACCATCATGTGATGTTGGGCTGAGACTTTGTAACTCACGAACTACGTGAAAGAACGGTGTTTCCGGAACCATCCCTACTTGTGAAGTAGCCAAGAACATTCTTTCATGTGATATTTCAGTTAGATTCCTTCAGACAGGAGAGCCCTTTATCCATACTTGCCGGGAAGAGAGAAGTAACATACAAGCTTATGATCAGGGAGCATTAGTTTTCCCAAACACAGGGTAACTGGCCAGTTTGTTTGATACAAAACTTAAAACAGGAACTGTCAAATCAAGGTCTCACAACCATAAGAAACACAAAGTTTTCTCTACTGTAATTTATCTAACATAAAATGTCCCAGGGTTTTGTATCAACTGTGGCCCTTGTAAAATTATAAAAGACATAGTTTGTAAAGGTTTTACAAACCTTTCACGTCAATGAACGTCTGGGCATGTTGGTCAAGTTTAAGTGTGCCCAGGTGCGCATGCAAATTGACATCCCCACTCACTTCACCAGATCACTTACCTTCCTTTGACACCTACTTGGGAGTCTCCATTCTGTACCATGCAGCAGAGGGGCAACTAGAGATAGGCTGAAAAATAAAAGCGAACTTCTGTGAATGTGAGACTGCAACCTGTACCTCGAACTACAAAGAAGAGCTTCATGGTGTTATAAGGACACATCGTATTTTGAATAATTTCTAAGTTTAAAAATTTATTTATTAAAATTTTTTTTCAGTGTTTTTATTTATTTTTGAGACAGAGAGAGACAGAGCATGAGCAGGGGAGGGGCAGAGAGAGAGGGAGACACAGAATCTGAAGCAGGCTCCAGGCTCTGAGCTGTGAGCACAGAGCCTGACGTGGGGTCAAAGTCACAGACTGTGAAATCATGACCTGAGCTGAAGTCAGACACTTAACCGACCAAGCCTCCCAGGCACCCCTCTAAGTTTAATAATTTAAAGAACGAGTTTTAAATTTAATCAGGGCAGGAGGCTGGCGGAGGTTTCTCCAAGAAGTGATGGTCTAGGATAAGAAACATTATCAGATTTGTGTCTTGAGAAAACACTGTGGCTGCACTGTGGGAAAACACTGGAGGAGAGGCAGAAAAGACGCAAGGATTCAGATGGGAGACTGTTGCCACAGTCCAGAGAGAGACGAGGTATGCCCAGGTAGTTGTACTACGTTCTCAAACCTTGGCCCACCCATCTGAGGACAGCCAGGGTGGACATCCCTTTTTTTTTTTTTTTTTTTTTTTTTTTAAGTTTTAAAATTCATTTTGAGAGAGAGAGAAAGAGAGAATCCCAAGCAGGCTCCACACTGTCAGCACAGAGCCCAATGCGAGGCTCGAACTCACAAACCATGAGATCATGACCTGAGCTAAAATCAAGAGTCACTCAATTGACGAGGTGCCCCTGGACAATCCTTTTTTTGATTATCACGTAGCTGCTGATGAAAGCACAGACCCATGTGAAGTGACATGAAGTGGGCTTAATTTGATTCCTGAAACCAGGCACCTTCAGAATAAAGATGGTGCAGACAAGGGGAGTGGATTTAGAATCCTTGACAGAGCAGTGAAAAGTCACAGAAAGATCCAGAAACATGAGATTGACTTATGAAGATATTTTTTTTTTTGGTCGTTAGTTCATATATATCATTTTGGGGCACTATTGAAAAATGTCTTGTTTCAATAGAGTATGTTTGTTGGGGTGCCTGGGTGCCTCGGTCAGTTGAGCGTCCGACTTGGGCTCAGGTCATGATCTCCGGGTCTGTGAGTTCGAACCCCGCATCGGGCTCTGTGCTGACGGCTCGGAGCCTGCAGCCTGCTTCGGATTCGGTGTCTCCCTCTGCCTCTGTCCCTCCCCTGCTCTCACTCTGTCTCTCTCTCAAAGATAAATAAACATTAAAAAAATTAAAAAAAAAAAGAATATTGTTGTTAATAGCACGCAAGTTTACTGCCTTGGCCTGCTTCTGTTTCTAGGTCAGAGCCCAGCTTGTGTGTCCAGTAAGAAGTGGCCTAGTGAAGTGATTGAATGCTCCCCGTCCACATGCAGCCTGACATGGGTGCAGAGCCTGGCTCTGTCACTACCAGCTCTGTGACCAGAAGCTATGTGGTTCCTGTGTCTCAAGTTTCCTTATCTGTAGGGTGAGGGCACTCAGCATCCACTTATAAGAGCTTGCGAGGAGAGGGGGTGAGACAGTGTTCATGAAGCTCTAAGCGGAACCCCTGCCGTGTATGTAGCAAGCAGGCTGCCCCTTTTCGCTCTTGTTCCTCCACAGTTTTTGCCTAAGCAGTCAGGACAAGTAGATGTTTTGGTACCAGCTGGCAGTGGTGTTGGCTCAGGGTTACTGTTCACGAGAGTGTCCTCTTACCTTGGCACAGGCTGGGCAGTCACGTGCTACTCGGAATGGATGAGTCTCAGGAATCCAGGAACCGGGACAGCGGCACAGCAAGTGTGATGAAGCTTGGTAGTAAAGGACGCAGGAAGACTGTTGGAGAGCAGAATGGCACCAGAATCCTCCGATTAAGATGGGGCCCCTGGCAGTGTCACTGGGTCTGGAGCCTGTGGATTCTGCTTTCTGCTCCCCCCCCTTTTTTTTTTAAATGTAATTATTTTTTAAACTTAACATCCAAATTAGTTAGCATATAGTGCAACAATGATTTCAGGAGTAGATTCCTTACCCATTTAGCCCATCCCCCCTCCCATAATCCCTCCAGTAACCCTCTGTTTGTTCTCCATAGTTATGAGTCTCTTCTGTTTTGTCCCCCTCCCTGTTTTTATATTATTTTTGCTTCCCTTCCGTTATGTTCATCTGTTTTGTCTCTTAAAGTCCTCATATGAGTGAAGTCATATGATGCTCGTCTTTCTCTGACTGACTGATTTCACTTAGCATAATACCCTTCAGTTCCATCCACATAGCTGCAAAGGGCAAGATTTCATTCTTTTAGATTGCTGAGTAATACTCCATTGTATATATATACCACATCTTCTTTATCCATTCATCCATCAGTGGACATTTGGGCTCTTTCCATACTTCGGCTGTTGTTGATAGTGTTGCTATAAACATGGGGGTGCATGTGTCCCTTTGAAATAGCACACCTGTATCCCTTGGATAAATGCCTAGTAGTGCAATTGCTGGGTCGTAGGGTAGTTCTATCTTTAATTTTTTGAGGAACCTCCATACTGTTTTCCAGTGTGGTTGGCCATCTGGATATCTTCTTTGGAGAAGTGTCTATTTGTGTCTTTTGCCCGTTTCTTCATCGGATTCGTTGTTTTTTGGGTGTTGAGTTTGATAAGTTTCTTACTGATTTTGGAGACTAACCCTTTATCTCATATGTCATTTGCAAATATCTTCTCCCATTCTGTTGGTTGCCTTTTAGTTTTGCTGATTGTTTCCTTCACTGTACAGAAGCTTTTTATTTTGATGAGGTCCCAATAGTTCATTTTTGCTTTTGTTTCCCTTGCCTCTGGAGACGTGTTGAGTAAGAAGTTGCTGCGGCCAAGATCAAAAAGGTTTTTGCCTGCTTTCTCCTTGAGGATTTTGATGGCTTCCTGTCTTACATTGAGGTCTCTCATCCATTTTGAGTTTATTTTTGTGTATGGTGTAAGAAAGTGGTCCAGGTTCATTCTTCTGCATGTCGCTGTCTAATTTTCCCAGCACCACTTGCTGAAGAGACTGTCTATTCCATCGGATATTCTTCCCTGCTTTGTCAAAGATTAGTTGGCCATACTTTTGTGGGTCCATTTCTGGGTTCTCTATTCTGTTCCCTTGATCTGAGTGTCTGTTCTTGTGCCAGTACCATACTGTCTTGATGATATCAGCTTTGTAGTATAGCTTGAAGTCTGGAATTGTAATGCTTCCTGCTTTGGTGACTATTCAGGGTCTTTTCTCGTTCCATACAAATTTTAGAATTGTTTGTTCTAGCTCTGTGAAGAACACTGGTGCTATTTTGGTAGGGATTGCACTGACTATGTAGATTGCTTTGGGTGGTATTGACATTTTAACAATATTTGTTCTTCCTATCCAGGAGCATGGAATCTTTTTCCATTTTTTTTGTGTCTTCTTCAATTTCTTTCATAAGCTTTCTGTAGTTTTCAGTGTATAGATGTTTCACCTTTTTGGTTAGATTTATTCCTAGGTTTTATGGTTTTTGTTGCAGCTGTAAATGGGATCGATTCCTTGATTTCTCTTTCTGTCGCTTCATTGTTGGTGTATGGAATGCAACTGATTTCTGTGTGTTTTTTATATCCTGCAACTTTGCTGAATTCGTGAATCAGTTCTAGCAGGTTTTTGGTGGAATCTTTTGGGTTTTCCATATAGAGTATCATGTCATCTGCGAAGAGTGAAAATTTAACCTCCTCCTGGCCGATTTGGATGCCATTTATTTGTGTTGTCTGATTGCAGAGGCTAAGACTTCCAATACTATGTTGAATAACAGTGGTGAGAGTGGACATCCCTGTTCTGTCCCTGACCTTAGGGGGAAAGCTCTCAGTTTTTCCCCATTGAGGATGATTTTAGCATTGGGTTGTTCATATATGGCTTTTATGATCTCGAGATATGCTCCTTCTATCCTTACTTTCTTGAGGGTTTTTATCAAGAAAGGATGCTGTATTTTGTCAAATGCTTTCTCTGCATCTAGTGAGATGATCATATGGTTCTTGTCCTTTCATTTATTGATGTCATGAATCACGTTAATTATTTTGCGGATATTGAACCAGCCCTGCATCCCAGGTTTAAATCCCACTTGGTCGTGGTGAATAATTTTTTAATGTATTGTTGGATCTGGTTGGCTAATATCTTGTTGAGGATTTTTGCATCCATGTTCATCAGGGAAATTGGTCTATAGTTCTCCTCTGCTTCCTTTATGTGAGCTCAATGCAGGCAAGTTTTAGGAGTCTTGTGCTCAGGATACACAGGGGCTCTCAGTCTTGCTTGATCAGACCTCTCCAACAGTGCTGCCTAAGGACCTCCAAGAGAGAGTGAACACCTGAGGACTTGCCACTACAATATGAACCTCTGTGCACTTCTAACCTCTGTTTTCACTTCTAAGAACTGGGCAGGGGCCTGGCCATAGAAATCTGGAATGAGTCCTCTCTCCTTCACTGTTGAATGTACTCAGAACTATTGGTGTTGCTTTGGGCATTGGGTTAACGCTGGCGTCATGACCTCAAAAGAATTTAAGCATAGGGACATTACTTCTTACTCAGAGAAACGTAGGATCTTGCATCATCCCCTTTAGTCTTTTTCAAAGTCATAAAGCAAGGGTAGGGATGGATTAGGCTGTCTATGATATTGAAACATGAACTCATTGAAATTAAGGTGGAAACTCAAGATTCCACCCTCAGTGTGATTACCAGAATTTATTTATTTGTTTATTGTGTATACTCTTTTGGCAATGCAAACATAAATGAAGAATTAATGGGTATGTATGTATGTATGCATGTGTCTGTCTCCTAAGTTGGGCTGTTCAAAAAAAAAAAAAAAGAGGAAGCTATTTTAATCTTTAAATTTTTATAAATGTTAAATGCTGTTGTGGCAGGTGGAACTATTGTATATTTGAAAACCGCATTATGAGAGTTAGTGGTATAGATTTTTTAGATGGCAGCAATTTTTCCCCATGCTTTCCAAATCCATTATCAATCCTTTCAAGAGAGAAATCTTGGGGCGCCTGGGTGGCGCAGTCGGTTAAGCGTCCGACTTCAGCCAGGTCACGATCTCGCGGTCCGTGAGTTCGAGCCCCGCGTCAGGCTCTGGGCTGATGGCTCGGAGCCTGGAGCCTGTTTCCGATTCTGTGTCTCCCTCTCTCTCTCTGCCCCTCCCCCGTTCATGCTCTGTCTCTCCCTGTCCCAAAAATAAATAAAAAACGTTGAAAAAAAAAAATTTAAAAAAAAAAAAAAAGAGAGAAATCTTTTCATGATTTCAAAGGACATGCAAACGACATTTATTAATTTCCTGATTCATTTTGAGTTTTAAGAATAAACTGACAGCTTGAGTTAGAAGTAATCATATCTAAACATTCTGTGTGTGGGGGAGACATTACCTCCATGTACTTAATCTTTCAAAACTATATAAAAGTCAAATCTGTCTGCAGGTTCATTAATGCATCATGAGAAAATGGATATGTGAATTGTCACCAAATTAATAGGGTGAGTTTTGCGCGGCCTGATGTAAAAATATAAGTCATACAGCTTTCACAAAATTCACTTATGGGAGCTGTGGAGACCGTGTCAAGGAGAGAGATCATGAAGGCAGATACTTTTCAGTAAATATGAAGGGTATGTGGGAGATTTTCTTACTTTAAAAGTAAGCTATGACATAATTGAAATTCTTTTTTGAGGGGATCTGGGGACACATAAGGTAAAGAGAAATTCAACTTCTAGCGTTTGAAAACAGAACTAAATCAGGTCTATTTGCTGCTCACTACATTTGAAGACGATTTATTAGTGAAAACAGTGGTTTTAACAAATAGGACAGAGGCTCAGAATTCCAGTAACAGGTTTGCATTGGAACAGTTTCTCACATGGGCAACTATTTCTTAATCGAGGGTGAATTGTAGAATTGCAGCAAGGATTTAAAATGTGTGTGTGTTTTTTTTAACTGAATCATGGTTGGGTCACCTAGGTGGCTCCATCGGTTGAACATCTGGCTCTTGATTTCAGCTCGGGTCAAGATCTCACAGTTTGTGAGTTCGAATCCTGCATCGTGCCCTGCACTTACGGTGCGGAACCTGCTTGGGTTTCTGTCTCTCTCTCTGCACCTCCCCTGCTTGCTCTCTATCTCTCTAAGTAAATCAAAATAAACCTAAAAACATTGAATCATGGTTGATGAGTCTTCTAAGGAAACTAATAGGAAATATAAAAAAAACCTTTGTAAGTGAATTATCCAATAATCAGAAATAATGATGGAAATAAATTTTAAAAAATCGCATGAAGAACTTAAGAAGAGGAGGGAGGGAGAGGCAGAATTCAAGCAGTGTAAAGGGTAAGAGCAAGTCATCTCCCTCCTTTTCTTCCTTTTCCTCCTAAGTTTCCCTTTATATTCTACTACCTTCCAAAGTGAATATGTAAGTGGGGCAGTGGAGGACAAAATTCAGCATAAAAATCTACCAAGAGTAGTGGATGAGTAGGTGTTGTGAGTTACGTTACGGCATGAGTTAGTTATTTTGAACCCGTGCTATATTTACTTCTATAGTTATATACTTTTTAAATGCACATGTATGGTTATGCGCATTTAAACAAACAAGAGATCAAATTATATTTGCTTTTCCACATTAAAACATTTTTTAAGTTTATTTACTTTGAAAGAAAGAGAGTGTGAGCAAGTTGGGGGGGGGGGGGCAGAGAGAGAGGGAGAGAGAATTCCAAGCAGGCTCCATGATGCCAGGGTGTCACGAACCATGAACAGAAATTGGATGCTCAATCCACTGAACCACCAAGGTGCCCCTCATTTAACTCTTTATGAGCCTTTTGACCTATTTAGATAAGCAGTGAGATTTTACTCTTACTCAAAATCTCACCTTTTTATTGGGGTGTTTGAAGTGTTTACTTTTGTTTCCATAAACGAGGTAGACTATTAGGCCAAAGTCACCTCTTCACTTCTGCATCTGGCCCAGAACCCGAACATCTCAACTAAATAGTGCTCAAGTTCTTATCAGGCAATAAAAAAGAATTTTTTTGATGGGTTCCTTTCTCAGCATCCCCATAGCGCACCTCCATTTGATTGGAAAATTTCTGCGGCTGAGCTCAAATCTGGCTGTCACGTGTTCAAACTGGCATGTCAGATTTGTGCTCTGTGCAACTGCTATCTGAAGCCTGTGGTTTCTCTGGATTCCACAAGAATCCTGGCCCTACGGGCACTCATCAGAGAACTTACCTACGAACTGACTTCCTTCCAGCATTTGCCAAAGACTCACTTAAGACAATGAATGCTTGATACAAATGGGATAAGGGACATTTTAATTATCCGCGAATCCTGTATACTGTAAACACAGTACCTTTATCACCAGCTACCCAGAAGCTTATCAAGAATTTACAGAAACAAGCACTTTTATGTTCTCTTGTTGGAAGTAAAAACTTATTCAAACTTTCTCTGGGGCATATAACAATATGAACTAAAATTGAAAATACACATTTGATTTGACCGAAAAACTGCATGTTCAAGTATTCAGTCTGAGAAAATTATTAGACTTCACACAAAGTTGCACGGATGCTGACTGAAACACTTTTATAGTGTAGATAGTGTAGTATAGTGTAGATAAATGGAAAATTAATACTCATAGATGCAAGTTTAATTAATTGAAGTGTGACATAGCAATACAATGAAATACCAGGAAGCCATTGGAAAGATTAAGGTAGATCTCTCCCCGTATAGATCTGTAAAGATTTATTGACGAGTTTTAAAAAATGTGGAAAAGTAGCAGTGCTGGGTGGCTCAGCCAACCGCGTCTGATTCTTGATTGCAGTTCAGGTCATGATCTCACAGTTTGTGAGTTCGAGCCCTGCAAGGGGCTTTGCACTGAGCACACAGAACCTGCTTGGATCCTCTGTCTTCCTCCCTCTCTGCCCCTCCCCCACCCTAAAAAATAAACGTTAATTTTTTTTTTACTGGTCAAATGAGTAGAGCTCTTGGATGGAGTCATTTCATTTTAGTTGAATCTGTTGCAAAACCATGTTCTTGTTGATTGACGGCAACAAGAGGAAAGCAGGCAGTAGCTTTTTAAGACTATTTCATGGGAGCAAAATGGGAACATGGACCCAGAAAAAAGCAATAGTTTCCTTCTTGCTTGACTGAAGTGAAGGCACCCATTTCATCAAGACATGCAATCTAATAATTTAATGTAAATTAAAAGTGTAACAAGGGCTCAGGGCTGCTTTAGGCCATTTGAAATTGACAATTAATTTGCAAAAAAAAATAAATAAATAAATACATAAAAAACAATCCCTTCTCCTGCAATTTTGACAATAATATTATATGCAGCCTAGCCTGTGATCCCTGCTTCGTAAATTGTCTATCTAGAAAATCAGAGGCAGATGGAACGAAGGTTTTCTTATTAGTTTAACATAGTCAGACTTTTTATTTTATTTTATTTCATTTTGTCTATATACTTCTTTAACTGATTCTCCATACATTCAATTAGGACAAAAACGGAGGCAAAATCTAATAAAAGAACTCTGGAATTGGAAGGATTTTGGACAAGATATTCTTAGTAGACTGATATTAATTTGACTTTCTCACCTTTCCACTAACATTAGTTTGAAGACTGTGGGTGTCAGGAATGGGCTATCAGAATAGGTTTTGCAAGAAGAATCTTGTCAGTTTTAATTTAGGACGTTTTGCAAAACTATAACGTACATGCTAGCAATGCATATTTAAAGAGACTACACTTCTGTAGAAAAGAGAGAACAATGAAAACTGATCTGCATAGACTCATAAATAAAAGTCATTTTTTAAAAGTTGTTTTTTTCATTTTTTATAACCTGAACGTTAACGTTTATTTTCAAGTGGAAGCTTGATAATAAATACAAATACGCACTCACTTTGATTGAATGTTTTTCTATGAGATATTTGACAACAAGGAAAATTCATTATTATTAAAAATACCTTAAAATACCTTTACTTTCTTTTTTTAAAATTTATTTAATGTTTTTTTTTTTAATTTTTTTTTAACGTTTATTTATTTTTGAGACAGAGAGAGACAGAGCATGAATGGGAGAGGGTCAGAGAGAGGGAGACACAGAATCCGAAACAGGCTCCAGGCTCTGAGCTGTCAGCACAGAGCCCGACGCGGGGCTCGAACTCACGGACCGCGAGATCATGACCTGAGCCGAAGTCGGCCACTTAACCGACTGAGCCACCCAGGCGCCCCTAATGTTTATTTTTGAAGGAGAGAGAGAGAGAGAGAGAGAGAGAGAGAGAGAGAGAGAGAGACAGAGCATGAGTGGGGGAGGGGCAGAGAGAAAGGGAGACACAAAATCCAAAGCAGGCTCCAGGCTCTGAGCTGTCAGCGCAGAGCAAAACGCAAGGCTCGAACTCACAGACTGCAAGATCATGACCTGAACCGAGGTCGGACGCTCCACCAACTGAGCCACCCAGGTACCCCAGTACCTTAACTTTCTTTAGTCCTTTATCATTGTGTAGAATTTTGCACATATCAATTATGTACTGTTGGCAAAACTTTAGCATAGGATTTAGGCAGATAGAATTGTTTCCATTTTACAAGGGATACCTCTGAAAGTCTGAGAGGGTCACTGACTTCATTTCCCTGAGCTTCCTGAGGGTGGTGGCAGCCTTCTCCTTAGTATGTCCCCAGTGCAAGGTTCTTGGCAGGATGTAAATTCAGACTATTGTTCTCTAAGTGACTTGCCTGAGATCACATGGCTAATTTCTTTGGATTCACACTTAGTATTTCTAATATTTAGAAAGCCTGGAAGAAGCAAAACGATGTTTATTTTATCTTATTTTATTTTATTTTATTTTATTTTTTAATAATTAATTAAAAATTTTTAAATTTTAATTTAATTTTTTTTAATTTACATCCAAATTAGTTAACATATAGTGCAACAATGATTTCAGGAGTAGATTGCTTAATGCCCCTTACCCATTTAGCCCATCCCCCCTCCTACAACCCCTCCTGTAACCCTCTTTTTGTTCTCCATATTTAAGAGTCTCTTCTGTTTTGCTCCCTCCCTGTTTTTATATTATTTTTGCTTCCCTTTCCCTTAGGTTCATCTGTTCTCTGTCTTAAAGTCCTCATATGTTTTTTTTTTTTTTTTTTTTTTTTAAATTTTTTTTTTTTTTTTTTTTCAACGTTTTTTTATTTATTTTTGGGACAGAGAGAGACAGAGCATGAACGGGGGAGGGGCAGAGAGAGAGGGAGACACACAGAATTGGAAACAGGCTCCAGGCTCCGAGCCATCAGCCCAGAGCCTGACGCGGGGCTCGAACTCACAGACCGCGAGATCGTGACCTGGCTGAAGTCGGACGCTTAACCGACTGCGCCACCCAGGCGCCCCTTAAAGTCCTCATATGAATGAAGTCATATGCTGTTTGTCTTTCTCTGACTGACTAATTTCACTTAGCATAATACCCTCTAGTTCTATCCACATAGTTGCAAATGGCAAGATTTCATTCTTTTTGATTGCCGAGTAATACTCCATTGTGTATATCTATCTATCTATATAGATAGATAGATATATAGATATACCACATCTTCTTTATCCATTCATCCATCGATGGACATTTGGGCTCTTTCCATACTTCGGCTGTTGTTGATAGTGTTGCTATAAACATGGGGGTGCATGTGTCCCTTCGAAACGGCACACCTGTATCCTTTGGATAAATACCTAGTAGTGCAATTGCTGGGTCGTAGGGTAGTTCTATTTTTAATTTTTTGAGGAACCTCCATGCTGTTTTCCAGAGTGGCTGCACCAGTTTGCATTCCCACCAGCAGTGCAAAACAGATCCTCTTTCTCTGCATCCTCACTATCATCTGTGGTTGCCTGAGATGTTAATGTTAGCTATTCTGACAGGTGTAAGGTGGTACTCATTGTGGTTTTGATTTGTATTTCCCTGATGATGAGTGAAGTTGAGCATTTTTTCACGTGTCGGTTGGCCATCTGGATGTCTTCTTTGGAGAAGTGTCTATTCATGTCTTTTGCCCGTTTCTTCATCAGATTTGTTGTTTTTTGGGTGTTGAGTTTGATAAGTTCCTTACTGATTTTGGAGACTAACCCTTTATCTCATATGTCATTTGCAAATATCTTCTCCCATTCTGTCGGTTGTCGGTTGCCTTTTAGTTTTGCTAATTGTTTCCTGCACTGTGCAGAAGCTTTTTATTTTGATGAGGTCCCAATAGTTCATTTTTGCTTTTGTTTCCCTTGCCTCTGGAGACGTGTTGAGTAAGAAGTTGCTGCGGCCAAGATCAAAAAGGTTTTTGCCTGCTTTCTCCTTGAGGATTTTGATGGCTTCCTGTCTTACATTGAGGTCTCTCATCCATTTTGAGTTTATTTTTGTGTATGGTGTAAGAAAGTGGTCCAGGTTCATTCTTCTGCACGTCGCTGTCCAATTTTCCCAGCACCACTTGCTGAAGAGACTGTCTTTATTCCATTGGCTATTCTTTCCTGCTTTGTCAAAGATTAGTTGGCCATACGTTTGTGGGTCCATTTCTGGGTTCTCTATTCTGTTCCCATTGATCTGAGTGTCTGTTCTTGTGCCAGTACCATACTGTCTTGATGATATCAGCTTTGTAGTATAGCTTGAAGTCTGGAATTGTAATGCCTCCTGCTTTGGTTTTCTTTTTCACTATTGCTTTGACTATTCGGGGTCTTTTCTCGTTCCATACAAATTTTAGGATTGTTTGTTCCAGCTCTGTGAAGAACGCTGGTGTTATTTTGATAGGGATTGCACTGACTATGTAGATTGCTTTGGGTAGTATTGGCATTTTAACAATATTTGTTCTTCCTATCCAGGAGCATGGAATCTTTTTCCATTTGTGTGTGTGTGTGTGTGTGTGTGTGTGTGTGTCTTCTTCAATTTCTTTCATAAGCTTTCTGTAGTTTTCAGTGTATAGATGTTTCACCTCTTTGGTTAGATTTATTGCTAGGTATTTTATGGTTTTTGGTGCAACTATAAATG
The DNA here is from genome assembly GCF_018350215.1 of Panthera leo. NCBI lineage: Eukaryota > Metazoa > Chordata > Mammalia > Carnivora > Felidae > Panthera > Panthera leo. The sequence goes on from NC_056683.1 coordinate 102,538,312, forward strand.
GGATAGATTCCTTGATTTCTCTTTCTGTCGCTTCATTGTTGGTGTATGGAATGCAACTGATTTCTGTGCGTTGATTTTATATCCTGCAACTTTGCTGAATTCGTGAATCAGTTCTAGCAGTTTTTTTGGTGGAATCTTTTGGGTTTTCCATATAGAGTATCATGTCATCTGCGAAGAGTGAAAGTTTGACATCTTCCTGGACGATTTGGATGCCTTTTATTTCTTTGTTGTCTGATAGCAGAAGCTAAGACTTCCAATACCATGTTGAATAACAGTGGCGAGAGTGGACATCCCTGTCTTGTCCCTGACCTTAGGGGGAAAGCTCTCAGTTTTTCCCCATTGAGGATGATATTAGCATTGGGTTATTCACACATGGCTTTTATGATCTCGAGGTATGCTTCTTCTATCCCTACTTTCTTGAGGGTTTTTATCAAGAAAGGATGCTGTATTTTGTCAAATGCTTTCTCTGCATCTAGTGAGATGATCATATGGTTTTTGCCCTTTATTTTACTGATGTGATGAATCACATTAATTGTTTTGTGGATATTGAGCCAGCCCTGCATCCCAGGTATAAAACCCACTTGGTCATGGTGAATAATTTTTTTAATGTATCGTTGGATCCAGTTGGCTAATATCTTGCTGAGGATTTTTGCATCCATGTTCATCAGGGAAATTGGTCTATAGTTCTCCTTTTTAGTGTGGTCTCTGTTTGGTTTTGGAATCAAGGTAATGGGGGCTTCATGGAAAGAGTTTGGAAAAAAACAATGTTTATTTTAACTTTTTTTTTTTTTTTTTTTTTTTTTTGCAAAATTAAGCTCCTTTTTGTCTGATTTCTAGCTGAGTTAAAGGCTTATGCCTTTTCTGCCAGAGCAGTTTTCTTGAGATTCCCATGAATTATAGTCAATCAATTGAAGAATGCTTTTCACTGGGACTCCATTTAGTGGATGCGGTGGTACATTGCCCAGAACTCTTCAGGACTGAGTGTTCTTGTCTAAGGGCACACCCCCTACTGCATGCATGGACATAGCCTGAATCTAAACACTCCGCCATGCTGAAGCATAAAAGTTCCACCTCTCTGGCTCAAGATACGACAACGTCAGGGGCCATCTTATTTCCATAGCTCAACTGTTGCAATTGTATCACCATTTAACTTCTCCCTCTGCCCAGCCTGCTTCGCTTATGCCTTATAGATGTTGTTCTTGGGAGAACTTCCCAATAGTCTCCTGCACATAAATCTCAGATCTCAGAATCTATTTCCCGGGAACATGATTTAAGAGACTCCCTGCCTGAAAACAGGTGGGAATAGGTGGAAGACTGGGTTCAGCTGAGTCTGTGTCTCCTTTTCACCTCAAGGCCTTTCCATGAATATTCTCTGGAAGGGTAGACTTCTCCCATTGTGTCTCAGGGCTTTAAGACAACAAGACAGATAAGCACCCAGTTCTCTTAAAGGCTGAGCCTAGAAATAGCATAACATGACTTTCTTCATGCTCTATTGATCAAAACAATAGGCCAGCCCAGATTCAAAAGAAGAGAACGAAAATGGGACAAGTATGGAAGAATTTGAGTTTTGTTGTTGTTGTTTTTTTTTTTTTTATCTGTTACATGCACCAACTGAAATATGCTTTAGCTTGACAGGGAGAAATGCTTTTTTCTTATCCCTCTCCGGGGGAGTGCAAAGTTAATGTCCTATGAATGTTAGCCTGATGAATTTTTTAGTGTAAATATAAAGAAATAAAGACATTCACAGGGGCAATGGCTGGAGCCATGGGTAAGATGGGGAGGGTAATGTGTACAAGAAAGTTAGACCAATTATTCCTCTTCTGTACAAACCATTAGAGGGAATATCCACCATGAGTGTATAATTTGAATCCCTATTTATATGTGTTGTCTTTATGTATATGATAACAAAGCAGAACCTCATTGGTTACAAGTTATAAGGCCTGTGATCTGAAATCAGACAGATCTGGATTTCAGATCCCACTCTGCCACCGAATGAATGTGTGACCTCTGATGAATGGCATCTTACTGTCTTAACTTTCCTACTTGCACAGTGGGAGTAATGATGCCTACTTAATGGTAAGTTAATGTCTTGACATAAGATAATGTCTATAAGGTATTCATATTGGGTGTGGAGTATAATAAATACTGAAGAAATTGTGACCTGTGGAAAGAAAACATTGATACGAAGCAAAACAAAATGATTAAAAAAAAAAGGTAGGGGAGAAAGAGTAATGCTAAAATCTAGGAGTAATATTGAAGGACTCTACGTATGCTTGTTCATTTGTAAAATGAAGAAAGACTTGAACAGCTCAATAATAATGAACTATGTGGAGTGCTTTTCCCAATGCCTGGCAGATCACAGACACTCAACAAACGCCGCAGAATTTGAATTATCATAAAGATGTGAAGTGGGAAATGAGCTGCATTTGAAGGCAGTTGGTAAAGGACAAAGGAAAGGGTGGAGAATCAGACAGTGTCTTTCTTCCCCACTGCAGCCCAAATCAGCTGGCTTGTTTTTTGGTATTTGTGATTCTTGCACTATTCAGATGCAGGTTTCAGAGAGAAAACTTATCTATCCACGTTTTTTAAAGTTACTGGAAATTCTCTCTCAGTTGTTCCTCATTCTTAGTGCTGAATAGCTACAGACCCCACTGGTGGTAAACATCTAGACTTGATGCTCTTCCTTATGTTTCAAAATTTATGCTTAATTCCCGGTCTTCTGGTCAGGGCAGGGCTAAAGAAGAAGAGAAGAGGAAAACCTAGGTCAAAGAAAATATGTGTGCCAGTCCACCTCAGCTATTAAATATTGATAATTTTAAATTACAGTTCTAAAACGGCAAGGAATTACTGCACCATATCACCCAGGCTGAAACAGAAGCAAGTCTGGTTTCCTTCCCCTGTGGTTAGCACAGTGTGTCTGGACAAACAGGCAATTAAGTTCTTAAAACATGAATTCAAATGAGACTGAGGCTGGGGGCGGGGGTCTCATATTGTTCTACAGTCAAAGACATTTAATTCACTGGGGTGGCTTCACTTATTCTGACTTTTCTTGAGAAACATGCACATTATAATCAATGTTTATACACATTTTCAGCAAGTTTCAGGGGAAGGATTGCTCATTTGTAAAACAAAAAAAAAACACCTTGTTTTTTACATCTCAGTGTTGATACGGTAGAAAGCAGAATTGTTCGTGGAAAAGGTCAGAACAGCTTGATGATATGTCAATTGCACCCGTTAGCTATTAGTGTGATCTCAGGAAAGTCACCTCATCCATTTGACCTACAGGTGCTTCATCTCTAAAATATGACTGATGCTAATTCTTGATCAGCAGGGCTGTGAGGCTCAAATGAAATCATGAATGAAAAAAGGTGTTAAAGAGCTGTATAAAGCTCCTTTGCCTTAGGACTTTAACACTAATCCGTAAAACTTTTTATGGTATTATATTATCTACTTGCATACTCATGGCCGTAAATATTTTTCATATAAGCCTAAAAAAGTATCAACCAAAGCATCTGTATACTGTCTGCAAAATAATCTATTTGTTTGAAATCGTATAGACATTTATAAAATAAAACACATGTAAACATATATATATATATATATATATATATATATATATATATATATATATAATTTTAGTGTCATTTAATTTTGTATGTGTTAGACACACATATAATATTTATTTATACTAAACTGAATGAATTAGTAAATTTTAACTTTTATTTTATTTTTTTTAATGCTTATTTATTTGTTTTGAAAGAGAGAGAGAGAATGAGAGGAGGAGGGCAGTGAGAGAGAGGGAGAGGGGAAGGGACAGAGAGAGAGAATTCCAAGCAGGCTCTGTGCTGACGTAGGGGTCATCTCAAGAACCATGAGATCATGATCTGAGCAGAAATCAAGAGTCATAAGCTTAACTGACTGAGCCACCCAGGCGCCCCGGAAAATTTAACTTTTAAATTATGTTTGAAGTTGTGTTCTCAAGCCCTTATCTACTTTTCTATGTTCTTTCTTAAAAGTTGGTTTTAATATTCATCTTCTTCTGTAGTTTTCTCTCCCCTTTGCTTTCTTGTACCATTCTTTTTATGTAGTCTATTGATATGGACAATATTGTGTATGAAAAATGATTGGTTAAACAACTTTGCTATCTGTGTCTACTTCAGAAAACACACTATTTCATACTTTTATTTTATTAAATGTAGTGATGTTGATGGAGGGTTGAGGGAGAGCATATTTCAAACAAGTTCCATATAAGAGGTTGTTGGAGGTAGTTAACAAGGGTCAAGGATTCTAAGCATAAAAGTGTCAGGATTTTCCAAGAGAAAAAAAAATGGAATAAAATTTAGTCCTCATTCAGCCAAATAGTCCCTTTGATCAGAGCAATTTTGATTACATTCTTTTAATTTCCTTGCTCCAATTTGCTTACGGATTCTGTCTATATCTCCACACAGTTAACAAATTGACTGATATTTCGGGCTATCTTCACGATCAATTAGGCATTGATCAACTGATTGACCATGTAGCATTTTGGTTTGGTTGTTAAGACAGCTGCAAATACTGGATTGACTTGGTTGCAATGGTTAATTCAGCTGAACAGACTTGATGTGGGAAAGAGAGCTTTTGGAACATGTATAAAATGCCCCACATTCTCAAATGGTCATTGAAATGGTAAGCCTGCATCCAAAATAAAGTTTAATTTAAGTAAATCTTGCTTTCACAGATTGCGCATTAAAAATAGAATCCCATACGGTACATAATTTAAGGTGCTGACATAACATGAAAACGTTTGCTTGGCTTTCTTCTGTCCAAAACTGGTGGTCCTAACTGCTAGGTTAACAATGAGGCGAATTTGTAAATATTGCTGTTTTACAACGTTGAAGAGAATGGTGACTCTTGCAATCCTGTCGTTCTTATCTTTGTGTTGATTTTGGTGGGATGATCAAAATACTGAGGTTCTACTCAATATCGTTATTAATATTTTTTCTTTTCTGACATAGCACTACTTAAAATGGAGAGAACGTAATTGTTATGAAACAGGAACTATGCAGCTTTAGTCTCTGCAGAGACGGCTGTCTGTATGTCTAAAATATTTATTACCTGGCCCTTTAAGCAAAAGTTTGCTGAACCCTGCCAGAGCGACTACCAGCCTCTAGTAAGTGTTCAAGGCTATTTTCTACCCACACCAGTCATCCCTCCATCCCACCTAGAGGCCTGATTGCTTCAGATCAGGGACAACAGGAATTCCTCAGAGACGGCATGGTGCCAGGGGTACAAAGGACAGAACTTTGGGTGTGATGAGCAAAGGAGTTAGAATCTCAGATATTTGCAAATGCTTTCAAGTTTGTTGGGATTTGGGCTTCTCTCCTTCTATGTCACTATCATACAGGGATCCAACGTCTTCTCTCCTTTGAAAACGTGTTTCCTTTTCTAATCTCCTCAGAAACCCACTAGTAATCAGAATGAAGTCTGCAGTCCAGGAATACTTGACGGGATGCGTTGGTTTGCTGTTCTAGGCCTTGAAATGATCTTTCTGGGCTTTATCGTACTATTAAGATGGACAGATATTAAACTTAGCTTGTGTGTTTAGGGAAAGGAGCAAAGGTAAATATCTGACACATATTTATCTAGGCCTGGGATTCACAAAGAGTTTTGTGACTCATTTGGGTTCCATTCTAGCTTACCGGACTTTGCGATTCCATTCCAAGGTGTGAGGTCAAACGCCAGCAATAAAATGTGTGTATTTGCTGGTCTTTTCCAAGGACCTTTTCCATCTTAGTATGGAAAAGCCAGGAGACTTTCTGTTAAAGACTCCAGATTCTGGGCCAAATCCCACCTCCCTGGCTACAATGAAATGTGGCGAACGAGGAGCTACTTCATCAGAGAAGGTAACAGGCCTCTGTGGTACGATCCAGGTGGATCTTCCCAGCTCCATGATTAAATATTCAGGAATCTTGACAGCTGGTTGTTAAACCTTTGGCAGCTTGAAATTGGCCATGGTGGGAATATCAACACCATGGTAATTGGCAAATCAGGACTTTCTTTTTTCCTCAGAGGACTGATTTACCAAAACAACACTGCAACTGAGCTGGAAAAAGGAGAGAAGGGGTGAAGTCATTACAAACAGAGGGGACGGACATGATGATTAAAATATAATGTATACAAATATCAGTAATACTTAATATTGGAAAAGAGTTATTCTTTTCAATGTATAACTGTTAATTCAATTTTGTTTATTAAGATATGAAAATCATGTATTTTCTCATTCTTTTATATACTTACTTTGCACAGATAAGGCAAGCAAAATTTTCTCACCATAATTCTGTTTTGGTGTATTTTCTCTTATTACTTTTCACAGATATGCACATATGTAGGCATCCCGCTCTGTTTTCCTGTGGTCTTTAGTATGATTCAGGAAGTCTAATGTCAGCCTGATTTTTAGTCCTTTGTAGGCAAATGATTCCCTTTTCATTGATGCTTTCAGCATTCATATATTATTATATAATCTCAGATTTCCCCTATTTCCAGAATGAGTCTTATTTTATTATTTTTAACCTGATATTTAGTGAAGCTTTTAGAGCTATAAATTTGGTTTTCTTTCTCACCTTAGGCAGATTTTTCTGTGTTAGTTTCTTTTAGTTATGTCAGAGTTGTCTTGCATTAGATCTTTATTTCCTTTCCTCCCATGTCTATACATTTTCCTGTCACTTTGGTTTATGTGTTTTACCTTTGGATTTAAGGGTTCTCAAATCTGCTATCGTTATTACCAATTGGATTTGGTCGTATCCATTTTTACTGTTTGTGATGGGAACTTTAGTTCCACTCTTGCTCTGGGGTTTTTCTTGCATTTTTTTTTTTTCATTATTTTAGTCAGATTGCTTTGTGTCTGCCCTTACCTAATACCGTTTATCTTTGCTGTCTTACTCCAGAGGCCATTTCCTTCTTCATGTTTTTGAAGACATCAAGCCTAGTTTATTAAACATTACCTTTTCTTTTTCCTACTGGCTTTCTCTCTTTATCATTCTTACACAGATGTAGATTCATCCAGACCTGGTATTTTCCAAAACATGTTTTCTTGTCTCCATTAACCTGGATTGCTCTTCCCCTAAGTCCAGACCCTGCCATCCTTTGGCTCTAGAACCAAAGGCAGATTGATTTGCACGGATCTTAGGATGTTTGTGTCTAACGGTGATTAGTCTGGAAAGGATGGGCTTAGTATTTTTTTTTTTTGAGGGGAAAGGCATCTCAGTCAGTGCTCCCCGACATATACCTCTGATAGCTTTGTGGGTAGAAGCCCTAGAACAGATAAATGGCGAGGCTCTGGCTGTCTTGAAAAATGACCTTTGGCAGCCTGGAAAAAAAAAGTCAGATGTTTTTTCTGATCTGTGTAATTTTTGTGGCCAGAGTTTGGATCAGACAAAGAAGAGTAAATCAAAGGCTTTTGCTACCCCGAATTTGGACTCATCCTTGTTGTTCTGTATGTGTGGCTGTATTGTACACTGTGGAGCAGGATTTCTCCACTGCTGTGCCACAGACATTTTGTACTGGAATATTCATTGCTGTGGGGCTGTCCTGGCAGCATGTTTAGCAGTCTCCTGGTCTCTATCCAGTAGATGTAAGTAGAGTGTGGCAACCAAAAATGTCTTTAGAAGTTGCTAAGTGTTCTTTGGGGAGCAAAAATGCCCTCCCTTCTTTCTACTGAGAATCACGGCTATAGAGTCTAAGAACATGCTTCTATACTACGTGTATTTTATGAAAGTTTCTTCAGATGGAATGATGTTCTTTTGTCTGAATTGTTTGTATAATTGCCATTTTTTCTCTATCTTTATAGGCATTTAGTAGAATGTTAAGTGGAATCGCATGAGGAATTACATGTTTTTATTCACTGGTTAATCTGCCAAATATTCATAAAATATGCCATGGTCTCTGCTGGGTCCTGGAACAACAAACTGAGCAAGACACTCTCTCTGCCAGTTCTTAACTTTTGGGACTTCCAGGATTGATACAAATGATCTTCATATCTATCTTCTTGCATTTTTTTCTTTTGGCTTCCTTAATAAACATCTTCTGGTTCTCTTCCTCTATCCTGCCCAAATGTAGGAATTATCAGCACTTTTATTTATTTATTTATTTATTTATTTATTTATTTTTAATTTTTTTTTTAGCGTTTATTTTTGAGACAGAGACAGAGCATGAACAGGGGAGGGTCAGAGAGAGAGGGAGACACAGAATCCGAAACAGGCTCCAGGCTCTGAGCTGTCAGCACAGAGCCCGATGCGGGGCTCGAACTCACGGACCGCGAGATCATGACCTGAGCTGAAGTCAGACGCTTAGCTGACTAAGCCACCCAGGCGCCCCATTATCAGCACTTTTAACATGTTAATGTCATTTACAAGTTTCCCAAGGAGGGAGTAATGCATATGGTATTCCTTTATTTTATCTAATCCTAGTTCCATTTTCTCCAAAGCATCTCATGAGACTATTAGTCCAAGTTACGGGCTTTGCAAAATACTCATCTACACATTTCTCCATTACCTAAGGGTGGATAACAATGATGTTTTTCAAAATAATGTCTTCAGCCCTCATGTTTTTATAGATCCCCAGACCCAACGTTCAGTTCCTTCTGAATATCTCTGGATAAAATCTCACAAATACTTCAACTCAACACTTTTTCCAAGGCATCCATGACCCCAAAATAGAGAGTAAAATATCTCTGTTTTCTCTGTACCTTTCATACTATTCTGTCATAAGCTTAGCTCAGTGTAGGTTGGTCATTTGTTATAATTCTGTTTCCCCTGGTAGACTGTGAGAACCCAGGTACAGGGCATAGGTCTCTTCTTCACTTTTTCCAGAACTTGGAAAAGAATGGATGCTCTGGAGATGTTTTCTTTAAAATTGAATTTAAAATATGGGGCACCTGGGTGGGTCAGTCTGTTGAGCATCCAACTTCAGCTTAGGTCATGATCTCACAGTACGGGATTTTGAGCCCTGCGTCAGGCTCTGTGCTGACAGCGTGGAGCCTGGGGTCTGCTTCAGGTTCTGTCTTTCTCTCTCTTTCTCTGCCCCTCCCCCGCTCATGCGCGCGCGCGCGCGCGCGCGCGCTCTCTCTCTCTCTCTCTCAAAAATAAACATTAAAATAAACAAACAAATAAATAAATAAAATTGAATTTAAAATACAAAAACCCTGGAAAAAAGTAACACCATTAGTATTTCTTTGAAAAAGTTTTTTGCTTGTTTCTCTGCATATTTACATTGAGGTTCAAAGATAGATTTGATAGCTGTGGGCACTTAAGGGGAGATGAGTAATAGCAAGTGAAAAAGGGACAGAGAAGTAGAGTACTTGAATTTGCCAAAGACAAACTTGAATGATTTAATAATACTGGATAGCTAGCAGTATCTTTGAAAAAGTTTTTAAGTGTCTTTTGTTTTTATTTTTGCTTTTTTGCCAGTCCTAAGGATTTTGCAGGTTGGCTTGGGTCCAGTGTGATGATTAAACATTTGTTTCTTAAAAAGGGAATTGATTCTTTTGTTCTGTGTTGCTCAATTCAAGATTAAATCATGAGGGGATTTGGAAGGATAGACCGAAGTTTCATCTGGTTTAGTGAAAACAATATGTTACTACATAATTATTCCTTTGTAATAGCTCAAGAAAGTAAGAGTTCTTTTTTCCTTTTCTTTTCTTCGTCTTTTTTTTTTTTTTAATTAAAACTCCATACAGTGCTTCTGATTAAATCCAAATCAGAGTGAACATTATGGCTGGGTTTGAGGGAGCCCATCAAATCTTTCTGGCACAATTCTTTGTGGGGCCGAGAAATGACTTTTCTCCCTCTTTCCTTTTGAGATGGCAGTGTTATGGGTGCATTTATCTCTGTGTTCAGGTGCAGCAAGACAGAGATGAGGAAGAAAATCTGCCAAGCACTAGGAAACAATATTAAACAAGCACCTAGAGGAAATTGCAAAGTACTTTCTATTTTATCAGGATTTCTAATTCCAGGTATCTTACTTTGGAACTTTTGTATTACTTTGATATCACTCATAAAATGTTCCATTTCTGAAACCGCTAGATCCGCAGAAATCAGTAGTCTTTTTTGGCCAATGTACAGAAAGAAGACCATAGAATACAATTTGTTGATTGTAAAAATAAATGGGTTGATTTTCTTTTCTCACCTACCAATACAGATTTGTTCTTTGCCAAGAAAAAGTGAATGACACTTTTCTGTTCTTCTAAGTCTTTGTGGAAAAAAAAAACAAAACACCTCTGAGGATCAAATCTCCTAGTGTTGATATAATTACTTTACATTACTTTATCTGTTTTTTTATTTGTTATTATTATTATTATTTTTTCATCTGTTCTGTGTCTACAGTGACCATCATTCCAAGTTTGGATACTACAGTCAATGAAACTGGGTAACTTATTTCTGTTTTATTGGTTTAGACACCCGAGATCACTTTGCATGTTTAAGAGATACAGTTTGACCAAACAAGACCTATATGCGCAATGTAATAAAGGGCTTTATAATGGAGTTATTTAACAATGCTGAATGTACATTGAAACAGAACTCAGTGGTTGTGTTTAATTAAAGTGGATGGGCTAAGGATGATGACTTGTTTTTTATTTTTGTTTTTAATTTTCTCCCATTGCCTTCCCTCCCTCTTCTTGCCAAGCATGATGATTTATGAAAGCAAATGGAGGCTACAAAGAAAGGAGTGATAACGTGATATGTACACTTTAATATCCACCGTCTGTACCCTGATGGTGAAGTCAAGAGCACAGGACAGTACTTGGCTGAAGTTATATACATGGTATGTATGGCTTTTGTCACACGTGTTATTTAAACTACATAAGTTAAGCTTATTCAATAGTTCTTTGTCCCCCCAAATACATTAGAGACATTTGGCAAAGTTTTAGGAAAATCAAAGGAGAAAATTTGTGAGTTAATATACATAAAGCTCTTCGAAGGTGTAAAGTAAGTAAGCTCTTTGCATTTGCTATTATTGTATACAGAATATTTACTGTCAACTTAAGGATATTAGTTAATATGAAGTTAATATTAAGCATGTATTATGTATAATACACACACACACACACACACACACACACTATAAGATTCACAAATACCATAGGCATAGTATATTTCTTTACCATTGCATTCAATGGCAAAGAAGGGTACTAAAAGGAAAATGAAGAATATAAAGCAGAATGGTAAGTGCCCTGTGACATCAGGAGTTCAGAGGAATGGAGAGGTCCTTGTGGCCCCAGGCAAGATATAGGTTTGTTGATTATATGGAGGAAGATTGGAAAAGGAGGTAAACATTTCAGGAAGATAAAGAAAAAAAGAAATGGAGATAGGCCTACATGAAATATTTATAGTCTGGCTGTACTGGATGCCAGGCTAAAAAAGATGAGATTAGAAAGAAATGCCAGAATCACAGGTCTGGACTTGGCTCCATTTAGTCATTGGAATTTTCTGAGCTGTGATAAGCCAGGTTAATATTTGTGTTTCAGGAGGCTAAAATGGCAGTTATGTGTAGAGAAGAATGCCGTGGGAGAGAAATGGAAGGCTAATAAATGACTAACTGGTAAATAGGAAAATAGGTAGCAGTGGAAGTGGAAAAAAAAAAAAAAAAGGAATGCAATGGACATTGCTGAAGAAGAATTATTATGCTTTATTGTTTTTATATGATGTTATTATTTGCACACTCTGCATGTTGGGGTAAATTTCTTTGCTTATAAAGAAATTATTTCAGAATTCTTAGGGATTAGGGCCAATTTTTCATAAACACTGATTTTGTTTCTATGACTGAAATAATTAACTAAATATGGTAAATGAAACAGCCATTTTAAAGTGTTTATAATTTAGTGAATATCTTGAAGGCTAGGGCTAGAACTTGGGGTTTCGATTAGGCTGACTGTAATTCAATTATAGGCTTTGTACTTATGTGAATTTGGGCGAGTTATTGAATTCTCTGAACCATTTGATTCTTATGTCTAAAATGTTGAATAATAAAACTGTCTCTTTGGTTGGATGAAATAACATATTTAGAATGCTCAAACATATCTGCAGCATGTAACAATTATGCAGTACATGTTAAGTATGCTTAATGCCAGGAAACTAAGTGTAAAAAGGTAGAAAGTCTACTTCTTATTGTAAAGTCTATCACAGGGCCTGGTATATTGTATACTTTATTTTTCAAGCTTCAAGGATTTTATAATCTTTGTTTTCCTATTACCTCACTGATCTCTCCCTTAACCTTATTTACTTTTTTTTTTTTCTTCTCTTCGACCTCTTCCTGTTGATATGATCTAGAGATCAGGTCTTGGATATCTGTATGTCATCCTCTCTCTTGGTGATCTCATCCAGTCCTGTGACTTTAAATATTTTTTTTTTAAGTTTATTTATTCTGAGAGAGAGAGAGAGAGAGAGAGAGAGAGAGAGAGAAAGCTTGTGAGTGGAGAGGGGCAGGGAGAGAGGGAGAGAGGGAGAGAGAAAGAATCCCAAGCAGGCTCTACACTGTCAATACAAAGCCCTAAATGGGGCTTGATCCCATCAACCATGCGACATTGTGACTTGAGCCGAGATCAAGAGGCAGATGCTTACTGGAGCGAGCCACCCAGGTGCCCCAGTCCTGTGACTTTAAATATCATCGATATACTGATAACTTACATGGCAGTTTTAAAGATGTGTTCTCAAATTCTTTGACCTTCCTCCCTCCAAAAGACTGAGCCTGCTTCTACTTTCCTGAGTATGGAGTATGGACCAGACATAGTGACTGTCATCTAATGGGTGGAATATAACCAGGTGCTGGAATGTTACTTTTGAGATTGGGGTCTCCAAGTTGGGTTTTCTCTCTCATCAAGTGCTCTGTGTGGAGACATGTCCTGAGAAGCATTATGGAGATGTTCATATAATGAGGAAAGAGCCTCCTGCCAACAGCCACACCATAAAACAGATCCTCTAGGCCCAATCAAGTCTTGAGACACTATAGCCTTAGCTATAACTTGATTACAACTTTATGAGAAACCCTGAGCCAGAACCACTCAGCTCAGTCATATCTGGCTTTCTAACATTGAAACTGGGTGAGACCATTATTATTATATATATATTTTTGTTTTAAGACACTAAGTCTGGGGATAATTTATTGCAGAGCAATAGGTAACTGATGTAAGCCCTGAATTTTTACCTCCAGTCAGATCTCTCTCATGAACTCCAGACTGATATATCCAACTGCCTACTTGCTATCTCTACCCTGATGGCTCATGGACATCTTGACGTCGACATATTTAAAACTAAACTTATATTCTTTGCTCCCCTCTCCCCAAGGCCCTGGCATAACTTCCCCATGCCAGTTAATAGAAATTGTCAAGTTACTAAGTCTTCAGGATACCTTTGACGTCTATGTTCTATGCTTTCCCCCAAACTGGTAGAAAATTCTTTGGGCTCTATGTAAAAACTATCCTGATTCGACCCCTCACCACCTCCTTGCCACCACTCTGCAACAAACCAACCTCATCTCTTTCCTGGATTGTTGCAAGAAACTTCTTATTGTCTTTCAGCTTCTAACCTTGTATTTCTGCCCTACTATATCTTCTCAACACAGGAGACAGAGTTATCCTTCAACAATATATCTTTATTCTTTAAAAATTTGAGTCAGTTTCCAGTTCTGTTAATGGTAGAGTTACTTGTATCAGACTAACTTTCTTGTAGATAGCAATTTTAAATTCTGGCATAATAATGTTTTTTAAACATTTTTTTAAACTTTATTTATTTATTTTGAGAGAGAGAGAGAGAGAATGAGCAGGGGAGGGGCAGAGAGAGAGGGGGACAGAGGATCTGAAGCAGGTTGTGTGTTGACAGCAGCAAGCCCCATGTGAGGTTCAAGCTCATGAACTGTGAGATCATGACCTGAGCCAAAGTCAGATGCTTAGCCCAGTGAGCCACCCAGGTGCCCTCAAGATATTTCTTTTAATGTTTATTTATTTTTGAAAGAGAGGGGCGGGGAGGGGCAGAGAGCAAGGGAAACAGAATCCAAAGCAGGCTCCAGGCTCTGAGCCTTCAGCACAGAGCCTGATGTGGGGCTTGAACTTGTGGGCCAGGGGATCATGACCTGAGTCGAAGTTAAGCTTAACAGACTCAGCCACCCAGGGCCCCGTCCCCCTCAAAATATTTTTTAAACAGCTATTTGAAGGTACTAGAAAATAATGCAAAGTAGGCAGACACAGAGAAGAATTTGACGTTGGAAAGAAGGGTGCCATACCAGGTAACAGGCATTCTTACAAAGCTTTTCTGCCTGAGGGCAATATCTAATTAAAATGTGGTGTCCTTGAATAAAACTGAGCGGAAACCAGTCTTCTTGACCTGTAATTTCAAAGAACGGAGTTAGGAGGTATTAGAGTGTCTAGAAGCTAGGAGAAGAAGGCCTGGAGATGGAGCCACTCATGCAAGACCCCCTCAAACCTGTGATTTCCTAAAATTCATATATAGAGAGCATATAACAAAAAGTCCAGAGGAAATCAACAACTTGATGGCTGAAAACATTGAGCGTGGGTTACAACTATTGACCTATACTAGGAAGACAGAGTTTGGTGGTTCTTGCCAAGTAAAAAGTAAACACCTTAGGCTTTCCTTTGGAACCTATGACATTCCTCACATTATATGCAAATACTGTGTTCCCTGATTTGCCCAAATGCAGGCATGAGCGCGCTCCTTGCTCTCTGTCTCTCCATATATTGCCTCCGCAAGGTATAAAATCAAGGCTTTAAAAATTCAGTATGATCAGCCAGTAATTTAACTGTTAGGAAAAAAAAAAAATCACCCCTTCTCATAGGAAGATAACAGAATCAAGAATCTCCAAGCACAATAACAAATATAAAATAAAAATTTATTACATAAAGCAGAATATGAGCTACTATCAAAAATGAAAGCAATCAATATCAATAGATCATGAAAATAGTAGACAATAGTCAAGGACATTCAAGTATCTATCACAAGGACTTAATTTAAAAGATGGTCATAAAGAGAGTGAACAGATGGGAAATATCAGTAGAGAAATGGAAACTATAAAAAACCAAATAGAAATTCTTGAAACGGAAAATTCAGCACCTAAAAAAAGTTCTGTGGATGGATTTAGCAGCAGATTAGAGTTAGCAGATAAAAAGTTGTGGTAGGCAGAATACTGCCCCCCTAAAATGTCCACATCCTAATCCCTGGGACCTGTGAGTATGTTCTTGTGATGTTGTGATTCATAAAATAAATATATATGTGATCTTCATCCCAGTTTCTGGCTTGGGGTTCCAGAAGTCCTCGCAATTTCCTAAGTGGTAAGAGTGATAAAGGTGAAATGGCTGTCTTTTGTTATTCATAACAAGTCCCTTTCTACCACACCAGAGTTTATGTTAATGAGGTCACTTTTGAAAAGCCCCTAGGTTACGTAAGGAGGAGGGCTGTTGCCAGGGAAACCAACTTGGAGGAGAGGGTTGGAATTTTCAGTTCCACCATTTGACCTCTGGGAAGGGGAAGGGGGAGAGAGATTGAGTCAACGACCTGTGGCCACTGATTTAACCCATCATGCCTAAGTAATGAAGCCTCCATAAAAACCCTAAAGGACAGAATTTGGAGAGTTTCCAGATTGGTGGTTACATGGAAGGTGCTGGAAAACTTGTGGCCCAGAGACAGCATGGAAGCTCCCTGCCCCTTGCCACATACCTTACCCTATACATTTCTTTCATCTGGTTGTTCCTGAGTGGTATCTTTTTGTAATAAACCTGCAATCCAGTAAGAAAATGTTTTGCTGAGTTCTGCGAGGCACTCTAGCAAATCAGTCAAACACAAGGAGAGGGTCGGGGTGATGTGGTTTTGGATTGGTGGGGGGGCGAGGGGGTCCAGAGCCTATGGCCAAGAAAGAATTCTTGAGACGTCTTTGGTTCAAAAAGGTGATTTTATTAAAGTACAGGGACAGGACCCACGGGCAGAATGAAGTGCACTGGGGTTGTGAGGAGTGACTCATTATATACTATGGAGTTGGGACAGGTAAAGACAAAAGGGAAGTTTCTAAAAGGACTTTCATATACTAAAGAGGACTCATAAGATACTGGAGTCCTAGCTATTGTCAAACTAAGGTTGTCTTTCCCTCTAGCAACTCATTAACATTAAGATTGGGGTTTCCTGGAAGAATGTCATACTCTGCCTGCCTCAAGTATTTGCCAATGGGCCGCAGGTTATAAGGAAATTTAATTTTAACTACATTTCATTCTGTCTTTGTCTCCCACGTGAAGAAGTATTAAGTGTAAATCATAAAGGAGTCACAAGAAGGAAGCAAATTTTTCCTTTCTAGTTACATGGCAAAATAATTTTTCACGTGGAATTAAGCCAACAAACTTTAAAACAGGGAGATTACTCTGGATTATCCAGGTGGTCCTTGTGTAATCACATCGGCCTCTAAAAGTGAAAGTAGATCCGAAATTTGCGACAATGGAAGAGGACAGAAAAGATACGAAGTAGGAGACACATATGACTCAATTTGTTGGCGTTGAAAACAGAGGAAGGAAATCACATACTGAGGCAAACAGGTAGCGTCTACAGTCTGGGAGTGACCCTTGACCAACGGTCAGCAAAGAAATAGTGACCTCAGTTTCACAACCGAACAACTGATCTCTGCATCTGCAGAGTAGACGCATCTGCAGACACATCTGCAAAGTAACTTGTACAGGAATTTCACAGAAGCTCTATTCCTAATTGCCAAAAAACCAGATATAGCTCAAATGCCCATCAAAAGGATTGCCAATAGCAAATTACGGTATCTGTACAATGAAATATCACTCAAGAACAACAACAACAACAGAAGAATCACCTACTGATACAAACACCATAGACAGATCACGTTAAGTGAATGAAGCTAGACACAAAAACCCACAGACAGTTCGAATCTATTTATATGAAGCTCAAGAACAGGTAAAATAATCTATGTTGAAAGAAATCAGAAAAACAGTTGCTCATGGAGGAGGAGATTGAAAGTTCCCAAAGGAAATTTCTGGAGTTATAGAAATGTTCTGTATCATATTTTGGAACGAAGTTGAGTATTTACATTTATGTACAGCTTATTGAATTATACACTTAAATGTGCATTTGTGTACCTTTACTTTAACCGTAATCAACAACACAACAAAACAAAAAAATAAAAGCTAACATCCATCCTCTGTTAAAAATGCTGTGAGGGCTCCCCATTCCACTCAGACAAAAATAGAATAAAATACAATGGACCAGAGAGACCTTGTCTGGCCTCATTACCTCCTGATCTCTTTCATGTACTTTCTTCCAGCCATGCTCCCCTCCCTGCTGTTTTCTGAAGATGATGCCTTAAGGACTTTGCTTTAACTGTTCCTCCTGCCTGGAATGTTCCTGTTATCAATATCTGCTTCACTAATTCCCATTCTTTGAGCTATTTTAAGTATTTGTTCATACCTTTTCTGAGGACTATCTTGATCATACTATTTAATGCTTCAACTTGTTCTCCATGCTTGATCCTCTTAGTCCCTACTTTTTACTTTAATTCATAGCACGTATCACCTTCTACTATAATATGTCATTTACTTATTAATTACAATTATTGTTATTCTCTATTTGCCTGCTTATAATGTAAACTCCACAATGATTGAAATCTTTGTTTTTTTTTTTTTTTATTCATTAATAGATTCCAGGTTCTTTTCTTCCTTTTTTTTATTTTATATTTTATTTGAGAGAGAGAGAGAGAGAGAGCAGGAGAGGGGCAGAAGGAAACAAAGGGAGAAAGAGAATCTTAAGCAGGTTCCATGCTCGGCACGGAGCCT
Source organism: Panthera leo (assembly GCF_018350215.1). Classification (NCBI taxonomy): domain Eukaryota; kingdom Metazoa; phylum Chordata; class Mammalia; order Carnivora; family Felidae; genus Panthera; species Panthera leo. The sequence continues at coordinate 102,556,130 of NC_056683.1, forward strand.
GAAGCAGGGCTCGATCTCAAGATCTTGAGATCATGACCTGAGCCAAAATCGAGTCAGACTCTTAACTGACAGAGCCACCCACGCACCCCTCCCCAGCTTCCTAAAAGTGTTTGACACATAACCAGTGCTCCATGACCACTTTCATATCCGGTGAATGTATGAATAGGAGGAAATAAAAACAGTATGAAGTCTTCACCATCACTCATTCAATAACTTTTTTTTTTTTTTTAGCTCCTACTATGTTACTATGTGCATATTATTGAGAGCAGAGGAAAAGCCTTCTATTTTCAGAATTTCAGGTTACTTTATGGGCATTCTGGGAGCCTGGATCCTGAGAGGTTTTAAGTTTGTTTGTTTTTGTTATTTTACATACTTATTCAGTCTTCATGCATTGTTCTATTCCTTATAGCATTCTATATAAAAATCTCTGGTTAAATTAGTCCATTTACCTTTCATAATCTTATTCTTCTTGTCAAAACACCAATATTCAATGCAGTAAGATAAAAGTAAAGCTGTGTTCTAAACAGGTTTTTTTTTTTCTTATTTCTTGTTAAAACACAGGTACTAAACAACTAAATACCAAAGGGAATGAACTGAAAGTTTCTTGCTATGAAAGGAATAAAACAAATTATTATATCAATTTTTCTAAGTTTTCCTTGGAATTTTATGTATGAAAATAGGACTTGATTGTATATTATCCACACAAACCTTATAAGATTGCTAGATAGAGATTTAAAAAAAATTATTTTGGGGAGCCGGGGTGGCTCAGTCGGTTAAGCAGCTGACTGTGGCTCAGGTCATGATCTCATGGTTTGTGAGTTTGAGCCCCGTGTGGGACTCTGCACTGACAGCTCGGAACCAGGAGCCTGCTTCGGATTGTCTTCCTCCCTGCCCCACCCGCCAGCTCATGCTCTGTCTTTCTCTGTCTCTCAAAAGTGAATCGAACGTTAAAAATTTTTTTAAAATCATCTTGATATTCTCTCTGGTATATTTATTGAAAACAGTAACAAGAAAACAACAACATCAACTCTTTTCTCCCAAAAGAATGTAATAGAAACTTTTTCATTCAATTATGTGTGCACATGAGTCTGATAGTACTTGGAAGAAGAAAAAGAAGAATCAATAATACCATAATATTGACTTTATCATTTTGGAAGCAGGAGTGTCATAGGCAGATATATAAAGGTTCCTTGCATGTATCTTTCTTGATGGAAAACTGAAATTAGGAGATTTGAACATATGGTATTTAGTGCTTCATGGGTTTTGGTTTTGTACTTTTCACTCAAAATGGTGGTCAATATCAAGTAACTTTTCAAGATAGATTCTCACGAGGCACTCTTGGATTCAGGTCATTTTCTTTCAGTTCTGTAAATTACTCCACTTGCTTTTATGTACCAGGTTATATCCTTAGGGTTCTTTCCTTTTTCTCTCCCTTCCTTCACCAACATTTATCAGAAAATATAGTACTGGGGGAGAGTTGGAAATACATTTTTACTACTCAGGAGGAACTCACAGACCAGTGGACAAAATAGACATATAAAAATATACTGTAATCAGATATTTGGAAAGTAGACATAAATGTGCATATATTCCCATTGCAGCGGGATGACTAACTTTGAGGCCAGTAGGAATTTGTTGGGTAACTTAAAAAGGAATTCTGCTAGACATCATACAATGCACAGGACAGCCCCTGGCCCTCACGACAATAAATTCTTATGGCTAAAATATCAACCCTTAGACTCATGTGAGAAACCCTTAGATTCATGTGATCAAATTTGCTAGAATTATCTAATTTGTTTTTCTTTTGGATATGCTCCCAACCTCTCTATTTCATTGTACTTTGTTATGCTGGTGAGTATATTTTATCTTTGAATGTTTTACAGTGTGTACTTTATGATCAGGAGAGAGTTAGCTAGTTAGAGGTGAAAAAAATCACCTGGACAGTTGTTATTTATAAACCCTTTTACAATATACCCTCACCATGTGAGAGTGATCAACATTTTACCAGTAAGAAGTCTGTAGCTAAGAAAATTACTCTAGTTTAACCATCTAGGTACCTTAATTCTTTTGATTTAAAATCCCATTCTGTTTTGCACTATTGTCTATGAAATTCCAGGTGTTAAACAAATTTAGCACTAAGGAAAACACAGTTGAGAGGATAAAATATACTTGGCTTTCATTCAGAAATTATTAATTTGTTAAGTAACTGTACTATTTATCTCATTGACTGGAAAGGTTGCTATCAACCAACACCGAGATTATCGGCCAATTATAAACATGGACTACAGCAATGGTTTGTAACAAGACTTTAATATTTGTAATATGATTATATAACTTCCTTGCTTTTAGAAATGTACACTGAAGTATTCAAGGGTAATTGGCCATGATAATTGTGACCTACTTCAAAAAGGCTTAGATGGGCAGAGTAAATGTGGTAACATGTCAACAACACACGAAACTAGTTCATAAAGGAGTACTATTTTTGCAAATTTTCCATTCAGATTTTCAAGTTATTTCATAATAATAAAGTTGAAGAAAAAAAAAAAGACACTGAGGGTTTACCAAATGCCAAGAAGGCATTCTGATAGATATTTGGGATATAAAGATGAACGGGATGCAAAGACAGGTAATTTCAAGACTCTTTAATCTCCCCTGTGAAAACAGGAAATTAAACAGGAATTCTAAAATGTTGTCACAAGTGCTACAACCCAAGGAGCTCTATTCTGCCTTTTCCTAAGTAAGGTTCAGCCTATTCCCTGCCTCACCTGCCCTCCCAAAGGACAGTAGAGGAGTCTCCACCTTCGCATGTTGCCTTAGGGCTAAGCCTTGTGATTATTCTTAGTCACAGTTTTTCCTATGGGATGGACCATCAAAATAATTATGCTTTCAGGCCATTGCTGATGGCCTGTGACCTACATTTGCTGCCGAAGAAGAATCTCAGAACACTCAACATATATGTGGGCAGATTAAGATTTTAACTATGGGGTGTAGTTTTCTGGACAGTCAACACCAACTAGCCTATAAGTCCCGGTGCCTGACTCTCAAAGAACAATTCTGGTCACCCAAGAAATTCTAGCATCTCACTCCAGGGTTTCCAATGGGGCAGGGAAAAGGAATGGCTCTATAAAGGAGCATTCATAATCACTGTCTGCAGGAGACAACCAATGTGGTCCCTCTACCACTGTACCCATTAGGAGTCACTGCGCATAGGAAGGCTGCTGTTCAGAGCAGTGTGTAGTGATGTGGAAGAGGACAGGGCAAAATACAGTTTGGCCTCACTGATCTAGTCTAAAGTTCTCATTTTACAGCTAGGAAAAACTTTTCCCAAGAAAGGTAAAATGGCTTTACCAAGATTTTGCAATTAATACGCTGAACTATATGAAATTGACATTTTTTTAGGTTAGAAAGTGGCAAAGGAAGGGTCTTTCCAGCACACAATGCTTTTGGCTTGATATACAAAACAAAGTAGTTTCTGGAAGGTTCTCCAATGGCCGGTTCTCTATTTTATTTATTTTTTAATTTTTAAAAATGTTTTTATTTATTTTGGAGAGAGAGAAAGAGACAGAGTGAGAGTGGGGGAGGGGCAGAGAGCGAGGAAGACACAGAATCAGAAGCAGGCTCCGGGCTCTGAGCTGTCGGCACAGAGCCCGACGCAAGGCTCAAACTCACAAACCATGACCTCATGACCTGAGCGGAAGTTGGATGCTTAACCAACAGAGCCACCCAGGTGCTCCCATCCTCTGTTTAAATTAAAACATTTTCTTGGCAGTCAGGGCCATCACATATGGTCATACTCATTGCGCAGGGCACAGTTTCAGGAGGCACTGTTTACATATTCTATAATGCAAAAGGCAGAATTTTCACATCTTATATTAAAAAACAAGTTAACGGCCATACTCTTTTAAAACTTGTTTCTTCTCCTAGATATCTGATATCAATATCCATTAATTATTTCTATCCCCATTTCTTGATACTGACTTACCTTCCACATCTCTTCAACTTCCTTCCTTTATGGCTTCTCTTTTCTACAGTTTCTCGTGGACTGCTCATTTTCTTTGACCGCCAACTTATTCTCCTCACATAGCTCTATATTCCTTCTCTCCTTCTCTTTAATAAGGATCATCTCACTTTCCTTCATTCTCTTTTCTCTGTGAGCTATGCCATCCAAATGATTCTTTGTTCAACCTATATTTAAATTTACCCATCAATTTGTGATTGTAAGATAGCTCATATCCAAAGCAGAGAAACCAAAACACAAAACGAGTAACATTAAGAGTGGGCTCTCTTTTCTCCTCAAATATTTCTGAATATGTAGATGACTGGCTCTGGTTTGAATTATATTTTAAAAGCCTATTTCATTGTTTAAAAAATAAGTGCAGTGGCAGGACTAAGATGTGCCAAGACAGTTTTCTAGAAGAAATGAGGGGAGAGGAAAACTGGGAAAAAATACTGTAGGGGCCAGAAGAAGAGACAGGATCTGGAACACATACTTAGTACTGAACAAGTTAATTATGTGAACAAGAGGTCAGCAAGCATGTAGGGACTTCAATTAATCCTACCAACAGTTTGCATCCGTAGCTATGATAAGCCAACATTAGCTTCAGCTTAGAGGTATCTATGCCTCTGTTATTCAAGAAAAAAACCCCTACTGACTAATTCCAACATGCATTCTCATATGTAACTTATTTCGGTGCTCAAATGTTATTTGAAAAAAAAGTAATATTGAGTAAAACTTTGATCTTTTATCTTTTTTATTTCTGTATTTCACTCTACTTTTAAGTTAAACCACTAGAATTTTTTTTTTTTCAGCAAAAGTAGGACCAACCAATTTGATGTTTTATTGATTTAGAAATACCATGCTTTCTCAGATTTTACATGCTATGCTTTGATGGCATGGCTGTGGGGTTCTATATTTCAGCATAAAGCCTTAGTAATACTCTTGGGGATGGAAGGTCTGCTGCTCTTTTGTTGTTGCTGTTTGTTTATCATTTTTTTCCTGACTAGGAGGAAGTCAATATAAATAGATATATGTATTTTATTACAAGTTACCTGCTACAGGAGGGAAATAGTATTGTCAGACACAGTTTATTTATTTTCCCTTTTTTCCCCCTTCCTTTCATCAAGATCCAGCATAGATATCAACATTTGGAAAGAATAAGCATTGGGGAAATAAAATAACCATGATATCCATATATATCCATATATATATCCATGTGTGTATGTATATATATATCCATGTGTTTGTGTGTGTGTGTATATATACATATATATATAGCTGCAAAATTTCCCTTGTGCATTGCTGCAGAACTTTATGGCAGTTTTTGTTTAAGCTTATGGATTTATTAGAAGTTACTAATTGGATGTTCAGTTCCAATGCCCTATTTTGGTAAGAATTTTATCTACATTCCATTGACTTATGAAAACCACATTTTCTTAGCGTATCTACTTTAGCAGCAGGACTCAAAATGTCATAGGAAAGAAAAAAGAGTGCTAGCAAGGACTTTGCCTACAAGGAGATTTCCTTTGGCATGCTGTTCAATAAGATACAGATTAAGATGGCCAGACATCCTGGATTGTCCATTCCAATTTTAATTGAATTCACTTTACAAATAGCATTTTTTTTTTAATTGAAGTGTAGTTGACACACAACGTTACATTAGCTACAAATGGTTTTTTAATGGTCTAAAAATTATGAGACAGTGAACTGGACTCAGCAGGAGATAAACAGATGGGATATACTTCTTCTCATAAGTAGTCTAGTTTGATTGGGTTTGGAGGTGGCAATAAAACTTGTACATATGTGACTATTACAGGAGACAAAGTGAATGGGTTTTGTAAAAGGGCTATCTGTTCAGTGCTATAATGTAAAGACCCCAAGTGGGAGGGGATGGCATTCTTTAAGAACCACGGGGATATTATTCAGTCTTCATGGAAGGAATTATCTTTGAAATGAACATCGGAAGAAACGAAGTTTACACAAAGTGAGAAAGACAGGCATATCAGGAGGAGGGAAAAGTGTGAACCAAATGCAGGTCTAATTTTGCCAGCAATTGGGGGGTTTATGAAGGCTTTTGAGAGAAATTGCAGTAGTGTTTTAGACAGAAATGTAACAAAGGCTTAATACAAATCCCTGTATAATCTAGACCCAACCTACTTATTTACTCTGCCGTTTTTCTTTCTCCACTAAGACAATAAGTAGAACCTTGGAAAATTCCAAAACTTAAGGCATGGACATAGGATTATAAGTAGAAAAAAAATGGCTGCGTAAAAAAGAAACTATAAGAAAAATACTTAGGGAGTAAGCTAAGAGAAAACGATATAAGGAGCACCTTATATCTTCTGAGCTTAGCATAATCTTGATACCAAAACTTGAAAAGTACAGTAAGAAAGAACATTACAGGCCAATGTTCCTTATGAACATGAAGTAAAAAATTCTGAATGAGTTAGATGTAACTGGAACCTAGGTACTTATAGAAAGAAAAATGACCAAGTAAGGTTTATTCCAACAATGCAAGGATAGTTTAAAGTTTAAAAATTGAGTACTGTAACTCATCACAGTAATAAAGGTAAAAACCATAACGATATGATAGTATTAATAGATGCAAAAGAAATATTTGATAAAATTCAACACCCGCTTATAATAAAAACTCTCAGCAAACCGGAAATTGGAGGGAACATTCTTAACACAACAAAGGATATCTATAGTTTAGAGGCTTTTGCTACAGGCTTTCATGGAATGATGTGGTGGCTAAAACGAAGGAATGAAGTGGGGGACTCCGTGTAAACTGGTTTTTTACAAGGCTTAGCTATGGTTGGAAAAGGACAACAAGCGAGATAGTTCCAAGATATTAGGAAGGTTATTTTTTTTTAAATTTTATTTATTTTTGTTACTTTGAAAATGGGGAAACAATTGACCTACTTACGATTTCCTAAATAGACCATGCCGTTTTACTTCTTGTGTTTTACCTGTTGTATATATTTGGGTGCTGAAAAGAAAGAGGTGCACACAAAATATTTAACTGGAGAGAGCTCAGTAGGGACTATTTACAAAAGGATGGGAAAGGTCAGGGAAACCAACCAAAGATATTGAGGTACATAAGGTACATACTGGAAGGTTGTTACCAGAAACCAGTGAGCATTATAGCCATGAGAATGAGGTGGCCTGACAAAATTACTACTCTGAGCTCTCTTTCTTCCCACCCTCCATTATCCTCCAGGAGTCACCATTGGCTGACCCCAGCAGAAGCCAGGAGGACGAGAAAGCCTGGGTAATGCAGGTCATAAAGAGATGGGCAGAAGAGAGATCTAGAAACGCAAATTAAAAATAACTAGCAAACACATGCTGTTCTCTAATTGTAATGCCCCTCCCTATTTTTTATCTGTCAAAATCCTGATCACTCAATTCATGAGGAACATTCTCTGTGGAATTACAGTGCTTCCCAACAAAGAGAACTGGTCTTTTCTCTTATTTGAATGCATGCATCTGTGGAAAGAATATTTATTCATGCAAATATGTGACAGACACAGTAATAATATGTATTATTTGCCTACTTTATTTCTAAAATCTTTTAATGTAGATAGTATATCTAGGCTTAGCAGGTTGAGCAAGCTGTCCACATGTACAGAGCTGGTGGTTGGCAATTTTGCTGATTCCATACTGCCTCCATCACTCCATGCTCCCGTGGTGCTTTGTGTATGGATCAGATGGAGCACTTTAACATTGCATTTGTTAAAATTAAAGCAAGAAAAACATACATGTAGCAAATGATGATCTCAAAATGTCAACAGAAAGGCACCTCATCATGGTGCCTTTCATCACTGGGAAAGTGTGAGCTTGTCTGAGACAAGGAGCTCAGGCTAGGTTTGGACTTGGTATCTGTCCAGTGACAAATGGAATGACAGCAAAGCATGGAGCTCCTAGTTCTGTATATTAGGCAGGTCTGTTTTTGTTGCAAATGATAGAAATCCTCCTGAAAGTACTTCAAGCAATAAAAGACAAGGTATTAGTCCATATGGTTAGGAAGCCCAAAGTGAATCCAGCTTCGAGTACAGATAAATAAGAGTTCAGTGATGTTTTCGGGGCTTCTCTTTCCCTATCTCTTTAGCTTTTCCTTGTCTATTGGCTCAATTTTCCCCTTCTGACAAGTTCTCTGTACTGTCATTGACAGCCTTAGGTTTATATGGCCCTGTCTTAGCACATCCAGTTGAATGAGAACTACTTTCCAATATCATATCCCCTTATCAATTTAAGAAGGCATCTGTTTTGCCTTGCTTATTTATTAAATGCTCACCCCAGGGCCAATTACTGTGATAGAAAAATTTGTCACAATAATTGGTCATGCATGGGTCACACGTTCACCACGAAGAATGAGGGAGTATCTGTAGGATGTTAGAAAACTAATGAGATTTAATGGGAAATGTGCTGGGTAGTCCCTAAAAATAGCTATCACAATCCTTACTGGCTCCCCTTATCAAATCTATTTTCAAATTAAATACATTCTTCTTTCAAAGCATCGTTTGGTTGGTTGGTTTGGTTTGCATTCCAGATCCTCCATCAATCCTCTCAGGAAATAATTAGCGTGATTCCAATTATTACGATGATTAGAACTATGGTACTTTCACTCTTGTGAAAAATCCTTTTTACCATGGTTAATTTGGCTCAACGAATCTATATTACAGCTTACCCATGTGGTCACTCTAACAAGCATAGGAATGGCTTCATACAGAAAGATGTGTTAGATTAATCTTCACTTTTTTTCAGAGGACTCTCAGTCATTGATGTGCACCGACAACTTACACTACTTTTCTCCTCTGTCTACTGTATCGATATTGTTTACACGTTTAGGGTCAACAAGAATCTGATGAAAGCTGAGGACCTACTCCCTAGAAAAATGCACATATAAACATAACATGGATTTTTAAAATGGAATCCTGGGGTATTCACGAATTTCTGATGTGGAGAGCAACTTAGGACATGGGGGAGAGCAAAGTAGAGGTCCACCCAGAGAGTTGGTGCCTTAGTCAAGTAGTATGCAAATCTGTTGGCTTCATTCTGCAAGCTTTCAGAATGTTTTGCAGAGGTGACGCATACCGGCTTTGCATTTTAATTGCATTACTTTGTTTATAGAGAAGAAATGAATTTGACGTTATGGAAAAGGCAGGTACAAGAGAGATCAGTACAGAGACTGGCTGAACTTGATAATTTACAGCAAGTGGGTCTAGGGTAGAAGAACTCCATGATGCATCTCCATTTCCCAGATGGATTGTGGTGGCATTAACCGAGAACAGAAGTATCAGAGGGGGAGCCACATTGGCAGGTTATGATGAGCTCTATCATAAATCCCTGCAATTTAAGGTGTACAAAGTAAGGTGGGACAGTTGGCTATGCAGGATATACGGTCACAATGATACTCTGGAATCATCATGTAGAACAATGCCTCTTAAACATTAGCATGTGTGAGAATCACTTGGAGGGCGTGTGGAAACGGGTGGCCGGACCCCATTTCTAGAGTTTTTGATTCAGTAGATCTGGAGGGAGGCTAGAGAATATGCATTTCTAATAGTTTCCCAGGTAATGCACATGCTGTTGGTCTGGAGACCACAGTGGGAAACCCCAATGAAGATGATTTCTATTGTTGGGAATTTCTGCCTGACTTTCTCTCTTCTTGTAAGAGCATCCTTTCAATCCCTCTCCCCTGCAAACTTCCTTTGGAAGATTGCTCCTCACTTATGCCAACCATTCTATTTTTGGTTTTCCGCTACTATTCATTCATGAGTGATTACACATGAAACTATCTATGTAGAAAACCAATTTCATTGAAACATTGACTAGAATGGTGGTTGCCAAGGGCTGGGGGCAGGGGGAAACAGGGAGATGTTGGTCGAAGGGGAAAAACTTCCAGTTATATTATGTGTAAGATCCGAGGATCTAATGTACAGCGTGGTGACTTTAGTTAATGGTACGGCATTACTCATTGTATACGTGAACGTTGCTGAGAATAGATCTTAAGTGTTCCTACCACGTGTGCACGTGCACACACACAGACACACACACGTTAACTATGTGAGATGATGGTGTGCTAATTATCCTTACTTTGGTAATCCCACTCGATCTGTCTATCTCAAATCATTATTTTGTACACTTTAAATATACACATTTATACTAGTCAGTTATTCCTTGGTAAAGCTGGAAAAAATTGTAAAGAAAATGAGACCACCACACAGAGAGAAGAAAGAAAAAAGGAATAAAAGGAAGGAAAATGGAAGGAGAAAAAAAAAAAGAGAAGAGGAAACAAAAACAAGAAAAAGAGTAACAAGAATAACAATCTTTGAATCCTGTCTTTTCCTAAAGTTGGGTCCAACACTTGCTTTCTCAATTACTTGAGCAATAAATTCCCTTCCTCTCTTTAGCCAGATACATGTGATTTTGTCACTTTCTATGAAAACAATCTTTATACACTTTATTTATTTATTTATTTATTATTTATTTTGAGAGAGAGAGAGAGAGAAAAGGAGAGAGAGAGAGAATGCGCATGAGCAGGGGAGGGGCAGAGAAAGAGGGGGAGAGAGAGAATCCCAAGTAGGCTCCACTGTCGGTGCAAAGCCTGACACGGGGCTCGATCACACGAACCATGAGACTATGGCCTGAGCCTAAATCAAAAGTCAGATGCTTAACTAACGGAGCCATCCAGGCACCTCTAGCCTTCTTCTATTTTTTTTGAAGACTTTTTGAGATTCCAATTCCCACGTTATATATATTCAGGTTAGTAAAGCAAATTGGTAAGTGTTCCTTCTCTAAAAAATTCAATATTATGTATATTAAAATAAAATCGACATAATACAAATTTTCTTTTCATACTTAAATTTGTGCTCTTGTTGCCACAACTTTCATGGAGACCACGGCTGTGTTGTAAGGCATTTTGTTGATTTGGTTATCTTGGCATAAACATGAATCTAGTTAGAAACGTAGATGTTGGTAGAATTAGCCTGTGGCATATGTGCTGGAACGGGCAGCGTTTAATAGCATCTTCCCTGATGGTGGTGTTGTTATTGCTATTGATTTAGAGGGAGACATTCAGACCTCTATCCTGTATTAACTTTGCAAGCAGCACTGATTAACAGGTACAGTTGTTCTGACTATATTTTCCGGTGGTACAATGACATTAATAGGAATGAGATCACCTGAGGCGCATTAATTAATAGTTAAGAGAAAAAATTTAACCTATTTGCCCTCTTCATTCCCTCAACTGGATAGATGATAGGTTTCCATTAATAAAATTTGGCGTGCTGCTGTGCTGTACGCAATGTGAATTACCTTCTTCTCGGCGCCAAAGAAATTTAGTGAAACATGCAAAACCTTCAGATAGCATCAGATCTTATTTTTGTTTTCCTTGAATTCTTCCTCCAGTGTGCTTGTGATGTTTAAAGGGATTTTAAAGCACTCGGCTTTTTGTGGAAAAGAAAACCTTAGATTGACAACGACCTGAAAAAGTTTCCCCTACTCCTTATACTACTGACTATGTAAAACTGTTAATACAGTAACAATTACTGTTAATTCCTCCTGGCTGTTATGGCCTCCCCAAGATCTTACTGACAGTTGAAGAAGAAAGATGAATGCTTAATATTTATCTTGTTCAGATAGAATATTTCCGATCCTAAGAAAAATACTGGAATATTACCTTTGGATGAAACCTACTATCCCAGTGACAAACAGGAACTTAATAATCTACCATTACTGAATGAAGATAACAAATGACATTTCACTTATTTTCAAGACACCATTTCACAGAAGCTCTGGAGGGAGGGGATGTTTTATGTCCACAGTAACAAAAAAACACAAAAAAATCAAGAGTTGGGTACAAACCCTGAAGCTGTTTTTCTCTGTAATGCTTTATTAAGTTACAGATGGGTAAAGAACTACCAGGCTTGCTTAATTTGTGCCCCTGGCTTCTCGTTAGGAGTGAGGACAGACACCTCACCTTTCCATGATGTAGCACGAACAGGGACCTTACTTCATTTGTTAGCTGAGTAGAACTTGAACAGAGTTTTTTTTTTGAAAATACAAAACAGAGTCTCCCACTGAGCGAACCTCATTTTCTAAGATTCTACCATTGCCCTCACCATATGTCTCACTGCATTATGACAAAGACATCCAACTGCTGAGGTTCTTTCCGTTTCCAGTAAATAGATGCTAGCTGTATTCCTAAAATTATCTCTCTGCAAGTTAACTTTCCCTATGAAAGAATGATCAGGGCTAATGTAGAACAGTTTTCATTACCTAAGTTCAATGACAAGAGATGACGTGTATAAAAGAGAAGGGTGGGGGTGTGTGGGGGGACTGGAAGGGTAGATTGGACTCAGAATATAAATGCTAGGCTCGGGAGCTTGGAATTAGTTTTGGTTCTGTGGAGAGCCCCTCAAGGAGTTGGCCTGGCTCTCTGGGCGTCATGAAAATTCGAACTAAGCCATATGTGAAGGCTTCCTTGAGAACTTCCACCGCCAGCACCATTGCCAGGCCTCACCCTTGATGTGAGAGGGGGGCTGCCTCCTCTTTAGCCAAAAGATATTGCATTTCATATCACATATTCTCGTTCCAATAGGCCCCCGTTCATGCTGCTGTCAGCCTCCCTCTGACACATGCAGAAACTGTGACCGTAAGCCAGCGTTCTCTTCCAGTAGACTCCCACAACTTTCCTTGTGACTATGCCACCTGGTTTGCAAGCTTCGAGCACGTGCAAAGGATCCATGAAGAATTGTGTTGAAGACCAGTGACGGAGAGCAGGAGTTCCAGAGCCAGATGCATTGTTTCAATCCCACACTCTGATCATTACTTGCCGTGTGACCCTGAGAAAGTTATTTAACATCTTTCGGTCTTTGTAAAATGACGATAGCATGTGAGCCTCATACAGTTATTTCAAGGAGTCACTGAGTTAATACCTGTAAAGTGCTTGTAACTGCAGAATACACAATAATGTCTCAATGAATGTCTGAAATATTTCTACAGGTTTTAAGCTGATGAGAATTTTAATCAGATAATACGGATTAGTGGGAAAAGCAAGGGCTTTGTAGTCAAGCAAACGCAGTCTCAAATCTAGGCTCTGCTGCAACCCGCCATGTAAACTTGGGGTTCTCTGAACCTGACTCCATATCATAAGACTACTCATCAGGCAGATTCAGGCTATACGTAATAGAATACTCCAAACGAATTTACAAATATGGAAACACGTTGTCTTGGGGAATCAGTAGTCCAGGGGCTTGGAGATACAATGTGTCACTCTCTGACTCTTTCTTTACTACTCTTTGGGTTCAGCCCTTGTCTGTCAATTTTATTCTCGGTCTGGCCCCTCCTGTGGTCCTAAGTTGGTGGCCGTGGCAAACTGGGTAAGATGCTCTCTTTTCCTGTCTCATGAGAGACAGAGACATTCTTAGCCAACCATGAAATACAAGCTCTTTCCTTACGCATCATTTTGGGACGTGTAATTACCCTTAGACCAGTAATAGCAGTCAGAAAACAAGGACAGACTAATTAGAATCTTCCTGTGAGAGAGATGGAGATGGAAACCTCAATAAAATCAGGGTTCCCTTTCAAAGGTGGAAGGGGGAAATGGATATTGCATGGGCAACCACGTATGTCTGTCACAATTTGTTTTGAATATTAAATATGGTAACATAGTAAAATATATGATGTGCTACCAGCTGCTGCCCCCAAATATCAATTCCTATTTTTTTTCTTTTGCAAGTTTCTTACTCATAAACACTTATTAAATTAAACTGAAGCTTTATCTGGCATTGATGATGGATTAGTTCAGAAATGAAGGTTAGGGGAAGGCTGAAAGGAGAGACTTAAGATGAGTTAGAACAAATTAGAAGGTTATTATAATAGTTCAGATAAGAAGTAATAAATCCCGAACCATGGAGGTGACAATTAAACTAGAAGACAGTGATGAATGTGAAAATATTATAGAGCTAGAATTTATGGGATTGGTGACTGATCCACGGTAGGAGATGGTAGGAGAGGAAGTAATTTGCAGATTTTGGCTCTGGTTGCCAAGGAGAATGCCAATATCTTTAATACTGTGTTAATAAGACCTGCTTTGGGTGCAATGGAATGACTTCGGTTCATGGGGTGTTTTGAGTTCAAAGGTTCACAGAACATCCAAACAGATAATTAATGAGATCCTTTTTTTTTTAATCTTAGAGAGAAAGAGAAAGAGAGAGACAGAGAGAGGGAACATGTGAGTGGGGGAGAGGGGCACAGGGAGAGAGAGAGAGAGAGAGAGAGAGAGAGAGAGGATCTTAAGCAGGCTCCTTGCTCAGCATGGAGTCCAATGTGGGGTTCCATCCCCTGATGCTGGGATCATCACTTGAGCCAAAATCAAGCAGTAGATGCTCAACCGACTGAGCCATCGAGGCACCCCTAATGAGATTTTTAATTCAGTATGGAGACGTTGGGTCATTCAGGCAGGGCTGCTAGATTTGGTGATATTTCAGAAGAATGGTGCACATCTAATCAGAGAGGGTGGAGGAAAGAAATGAAGAAACAGCTACATTTGGAGGTAGGAAGAGAAAGAATGATCAAAAATACACAGATATGGAACGATACTAGATGCTGAGAGAGAAATTATTTCAAACAAAGGGGTATCCAACAGTGTTGATGAGTACAGCTATTTCAAGGAATTAAAAATAGAGAAGAGATACACGGCTCAGTGATTAGATTTGAGGACGCGAATTCAGTAGTGAAACTTAAGAAATTTGGAGTCAACAGGAAAAGACTACAGGAACACTACTCTTTCAAAAATTCAGTGCTAAAGGGAGAGACATGGTAGGGAGAGGATGCTACAGGGTGGAGGCGTGTTTTGTCTGAATTCAGGAAGAACTGAGATTTGTTGGAGAAGAAACAGAATCAAGATAAGAGAAAAGAGTAGGGATGCAAGAAAGTGAGAGAGGCAATGATAGAGCATCTCTCATTCTTCCAGAATTTACCATGTGACAGGAGCTGTTACAATTCCATTTAAAAAAAATTTTTTTTAACGTTTATTTATTTTTGAGACAGAGAGAGACAGAGCATGAGTGGGGGAGGGTCAGAGAGAGAGAGGGAGACACAGAATCTGAAACAGGCTCCAGGCTCTGCACTGTCAGCACAGAGCCCGACGCGGGGCTCGAACTCACGGACGGTGAGATCATGACCTGAGCCGAAGTCGGACGCTTAACCGACTGAGCCACCCAAGCGCCCCTACAATTCCATTTTTTAAATGCAGAACCTGAGGTTGTGGGATGTTAAATAATATGCAGAATTGTGCAACGAAAAGCGGCAGAGCCACACTAGGAGTCCATGTGTGGCTGCAGACTCCATGCTCTGTGCTGTGCTGTGAGGTGAGCCCTGGAGGAGAGGGGGCTGACTGAGGTCATTACAGGTACCAGCGTGGAGAGACGGTCCCTGTGGCAGAGGAGGGGCACTTGGTTTTCAAATCCGTACTGAAGGGAGAAGGAGAACAGGAGGGTGGGGAAGAATTTGAGAAGGAGGAGGAGACGGGTAAGTGCAGGTGGAAGGGACTTAACTTGTTCGTCAGGGCCCCGCTTTCAGAGCACAGGCACCAGGGTGACCTCTCAGCCTTAAGAAAACAGAAAAGGTTTCTAACGGGTAATGCATAGCTTGCACTTTCACCATCTGTTAGGCCAAATTTAACAGTTGTTATATAGAAAGTCTTTCCTTTGGTAAAGAGTAGTTTCTTCTACATCTTCAAAAACAATTTGAGGGGTGCCTGGGTGGCTCAGTCGGTTAAGCATCTGACTTCAGCTCAGGTCATGATCTCACAGTAGGTGGGGTCCAGCCCTGCGTCGGGCTCTGTGCTGACAGTTCAGAGCCTGGAGCCTGCTTCAGATTCTCTCTCTCTCTCTCTCTCTCTCTTTCTCTCTCTCTCTTCCCTTCCCCCACTCGTGCTCTGTCTCTCGAAAATAAATAAATGTTAAAAAAAAAATCAAGGGGCACCTGGGTGGCTCAGTCGGTTAAGCGTCCAACTTCAGCTCAGGTCATGATCTCACGGTCTGTGGGTTCGAGCCCCGCGTCGGGCTCTGTGCTGACAGCTCAGAGCCTGGAGCCTATTTCAGGTTCTGTGTCTCCCTCTCTCTCTGCCCCTCCCCCACTCTCGCTCAGTCTCTCAAAAATAAGTAAATGTTAAAAAAAAATCAAAAGCAATTTGAAACCTGTAAGAATGGCATATAAATGTAAAAGTTAAACACCTTATAAATATTCATAAAGTGACTGTTGGTCCCGTTAAAATCTAAAGTTGGTGGATAGCTGTATACATTATTCCCCTCCTACCTCTGGGGGATACATTCCAAGACCCCAACTGGGTACCTGAAACCACATAGAGTACCAAATCCTATATGTACTATGTTTTTTCCTATCCCTATGTACTTATGATAATGTTTAATTTCTAAATATTTTTTAATGTTTATTATTTATTTTTGGGAGAGACAGAGTGCAAGCAGGGGAGGGGTAGAGAGAGAGGGAGACACAGACTCTGAAGCAGGCTCCAGGCTCTGAGCTGTCAGCACAGAGCCCGACGCGGGGCTCGAACTCGCGAACTGTGAGATCATGACCTGAGCCAAAGTCAGACGCTTAACTGACTGAGCCACCCAGGTGCCCCGATAAAGTTTAATTTCTAAATTAGACACAGTAAGAAGTCAATACCAATAATAAAATAGAACAATTATAATATACTATAATCTAAAGTTATATGAGTGTGGTCTCTCTCTCGAAATCTTGTACTGTACCCACCCTTCTTTTTTTTTTTAAATTTTCTTCATTTATTTTGAGAGAGAGAGAGAGAGAGAGAGAGAGAGAGAGAGAGCATGAGCAGGGGAAGAACAGAGGGAGAAGGAGACACAGAATCGGAAGCAGGCTCCAGGTTCTAAGCTGTCAGCACAGAGCCCGACTTGGGGCTCGAGCCCACGAACTGCGAGATGACGGCCTGAGCCGAACTTGGAGGCTTAACCGACTGAGCCACCCCAGCGCCCCTTGTATCCACCCTTCTTGTTGTGATGCTGTGAGATGGTAAAATGCCTATATGATAACATGAAGTGAGGTGAATGACACAGGCATTGTGACATAACATTAGGCTACTGTTGCCCTCCTGACAGTATGGCAGGGGAATCGTCTTGGAAGACCTGGGGCCACTTACACCGGGGTTGTGTTCCAGTGAACACATCATAAATTGAAAGTATCTTACGTCAAAAATGCATTTTCTACTCCTAATGTAGAGAACCTCATAGCTTAGCCTAGCCTACCTTAAATGTGCTACTTCCATTCCCCTACAGTTGGGCAGAGCCATCTAACAAAGCTTATAACAAATACTGAATACCTCATGCAATTTATTAAATACTGTACTGAAAGCGAAAAACAGAATGGTTGTTGCGTATCTCTGTTTACCTCAATGGTCACATGGCTGGCTGGGAGCTGCTACTCACTGCCACTGCCCGGGATCATAAGAGAGGATCGTATCTCATACTGCTAGCCTGGGGAAAGATACAGATTCAAAATTTGGAGGACCATTTCTACTAAATGCATATCACTTTTGCATCATCATGAAGTCAAAAAGTCACACATTGGAGACCGTCTGTATATGATGTTGCCAGTGATGTAAACGAATGTTACGAGATTTGCTGCTTTTTTTTCATACTTTCTTTCACCTAATACTAGCCCTATGTAGTCAGCAGGGCATTTTTTCATTATTGCCTCAGGAAAGAAGAACACAGTAGAAAGCAGAGGAAACAAGGGGTTATTTCTTAATTTTTGAGGCCTCAAACGTCCAGGCCCTAGAAAGTGAATATAAAATTTTGAAAATGCAAAATGATGAAAGGGTTAGGAAAAGCAATGAAGTTCTGCCTCAACTCGTCTGCCACCAGTGTCTGCCTCCAGACTGGATGACTGTTTTCTTTGACACTGGTAGAGACGTGGAAGAGAGACAAAAGGGAAACCAAGAGTGAGTGGTTGCTGTGGTCCCTAGAAAACCAGGCCTCGTGTACCTGAAAGGAACAGGGTCCCCACAGAGATCTGAAAATCGAAGCGCAGAAGATGCTTCTCATGGGTTCACCCAGAGAGAAAGTTCTGGCTTGGCATACCTATATGGCATATCTGGACAGATGGATCTACAATTGATTTAGCGTTTTGTTTGCACTCCACTGATGTGAAAACACAGAGCTATTCCTCTGTGGAGGAAAGGAAGGTGGCTCTGGGAAACGCAGGTGGGTTTCCCCAACTTCAGAATGAAGCATGAGACACAGATTGACTTCACGGAGGAGTTGCAGGAGTTAGCCAAAAGGGAGAGAGCCAGTTCTGAAGCATTCCAAGAACAAGAGATGATCCAGAATTCTGGCATGGATAGATGATGACCCAGGGCAGAAGCGCCTACCTCCTACCTACCCCTGGAGGACTTGGGACTGAGTAAATGGTTTCTACGCTGCTCCCCATCCAAACTCACCGTGTGGGTATTAGTGAATATCTATGGTGACATACTCACTGTGGCGATACTCACATGGTAACAGCAGATTCACAATTTTCATAAGAATCAGATTTGATAAGAATTTACATTTTATAATTTCAAAGGGCTAGAAAGAAGTACATGGCATCTTAATTCAAACGTCTAGTGCTACCTTGAAATTCAACAATATTATAAAGAACGGAGCAGTAAAAATGTTTCTAATGTATTGTTATTATTTGCCACACAGAGTCATAGAGGAAGTAGAAAATCTTCAGGTACCTGGATGGACAGCCCATTTTTGACCTCCAATGAGAATTTTATAAGATTCTCCAAAGTGCTTTCCTTAAAAATTAGCTGTAATCGAGATTTAATGGGACCCTTCATTTCCTGCCATTTTGAATTATGTTTTAATTGTTTCGTGTGGATAATTCTTTTATTTCTCAAGAGAATGCACATTCTTGAGGGCAGACTTTGGGTCCCACCCAGGAGTTCAGGCAAAGAAAAGGAGACCTGCATTCAAGGGGGGGTGCTCAGCTCCACAGCAGATCCTGGAGACCAGGCAGGAAAAGAACCCAGCACTGACCAAGTCGGCACCGACAGGTGAATTGCTTGACAGGACAGGGGCCAAGTTTGGCTCTAGAAAAGCAGTACAGGAAGTAAGAGCAAAGCGTTTGGGGATCATCAGCGGTGTGAGGGGGCTGGGGAATCTCTTTGGGGTGGTGCCGACCAGAGTGAGAGACGGTGTGCACACAGCTGTGATTCAAACCCAGAGGAGCCCAGTGTTGTATTTTTCAAATCTTTCCTTTAGAAAGGAATTTTTATTGGAAGGAAACAACTAGATTTTACATATAAGTTGACCTAGGTTGGTAGACACATCCCAGGGGCTGGAGGGAGGAGGGCACTGTTTGAAATCTGATCTGGCAGAAACAACCTCTTGACCTATTTTCCTCACGTGTAAAATGAAGTTAATCGTACTTTTTCTACTTTGCAGCAACACTTAGAAGATCGAATAAGGTGAATATATGAGACAGTATTTTTGAAAGCTGTAAAGCGTTACAAATATTACTTATTATTTTTGGAGTTATATAATCTTAAAACTATTAAACTCCCAATGGCCTTAAAAATGTAATGAAAGGAAAAGTATACATATGACAGAGAACTTTTCAGGAATCAATTATCCAATCGAATGATTGTATAATGCTTTCATTCCTTTCTTTCTCTTTTTTAGTTATTCTGTTAATTAGCATACTTTTATGAGAGCCTGGGGGAGAAAGATCCCCCAGTTTTTGGACCATGACCCACAGGCCCACTGGGGTTCTGTCCATATTTTCAGCCTTAGCTCCTGCCTTCCCTCCACTTGCTAATCAAATAGCGACTTAATATCTGTGGAATGAAGGGGGTGGGGGTGGTTCATGCTTCCCTGCCTTTAGCAACTCCTTATTTTTCTGCCGGCAGTACATTTCTCTTGGATTCATATTCATTCTGCAAAACCTACTCAGGTGTCTCCTTCTCAGCATAGCCTTTCCTGACCATCTTTATATTTTCTTGTTACCTGTGATACCCTCCCTCCTCATGCCCATTCTTTCTGTCTCAGAAAAATAAGGTCTCAGGGACTCTTTCCCCACTCTATTGAGGGTCTGAGCCAGAACTCGTCCAGGGCAGAAACTGTATCTAGTAAGCTTGTCACCAGAATCCCAGGCCCCAAAGAGGTGGGGCTTGGTATTGACTCATTGCTGTATCCTTGGAACCTGGAAGAATGCCTGGCGTATAGTAAGTGCTCAATAAGTACTTGTTGTTCAACAGATGGTCTTTTTAGCAGGCTATGGGGAAAATATAGACAGATGAAACTCTTAACTCAAATTAAAATTTGCTGTTTTCTATTTAAAGAATTCAGTGTACTTCTATATGGGGTAAAAAATAAATACGTTGCATTTCAGTGGAATTGTAGACTCTTGTATTTTTGTGCCAAGGAAATAACATCCACGTTCATCAGGAATAAAAAAGGATGGAAAAAATGTGATTTTGCTGAAAGAGGAATGATCGTCATAAGTTCTCCCTGCCGTGATGCTTTAAAAGCTGTAACAGTTGAGAACACAGATTATACCAAGAGTTTTCTATTGGCAAAGTGAAGTAAAACAATAAATAGAAAATCATCTTGATAGGGGCACCTGGGTGGCTCAGTCGGTTAAGCATCCAACTTCGGCTCAGGTCATGATCTCATGGTTCGTGAGTTCAAGCCCCGCGTCGGGCTCTGTGCTGACAGCTCAGAGCCTGAGGCCTACTTCTGATTCTGTGTCTCCCTCTCTCTCTGCCCCTCCCATGCTCATGCTCTGTCTCTGTCTCTCAAAAATAAATAAATGTTAAAAAAAAAAAAAAGAAAATCATCTTGATAATTGACATAAAATTTACATTGTAAGCTTATATAGAGAAATAGTCCTAGAAAAAAAAATACACTTTCGTTCTACACTACCACAGATCATTTGCTTAAACTTTTTACTTTCTTTTGAATTTATACAAAAGTTTTAGGCTTGAGGTCATTAAAAAAAAAAAAAAAAGCCGTGCTGATTTTTTTCAGAGAAGTGACTACGTGTCTTATGTGGGGTTTGAAAAGTTTGTTTTCCAGATGTACTACAACGTGCCATATCACTGGTGGCAGAACTGTTAGGGGCAGCGTTGATTTGATTTGAGTGTGAGGCCTGATAAACCCTTTTATCAAGTGCTGGCAATTCAGTCAAATAGCACCTGCTACAGCTCGAAGAGAAACTGCTAAACTGAAATTAATGCTTACGTTTCTTTTCCAAGCAACTAATTTCATTAACAAAATTAGATTTCTTAGAGGGGTAATTGACACAATCTGGTAATTCAGAGAGACCTGTCATTAAAAATTAAGCATATAGGGAAACGACACGAACTCAACTTCTGCTACCAATCCCTGGGCCGCAAAGCATCCAAAGCAGAAATGGCACAAAGAAATGTCAATAGCAGAAAGGACATCAAAGGTGAATCTTCAGTGAGTATGCATGGAATCTTTTTGGTTTTAGCAGAGTAAAAAATACTGATTACTTTTCTCTCATTAAAAAAAAAAATCTCCTTCTATTTGGAGAATGTGTAATTTTATTTAGAAAACTTATGAAGAGTTCTTTAGTTTCTCTGGAGAGGCAGAAATAAATTTAATTCTACCTTGCCTAATAATAAATGAAGACCTTTTCCAAGCTCCTCAGAAACCCAGTTAACTCCCAAATTCCAGGAGGTGGTATGACTTTTTCTTTGACCTCTAGAATTTTTCTCATAATAAGAATTGTCTTTTCTCATGTGAAGTTCTTAAGTATGATAGAAAGATATGTGCCAGAGGAGTGAAGGAAAATATTAATGGGTTCACAGGGAGGAAAATTAGTGCCTTGTTATTCTGTGCCTTAACTCTTTAAAAAAAATTTTTTTAACATTTTATTTGTTTTTGAGAGACAGAGCCTGAATGGGGGAGGGGCAGAGAGAGAGAGAGAGAGAGAGAGAGAGTTTGAGACAGAATCTGAAGCAGGCTGCAGGCTCTGAGCCGTCAGCACAGAGCCCAACACGGGGATTGAACTCACAGACCGTGAGATCATGACCTGAGCCGAAGTCGGACGCTCAACTGACTGAGCCCCCCCCCCCCCCCCCCCCCCCGGTGCCCTTTGGTGCCTTAACTCTTGTTGTTCCTCTCCTCTGTGCACTAGCAACAAGATTGCTGTTTCTCAGAAGAGCTGTTCCACCACCCCAGCCTGACTGATTTCTCCCTTCGTAATGTCATTTTACATTTCTTTTTGAAACCACTTATTTGGCACCTAATTTCATGCTGCATTTAATTTTTTTACTCGTATTACTGTTCCTTATCTATTTTCAGATTGTTCTCCAGAAATAGTGGCTCAATTTGTGGCACTAAACGTGCATGTATGTGTTTGCTTGCCTAGCTCTCTGCCAACATACAGTCTGTCCAAGGAACACTCAGACTTATAAACTTTCAGGAGAAGAAACAAAGAGTTGACCCACAAAGAAGGGCTAGTTCTCTAACCAACACAAGGCCAAGAATTTTAAAAAAATACCTTGCAAAAGTAGGAGGGTTTCTGAGTTCGTATCAACCTGCCCGGAGTCGAAAGCAGCAACTTTGCGACATGATTATTACATTCACAAAGGTCAAGTCACGGCTTCAACTGCAGAGAACAATGAAGCCAAAATTGTTCCGTCAGGGCATCCAGGTTTATCGGAAATGTTCAAAGTTTTATTATTCGAGGGATCAAACCAGTTAAAATTCCTATTTCCTCCCCCCACCCCCCAGAGTACGAAGAGTTCTTTTTGACTTGACTAGATGAAGCGTTGACTCTATTGGAAGCAGCTTTCCTTCTACCATGACTCTCGTTACCATCAAGTGCTTGCTACTGTGGTGCCAACTTGCCAACTTCATTTGGTCAATGATTTTCTTCTAACGTCATCGATGCAATATTTTGTCTCATTTGACCAGTTTATTACAAAGATTTGACGTCTTTTTTGGTATGACTAAAACAATCGGGAGTCCCAAAGGTGATGTTTATCTGGAGGTGTTTCAAGAACTTGAGGCTATAGTTTACTTTTATGTCACTGAAGAATTTCATTGTTCTTAGCAATCGTACTGACATTAAATATAAGGAACCATCCTATTATTCTCCACCAGGTTTCTCCTGTGGAATCTGTAACTGTCAGGATGTGTCACCTCTTTCTGAGATCCCATTTCTTAAATCGGCGATCCCGGCCTCTGCCAGGAGCAACGTTCTTTATTACTTGTAGGGCTGGGACCTCATATGGAACAGGTATCAGGCAATTTCTCCGGGGAGGACTTTGAAGACATCATTTATCTGCACATGTGAAGTATGGTCCTTCCTTCTAAATACTGGGCTTATCTGACCCAGCTAAGCAAGATTTTGGGCTTGGTCAAAGTTACAAATGTGATTTATTCAATTATATTCTGGTAGGAACGAGGATGCATTTCAATGAACCTATGGAAATAATTACATGGTCATGAAACAAAGTAATCTAATAAAATTGCTGCTCATACAGTTCAACCGTTATTATTGTTTTAATGAAGAAAGGTCAATCACTGTAGGTCATTATTTTCTTCAGAATTATTTTTTTAATTTCCTGATCATTTGTTAGCTTATAGTCAGTATTGCTACTTTTGGATTTTTTTTTTTCTTTTGAATTCTGAAGATTTCATTGGGAGAAGATCCCACTGACAGAGTTTTTCCTTCAAATTTGTATAAATAAAATGTTATATTGAGGGTTAGACAAAGATTAAGAAGAAAAAAAATAGACTTTAAAAATGGGCACTGAAAATACAATATTACTTCAGTTAAATCAGTTAATTTGGTTCATTGAGTCATGGGTAATTGATTCTTGTTTGGTTGAACTTGGTTAAGCAGTTTACTCCCATCGAGTCTGTGCTTCTAGACCAGAACAATCTTGGAGGTTCTGACTCAGTTTTCTGAATCAGTTTAAAAGGTCCCTTCTATGGTGATGGTCTGGGAAGTTTGATCAGAGTTTATTCCTTGTGACAACAAAGGTCAGGTCTAACTGCTATAGTCTTTTGCTGAGGTTTTTCTGATGTTTCTTCCGGGACACTTGATTTTTTTCTTTCTATAGCAGAACTTTAGACTAATGTAAGCAAAGAGAAGAAAGCTTTTTGTGGATAAGGCTAAATGGTTGTGGTCATTTTATTATAATAGCTAAAAATATTAGAGTGGAACAGAATGATCTATTATGTTGAAGTATAATATATAATCAATTTATAAAGTTTTAATAAACTATCTTGATAGGGTGAGGCCATTATTAAATCTTTAGTCTTTATATCATTAAGTACCTTATGAATGTCACCAATATTAATAGGCTATAATATAATAATATAATATGATAAGTGGTAATATAATAGGTTATAATACATCTATAATAGTATAAATAGGTATGTAAAGAAAACAGGACTTTCAGTTTCTGGTTCCTCATGTAAGGAGCTTGGAAGTTGCCACACCACCCTAACAAGTAAAAAGCTGAATAAACTGAAAAATCAATAACTCTTCCTAGATCTGTAAGAGAAGTGAGGACACAGGGAAAACAACTACCCCCCAAAATTGGACAGGCAAATACACAAAATCACAGCTTACTGGAGCAGAAGGCTCTGCGGGAACCAGTGCCAGGATACGAAACTGAATGGTAATTGATGAATTGCTGGAGGCTCAGAGAAGACAAGTCTGAAACTTACAAACTCCAAGGGGACTCAGGCACAGGGGGTCCCCTACATTTCTGTGAGTTTTACCTCAGGCGCTAGATGGGGTTCTCCCAGTAAATTCCCTTGTGCTTCTTTCTGCAACGGTTTTGAAATTCATGAGAGCATTCTGTTCTTCTTAACAACGTCTGCCCTCAGGAGAAACTATTCAACTACAGTCTAGCTTGCTGGGTTTATTTATTTATTTTATTTCGACAGGGAGAGAGAGAAAGAGAGAGAGATAAGCAGAGAGAGAGGGGGAGAGAAAAATCCCAAGCAGGCTCCACACTATCAGTGCAGGGCCCAACCTGGGGCTCGAACTTACAAACTATGAGATCATGACCTGAGCCGAAATCAAGAGCCTGAAGCTTAACTGACCAAGCCACCCAGAAGACCCTTGCTGGGGGTTTTAATCAGACCCTAATTGATCTAAGGGAAGGGAAATACCCACCTGGCTCTAGTCATCCCGTCCCAGGTAAGAAGGGGAGGGATGGGAATGAGAAGCACAAAAGGAATTTATGGGCCAGAGGCACAGGCTCACTACAAGACTAATCACAGGACTAGAGAATACGTCCCCTCCCTCACACCTTATTGCCACATTACTAAAGCAATTCCTTTTACCCAGCACATCATGTCTATCAAGAAAAATTAAAAGGCCTGCTATAAAGCAAGAAACTTCACAGTTTGAAGGGGGAGCAGGAGTCAGAACCAGACATGGCAGACATGTTGGAATTATCAGATCGGGAATTTGAAACAACTTTAGCTGATATGCTAAGGTCTGTAATGGGTAATATAGACAGTATGCAAGGACAAACAGACAATGTAAGCAGAGAGATGGAAATCCTCAGGAAAAAAACAAAAACAAAAACAAACAAAAAGAGCTGCTAGAGATCAAAACACTGTAATGGAAATGAAGCATGCTTTTGATGGGCTTATTAGTAAACTGGTCGTGGCTGAGGAAAGAGTCTGCGCTTCAGGAAACCTCAATAGAAATCACCAAAACTGAAAAGTGAACACAGACTGAAATATAACAGAACACTCAAGAAACGTGGGGCAACTACGAAAGGTATAACATATGTGTAATGGGAACACTGAAATGGGAGAAAAAGAGAAAGAAACAGAAGAAATATTGGAAAGAATAATGACTGAGAATTTCCCCAAATTAATGTCAGATACCGAATCACAGATCTAGGAAGATCAGAGAACACCAAACGGGAAAAATGCCAAAAAATTACACATCTACATTTCATATTTAAACTACAGAAAACCAAAGTAAAAGGAAAAATCCTAAAAGAAGTCAGAGGGAAAATACACCCAACCTATTGAGGAACAAAGATAAGAATTACATCTGACTTCCCCTCAGAAACCACGCAAGCAAGAAGAAAGTGGAGTGAAAAACTTAATGTGATAAAAGGAAAAAACCACTGACCTAGAATTCTGTATCTTGAGAAATTAACCTTCAAAAGTAAAGAAGAAATGAAGACTTCCTCACACAAACAAAAATTGAGGGAATTTGTTTCCAATAGTTTTGAATTTCAAGAAATGTTAAAAGAAGTTCTGTGGAGAGAAGGAAGATAATATAGGTCAGAAACTGGGATCTAAGTAAAGTAGAGAAAAGCATCAAAGAAGGAATTAATGAAGGTAAAATAAAAACCTTTAATTTGCTTGTTTTTAGTTGATCTGACAATAGTTTGTTCAAAATAATACTAACTGTATTTGATTATGTTTGCTTATGTGTAAATACATATATAATATATACATATGATATACATATACAATTATATATACACATGATATACATATATAATGTAAATATATATAATATATACATATGATATACATATATAATTATATATATAATATAATGTACATACATAATTATATGTAATATGTACACATTATATATATATACACATACTGTATATATAGTATATATGCTTCTGTATGCTGTATATAAGTGAAATGAATGACAGCAATGATATAAGAAACAGAAATAATTAAGGTTATTTGTTACAAGGTACTCATACTTCCTTAGAAGCAGTATAATGTTATTTGAAGGTTGACAGGATTACTTGTAAATGTAAAAAAAAAAAAAAAAAGAAAGCCAAAAAAAGTATAGCGGATATGCTAAAAAAGAAAAAAAAAAGAATCACATAAAATGCTCATTTAAAGTCACAAAAGGCTGAGGAATAAAAGGAAGATAAAAATGAATAAAAAATAAGGACAACAACAACAAAAAACAGCAATAAAATGGGAGATATGAATCTAACTATATCAGTAATCCCTTTGATTCTCAATGGTCTAAATGTACCAATTGAAAACCAGAGATTGTCAGAGTGGATCAAAAAACAAGACCCAACCATATGTTGTCTGTAAGAAACACATCTTAAATATAAAGACAGGGGTGCCTGGGTGGCTCAGTCGGTTAAGCGGCCGACTTCGGCTCAGGTCACGATCTCGTGGTCCGTGAATTCGAGTCCCGCGTCGGGCTCTGTGCTGACAGCTCGGAGCCTGGAGCCTGTTTCAGATTCTGTGTCTCCCTCTCTCTGACCCTCCCCCATTCATGCTCTGTCTCTCTCTGTCTCAAAAATAAATAAACGTTAAAAAAAAAAATTAAATATAAAGACAAACATAGAGAAAAGTGGATGGATGGAGAAAGATAAACCATGCTCAGATTAATCAGAAGAAAATAGGAGTAGGTATATTAATTTCAGACACAGCAAACCCCAAACCAAGGAAAGTTATCAGGGATGAAGGGAAGCATTATGTAATGAAAATAATTCTCCAAGGAGATAACAATCCTTAATGTGTATGTGTTTAACAGGAGAGCATCAAAATAAGTGAGGTCAATCTAAAAATGTATATGTATATTAAAAATAAATTTGTTGACAGTTACTTTGTCAGTTTTTGAACATGAACATAGTTATGGTTTTTTTTTGAGGTGGGAAAAAAACACAAAAACTGAAATATATGTATATTAATGCCCTTTACCTGTATATGATTCACCTAAGAAAACAGACTTTTTTCCTTTTGAAAACAAGAATATACAGGACAGTTCTCTTAACAGTATTGAGCTGCTTGAACATCTGGAGAAGGTCAAACATAGCTAATTATTTTTAACATGCTTCCTTTTAAAAATGAAGGGGATAAATCTCTGTGTTACTTAGTGGTCATTTAAGAAACGTAAGCATTATTTACATGTAAAAAAAGTCTAAATAGTTTTATTGTTTTGAAATTGGAAACTGAATTTGCAAAAGACAAAGTTAAGTTGTCAGAAGAGATAATATATGAACATATATCACAGTATCTAATGACAGTAATTAACAGGCAATTTTTTAAAGCTGTAGTGACTAGCAGTTATTAGCATGAACTAAACATTTTCAAAGAATAAGACTCTTTAACTGGAATAATTTAAGAGTATGCCAAAAACCACAATTATTGTGAGAGAAAAAGGACATTTGTTATTTCAGAAGAGTATAACTTGGCCCCTTTTCCAAAAAAAGGCACAGATTTTACTTATACTTTTAGGATATTATCCATATAACAGCATTCAATAAAGAGCTCATGAGTCTTTTTTTCTTTATAAATAAACTCATCACGTTTCTACAAACTCATCAAAAATTTCAACACATTTCATTTTTTCCTTCAAGCTCATTATTTCTAAGTGTTATAAACCCAGGCAGATGAGGTTGTACTCAGACCTTGTACATTTATGGTACAGGCCATCAGATTTGTATTTTATTACCTTTTACATTTTAGCATATTTTTACTTTAAGACTAAATTATTCCATAACAAACCAATGTATGTTCAGTATCTTGTGTACATATCTCCTTATCATTCCATATTTGTGTATTTCTTTTTCTTAAGTGTTTTTTTAATGTTTATTAATTAGTTATTATTATTATTATTTTTTTTTTTTTGAGAGAGAGAGAGAGAGAGAGAGAGAGTGCAAGCAGGGGAGAGGCAGAGAGAAAGGGAGACACAGAATCTGAAGCAGGCTCCAGGCTCTGAGCTGTCAGCACAGAGCCTGACATAGGGCTCGAACTCATGAACCAGGAGATCATGACCTGAACCCAAGTCGGGTTCTCAACTGACTGAGCCACCTAGGCGCCTCTAGGCACCATATTTTTACATTTCTTAAAAATGGACATGAACTCTAACATAACAGATTCATATGCCCCTTTCACCTGTTAACTGGTGGCTAATCCATAATGTAGTAAATAAGAACACAGGTGTTTTAGAATTGAGCAATTTTGTAAGTGATGTTAGTTTATCTGATACACCAAACCAGTAGAGGAAATTTAAAGTTTAAAGTTTAAAATAGACTATTCATAAGAAAATACATCCATGATTTGCATAAAATAGAATATTGTGCTAACAGTATTTTTATACGGTGGCAAAATCAGGAGGAACGTATGGAACTGTTTTTTCCTATAACTCTCCATAATTGCTATTATTTTTCTTTCTTTTGTAGTTTTAAATTCTTCTTAGGTGCACATCAAACTCCATGACGGTATTAGCAACAGTAATGATTACATATCAAATGACGACTTCGCACCAAACCCATTATATAATTTTCCCCTGATCGTCATAATTATGTATTGAAGGTACATTTTATTTTACTCACTTTTCAGGTGAGAACATCAAAGCTCAGGAAGTTTTCTTATTCCAGTGCTTTCATTATTTCCATTAAGACCCTCTCCTTGTCTACAGACTTCCTTTATAAATTAGCTATTGCTATTATATTGAAGTGTGATAATCTACCACACTTTAAAAATATTTATGAAATTCTTAGATTCCTTTCATTACTACCTTGCGTTCCAACTTCTTGAATTTATTACTTGTATCTCATTCCACTACTACTCGCTGCTGCTTGAGTGTGGCCAACAATCACATTTTCATTTTCCTCCTTATGGCTCTGGAAGATTTAGGATTTGCCTTTCTTATTCTTGTCACTTTAAAATCTTCCGTGTTGCCTAAGTTCAAAGTTGTACCACACTGTGTAAAGGAAATAACACAATTCAGCCTTCAGAACTGAATAGATTCATTCCCTAAGTGAAGGATGAAAGTGAAAGTTTCTACTATAGTTCTAGTTATTTTGTGATTTTTCTGGGTATGTTCGCAAGAAACCCTTTGTACCTTTTTTTATTTAAAACTTTGTCATCTTACATTATGTTTCAAAACAATGCTCTAGCTTAATGGATTATGAACAACATCCTGACAAAAGATTTTCATAAAACACGTCCATATTTCTCTCTAAATATGTAACATGTTTGTATGTTCAGTGGATACAAAATTGGACCTGATGGGTTTTTTTATAACAAAATAAAATACTTAACCTAAGGTTTTGCATAGGTATTTAAAAATGGAAGGAATACTTCTCGATGCCTTCAGCATGGTTAACTGCAAACCAACCCATACAATCTTAAGAAACAAATAACACCCTCTTCATGACTCTTCATACTTAGCTGCATTCTCTGTATGCAAGTGTAATAGCTTGTTCTCCAGTGACCTCTGTCACCTCTCCCCGAATTACTTAAAGCATGACAGCAGTGTTTTTCTCCCCTCGTTCCTTCAACAATTTTAATAACTAGCTCTCTTTACTCTTCTCCTGTATAAGGACTTTACCCCAGATGAACTCGCTTTTGACACAAAACTTTCTCTCATTTCCCTCCTTCACCCTTCATCTGATTATTCTACCCATCTGGGATGTATTCTTCACTGCAGTCTTTTCCAATCCTTGCCAGGATTTAACACTGGGACTAAAACATATCTCTTTGGAAAGTTATTTGTTTTATTTATTTATTTATTTATTTATTTATTTATTTATTTATTTTTGTGATCATCCTCCCTCCAATGTCCATTCATCTGTCCTTCTGTCCGTCCATCCATGTATTCATGTATCCATTCATCCATTCATCAACAAGCATTCACAGGGTACATAATATGTGCTAGGCGTTGTGGTAGGCTCTTGAATTATAAGGGCAGCTATCAGATGGGAGTGGGAATACAGGCATAACTTACCTTAAGGAAGCTGAGAGAAGCTCCACTTGTGTGGCCACCGGGAGGATCAGGAAAGTTTGAGAACTGAAGTGTAAAGAGAACATTTAAGACAGAGGCATCATGTGCAAAGCTGTCAATGGAGGAGAGAGAAAGCGAGTTCCATCTGGGATTTACAAGAGATTCGGTGTTACTGGAATAGTAAGAGTAGTATGGGTCTTGTGGGAAATAAGGCTGAAGGGATCATAAAGAACATTATACACCAATCCAAAGAATTTGAGACCTGATGATAAAGTTATGTTCCTTTATTATTTTACTAAAAAAATAGAATTGTATATATTTAAGCTGTGCAACATGATGATTTGATACACATTTGCATAGTGTAATGGTTTCTATAGTTAAGCAAATTATTGTATCTTCTCCTCATGTAGTTACCACTTGTGTGTGTGATAAGTCTGTGCTCTTAGCAAATTTTAAGTATCCAATACAGTATTATTAACTATAGTAACATTTCTGTGCATTAGATCTTTAGACATTTTCATCCTACATAACTGCAACTTTGTACCCTTTGAACTTCTCGTTTCCCCTACCTCTCCAACCCTGATGAAGGTTATTCTACTCTCTGCTTTTATGTATTCAACTTTTTAGATTCCACATATCAGTGATATCAGGCAGGTTTTCTTTTTACTTTTTGCATCTGGTTTCTTTCACTTCCCATAAAGTCTTCTAGGTTCATCCATGATGTTGCAGAAGGCAGGTTAACCTTTTAAAAGGTTAAAATATGGAATGATATTTCATTGTGTATATATACCCCAATTTCTTTATCCATTCATTTGCAAATGGATACTTAGGTTGTTTCTGTATCTTGACTATAGTGAATAATGCTGCAATGAGCACATGTAGATATCTCTTCAAACCATTGATTTTATTTTCTTCCAGTATATACCAGGAAGAAGGATTGCTGTATCTTGACTATAGTGAATAATGCTGCAATGAGCACATGTAGATATCTCTTCAAAACATTGATTTTATTTTCTTCCAGTATATACCAGGAAGAAAGATTGCTGAATCATATGGTATTTCTATTTTTTTTTTAAGAACTGTGATAATGTTTTCCATAATGGCCATACATTTACATTTACATTCCCACTAGTAGTGTCCAAAGTTCTCTTTTGTCCACACCCTAGCCACATTTGTTATTTTTAATTTTTTTTTCTATAATAGCCATCTCAACAGGTGTGAATTTCCTGGATGATTAGTGATATGGAGTACTTTTTCATGTAACTGTGTCATTTATAGGTCTTTTTTTTTTAAAAAAGGCCTATTCAGGTTCTTTGCCCATTTCTCACGTAGGTTGTTTTGTTTTTCCTTTGTTTTGTTTTTTTGCTTTTCATTTGGATGACCTCCTTATATATTTTGGATATAAACTACTTATTAGATATGTCGATTCCAAATATTTTTTCCACTCCATAAAATGCTTCTTTAATTTTGTTTGCTGTGTAAAAGTTTTTTTTAGTTTGATATAGTCTCACTATGATTTTGTTTTTGTTGTCTGAGCATTTGGTATACTCTAAATTTATTGCCAAGGCCAATGTCAAGGAACTTTTCCTCTACGCTTATAAGAGTTTTATGTTTTTGGGTCTTATGTTTCTTTAGTTCATTTTGAGTTGATTTTTGTATGTGGTAAAAGATTTGGGCCCGATTCTGCTGATTATGGGCTTAGCTGGCTCTGTTACTCAGAGCACGGCAGACTTACCTTGGCTTGGACCTCTATTCGTGGCAGCTTGGTTCCAACATGAAGGTCCCAAAAGGGTATCCATAGGGTGTGCATTCCAAAAGCCCAAAGCAGAAGCTGCATGGCTTTTCATGACCTAGCTTGGAAGCCACATAGGATCACTTCCTCTGTAGTTTACATAGTACATTGGGTGAAGCAGTCACAGCCCCACCAAGTTCCAGGGGAGGGTAATCAACTCCAAAGCTCAATGAGGAGGATAAAGTCGCACTGTAGAAGAACAGAGAAGATGGGAGATTTGGGGAAGTACAAACTGCCCTAGGTACTGTAGCTGCTGGCACGTCGGGGAGGGATTTTAGTAAATATATTGTCTTGAAATGAAGTCTTCTAAGGTTATTTCTTCGGAAAAAAAAAAAAAATCCAAGGAAATGTTAATAGTTAGAAACATCGAGAGGTAACATAATATACTCATACATCTTGGTGGAGATTATAGTATTGCAACTTTGTACTTACACATTTTTAATGAATACCATGTGTTGCTACTTTTTCAAATGACAAATTGGGTTGCTACAAATTTTCATTAAGGTGATTATTAATACCTACTATTACTGCAAGCTTCTAAGTACTTCATTTATAACATTACTGGTGGTTCCTTACTCACATTTTATCAGAGTGGCTGGCTAGAAAGATAGAACATTTGATACACAATAGAGATAAATGATGGCAGAAAAATGGATTCTGAATGTTGCTTGAAAACCCACAATTCCCTTCACTGAGTTGAGACTCTAGAACTGGCCATACTTAATCATCAACTGTTCATTTTTTACGTTTTTTTTTTTTTTTTCCTATCTGGCCCACTGAATAGAAAACAAGATTGCTACTCCTTTGGAAATCTCAGTTAAAACCACTTCCTTTTCTAAGGTGAATGGGATACACATACACACACATACTCACATATAATTCTTTGGTATGTCTGTGTCTTTTTGCTCCTGTACTTGCTACCAAGATAACCTCATATTTTCTTAAGTCTCTCTTTTTTTTTTCTTGAGAAGCTTTGTTGACAAGTTATTTTTATATCATTACTAATCATGGAAAAATTTACTTAGCTTAATCAACAATCCATTTCTTAACATAATTATGTGTGTGCAAAGAAATGGTTCCTGTATTCAAGGTAGTTTCCAATTTAGTTATGAAGGCAAATCACACACAAATAGTCCGTCATTGGAGACACAGAAAGGTGATGTTTAATAATTAACGTTTATCAATAACCCTCTTTTTTTTTATACTTTTCTGGGTCTTTTATGTGAGTGGAAGAAATAAAGAATGGAATTGTAGTAAATTTAAAAAATAAAAAGGGATGAATTATTATCAATTGCTACATTATACTTTAAAGGAATGTTCCTCTGCTTTTAAAAAAAATTTTAAATGTGTATTTATTTTTTAGAGACAGACAGAGCACGAGCCGTGGAGGGGAAGGGAGGGAGGGAGACACAGAATCAGAAGCAGGCTCCCGGCTCTGAACTGTCAGCACAGAGCCCAACTCGCGGTTTGAGGGTTTGAACCCACAACCGTGAGATCATGACCTGAGCCGAGGTCGGGCGCTTAATGGACCGAGCCACCCAGGCACCCCATGTTCCTATGTTTTTATGATAAAAATAATACATGTTCATCATAGAAAATTTGGAAAACATAGAAAAGAAAGTAGGGGCACCTGGCTGGCTCAGTCCGTTAAGCTGCAACTCTTCGTTTTGCTCACATCGTGATCTAATGATTCCTGAGTTTGAGCCTTGCATCGGGCTCTGCCCTGACAGCACGGAGCCTGCTTGGGATTCTCTCTCCTTCTTTCTCTGCCCCTTTTCTGCTCTCTCTCTCTCTCCCTCGATAAATAAACTTAAAAAAAAAAAAAAAGTAAAATATGCCCATATTCTCCCATTTCAGGAAAAACTATATTTAAATTGCAGCACATCTTTTTGTCCGCATGTGTGTGCTTTATGTGCCAGAACACTGAAGGCATAAGGAAGCGGTGCTTATGGTGAATTATCACCCGGCCCCTTATCTCTCCTCCTGCCAGAGTCCTTTACAGTACTGCAGAGGCTAGAAAACTTAAGAAGTGTGTTTTCTAGATGCTTTTGTAGAGAACAAGATGTCAGTGAGTTTTTTGGCAGTTAGATGCTTCTTGTGAATTGGCGCAGGGTTGAGGTCGGCAGCCGCTTTCTGCCCTGGCTCCCGCTCCTGCCCAGCAAGCACAGCCAGAGAGATGGCTCTCGGCGGCCTTTGCATCACTGGCTTCACAGCTGTCTTGAGGCAGGCTGGTGATGGCAGCGGCTTCCAGATCCTTGGATGTCAATGGTTCCAAAGAGTCTCTTGATCCTTTAACTTGCCGATTGCAATGCTGATCGCAAGGCCATAGACGGGCAAGGTTGACGATTTTATTAATTAGAGTAATTCACTTGTCTGTAATAAATAAACCTTAAAATTGCACCACCTTAGCCCATTCCATTTCTCCCTTTTATAAATAGTTCAGTGCCAATGTTCTTGTTGGCTGACACTTTCCTTCCATCTTGACACTTTCCTTCCTTATCACCCCCCCATCATCTTCTGTTTCCAACTAGCAGAAAAAGGAAGAGATTATGGGAAAAGTACACGTCCATCTTAAAATCTCTGGCCCACAAATGACACACATCACTTCTGATCAATCCCACTGGCCAGGGTGGCTTTTCCTACATTCAGGGTGCTTGGGAAATGTGTTCATTGGACAGTTGTTTCCCATAACAACTCTAAACAGAGTCACAGTGGCTTTTTCCGGGTGTCATTCCTAGAGTATCAGAGGGTAGAGCCCATCCCTGCATGTCTTGCAATGATTTTTAAGCCTCTATTTTCTTATATTCAAGTACTTTTTGTTTAATAGCTCAAATGGTTTCTGCTTTCTACAATGTGCATGTCATATCACTGGTTTTGTGTCTTTTGTAATCTTTATATTTCATCGAAATCATTTTCTAATATCATTAAAATTCACCCTTTAAGAGCTTCTCAAATGCTGCTTCCATGACTTCTACTCTTTTATATTGCAGAGCAGTATAAGTCTAGGTTGACTTTTCGCTTTTATTATGAACATATTTTCTACCTAGATTTAAATGTGTTATACTAATTCAAAATTTTGACAGGATGTGTCTAGATATAATTTTCCCCGGGAATGCATCAACCCTTTTTCTTCTGTGGTGTCTGGGCTTTCTTCACTTCAGGAAAGTTTATGCCAGCTTTAAGCATAATGTTTTGTTTGTTTGTTTGTTTTGTTTTGTTTTGTTTTATATACATAAGACATAAATTCCTTTTGTGAGAACACCTATAGTCTGATGCTGAATTTCTGTCATATTTTAATTTTTAATTAAAAAAAACTTGTAGAATAATGTTGCCTTTTCATTATATGCATGTATAATTTCAATGAAAATAGAATCTAAATATTATATAATGGTATTAATAAAATGCCCTCCAAAATCTGCTCCCCAAGTAGTAAGTCTTACTAGAAAGAACAGGCAGCTTTGTTGGAAACACCTTAAATACTTGGCAGGTGATGCATAAATACAATGGAACATCCTTACGATGGGATGTGGTATAACCCTTAAAAACAAACGAATTTTTTAAAAAACAAATGAACAAAAAGCATAAAAGCTGAGAAAACTCATGATATATCCATGTGAATGAACTTTAAGGGTTTCTTTTTATGGATAAACTCAAGTTTCACCACAGTGGGAGTCATGTTCTACAGTTTTGTAGAAAGGGTATGGAGGAAGAAAACAAATATATATTAGTGTGTGCATAAAATCCTTTATGAGGCTTATATTAATAATCGATACTTTTGGCTGTCCTTGTGGGGGTAGGGATGAGTGGGCGGCTCTCTCTTTGGAGAGAGATTTTTGCATTGCAAGCTCTTGTGCACCTCTTGAACTTTGAAATGTACATGAGTATAACTGCCTCCAAAATGAAAACAAATAAACAAACCTGATGATAACCCAGGGATTACATCATTCATGTTGAGCAATCTTGATCTGCGGTCCCTTCGGTAAAACTCCCTGTTGAAAAATAGAAACATCCCAGATGCATATTAAGAATCAGCACTGTGTCTGCTATCCAGGAGACTAGCAAGAACTAAAACAATTGTAATTTCAAATACCTAAAAGTCTAGGAGGGGAGATTCCATGTAGACAAATCTTTGTAATATATGTGGTAAACATTATAATACAGACGGAAACATTGTTTTGCTGTCTATACCCAGTACGGGGAAATCTACACATAGCCTTAACACCCGGACAAACCTAGAACCGGAGGTTACTGCCAGATACAGACAGCCTATATAGCACCCTCATGAGACCCTAACTAATCTGTTCTAATTATTTGTTTATGTGTCAGGAAATTAGTGGGCAGAGACTTCTCCAGATTTCTAGGCTGCAATTTTCTTTCTTGTTCTAGAAGAATACCTTAGACTTTTTCCACTGCAGTGCTAAATGTTCCTCCAGCAACTTTCCGAATAATTGTTATTCCAACATTTGCCTCCACTGATGGGAAATGAGGCAACCCATTCTAACAGCTTCTGTCTCTTCCTCTGCTTTGCCCCTCCATTCCTACAGAAAACTTACTGAGTCAACAGAAACAAACCTCCTGAGAATCAATCTAGCTTAGTGGTTGGGGGCCAAGTCAGTCTGCTTAATTTTGATGATTGGTTTCAGAAATTACCAATATGTGAATTTGAATAAGTTATGTAACCTCTCTTTGTCTCATTTTTTTTTTTTTTCATTTGTATCAACGGTATAATAAAGTGCTTACTTTATAAACTTGGCATGAAGATAAAGTGGGACAATTATACAAAGTTCAGAGCAAAGTGACTAGAACACATAGTAAATGCCTAATAGATGTTGTTTATTGTAATTATCCTCATTGTCTTCAGGGTTGGTCCCATCCTGATCTCAGGATTTTTCTGGTGACAATCCTAACTGGGGAATTAAAACTACAATAACTTCAGTCTCCATCCATCCCCATCACCACTCTTTGTATCCAGGGTCAATAGAAAATATTTTACGTGGTGGCATTATGAGTCAAGAGAGGGGAAACACAAGGGGAAAATAAAGATATAGTAATGAAAAAAAAGTTTATTTCTAGACTAGCTGTGCCTAGGATGTCAGACAGGATTGGGGTCTATCTCCACGGGTAGAGTCTGGTGAAGCTGTGGTCAGATGATGGAGAAGCAGTGCTGAGCAGTGATTAAGAACTCAGTCTCTGGAGTCAGTCAGAACCTGGTTCAAATCTCAGCTCTGCCTCTTTCTGCCTGCTTCACTTTGGGGTAAGTTGATTAACTGATCCAAGTCCTGGTCCTCTCAGTGATAAAATAAAGGAAAACAATAAAATGTATATCATGTGGTTGCTTGAAATTTAGATAAGATAATGACCTTAAGTGGTTTAGCAGAGCATAGAGCATGGGTAAAGCACAGATCCACATTGACCAAATGGGCAGAGTCCATCGGGAGAGACCTCCAGAAAAGAGGGAGCCATGGGGAGGGGGAGGGGGAGGGGGAGGGGTGGGGTTCCTTGCCAGAATCGACCCATTGGAACTGTGGCCCACTGTGGTTCCTGGGTTCAGGAAAACCTGTTGAATGGAGAGCAAAAGGCCGTATGAGCAGGAGAAATAGTAGGTAATCTAAATCTGAGTTGGCTCCTGCCCCAGAGGCTTCCTTCTCTTACAGATTCAAAGTGTAAGTAGAAATGTCCCATCTATGATTCAAGCCTTTCAAAAAGTTGCAGGCAGACTGACATCCTTGACCTGCTTCCCTTATAAGCTCTTACAAAGATGATGAGATTACCTTATTATGGTGATCTTATTGTATGGCACTTAAGATTTCTAGTGGCCTTTCTCATTTGTTATTTCATAGCACAAATACATTTCTCCCACAAGCATTATTTGCGACAGCTAAATCCCTGTGGTACAAATGAAGAAAGAGGCGGGGGGCACGATTTTCTCAGAATAGCTTAGAGTCCACTGGGGGAAAACTGCCCAAAAAAAACACTACCTCTAACAAAACATGGAGGGGAGTCATGTGGGAGAAACACAGGGGAATTTAGGAACACGGTCAAATCCAGGTTTGGGGTGGGGAAAGGAAAAGGGAATACCAATTCCCAGACAGATGAGTCTCCAGATGAGTCAAAAAAAGGGATGGTATTCCATGGCAGTGGGGTGGGGCGGAGACCTGGCTGAGTGTGAGAACATGGTGTTTGAGGAAACTGCCAGGATTTGACCAGGTTGAGCAGAAAGCACATAGGAAAACTGTGAGGAACAACCCAAGGAATCAGCAGGGGCAGATATCATAGATCCCGAAACTCTACGGAAGGAGCTACGCTGTCCATCTGGGGAGGGTCAGGATTCACTGACCATTTTAATCTAACTAGGACAAGGAAGTGTTATCCGCTTTTGGATTTAGAAAGCTCACACTGACACATCTGACCTGAGCAAAAGTAACTTAATTTTATAGCAATTGCTTCACTTACTTGCTGCCTATGGAAAAGATGACAGTTCAAATCAGTGAGAGCATAAAGTGAAGTCAAAATTATATGTACAGACTTTCTCTGTCCTTGCTTCCTAGCTGAGAAAGAAGTGCATAATGGAACTAAGAGGGAAAAGACTAATGGTAAATGGAAGCCATTTGGAAAAAAAGAAACAGATCATTCTTGGGTGCTTAACGAGAGAAAACACAGGGTTGTAAGAAAAATAGGTTTGGGGGTGATAATAGAGAGCGTTGGAGAAAATGACAAGTTGGAACAAGAAAAGTATAGAAAACAGAATAAAAGCCTAAAGCAAGAAGAAAAAGGTGGTTTTCTGAGAAATGGACGAGGAGCAAGAAGAAACTGGACAATCCTAACACATGGAATCTGCTCTTACTTGGAGCAAAGAAGAAGGGGTACAAAAGCACGTTGCCGATTCATAGGGACTCTCAGTTTTTAATTTGTCTTTTCCTACATACTGCAATGCGTGACGCGATCTCGTTAGAATAAACATATTTGTTACAGTCAGTATAATTTTCCTACAAACAAAAATGTTTCCTTCAATGTGTTAAATGTGCTACAAAATATTGAGCTTTCTTAAGAATTCATATGTACTTTGCTGTGCAGCATTTAGTAATGGGTAGAATTCTAAAAGGATTTACTCCTGATGAGCGGCCATATGTTTAAAGCTCATCTTTAAGGCTTAGACATTTCATTGGAAACCTAAAAGAGAACAATTTTCCACGAACCTGTCAGTGTTTTCTGATTTGATCCACTTAGGAGTTCTCTGGGCTTTCCAAAAGCATTCTGGATAGTACAACATCTAAGCATAGCAGATGTGAGTAGGTGGGGGCATTGAGGGGCATATTCTTTGTGCAGTCTGAAGAATTCTAGAAAGGCTCCAAGTTCTCTCTCCTGCCCGGGTTGTCAGGGCTTGAAATTTTATCCTGAGGACACTTTTTTTTTTTTCTTTTTTGAACTAAGATTTTCTGGTCTTTGCTAACCTGAAATTCAAATATCCTCTGTTGTGGTCAAGGCCTTTATTAACTCCTGAGGGTTTGATTATTGTGGAAGCATGGAATTATGGAACTAAAAATAAGTTAATGTTCCAAATTCACCTGTCTCATCCCAGTTTAGGCAACTTGTCCAAAATCACAACTACAGTCATCGACCTACCTCAGTTTGTATACATCCTGGTTCATTATTTTTACTTAGCGATGGTGGATCGTTTTTGTCTGAGAAGTAAGAGCCAAGAGTCAGAAAGTCCTGGCCTGCATGTGGGGACAGACGGGAAAGAATGGCTGAAGGTGGAAGGCAGAAATAAATGAGATTTCACCTCCTTCTTGCCTGGGTTGGTTGCCATTGGCTTGTGAACACGCAGAGGAAGAAGGTAGTTTGGCCTTAAGTCTACACAGGTTTTGAACCATTTCTTCCCAAACAGGAAGCCTTTACAGTTTTTAACTTGGGATGTTATCTATTTTAAAAGGGAGAAGCTAACTCGTTTGGGGCGTCTCAGGCAA
Organism: Panthera leo; assembly: GCF_018350215.1. Lineage (NCBI taxonomy): Eukaryota > Metazoa > Chordata > Mammalia > Carnivora > Felidae > Panthera > Panthera leo. The sequence goes on from NC_056683.1 coordinate 102,596,655, forward strand.
CAAACTTTCTCTGTGGTAAAGTTGCGACACTAAGTACAAGACTCGGGTGATGAGATTCAAGTGTTTTCCCAGTATTTCCTTCTCCAGCTGTGTTCTCTGATTAGAGAGTTAGCATTTGGAACTCTTACTCTCTGAATGACTCATATATATTCCAGTGACCAGGAAGCCTGCGGCTGTCTCCCCTTACCCTTTTAAAGTGCCATTTCAGTGCTTAGAAAACATTTCATCCATCAGTGGTATCAATACTTGTCATGCTGTGAAAGTTGACTGTCCTGGCCACTTGCACAAATAGTGAGCATGCAGAGCTGACCCAAATTCTACTCAAGAATGGAATAAGATAAGCTAATCATTATATAAAAAGTGCACTATAATAAAAAGTGGCTCTATAATCAATTCTGAGAGATCTACAAAAGAAAATGCACACCATGTCAGCTCTTTAATATGCCTCGTCAGTATTAGGAAAAACATATTTTCTTTTAATCCTTGCCTATTCTCCCTCAATTCTCTCCTAAAGTAGACTTTCAGTGCTTAGTGTAAAAAAATGTAAACAGTGGGTATAAAAGTACAAAAAAGAGTCTCTTTTTTGGGAGCAGCGCTCCCCAAAGAGTTCCCATCAGAAGAAGTAATTGCTCAAGCTCTGGTATATTTCTTTACCTGTAGATATTCATAGAGGATATGTACACACACACGCATACCCATTTGTACAGTGGGACCATGGCAAACGTTGTATTCTATGACCTGCATTTCCTTACAAGAAGACGCCATGGAAATCTTTCTGTTCCATAAAAAAGAAAACCATGTCATCATTTAAAATGGAAGTTTGCCCCATGATATGTTTAACTAGACACATATTGGTGAACATGTCAATCAGTGTTTCAAATTTTTAAGTGTCTTTTTTTTAAGTTTATTTACTGATTTTGAGAGAGGCAGAGACAGTGCAAGTGGGGGAGGGATAGAGAGAGAGGGAGAGAGCAGGTTCCGTGTTGCCAGCGTAGAGCCTGACATGGGGCTGGAACTCATGAAAGTGCAAAGCTGTGACCTGAGCCAAAACCAAGAGTTGGATGCTTAACCGAGGGGCCATCCAGGCGCCCCTCCGATTTTTTGTTATTACAAACTACGAGGCACCCATGTGTCCAAGATCCACCATTGTAGCACCCCCAATACATTGCCACCACCTCTCTTGTTTGCCTCCCTGGTCCTTCCTGTCTGTGCCACGCAGTAGCTGGCTCTTTCATATGCTCCTTGTTGTACGTGGTGCTCTTAGTATCTACTTTAATCCATGTTTAACTTTTTCTATGTGGCGTATGAGCCCCCTGGAGAATGGAATTTACTGCCCCTCCCTTAATGTATAACAAAGACCATTGATATAATAGGAGCTCCTCAAATATTAATACTTCCAAATTGATTTTTATTTCAGTTTGATTTGTGGTCTCTGGGCAATTTTCCCTGTTGGAGGCTTTTGCTGATTTATTTTATTCTATCCAAATGTATCTAATCTTTGATTTATCCCCCTTTAAATATATGTACCTAGACACAAGCTGGTTAATACAGCTAGATTTTTTTATGAACTAACAATGAAAATACAAAACAGATACAGTACTTACGATCCACGTTCTAGGACCTGTTCTCACATACGTTAATTTGTATTCACATGTGGGAACTCATTTGTTCCTCACAACAACCAAATAACGGGCTTAGTTAGTAGCTTCGTTTTGCAAGTGGGGACACTGAAACATGAAAAAATTCAATTGCTCAAACCAACAGTGGCAGAATGAGAATTCTAGCCCCGATCCTCTGGCTCCAAGTCTATGCACTTATCTGTACGTAAATTGCTTCTCAACTCTCTGATGACCTTTCTTGGGCTCAGTGAACTCTTCTGGCTCAATGTGTTTGCACAGTTACTATTACAGAGACCTGAGGAGACAGGGCTTAAGAGTAGGAGCTTCAAGCATTGTGGCAAGAGGAGGGAAGTGGCTTCCCCTTAGAGCCCGTGGGAAGGGTGCCTGCTCCTTCCGCCTGCATTAGAGATTCCCTCAGCACATTGTACGACCATTTGTCTGAAAGGCAAATGCCACTAATAGTTTAAAAGCAAAAAGAGACTTCAAAACTGTTGTCGTCAGTAAGACTATAGATATAATATCCCATCGCGGTGGCTCCAAATATATATAGCTCTGATTTTATGCCACCTTCTGCCCTAAAATCCACAGAAAGCAGTCTATTTACAGGGTAGGTTTGAGAGCAGGATGCTGAGTCAAACATTTGGAAAGGGTCTTCCTTTTTTTTTGTTTACCACCAGTGAACAAGCTTTGGGTGTGCCCCTGGACATGTCTCATTACTTACAACTCAGTTTCTCCTGGAAAGTGAGCTGTTTTATGAGTGATCTCCAGGCCATCCTAAAGAAGGCATTTGGGGATGATCGGATATTAAATCCTCTGGAATGAAGGTGTCAGGTAGAAAGTTCTGGAACAGGTAGAGAGAGAAATAAATCAGTTGACTGTGGCAGGGTTCTCTTTGTTCCCCATCTTGCTCTGCAGTGTCGTGGGGCACAAGAAAATAGTTCTGCTCTGCACAAAGGCAATAACCTCACCAAACCCATGCTTCTCCTGAATGCCAAGGATTTGCCTGAGCTGTAGATTTTAGGTGCAAAGAATATCAAGGTGATTTTTACACGGATGGGAAATTAACTCTTCTATGTCTTTGTGGGAGTAGGTAAGGTAATTTCTGGGATGGCTTTTGAGGTCCTTTTCAGCGGCTGGTTCTTATAGAAATCATGTATCTGAAGATGATAATACTGCCTCTTTGATGACAGCTTGCTCCGTGCTTGCAAATAGTGGTTTGCAAGGGACAGTTGGCAACATCGTGAGGCATTTTCAATTGTCACAACTGGGAATGGGCTGGGGGAACAGTGTGCCACTGGCATCTAGTATGTGGAGGCCAGAGACGGTGCTAAATGTTGCACGCTAAAATGCACAGGGCAACCTCCTCAGTGAAGAATTATCCAGCCCCAAATGTCAGTCGTGCTGCCCCGAGAAAGCCCTGACCAGCTAATGCATGGCGAAGGCCTAGGCTGAGAAGAAGGTAATGATATGTGAGTCCTTACTTTGGTTGCCATGCAATCTCATTTCGTGAAGTCAGAAACCTGTGTAATGACAACCGAATGAGCTTAGAGAATATATTGCTACGAAGCTTTTTAAACTAGCAAGATAATTTAGGATTAATGAGCCCTACTACCTTCATAAATATCTCCCCCAAAACTTTCTTTTAAAATATAAATTGAATTATGAACCTCATCTGTTTAGAACACTTTAATCGATTGCTCTCAGGAAAAATTCGTACTCCTTAAGTGGCCCATAAGGCCCTGCACGATCTGGTCCCGGCTCATTCTCTGGCCTCTCTTCAGCTTCTTTGGCTGCTGTTCTCTCACCATACCAGCCCTTTACTTCCTCAAATGTGAGGCTCATTTCTGCTCCAGGCCTCCTCCTCTACTCTTCCCTTCTTCCCTCTGCTTAGAACATCCCGTCCGAACCAAAGAACATCTCTCTCTACCTACTTGTCCCCAGCTCAAACGTTGGCATTTCTGTGAATGTTCACTGAAGCTCTCCCTAATCTAAGGTAGGTTCTGTGTATTATTGTAACACTTGTCACATTTCTAATCATGTATTTTTGTGTGCTTATGTGTTCATGTTTGGTTCCCTGATGGCTCTCGATCTACCATGTGGGGCAAAGTTGATGCTGTCCTTTTTTTCTTTTTTAACTCACCAGAGAGTATTGATTGCTTACTTTGTTCATACATAGTTACTGGGGTGACAAATATAAGATATATCCTTTTTTTAAAAATTTTTTTGAATGTTTATTTATTTTTGAGACAGAGAGAGACAGAGCATGAATAGGGGAGGGGCAGAGAGAGAGGGAGACATAGAATCGGAAGCAGGCTCCAGGCTGAGCCATCAGCCCAGAGCCCAACGCAGGGCTCGAACTCACGGACCGCGAGATCGTGACCTGAGCTGAAGTCAGACGCTTAACCGACTGAGCCACCCAGGTGCCCCAATTTTTTTTTTAATGTGGCAAGGACAGATAACATGAGTTACACCCTCTTAACAAATTGTAATTGTACAGTACTATATTGTTAACTCTAAGCACTCTGTCCTACAGCCGATCTCTAGAACTTATTCTGACAGTGCTTTGTCACCACACATCTCCAGTGTCTCTACCTTAATGTCTCTACAGACTAGATTTTCTTTCTTTTTTTTTTTAATTTTTTTTAACGTTTATTAGTTTTTTTGAGAGACAGAGCGTGACTAGGGGAGAGGCAGAGAGAGAGAGGGAGACACAGAATCTGAAGCGGGCTCCAAGCTCTGAACTGACAGCACAGGGCCCAACGCGGGGCTTGGACTCACAGACCGTGAGACCATGACCTGAGTCGGAGTCGGGCGCTTAACCAACTGAGCCACCCAGGCGCCCCAACTAGGTTCTCAATAAATATTTTTTGGAGGAAAGAAACTAGCTTTGAGTCATGGAGGAAGATGATGCCTCTGCCCTCCCCTGCTTTTCTCATTCTCTCAGCTACAACCACAATATACCATCACTCTAAGGCAGGAACTTTCTCTGTTGGGTACAGGGCTCCACGCTTTCGCTGAAGCAGAGACAGGCAGCTGTCCAAAAGCAGAGAACATTTGTTGAACGCAGCGTGTTGTGACACAGAGTTGATGCCTCTCTGCTGCACGATTCCATCTAGCGAGAGGCGCTGCCTCTCTCTGGAATAACAAGAATGAGAAGGGCAGGACAATTTTTTCCCCAAAGTTTTAGGTTAGAACAACAGAGCATCTCTGCTTGGAGGATGCATTGCGCTGAAGAAAAGAGTCCTAAATGTTATCCACGCTTCAGCTGGTCTTTTACAGACAGAATCTTGTAAGTTTCACACCCAGGTAAGTTCAGGGTTTGGACCAACAAGGATAAGGAGAGCTCAGGACCTCAGGAAATTGTCTAGTCTATGCACATCACTTTTAAGGCAAGTCGAGCTTTATTGGCCTATTCTGGTTAGCATCATGATATTCTGATTGCTAGCAGCCTGGTCTGCCTTAGTGTTTATCACCAGCACACCATCATTCTATTCCAAAGAACTGGGACTGACCTGGTACAGTTAGTTCTTTTGAATAAAGAGATAAAGATGTGTTTTCCTTTTTTATTTCTCTGAATGTCTGACCTACATTTTACCTTTCTGTTATCATGTAAAAGAACATTGTATTCTACTTATGGTTTATTATAAGGGGAGATTATGTTTCTGTGTGTAGGAATATATGATCCTCAGCTTGTGTTGGGTCAAGGTAGCCTACATATAATGAAGTCTATTCACACAGTGAAAATCTTTTTATATATTTTGGTTCAGATACAGCGTTTGCTTTTCTAAAATGAATAAACTAAACACAGAGGTCAAAAACTTTTTGAAGCCTTATGATTCCTTCCATTTGAGGTTAGAGATAAGGTTATCCTAATGCTTTGAGCTCCCCAAGCCAAATAGTTAGAAATTGGCTTTTTAAAGGAAAAAAGATAAATGTTAATTTGCAGTTATTTTCAAATATGAATTCCTGTGAAAATGCTTCCACTTTGTTTTGGTTCAAAACTTCACTATCTGATGTTTTGAATTCAGATCACGTGTTTTACATGTTGATTATTACCTAGTGAATAACACAACAATGTCTGACTCGAAAATGATATTTCCTTTACTGATGACAAGAACATTTTCTTGGCTCTCTGCTACCCATGGAAATAAATACAGGCTATAATCTCGATGGTCATACTAATTATTTGTCATCAGCGTCACCGCCATCAACGCTTTAAACACTATTTTACTGTCATCACCTATTGCCATCATTGTCATGGGGTTTTCCTTTCTTCCATCTAGTTCTCCTCTTCCAATTCACAAAGGTCTGGCCAACAAAATTTGGCAAAGAACTACTTTAAAATCCACTTTAAGAAACAGTTAATAATAGAAAACTTTATCTTCTTAACTGATGTATTCTGCTGAAAGTTTTCAAAAAGCATGTTCCCTTAAACAGGCTAAGTAAGCATAAATTCTCTGCATTAATTTTGTGTTGCTGCATAACAGGTACCACAGACGTTGTGCCTTAAACCCACACAAATGTTTTTCTCACCATTTCTGTGAGTTAGGAGCCCAGGCCTGGTTTAACTTCATCCTCTGTCTGGAGTCTCCCAAGGCAGCGGTCACGGTGCTGACGGGGCTGCGATATCCTACGAGGCTCAGGGTCGCCCTCCAAGCTTATTCAGGCTGGCAGCAGAATTCTGTTTCTTGCAACTGTAGACGGAGGCCTTTTTTCCTTGTGGCTGCTGGCTGGGGGTTACTTTCAGCTCTTAGAGGTTACCAGCTCTTCTTTGCCCCATGGCCCTCCCTATAACATGACAGTATGCCTCTTCCACCTCTCTCATGCTCAAATTTCTTTCTACAAGGGACATGTGGGTGGCTCAGTCGGTTAAGCATCCGACTTCGGCTCAGGTCATGATCTCATGATTCACAAGTTCGAGCCCCACGTCAGGCTCTGTGCTGACAGCTCAGAGCCTGGAGCCTATTTCAGATTCTGTGTCTCCTTCTCTCTCTGCCCCTTTCCTGCTCTCTCTCTCTCTCTCTCTCTCTCAAAAATAGATAAACATTGAAAAAAGAATCTGTTTCTACAAGAAGAACATGGTCCCTTGTAAGGACTCGCCTGAGGAGGTCAGGCCCATCTAGGATAATCTATCTTTCGACAAACTCAAAGTTAACTGAATACTAACTTAGCCCTGAGAGTGAAATCCCATCACAATCTCACATCTTGCCTTCTCTCAGGGTGAAGGATTATACAGGGTTTGTGTGTATCAGAGGTCATGTTTTTTTTTTTAAGTTTATCCATTTATTTTGAGAAAGAGAGAGCTAGCAGGGGAGGGGCAGAGAGAGAGGGAGAGAGAATTCCAAACAAGCTCTGCACTGACAGTGCAGGATTCCATCTCACAAACCTGACTTCATGACCTGAGCAAAAGTCAAGCGTTGGATGCTCAACTGATTAAGCCACCCAGGCGCCCGAGGAAAACCATCTTTAATTCCTTCTACCACGTTCTCTAACCCGCTTAGTACTTTCTTCAGCTCTTTCCTATAGACCTGTGCTATCTAATACAATAGCGAGGAGCAACCTTGATCCTTTGATTGGAATGAATTAATTTGAAATGAATTAAAATCACACAAAATTGAGAATTCAGTTTCTTAGTCCCACTAGTCACCTTTTCCACCCTCAGTAGTCACATGCCATCATCGCAGAAAGTTCTGTTTGGTGTTAAGGTGTCATGGTTCGTCTAGGTTATCGCTTCTATACAACATAACTGGTAAGACTTTCATTGTCTTCCTGCAGAACATCGACTAAGACGGGAAATTTTTAGACTTTGTGTAGGCAGGCAAGAGGAGACATATTTTAAAAGAGCATACGAATATGTGTTAAGTCATATCACAGAGGTGGTATGTTTTGCTCTAGTCATAGTCTGAACCTCGGGGACAATTTCTTGCTATTGTCTTTTTGTTGTGGCTAACTGCAACAATGGAACAGTTGCATCCCCACAGACCATCCTGTTGGAGAGTGCTTCGCAGCAGCCCATAAAAAAGATACACTTCAGCCTTATGCACAGCTCCTACAGTGTTGTCCAGTGGTACGTTCTCTGATGATGGACATGTTTTATATCTATGCCATCCAATAGAGTAGTCAGTAGCCATAGCAGTCAGTGGTAATTGAACACTTGAAGAGAGACTAGAGAGGAACTCAAATCTAAATGTTATTTGATTTTAATTACAAATTCATAAACTAATTTAACATTTTGAATAGATACATGTGGCTACTGGTTACCAGACGGGGCAGCCTAAGTCTGGAATACGACACATTTACAATGACCCGCATCCCTCAGAGGATTGGGATACTATTTTGCCATTTTCCGGAATACAAAATCTGGGAGCTCTTACGAGTGCAGTGGGAAGATGGCTGGGCAGGTGAGGAAGAAACAATGCAATGCTCTTAGCTTTTCATTATATTGTAGACAGTTTTGAAAGTCTAAGAAAAGAGGTAGAAAAGTAAAATCTCCCCGTTTTAAATCTTACTTTAGATTCAAGTTAGCTTTTCATCTGTAGCAATTTGTCTGCCTCTAGAACTTTACAGCTTTATTCAGCTGGAAGAAATTTTCTCACAATGTTTCTCCTTGCATTCACTTGCCTCTTGCTTTGTTACATTTAATTATATCTCCCCTTAAGGCAGATGGGAGGGAAAACATCAAGTAAACATGTTCCACTTCAGAACTTGTTCTTCCCCCAAAAGGTATAATTTGTAACTTAATAAACACAACCACACTGTGATTTAATTAACAAGTCACAGCAACAAACAAAATAGTAAATCTGTGATGTATTTTGGCATGATGAGAATGGCAGATCTCTTTTAGATGAGAATTTAAAGTGAGGTAAAGTCAAATTTAGCTCAGTGTATCATCCCTTGATGTGCTGATGGCCCGTCACAAAGACACACACTGCCTGTCTCCGTGAAATGTACACCTATTTTTAGGGATGACAATTTCCAGCATGCCAATGTATTTAGGTATCATTTCCAGATGCTCAACTTCTCAGGAACTGGACCAAATGTTGAAACCGCATGATACTCATAAGGATAACTATCTCTGCATTAACGACCACATGTAAAGCCCAAGTCAAAAATACAGTTAGGCAGGCAGATTTTATGGTTAAATTATACCATAGCTAAAGTTGGGCATTTCTACCACGTATAGTTTGAGAAAAGAAAATCCCTAAAGTCCTTCTGTTTGTATAGGAATAAGAGGAGATTGGCTACTCCACTTTTTTTTTTTTTTTTTAATGGATCAGGATGTCACAGTTTCAAATGAAGTGCCACGGCTGTGAATTTCTTTTTTTTTTTTCTTTTAATTTTTTTTAACGTTTATTTATTTTTGAGACAGAGAGAGACAGAGCATGAACAGGGGAGGGGCAGAGAGAGAGGGAGACACAGAATCTGAAACAGGCTCCAGGCTCTGAGCTGTCAGCACAGAGCCCGACGCGGGGCTGGAACTCACGGACCGTGAGATCATGACCTGAGCCGGTCAGACGCCCAACCGACCAAGCCACCCAGGCGCCCCAACGGCTGTGAATTTCTAAGACAAGGAGCCATCACAGACCTTGGCCTCCGTATGCACCAGAGAAGTTAGAGAAGGCCACTCCGGGCACTGGCTTTGGTACAGTTACAAGTTCCAGCTCCAGTTACCAAGTAGAGCTACAAGGAATAAACTTAGGGAACAGAACTCTGACAATTTCTTTTTTTTTTTTCCTATTATTTTAGAAAATTTCTGTACCTCCCCTTGTACCCAAGAGCCCAGGAATATTTCCACTCACTCTATTCTCTATGTCTTGGTGCCTCATTATTATTGTTATTTCCTTGAGCTACAGAATGATAAATAAGATTGGCTGTCAAGAGTTGGATGCTCAACTGATTAAGATTTACGTAACTAAGTAATGCGCAGCAGGATCATGATACTTTGAAATATCACCTAAATTGTCTTCTTTCTTAGGTAATTCATTTCATATTCACTTCCTTGCAAATTTCCACCACTCACTTTAGGCTGTGAAGTTGAGACTTACTGCCATGGAAAAGAAGAAGCAGAGGACAGATACAGCTGAAAACAAACTCTTTGACGAAGTCAACGGAGGGATTTTATTTAATCGCCCAGCAGACCCAACGGTCTGAAAACAAGATGCATTCGATTTGTAATAAAGCAGAAACTTGAGAGAAAAGTAGTTTTGTAGTTGACTCACCTTGGTAGATTCAGAGCTGTGTTGGAACCACGCAGGGGGAGGCGACAGGATATGACATCATAATGTCATGAAAGGTTGTTTTTTGTTTTTGTTTGTTTTTTTTCATTTTAGCTACGAAGGAAGGAAGATATTAAAATATATCCTATTCAGAGGTGAGGAACTTACGGAGAATTGGGACAGGAAAACAACAAGCTGGGGGTTAGCATAGCCTATGCTCCACCCACCTCTGCTTTGTGGGTCAGAGCTCCTATAGGTGAAGAGAACAGAAACTGATAGTTTGAGGAGTGTGAAAGAGGGTCCTGCACAAACGTAGGGCTGTAGTTGATTTGTTCATTCATTCCACTGTGGTTTGCATGTGTTAGACACTACACGCTTGTAACTGGAGTGGGCCCAAGAGAGCATGAGGGCAAAGAATTAAACACAGTGAATCTAAAGAACTTTTGAGGAATGTTCTTACAGGGGATGGACAATATAGACCAGCATTGGAGGGAAGTAGAGTCAGGAGACAGTATTTTTTTTTGTTAAATACTTGAAAAATTTGGTTTTAAGATGAAATGGAAAATAGCATGTTGCAATCAGATAAGAATGACTGGGGGAGGGGGAACTTGTCAGTGCAGGAGAAAGGGACCAAGTCACTGTAACAATGTGCTTGAATAAGTCACAGAGGATAGGAATGAGAGTTTGGTTTTGCTGGAAATAATAACAGGGACACCAGAAGTGCGGGTAAATTTAATAGTAGGATCAGAAATGAGAGCAAGCAGAATGTAACACGATGTGAAGGTTGTAATGATATAGATACAATGCATTAAAAATTTAGGAAGCTCAGTTCAGGATGGAAGAGATTCCAGCTATGAAAGATACAGATGACTTATTATAACCCTCCTGACTTTAAAGGCAGTAGAAAAGTCCAGTGGCTTGCATCTGGGTATGATGGCCTCCCTCATCGCCCAGGGAGATTTGGTGACATTGGAGATGGTTTTTGTCACAGCTGGAAGAGGGGTTGCTACGGGCATCTCATGGGTAGAGGTGAGGGAGGCTGCTAAAAAGTAAGCAGGGAATTCTTCCATCTGAAAGCATGTGACCTTTGGCTTAACTAGGTGGCCCAGTCAACCACCCACAAAGTAGCTGGCGTTGAAGTGACTCATTCCGGTTCTAGCTAGCCACCTTAATCTAACTAAACAAGTTCGATGGGAAACAAATGTCCACGGGTATCCCAGGTCAACTGAGAACATGAAAATGGGGTTTACTGGCCAATTAGTCATGGGGGAAAATAAACTTCTTATAACTTTATCTTTTGAAGTCACGTTTTGATGCTTAGTATGGATCTTCTCAACTCAAATGAGAACACTGAAGACGCAGTTTCATAAGCTTTATAATCTTATGGCCATGTAAAAATATTATTATTTAATAATGAACAAACTAAGCCTCAGAAAAAAATAAGGATTTGAAAATTTGCCTATTCCTGACGCAAAGGTCACATTATCTGGTACATGTTTCGATAGGATTAGAAGTGGATTTTGTATAACCATCAGCAGAGTGGAGGGAATGGGAACGACCAAGAGGTTTGAGAGACCAGAACGTTTTAATTAAAACATTTTTAATGTTTATTTATTTTTGAGAGACAGGGATATGGCACGAGTGGCGGAGGGGCAGAGAGAGAGGGAGACACAGAATCCGAAGCAGGCTCCAGGCTCTGAGCCGTCAGCTCAGAGCCCAACTGCGGGGCTTGAACTTACAAGCTGTGAGACCATGATCTAGGCTGAAGTCGGTCGCTCAGCCGACTGAGCCACCCAGGTGCCCCTGAAAGACCAGAACATTTTAATATTCACTAACTTGAAGACAGATGTGAAACATCATCTAGTGCTTAGGCAAGATTTGATGGAATGTTTTCTAAAAGTAATCGAAGTACTAGGCCCTATGTGAATGCTCCTATCTTGTTTGACAACCTGTCTTATTTTCCAAATTCACCGAATTATAGTACCTGCAAGAAGGAATAAACAAGACCAATCAACTCTTACAACCTAATATTAACGTTACCGAGTTACACACAGGAACGTAGATAAACAGCATGAAAAAAAAATCAACTGGCTTGAAAAAATATCATACGTATGTAGATTGTAATCTACCTCAAAATCTTTCAAAAGAAGGCAAGGCATAAACTCTACATAAACATAAAAAAAGCTAGTGGTATATATATATGTCTTAATATTGAACAATGAATTGGGCTTCTCTTACATTCGTTCCTTTACTTTTGAATGCTTTTAAAAGAGTTTTCTTTGTTATGTCACCTTGGGCTATAAACTGATCTATAATGCATCTGTCTGTATTTGACTGCCCACTATACACAGAACACTGACTTGGCTCTGGGGATTCAGTGATAAGTAAGATGTTCTGGTAGCTCTCAGGGGCTTGCAGTCCAGCAGGCTAGAGAGAGAGAAATATGCAGGCAACAGCAACATAGTGTGATAAGTTCGATGGCAAAGGTAACCATGACTATGCAACGTAAGGTCAAAGCGGGAGTACTTGACAGGACTTGGGAGATTTCTGGGGACGAGGTAGTGGCATTCTAAGCTGCCCTCTGAAGGATGAGCAGTAGTGTGTGAGAGAGAGGAGAACATTTCAGGGAGAGGGAACAACCTATCCAGATGTGCAAAGATGAGATACAGCGTAGGGCAGAAACCACCGGCAGAAATGTCAGTGGTTCAATATGACATTGGTCTAGAAAATAGCAGAGGCGAATGGGATTGTGCTGTGGTCTGAATGTTTGCTTCCCCCCGAAGTCCGTATATTGAAATCCTAACCCCCAAAGGTGATGACATCAGGAGGCGGAGCCTTAGGAGGTGATTAGGTGATGAAGATGGAACCCTCATAAATGGGATTAGTGATTTTATCAAAGAGATTTTATAAAATTGCAAGTCCCCTCCACTATGGAGGACACAGTGAGAAGGTGCCAGCTATGAACCAGGATGAGGACTCTCACCCTGCCATGCTGGCTCCCTGATCCTGGACTGTTAACCCCCAGAACTGTGAGAAATAAATTTCTGTCATATATAAGCTACCCAGGCTGTGATATTTTTGTTATAGCAGCCCAAACAGACTAACAGACTGCTGAAAATAGGTAATCAGGGGCCGGATCACCAAGGGCACTTTATCCTGAGAACACTGGATAATCACTAGGACTCATTAGTCAGTGAAACAACATGCTCGAGTTTCTAAAATGCAGAATCTATGGTTACAATGTGGAGAACATATCAGAGAAGGATGAACTGGGAGACGATGAGCCCAGTTAAATGGCAGTTTTGCAAACCATGTGGCCTGGACAAAGGTAATTAGATCTTGATAAGAAGAGCGGGGGTAAAGTGGACACAATTTTGTGATTGTTTAGATATAAGAGGCAAGGGAAATAAAGGCAATTGAGAGCGATCCCCATCTCTCTGGTTTAGGAAATTGAGCTAATGGTGATACAATTGCCATGGGGAGGCCATCCAGGGGTTTGTAGGGAAGATAAGGTTTTTTTTTTTTTTAATATAATTTATTGTCAAATTGGCTAACATACAGTGTGTACAGTATGCTCTTGGTTTTGGGGGTAGATTCCCATGGTTTATCGCTTACATACAACACCCAGTGCTCATCCCAACAAGTGCCCTCCTCAATGCCCATCACCCATTTCCCCCTTTCCCCCATCTCCTTCCCCATCAACCCTCAGTTTGTTCTCTGTATTTAAGAGTCTCTTATGGTTTGCCTCCTTCCCTCTCTGCAACTATTTTTTTCCCCTTCCCTTCCCCCATGGTCTTCTGTTAAGTTTCTCAAGTTCCACATATGAGTGAGAGCATATATCTGTCTTTCTCTGACTGACTTATTCCACTTAGCATAATACCTTCCAGTTCCATCCACAGTGCTGCAAATGGCAGGAGTTCATTCTTTCTCATTGCCAAATAGTATTCCATTGTATATATAAACCACATCTTTATCCTTTCTTCAGTTGACGGACATTTAGGCTCTTCCCATAATTTGGCTATTGTTGAAAGTGCTGCTATAAACATTGGGGTACATGTGCCCCTATGAACCAGCACCCCTGCATCCTTTGGATGAATTCCCAGTAGTGCTATTGCTGGGTCATAGGGTTTTTAATTTTAATTTTGAATTTTTTTGAGGAAGCTCCACACTGTTTTCCACAGAGGCTGCACCAGTTTGCATTCCCACCAACAGCGCAAGAGGCTTCCCATTTTTCCACATCCTCGCCAGCATCTGTTGGTTCCCGAGTTGCTAATTTTAGCCACTTTGACCAGTGTGAAGTGGTCTCTCAGTGCTGTTTTGATTTCTATTTTGCAGAGCAGATAAGGTCTATCCGCTATTGCACTCAAAGGCACCCACTGACTACAGTGAGCATAGAGGTGCACGATGATGTTTTCTCCCCTGCAGCTGCCCTACTTCCCATTCACAGGGTTCTAAATGCGACTGTTGGTAGTATATATTTCTGAAGACAACTAGTAGGCTTTGCAAACAAATCCCTCTGGCAACATTTCAGAGGTATCAATTCAACAATTCTATTCTGACTGGTTTCTCAAGTCAGCTGGCTCACTAATAAATGCATCCTAACTATTTGCAGAAATGGCCACTAAAGAATGGGTATGTTACAATATCTAGCACTCAAGTTGGGAAAAAAATAGAATATTCTGAAACTAGTCTAAGGTGCTATCAAGAAATGGTATACCTGAGAAATGTATAGAATTGTTGAATTGAATCATTCACTGTATTGTACACCAGAAACTAATAAAATGCTTTATGTGAATTATATTTTAAGAAAAATAAAAAGGAAATGATGTAACAAGAAGAAACATTTATTTATTTATTTATTTTTTAAAATTTTATTTAATGTTTATTTATTTTTGAGACAGGGAGAGACAGCATGAATAGGGGAGGGGCAGAGAGAGAGGGAGACACAGAATCTGAAACAGGCTCCAGGCTCTGAGCTATCAGCACAGAGCCTGGCGCGGGGCCAGTGAGCCGTGAGATCATGACCTGAGCCGAAGTCGGCCACTTAACCGACCGAGCCACCCAGGCGCCCCTAGGCACATATTTCTAATGGCGAGATCATGACCTGAGCTGGAGTCAGATGCCCAACCGACTGAGCCACCCAGGCACCCCGAAACAGTACACATTTAAATTATATCTTACACAATTCAGTAACAATACTATTAGACAGAGTCGTGGGTGAGAATATTCACTGGTAAATATATACTGAACTCAAAACATTTTATTTGATTGCAGAGAATGAAGAACAAATTATGGGGATTAAGCAAATTTTATTTTCAGACAGATTTTGAAATTCTTTTTCTGGGTATAGTTAAAAATAAAGTATTAATAAATTGTTCCTTAGTAAATTGTTTGTTGCTAGTTTAGGGTATTTGGGAGAAATGAGTTATGTGTGACATGCCTTATCCTTAACAGTTTATTGTTTATGTTAAAAATGACAAAAATTATATTTTGTTTCTTTATGGAATCCAAGATCTTAACAGAATTTGTGACAAGGAACATCTTATCCTAAAATGTTAATACTTTGTCTTTTTTCTTTTTGAAAGAGGAAGAAGGAATGCACAGAAGCTGTTTTCTGGTCTTAGGTATAAATTTTGATTTTTCTTAGGTTCTATCTTGTTGTTCTGGCAAACCAAATTACAATTGTTGTCTCTAATAGAGTGAATCACAAAATCACATTGAAGGTGATTTTAATGTTTCATCATGGCCCTGTTATAATGAAAATTTCAGAAATATTGTTCTTTAAGCATGCTGACATTTTTCAAACATTCTCTTTTTTAAATGTTATAGCTCAGAGAGGGGAATGGGCCACTTTTAGAATAACATGCTATATGCATACGTCTGCCTTTTTAATTTCAATTGGAAGAAAGTGCAAAGATCTTCAAACACAGCAGAAATTGTGAATTAATGGGACCTGCAATTAAATCTTTTTGCGGCATAAACTGTGCCTACGCCTTAACAAAACAAGATGTCAGCATTGTGAAGGTCAAAGTTGCATAGCGTCAAATAGATCAAATGCTGAATTGTTTATAAACATGTTAGAAAAGCGCACCGCTGTAAAAATATTATTATAATCTTCAGAACTTGACACTGACAATAACATTTGCTATTTAATTAAATGTTGAGAAGGCATTTATAGATAGACACCAATATACAGCAGTTTCCTTAGATTGTGTCTAGAACAACCTTTATTCTCCTTTGCAATAATTCTGTACCACCCAAAACACTTGACAAAGGAAGATATTTGTCAGTATCTACATTTCTTAGAATTTCATCTTGGCTTTGAACTTTGTGATCCAAGTGAGGTTTTGGGTTTTTTTTTTTTTTGTTTGTTTTTCTTTTGATTTTTTTTTTTTATAAGTGAGACTTATTTTTCACAGATTTTATGATTATTCTTCCTGGTGAATGTTTTCTACCCTTTTCTCACCCCAAATATGATTCAGGTTATAGGTAAAAGCTTTTCCTCTGGGAAAGAATAGGATATCAGACATGGACACACACACACACACACACACACACACACACAAATGAACAAGGTAGCACATGAGGCTCCTCTGCCAAAAATATCCCAGTATCTTCCCATGCTTTGTGGATAAATATTTAAATTCATTGGCTTTCCTTCCCATCAGCCAGCTTTTCCGGTTCTGTTAAAGTGTTAACATTAGCTGAAATGGCTTACTATGTATCTCTTAGGGACATATTGTATTGTCTCTGCTTTATGTTTGTTTTGTCTATTTATGTTGTTTTATCCGAAAGAAATGCCTTCCCTTCTCTGTGTGTGTTTGTGAGTTCCAGTGAAAAGATATTTACGTCAAGATAGTTGTCTCTACTGCTTTCCATTTGGGACCCGTTGCTTTTTTTCTGCCACAGAATTAAAAGACATATGCAGAACAGATACTCGAGAGAAACCACTGCTCGTTTTTATAAAACTGTGTCTCCAAGCTTCTGCGAAGAAACCAGAGTCCTGGTCAACTGAATCAGACCACAGGATGCTTCTTGCTTTTCTGGTCTTGGTCTTTGCCCTTGATTCCCTTAACTTACAATAACTTGGTGCTCTAGATCTTAAAATTCCAAGGAAAATACACACATTCATCTATCCTCTATCTGAAATGTCACCCTACGCATCTTGGTTCAACAATAACTAATAATGAAATTTAGTATCCTTTTAGTGTCAGTCATGAGACAAAAAAGCAGACAATGGAGCTTGTCTTTGAGCAGTTGTCAAATTCTGAAGAGCATTTAGAGTTTGGGGATGCTAAGGACTGAAAGGGGTTGCTGAAGGAAAGAGAAGCTTCCACTCTTTTCTTCTTTAAATTTTTTAACATTTACTTATTATCGAGAGACAGAGAGAGACAGAGCATGAGCAGGGGAGAGGCAGAGAGAGGAGGAGACACAGAATCTGAAGCAGGCTCCGGGGTCTGAGCGGTCAGCACAGAGCCTGATGCAGGGGTCAAACTCACAAACCGGGAGATCATGACCTGAGCCAAAGTCGGATGCTTAATGGACTGAGCCACCCAGGCACCTGGAGAAGCTTCCACTCTTGTGTTCAGAACTGCTCTTCTTTCATGGGTGTTGTGATTTTTTTCCCATAATATTTCATCTAAACAGATTACAATGGGCTAAAGAAAAAATAATTTGTTCTAGAGGTTGAAGTGAATCACTAACTCACTTTGTTTCTTCAAACTCAACTTTCTCTGTAAAGCAGAAAGCACAGCTTTCCATGAAATTTGTCCTGACCTCTCCACCATGATATCACTTCTTGGAACTCCTACAGCAGTTACCGCCTGGGCTCTGGAGTCTGACAGTCTAAACTCTGTGCCTTGCTTTCTCCCATGATTATCCTATAATATGAGGCTAATAATAGCATCTACCTTAAGGATCTGTGGTGAGGATTGAATGAATTAAGTTACCAGTACTTAGTATGCAAATTACACTGTTACCCATTACTATCATTATTGGCTATTTAATTCTATTCTACCTTATGATATATTGATATATATATATATATATATATATATATATATATATGTTGTGTATCATAAAAGATATCAAAAGTGATCTAAAATTGCTTTTTCATTTTACTATGAAATATTATATACATTCAAATAATTGACATATATGATATATGTATTATAGAATATATATAAGTAAGTATACACTTAGGCAATAGAACTTTCCCACCGTCACTATGTCCTTTTTCCGGGTGCATACCTCCTACAGTCTGCCGGAAATTTTATAACATATGTATCTCTAAAAATTATAGTTTTTTTAGTTTAGTATTTTTTTTAACATTTGTACATGGTGTCATTTATTTTTCAAAAGCAAGTGGTTTTTATTCCTCAACATTTTCTTTGTAAAGGTCATATAACATGTAGCATGTACAGCTGTTAATTCATTTTTGCTACTGAAGAATGCTGCATTTGATGAATATTCTACAGTTTGTTTTTCTGATTTTCAACCGAGGCACACTTTGGTTTTCTTCAGTTCTTCGTTAAATTAGCACTATTGCTATGAACATTCTCATACATGGTTCCTGGTATTAAGTAGTACTTTAAATATTTTAGTATTTAATTTTCCTCTGCCCTGCTTCCCATCCCACCTAGGTTGAAAATGTCTCTTCAAGTCTTATCTTCATAGCATTTACCACAGCTTCTTGACCACAATAGGGGTACTCCACATACGATGGTTCATTTTATGTGTCAGCTTGACTGGGCTGAGGGATGCCCAGAGAGCTGGTACAATATTATTTCTGGATGTGTCTGTGAGGGTGTCTTAAGAAGAACTTAGCTCTTGAATCAGTAGACTGAGTAAAGAAGATCTGCCCTCACTCGTGTGGGAGGGCACTATCCACACTGAATAGAACACAAAGGCAGAGAAAGGGTAATGTCTCTCTCCTTTTAGGCTGAGATGTCTATTTTCCCCTGTACTTGGACATTGAAGCTCCTGGTTCTCTGGCTACTGGATGACAGGCCCTCTACCAGCAGCCCCTCCCTCCAGGTTCTCAGCGCTGTGAGCTCAATTGAATGACACCTCTAGCTTTCCTTGTTCCCTAACTTGCAGGTAACAGATCATGGGACTGTTTGGCCTCCATAACCGTTTGAGCCTGTTCCCATAATAAATCTCTCACATATAACCTATGCATTCTGTTTCTCTGGAGAATCCTCAGACACCACAAAAAATGTGCATATTTGATGTAATCAAGATAGATGTATCCATTGACCAATATATCAATGAATTCAATTGGCCTTTTTCCTTTTTCGGTCTCTTAGCCTTCTTCTCTTTCATATGTTGTCTCCTCATTTGGCTCTTTATTCTGTGCATGGGAGCCCTTTAGAATATCAATGGTATGTGCACTCATCTATAAAGTCATGTTCACAGTTAATGTACTCTTCAATATTACACACCCTCATACAACAGAAAAGCTACTTAACCTGTCCAAATTCATTTCTTCCACTCTAAAATGAGTGTAAAAACTATCTACTTCGTAAGTGTGTTGTAGGGATTGCACATAGCACATTTAGAACGGCTAGTAGAGCAAAAGCTCAAAATATGCATTATTATTGTTATTATTATTATTCCCTAACTGATTTATGTGGTTAACTCTAATCTCTGTAGCCAGATGGTGTGTCCCTAGAGCACGAAGAACATTCTTATAATTACGCCCATCCACAGTGCTTGACATAATTCATGCGTGTTGAATTGAACAGAATAGTCAGAGGTTATTAAGTAACCATTGATTGGCTGAATCCCTGTTGAGCAACTCTTCTTCCTCCTTTCTCTCACTTAACTCTTGAGGGTAATTTATGGTCCTGTAAGATTGCCAGCTAGGACTGGAATAGAGAGGGGAGCCACAGGCTGTAACAAAATGAAGGAGAAATAATAAGAAGAAATTGTTCCTGGCAAACTTGGGTTCGCTGGAGGGTTGTTGGGGGGGGGGGGATGGGAAAAATGGGTAATAGGCTTTAAGGAGGGCACTTGTTGGGATGAGCACTGGGTGTTATTTGTAAATGATGAATCACTAAATTCTACTCCTGAAATTATCATTCCACTATATGTTAACTAGCTTGGGTTTAAATTAAAAAAAAAAAAGAAATTGTTCCTGAGGCTGAGACCATGAGTAGACAAATTAGGTGGTCACCTCTGCAGTACGGCTTGACATATGTTAAATATTAATTTCAAAAATATCCCCTCTTACCTCCTGTCGCATCATCACAAATCTCCACTTTCAGTCACTATTTTGGATGGAGACTTTTAGTAAAAGTCATGTTAACTATACTACATGTAAATATGGAAGGGAGGAAGCAGAATGGTCCATGGAACGCCTGAGGGTGCCAAACAGATTATGCTAATGTCAGAATGTTTCTTCGCAACACCTTATTATAATACAAATTATTTACCTTGTGTTTCTCATGTGCCAAGCATTTTACTTACAGCATTTACAATGTTCACAAACCTCTTCAGTTTTTATTTATGTCTTTATCACAGATGAGGAAATTGAGACCTACCAAAGTTATTTACTCAGTTTATCCAATCACAGCTCCCCATGCCTAGGAATTAGAATTTAGAGTTCTATGATCCTAAACTCTCCTGTACTGTGAGGCTTTCATCTCCTACCGTGGTCTGTGTTCTGCACCAGCCACAGTGAATGCTAGCATGATGGGATCACTAGAGAAGAAGTTCTTGACTTTAGCCAACAACACTAACAACACTGTAGCCCCATTGCCTGCATCTAGCTGCCTTCTAGTCACACAATAGCAAAGCCTAGTGTTAGGCTTCATTTCAGGGATAAGTGGGCTTTCTCAGGTTTTGGGGAAGGAGAGCTGCGTGCTTCTCCTGGATGATTTCACGTTGCAGCTTGTTCCTACCCAGTAACATGGCTGCTGATCATTGCCTGAATGGCTCTCTCCCACCTTCCCTTCCACACCTGTGGCCGCCGGCTTCCCTGCACGCCGTTTTGTCCGACAGGTGATTGTTGTCTTTTACCCTTTCATTCTTCCAAAGCACTAATATTATCAGATAATTACCAAATGTGCAGATAACAATTTTAACTGCATCTTGGCCAGGCTTGAGTTGTACACCCTAAGCCTTCGCCAATGGTTTCTTTACCTGCGGCTCAAGAATTCCCTGGATGTTCACCTGGTTTGCTCTCTCACTTCTTTCCGATCTTTTGTTACTTGCTTGGTGCCATTTTTCCCAACCATCCTATTTAAAATTGCAAGCTTGCATCCCATCCCTTTTCCCTCAAGTTCTAAACTTTCTATCTCACTTTGTTTCTCAGTTTTTATTCATAGGACTTCTCATCATTTTACTGATATAAATTTTCCTCATTTTTTGTCTCTCTTCCCTCAATATAATTAAGCTTCAAGAGTAGGGGACTTTTGCTATCTTTGTTAACTACTGTATCTTCGGTCTTAAACAATGTTGATTATAGAGTGGATACCAAGCAAATGGTTACTTAAGAAATTCATAATTTTGCTGGATTACTTGGACACCAGGGGTGGTATAGACTGTGATGGCTGAAGCTAATGAGGAAGGGGGCCTGGGTTCTCGTAGGTCATTTCTTTAGGAATAGGGACTTTATCAACATGCAAATGTTCTTATAAAATTTATTTATTAAAAAACTTTGATAGAGACACATGAACTTATTTAGGATATTTTATTCCCTTTTCTGTCTCAATTCAAATCCATAAAGCTTGGTACAGGCAGTCTCTATTCTGTACACCAGCGTCCTAATCTGGACATTCTGGATGTTGCAGATAGTGACCATTTTCTCCTTCAGTTTAATCTGGACTACTTGGCAGAGATATTCCAGGGTCAGTCTGCTCTCGCGGTAGGAATGGAGACAAGAGATATAAGGGATGAGAAAATAGAAGGAGTTGAAGGACTTGTAGTCTGGTACCAACCTTTAGCCATCTGAGATTATGACCTATAACATTGTCAAAAATTGCTGATAAATGAGTAGCAGTTTTCTTAGCCCAATACTTAGGTTCATTCTCTTAGTGCCTGATTTGACATGGATTGCCAGGGAAGAGGGAAAACAAAACAAAACAAAACACCCTGGCAAGGGTAGTAAAGACATTGTTTGTGAATTTTAGAGTTCAAATCTAATTCTACATTTCTCATTATTGAGCTGCTCAAGCAAATTAGTAATAGGAAAGATTCTGAGATGTTCATAAATACCTCAAAGCTGTATTTCATAGGTGAAGTTGTAGAAACCGAGATCTTAAAGCTGACTTTTTTTCTAGTTTCATAAATCATGGTCTGGTATTTAAAGACTCATGAAATCTTTTTTTTTTTTTTTTTTTTTTTTTTTGCCTAGTGCTGGTGATATTTTCTTATAGTATGAAATAGTATTTATAGAAAATTCCCTAAGGTTAAGCTATAAATCTATTCTTTCAGTTCTTCCAAATTTTGTATTTGGATTTAACCAAGCCATCAGAGAACTGCACACTTGATCTGCATTATTTCAGGCCCTTGTAGAGTTGCTTGTGCAGAATTGCATTTTGGATTTATGCCATCAGCTTGCATTGAGGGGCATCTTAAGAAATAGCTGCAGGAAAGACACTATTGTGCATATTGTAAAAAATTTGTCAACCACTCCTTCAATACGGCCTTATGAGAACTCCCAGAAAAATTTCTTTCTGGGTCCTGCAGCAGGACAAACTGGGTTTCTTCTGAGGAAATGGTTTCTGTTTGTTTTACAAATACAGTGAATTAAATACAGTGATTAGTACTTTTGGTCTCTGCTTTGGCCTCTAAGGAACTGTCTGAGCCAGGACTTGAACAGGACCACAGAAGCCACTCTATACGTTCCGAGTGTGAAGGATTATAGTTTGGAAGATTGCAAGCTGAAGCAGCAAAGTAAGTGATTCTCGAAAACTCGATAGAAAGTTACTAGACTCTCATAGCTGCCTGTGTTCCCACACACAATGGCCTCTTTTTTCCTTTGCCTTCTGAACCCACATGGGTGCTCCCCTTGGCAGCCTCGAACTTGGACAATAGGGAGAAGAAATTCTGAGATATATTTTCAGCTTCTAGAAGAGCTGGTGATAAGGCTGAACTGGTAATAAATAATTAAACAAACAAAAAAAGCATAGCACATTTTGGCTGCTTTTTGCTATAGGACAGGATCTAATAGAGTTTGTGTTCTAATTTTATACTTGGATTCAATAGACTTTACCCACCCTACTTTTTAAATCCCAATTTCCTTATTGATTTATTTATTTTCATTTTGCTGTATTGCAATTATTTCTATAAGCCACATGAACTCTTTTGGAAAAGTGGTATATAAATAAAAAAATTTGTTGGGAAGGTAAAGAAGAATGAGTTTATGAGACATGTGCATCTAAAAACAACCTACAACACATTAAATATGGTTAGAGATATAAAGTGGATGGTCAGGGTAACCCAGGGAACTGCCATACCGCTCTCCAGAATAGGACCCGTTATCTTGGAGATGTCTTTCTGTTGTTACAGTGGAAACATTTTTTTCCCATTACTAACAGATTCTCAAAATACATTGTGAAAAATAATAAGACAATAAAACATACACACTTACCCAGCATAACTGAAAAAGGACATCTTTTATACAGGCAAATTTTCTATGCATCTAGGCTTATTCCTTTAAAGGTCTCAATTTTAAAATTCTAATAATTTTGGTAAATTTTTATAAATAGATATAAAAATTTTGTAAATAAAGATATGTACCAATATCATATGACTTCACTCATATGAGGACTTTAAGACACAGATGAACATAAGGGAAGGGAAGCAAAAATAATGTAAAAACAGGGAGGGGGACAAAACATAAGAGACTCATAACTATGGAGAACAAACAGAGGGTTACTGGAGGGATTATGGGAGGGGGAATGGGCTAAATGGGTAAGGGGCACTAAGGAATCTACTCCTGAAATCATTGTTGCACTATATGCTAACTAATTTTGATGTAAATTAAAAAAAAAAAGATATGTACTTCTGCCTTCTTAAGCAGTCAATAGTTAAAATAGTTCAAGCTTTTCATGCAGGTTTATGGTAATTAGGGAAAAATAATGGAGTAGTAATCTATTACAGTGATGTGTAAAGGACTGTGGGATATAGAAGACTCAGATTCTTTAAAATGAGCTTAACTCTTATTTTTTCCTTTGGCAATTGTTTCTTTTTTGCACTGTTATCCTCTGTTATCCTTGTCCAATGTCATATTTTACACACAGCTGTCCAGAAGAGATCTGAGAGTGGCTTTACCTTTCCAGTAGAATAAGTGTAATGATCTGAGTGTAAGAGTTAATATCTTTTCATGCTTGAGAGCTTCCTTTTTCTCATTTTTTCCTTTTAAGTTTAAGGCTATATATCAACTCCTGAGGTTTCCAGAAGCTTGACCTCTGAATGAGTGGGCATTATTGCATGTATTTGATCTCTTTAATAAGATTACAGAGTAATGAAATTTAGAGACTAAAAGAGACTGTGAAAGGTCACCTGGCCCACCACTTTCCCAAAGAGGCTACTTCCATTTAGAACCATATCGAAACCACTGCAGGCAAAGGGCAGCCTCTACTATTTTATAGTCTTTCAAAGACAGAAATGCTATGATCTCTGGTGGCAAGTCGTTTTTATGTTTTATAATTCCCGATTTCAGAAAATTTTTCCTTACTTAAATTGCTCATGCAGAAGTTTAAGCCTGTGAACTCAGTCCCTGAGGAGATTTGAAAATAAAACTGGGCTTTTGAAAGGACTTAAGAAAATTGGGTTCCGTTGTTCCTCTGTTTTACATTCTTACGGCCAAAGTTGGCATAATGGTGTGTGTGTGTGTGTGTGTGTGTGTGTGTGTGTGTGTGTGTAAAAGAGAGAGAGAGAGAGAGAGAGAGAGACTATCGATTTCTTTTAATTGCCCATCGTTCATATTACATTCATTCATGGATCAAACTACTTGGCAAGGAGTTGGGCTGAACTACATTCTCACTAGGTCTCTCTTGATGCTAATTCACATTTACAAGCTAGCCAGCTATTTAAAATAAAGAGTGTAGTTTGTAGTTATGAGGTAGGAAAAATGTGAGATGGTATAGCAGAGGAACAGGATGGGGACTGGAACGAAGACCCACCATTATTCTTGGCATTTAAGAACCATATGACTTTGAGCAAGTCAATTTCCACTGTGAAATGGAGATTAATAATAATATATCCTTTCTATCATCCCATAAAGAGGGAATTTTTGAGGACCCAAAAAGAAAATGGGCATATAAATTCTTTGAAAATTATAAGCCATATATAAATATATGGTAATTTTGAATTCCCCAAATATTTAGCTCTTTTATAAGTAGTGGATTGTAGAATTGGGAAAATCTGGTTTGGATTATAGCTTTGGCACTAACTCTGTGGTCTTAAGCAGTCTTTTAATGTATTTGAGCCACAATTTTTCCTTGCAAAATTGAACAATCAAATTGACCTTGTAGGGCAGTGGTGGTGATCAAAGATAATAAATGCAAAGTGTCTAACATGCCGTTGCATAAACAGTAGGCATTCAGTAAATGCTAACCATTGTTGTCATAGGGATATTGATGCAAAACAAATATTTCTACTTCTCTCACTCTTATCTCACATCTCCCATGTATTTGAGTATGCATCAATGCCAATTCTACTTTTTTAATATTTCTGGAATGCACTCCTCCCTTATAGTCTCCATGGCTACAGTATGATGAGTGCCATTATCCGAACTCTCATGGCATATATCAGGAGTATTTAACTACCCCCTTTGTTTCCAGTAATTTCCCCTTGAATCCAGCTTCTCTAATTGGATTATAACCAAAGTCATTTTTTATTTTTATTTATTTTTTTCAAAGTGATTCACAATTTTTTTAATGTTTGTTTATTTTTGAGAGAGAGAGAGAGAGAGAGAGAGAGAGAGACTGCGAGTGGGGGAGGAAGAAAGAGAGAGGGAGACACAGAATCTGAAGCAGTCTCCAGGCTCTGAGCTTTCAGCACAGAACCCAACACTGGGCTCAAACTCACGAACCCCAAGATCATGACCTGAGCCAAAGGTGGATGCTTAACCGACTAAGCCACCCGGACACCCCTGCAAAGTCATTTTTTAAAGAGCTATCTGACCATTGTAGTAGTCTTTCTCAAACACTACCGTAATTCTGCCATTGAATGAAGCTAACCAGTTTAAAAAAAAAAAAAAAGGTGTTTTTTTTTAATTTTAAAGCCAATTTGTTGACAGTTAAGATCCTTCATAGTTTAGCTTATTATCTTGATATTATCTTCAACCATCCTTTCTCAGTAATGCATTCTAGTTTACACAGACCTAGTGGCAATTAATCAACTATGCCATGTCTGGATCTTTGTGTGTGTTGCTTTCCTGCATGAAATACTACTGTGTTCTCATCTACCTTGCAAGTCTACAAATTGCTCTTCGGAGAATGTGGAGATTCTAACCTCCATGGCCACAGACATGTAGAAGAATCCATATATAAGTTTGAAGGGTATCTTGAAATCATAGGTATCTGGATTTTTCCAAGGGTACCGTGACTCTTAAAATCTTCGGAACCACTGTTTTGCACTCAGCTTAAATCTCTCCTTTACAAAGCCTTCTCTTTTCAATGATACTTTGGCCATTGAATATCAAATGACGTGCAATGTTGTCTTTGTTATTTTCAAGCGGGCACTTACCACCATTGCTTTCAAGAAGCAATCAATAAGTCAACATGGGATTCTGAGCAGATAAACTCCTGAGTGGAGTGCCTTCAGAGAAGATCCGTTGCTCAAGCTCTGTCTCATTTGACGAATACCTGGAAATCCACGATCAAAGTCCGTTTACCTAATATTGAGCTGTTGATTCCTTTTATTTTTTTTTTAATTTTTTTAACGTTTTTATTTATTTTTGAGACTGAGAGAGACAGAGCATGAACGGGGGAGGGTCAGAGAGAGAGGGAGACACAGAATCTGAAACAGGCTCCAGGCTCTGAGCAGTCAGCACAGAGCCCGATGCGGGGCTCGAACTCAGAACCACGAGATCGTGACCTGAGCCTAAGTCGGCCGCTTAACCGACTGAGCCACCCAGGCGCCCCTGTTGATTCCTTTTAATACACAAATCCATACATTTTAGGGTAAAATGTACTGCTTGGGCTATCGTCAACCATCATGCTTTAAAATAAATGAGTTTTAGGTGTTTTCCTAACAAAAAGAATGGTCCCAGAAAATATAAGGAAAGTGAAAGTGCCACCACAAGAGAAAAACAGGTCAAGAAAACCAAAGTCTAATTTTACCTCTATTTTGTTAACTGACATTATAAGGCAATAGTCACCTCACTGGATGTAAGTACACTTGGGCCAACACAAATGTTTCCCAAAGGGTACAAGGACACCATGAGTTTCAAAGGAACTGATTTCTCGGTATTTCAAATTCTATTTACTCTTTTCCTAAACCGATTACCTGTTGAATAAGCCTGAGGTCACGCTCAGAGCCCCCTCCCATCATTCCCCACCTCATTTCCCCCATTCTGCGAGAGAAGGGAAAATCCCTTACCTGAGCAGAATCACATGATGGTGCATCGCTCTGACAAGTAAAAGCCTGTGGGCATGGTAGAAGGGTACCATGGGAAAAACCGACATAGATGTTAAGAAAGTGAATAATTATAATTGCTTAGTAATAGACTCATTTGCAAGTGAATTTGATCCCAGTGTTTTGCTTTCAACACCGTCAAAGAAGGTCCAAATTGAATCGTTGGCTGTGATGATTTTTGTCAGGTACTTCAGAAGTAGTGTAATAAATTGAGAGACATTATTATAGCAAAATTCTTTTCATTCCCGTCTAATGGTTTGTGTAACTAAATGCTTACATGTTATGTATAAAAATGAAAAATAAGAATTGAGTTGATGCTAAATCCTCCCATTTTTATCAGTAAGTAATATTTACCCATGGTTACATGCACTGAGTGAAGAATGAAAGCTCCATACATCTCATTAAGAAATGCCTTTCTAATAAAATTTGACTTTGGTATTCAATTATTATCCATCAAGCATACATTTACATTGTGTTGACCAATAGTGTATTAACAATAATTACAATATTAAAAAAATTTTCCTTTTATCATTTAGAGCTTTTTAGTCTCTGAAACTAAAATCACACACACAAAATATTTATTGTATTTATAAATATATTTGTATGTTTACATATGTAATGGTAATATATATATAAGAACAAAATTTTATATGATATATATATGAAATATATACTTGCAGGAAAGCTTGATAATGATAACCATTTAAGAAAAATACTATATTACAAAATAATAAATTTTCCCATAGAAAAAAATTCTATGGGAGAAGTGAAATGATAATGCAATTTTAAGGAAAGAAGTGTTGTTAATTTTCTAACCATTAAGAAGTGCTTTTTAGTAAAATTTTCAGTTGAGAATGATATCAAATTGCTATTATAAACATCCAAAAGGGTGATATCATATTTTCAATTTCAATATTTGCCCTATGCTAGAAATTATATTCTTTGCAAGTATTTAGACTTGAGCAAATGTTTTACTCTCAGCTTAAAAAGTCACATACTTTCAAAATTCCTTTCTTTTAAAGTTTATTTTATTCATTTTGAGAGAGAGAGAAGAGAGAGAGTGGGGGAGGGGCAGAGAGAGAGGGAGAGAGAGAAACCCAAGCAGGCTCCGCACTGTTGGTGCAGAGACCAGCGTGGGGCTCGAGCCCAACAACTGCGAGATCGTGACCTGAGCAGAAATCAAGAGTTGGGTGCTTAACCAACCGAATCACCCAGTCACCCCAACTTTCAGATTCTTTTAGGGGATACAGGAGCATAAAGGTTTGAATGTCACTCCTCCCAGGTACACAGAGGTCAAAATGTTCTCTCTCATTCCAGAATCATCTATTACGAAAGACTGTTTTTTAGGGTTTCTTTTCTTAAATCCTCATTCTCCCCAAACAGTAAATTCACATTACAGTGCACTGATCCCTCAAAGAGATCCCAGAGGACCTGGGGACGGCTTTGGGTGCTGAGAGTAAGGGTGCTGGATCGAGGAAGGAGAGAGAAGGATGGCGAAAGGGAGCAGTGCCAGAGACAAACATGCCTGGCCTTGCTTCTCCGCGTCTGGCTTGGCTCTTCAGTGGGTCCTTCCCGGGTGTGGTTACAAGAGCTCCTGCGGTGGCTTCAACCCCTGAGGGGAGCTTACCTCAGAGGAGGAAGGAGCAGGTCCCTGGGTACTCCAGGCCTTACCTCAGGGCCACCTCAGGAGAATCATCTCCAAGGAAGACAATGAGGTAATGACCAGGCAAACATAATTCAAGGAGAGAAAAACAGTCAATTTTTATCTCATTGACTTTCAGGGATGAATTGTTTTCTCCTAGTTTGTCTTTCCTGTTTATTAAATCATGTTCAGCTCTTCATCATCGCAATCTTCATTTCCTTTAGGCTTGTTTCCTCATGTTCAATACTCCTTTGCTTCACAACACTTTCCATTTCTAGCTTCCAATTCAGTGCCACGGTTTTGAATGAGTGAGGAGGCAATGTTCTTGACAAATTCCTGACTGATTTGTCTCTGGGTCTGAATTTCTAACATACTTACGAAAGTTAACACAACTGATAAATATTTTTTTGTGGTGCTGGGGAGAGAATCCTAAACTTCACAGAAGTGCTAACAACACAAAGTAATGGCATGCATATTCATCCGAAATTAAGCTAGCATGTTCTATCATGTAGGTATCATTTTAACTCCGCTTTTAGTGGCAAAATGACGCATGGAGCTTTGGGACTTGCGTTCCTGGGTCAGACGGTACTGTGACCAGCACTGTGTGTCTTTCAAGAAATTTTGGTTTGTAGCATCTCTAGTCCTCAGTTTTCACATTTACACAATAAAGGAGTTGGGCTTAATTGATTCTCATTTTCCTTTTTCTGCTAAAACTTCGTGATATGATTTTCTAATATTATAATGGATGTTAATAGGGAGCTATTCTCTCCGCATCACATTTATTCATTCTATTCCTAGGAACACTGAGCATACTTGTCTTTGAATTTTAAGTATTTATGTATGCCTGGTATTTTTTGGTTAGAAATCTCCTTAATGGGAGGGACATATCTGGATTTAACTTTGGGTCCTCGTATCTTTCCTACATTAGATGCTGTGTAAGTTTTGATTAGACTCACCTGAAATTGTCTCCTTTTCACTTATTGTAATACTAATGCCAAGATTCATTTTGTAGATTAGTGTTGAGTGATCTTGTTTCTATATAAAGTTTTCTTCCATTCTATTTCCCGTATTCATATTGATCTAACTTAATGTTCTGCCTTGTTAGTGCAAAATCAAATTTTTCTGTTTCTTGTATTTCTACTTAACCTCTCTAAACTTTATCAAAGGATCTGCATCCTGCTTTATTCTCTACTTACCCCATCACCTTTATGTCTTTGGCTGTCTTTCTGGTGCTAATCAACTTCACTATGGGGCTTTATTTAAAAATGTTGGTGTTCAGAGAGAATAGAGGAGTGAATTATTAAAATCCGTGTTCAGCTAATTTACACTTCTATTCACATGACACTTTGTGTGATACTGGGAAAACTAGAGTTTTTGAAAGGTGGAACAACACATACATTTTATGTTTGCCTACTTCCTGTGTTTGCAATTTCCATGAAATAGACGCATAAGTCTGCTAAAGAATATACCCTCTTCCCTTATATTCAAGCAAGAGTGAAATATAATGCTGTGATATTTAAACATGGTGAAAAGCATTACTATGAGTTGGAAATAATAAAAAATCTGTTTTCAAGCAGAGTATGGATTTTTCAATAGAATTAAGAGGAAATATAATAATAAAAAGCTGCAAAGTAATAGCAGTGTAATAAATCCCCATCTTTTATTCTCTGCAAGCTTTTGTCCCCCCTTAAAGCACTCTAGAAAACACTGTCAATTTTATAAGTACAATTGAAAGCTGAATTTTGTCTCAGAAAGACGAGGCCTCCTCACCGACCTTAATTTTATTTCTGGAAAAAATATAATTAAAAATATATTTCTTGGACAAGGGTTGCTGACCCTTGGCTGTTGCAGGGGGCATCTGAACCCATCTTCTCAGTCATAACTGTGAACATATAATTTCGCCTGCTATTTTCTGGGAGCATGTTAACGATGGACTCGTGAGCTCTGGGGAATATTAGATGATCACTTTTAGCGGACGTCTCAACAGGGCGTGTGGGAGGCGCCCAGGAAGATATACAGCAGACACGAAAGAGATGGGATTCAGTTCAAACCACACTTCTCTCTCTCATTAGAAGTGTGGTCTCATCAATAAACTGGGGATATCATGCATGGTACCTGCCCTGTAGAGGGAGGCCTGGCCTACCTAATTGCTCATCAGTGTTTAATTTTACATAGGATCTTTCTCTTCTAGGGACATGCCTGACTCTCTGTTAAGAAAAATTGGTGAATTACAAAGGTTGGATCTGCAGGATATTGCCACAGATCTGAGTTGAGGGGGCGGGAGTTAAAAACCAGGCGAAGGTGCTTGGATTTAATGTGACAGGAAATAAGGGAAGAGTGCACAGTTTTGCGCATAGAAATGCTGTGCTTTGGGAGGCAGTTTTCTCTGTGAAAGGTAGTTCATAAATCTACTCCCCTTTGGAACGCTGTGTAAGAGGACTTATTTCTCTCTCTGTAAAATGAGGTAACAGCCGTCCACCTCAGAGTTATGAGAATCAAGGTCTAGAGTGGTGCTTTGTAACCATAAAGTATCACACAAGTGATACAGAAGAAATAAGGGCAAACAATGTGGAGGAAGGCAGAAAGCAGCTTGGCCCAACCTCTTTGCCCATCCGTGGACGTAGAGGATGATATGCACAGCTGTGCCACAAACTCCCATTTAAGTTCTCAGATTTGTGTTTCAGAAAATAACAAATACACAGCTGTAGCCTTTTGGATGTGTGGTGAGGCAAGGAGCTTGATACTTTTAAAAACATGTTTTAGGGGAGCCTGGGGAGCTCAGTCAGTTGAGCATCTGACTCTTCGTTTTGGCTCAGGTCATGGTCTCAAGGTTTGTGGGTTCGATCCCCTGTCGGGGTCCGTGCTGATAGTATGGAACCTGCTTGGGATTCCCTCTCTATTCCTTTGTCTCCCTCCTTTTCTCTCTCTGTCTGTCCCCTGCTTGCATGCTCTCTCTCTCTCTCTGAAAATAAAATAAAATAAAATAAAATAAAATAAAATAAAATAAAATAAAATAAAAACATGTTTTAAACACAATAGGTCATGAAGTGAGTCATTTTAATTTTTTTAAAACTTTTATTTATTTTGGAGAGGCAGAAAGAGACAGAGCATGAATGGGGGAGGAACAGAGAGAGAGGGAGACACAGAATCCAAAGCAGGCTCCAGGCTCTGAGCTGTCAGCACAGAGCCTGATGAGGGGCCCGAACCCACAAACTGGGAGATCCAGACCTGAGCCGAAGTCAAACGCTTTAACTGACTGAGCCACCCAGGTGCCCCTGAAGTGAGACGTTTAAAAAAAATTTTTTTTGACGTTTATTCATTTTTTGATATAGACAGAGTGTGAGTGGGGGAGGGGCAGAGAGAGAGGGAGACACAGAATCCGAAGCAGACTCCAGGCTCCGAGCTCTCAGCACAGAGCCCGACGCGGGGCTCGAACTCACGAACTGTGAGATCATGACCTGAGCCGAAGTCGGACATTCAACCAACTGAGCCACCCAGGCGCCCCTTAAGTGAGTCATTTTAAATGTTCACATGTCTCGAGTACACATGGGGATATCATATTTAGCAGTCTGAACGCAGTTCCTTGCCCACTACTTCCCTGTCTTTTGCTTGAACACATTAGAACACACTAGAAAGCAAGTGAAAGGGATGTGACTGCACAGTTTACTTGAACCAACTTTAATCTGTAAAGAATATAATTCACGAACCTCAGTACTACTATTTTTATTGGCAAGTGATGTGTAATACTTCTATTTGCCAAGACACCAAAGTGGAAAACTGTAAGTTGGCCTGGAGAAAAGATGGTTTACCTTCCCTTCTTTGTGAAAGTCATATGCCAGCTGTGAGGAAGAAGGTACCTTAGGGACCACGACCTAGGATCCTCCGTAAGTCCTTCCTGGCATCTTGCCAGCATGGGTACAACATGTAATTTCTCATCATCCTTCTTCCCCTGTTCCTCCACTTATCATTGAATGCTTTCCCTTCACTTCCTGCCTTTTACCACTGCCCTTTGCCCATAGTTCTTGTGTATTACCAACAAACTTTGGGAATGGGAATGGTGCCAAGAGGTATTATTATTATTTTTTTAGTGTTTATATATTTATTTTGAGAGGAAAAGGAGAGCATGCGAAAGCGAGTGGGGGAGGGGCAGAGAGAGAGAGACTCCCAAGCAGTGCGTCAGTGTGGAGTCTGACACAGGGCTCGATCATGACCTGAACAGAAATCGAGAGTCTGACCTTTAACAGACTGAGCCACCCAGGTGCCCCTCCAAGAGGTATTCTAATAATGTTTAAGATATGAAAGAGTATCTGGTAATTAAAAAAAAATAATAACAAGCAGACCAGTTCTTTCTTCACTGCCAGATGAAGATCAATGAACATGATTTATCATAAATTCTTTGTTATTGAAGTCATTCACCCCTCCAAAACACTTTCAGCTCCTGTATCAGTTACTATGACTCGTGTGAGGCCAGACCCCTACCTCCTTGCTGTGTTCGAGGGGCAAAATGTGTTTGGCCTCTGCACAGCCTAACGTGGGTCCCCAAAATGGAGAAGTCAAGGAGGAATGTTGGAGGCAAGTTTAAGGGTCAAAAAAATTATTGGAGGTAGCCAAAGGAAATGTTGGGGAAAAAAAGAAGATAATCAGAAATCCAGGAAAATGGGTCTCTGAGGTAGCAGTCTTAGCTAAGGAGGGTAGGAGAGAGCAGTGAAAAGTCCCGTCTGTTTTAACAACTTGATTATTGAGTGGTCCTTGGGGTGAACACAAATCTCCTGCTTCTCTACCTCAGGGGAAATGATTATTAGACTTACATCCAAAAAGACAAAAAAGGTGTGAGGGACAGGCTCTCCGATGAGATAAATATATACAGCACAAACACCAGAAAATATCTCCCCAGCAGAGAAGCCAAAAATAGCATTTTGTTCCCCACTGGTACCACCCAAATTGCTCACTGCACCTAGCAACTCACTGAAGAGAGAATAAAAAAAAGCACTCTTTTATTTTATTACTCTGCATAGGTGTGTTGCCTTTGAAATAGTTCTGCTAAGCTTTCTACTTAATAGGAAACTGCTTACATTATCATTTGCAGCTAAACTTGCGTGCATATGTGTCTCATTTGTAGGAAAGTACTCAGAATAGTGCTTCTTTAACCCAAGGATGATTTTCACTCTAGACATCACATGTTAATATGAACTCACTTTTGCACTCTCCCCTAAAATTCACACATCACCCGGCAGTTCTGGGTGCTGGGATCAGAAATTAATCCGGAAAGTCAGGGAACTTAGAAAATACACTTGGCATGTCTTTGATTAATAGTCTTAATTTGACCTAACATGCAATTTCCAATTTGAATAAGAAAGAAATACTAGCTCATTGACCTCAAAGTTAAGCAGCAAAAACAAGTAAGCATGCCGGGAGGAAAAAGAATGTAGGAATTGTGTGATTTTGTTGAACGTCTCTTAGTTTACTCTGTTTCACCATCTTTTTTATTGTGATAGAACATGCAAAACGTAAAACTTACCATTTTGACTGTTTAAATGAACACGTCAGTGGCATTGACCACATTCACAATGTCGTGCAACCATCACCACTATTTGTCTCCAGGACGTTTTTCATCTTCCCAAAGTAAAACTCCAAACCCGCTCTCCCCTCCCCTGGGCCCCTTGACAGCCACCATTCTACTTTCTTTATCAATTTGACTATTCTAGTGGAATCTTACAGTATTTGTCCTATTGTGACTGGCTTATTTCATGTAGGCTAATATTGTCAGGGTTCATCCATGTTGCAGCATGTGTCCGAATTTTCTCCTTTTTAAGGTCGAATAATATTCCATTGTATGTGTAAACCATGTTTTGTTTATCTGTTCATTTGTTGATGGGTACTTTGGTCACTTCCACCTTTTGGCTGTTATGAACAAGGCTGCTATGCGCACAGGTATACAAATATCTGTTTGAGCCCTTGCTTTCAAGTTCTTTTGGGTATATGCCCACAGTGGGATTGCTGGATTGTATGGTAGTTCTTTCTCCACATTTTTTTATGCTTGATCTTAGCCAAAAGGCCGAGAAGCAATTCTTTTTCTACATTTTTGGAGGAAACACCGTATCGTTTTCCAAAATGGTTTCCAGAATTTTATATTCCTACCAGCAGAGCACAAGGATTCCAATCTCTTCACATCCTCACCGATACTTATTATTTATATATATGTGTGTGTGTGTATATATACATATATACATACACATTTGTAGATTATATATTATATGTATATGTATTATATCTATATTACATGTAATTTATATATTATATATATACATACACATATATACCATTTTTAATGGGTGTGAAGTGTTATTATCTTTAAAAAAGTAGATGTATTATTGACTAATTTCTGATACAGACTGAATCGATTTACAAATCTTGATTTTACTAACAGAATGTTTTATTCTTTCCGGGAGGGTTTCTTTTCAGTATTATTTCCCAGCAGACCTGTCACCCTCACTTATGGTCACGTAGGCACTAAAGGACAGAGCCAGAACGCAAAGCTAAATAAGCCTGACTCTATCACACAGATCACTTGAAACAGAATCTTATAGTATAAGAGACGTACACGAAAGGAGTCGTTCATATCACTGAAGGCTTACTGGGTACCAGACACACAACCCTGTTTTTACACGGAAGCGGACTGAGGTTCGGAGAGTTTGGTTCAACACTCAATATTATCCAGTTGTGAGTGGCTGGATCAGGATTTGGCCTGAGGTCTTCATATACTCAGGTCAGAGTTACCACTATGGCATACACTTAAACTTGACTTTCACAAGATGCATGTATGAAAAACTGCTGGGAAGCCATCCTACTTGTAGGACTGGTAAAAATGTGCTAAGAGTGTTTGTTGGAAGAACTGGCGTTTGAACAGATCCCCGGAGGATGGGAAGGAGCTCAGGTAGATGGTGCTGGTGGGAAGGGGATTCTAGACAGAGGGAAAACGTGAACCTCTAATCTAGAACCAGGTCTCACATGGCATTTCATAGCTCTCGCACCTTCGTGATCATGTATCTGTCTCCAAACTAGTAACTCAACCAGCAGGCGGCTTGAGTCACTTCATGTTCTGGCTTTGTGTGCGTCTTCCTGCCCATCCAGATTGCAATTTGGTATTTGCCATAGTCTCTGCATTAGCAGGCAGCTATGCCTTCAGCTTCCTTTCATGTGCAGGGAATTCTACTCCAGCTCCTAATAGTTTCACGAAACTAGATCTGACTTGTAGGGATCAACTTCAGTTTCTGCTTCCCTAAAGAAGCCAAACACCACGCCTATTCTGTTCATAACTCAAAAACACAGCAGGCAGTGGCCTCAGCCCCTCTCACCGCCTCCTGTGTATGTTTTTGTTTTGCCTCATTTTGTTTTTGTTTGGTTCCTGATGTCTGTTTTTTTTCTCCTCTTTTTATTTGTGTCTCACCGTTCTGTGGTTGGAACATCAGGAATGCTTCAAAGTGTGACGGCACAGATCCTTCTTGACTACAAGTCCTTGAATAATGTCGTGAGGTGTCATAAATCAGCTAGGCTGAGGGCAAGATGGAATGGAGCGAAGGGAAATGACCTAATATCTATTCCTGCCTCCAGCAGAAGCACACAGAGCACCCTCCGAAGGGACTATGCAAACTTGAGGTTATTCAAGGAGACACTTGTAATAAAAGGAATGCAGTACCCACAGCTGGGTCACAGCAGTAGGGGTCTTAGCTTCGAACTGTACTGAAGGCCTTAGCGTCGTTTGAACGGTCCATTCAAACCCTAAATGACAATGAGTTAGGGATAAAAGAAGTTCTAGGATCCACCTCAGTGGCCTGTAAGCCCACTTAAGAGAGCACTTCTAACACAAAAGGAAAGAGAGAGCCAGGTAAGGTAAGTAAAGAGACATTGCACCTTGGGTCAGGTGTGTGCGTGTGAGATTTCATCTCCTAAGAATAGATATGAAATATTCACCTTTCCTTCTCCTGCCAGTAAAGAAACCAAATGTAGGTGGACACATGATGGGAGGTTCCAGCACTTCTAGCTGAGAAGTACTGGGAAACACCAGGGCTGACATCAGGTCCTTTTAACTCTGGCATTTTACAATCTAACTATATATATATATATATATATATATATATATATAGTCTATTTAATTGTATTTGCCTCTTCTGCTCATAGCCAATATCACAGCGTGGCTGGCTATCATGTACTTGAAGTGCTTATTACAACCAAATGGAAATCAGTACCGTTTAGGTACCACATAATAAGGTATGCTGCTTAGTACCAGTACTCTGGAGTAATGTCTGTAAACATTAAAGGTGAGTTTTCGTGTCCATGCATTTAAATGGCTTTTTGTTGTTCAGGACCTTCTGAAGACAATACAGAAGGATTAACTGAGAAGAGCTAACCTGTTAATATCAAACTATAGAAAAGTTAATAGATAGGTGAACTAGCAACTCCTATTTAACAAAATAAAAGTAATGTTCAGCTAAGACTTCAATGTGATTGTCATGGTAAATGAAGATTAGTAGGGACTTGGAGATAAATGTAAGCCATGAGAAGAAGTGCTAACAAATATTCACAATTTTGGGGTCATTTTTAATTAGTTAATCTTTCTAT
Organism: Panthera leo; assembly: GCF_018350215.1. NCBI lineage: Eukaryota > Metazoa > Chordata > Mammalia > Carnivora > Felidae > Panthera > Panthera leo. The sequence goes on from NC_056683.1 coordinate 102,634,343, forward strand.
CCAAGTATTCCAAAAATATTTATTGAAGGTCTACTACGTGGAAGGCATTGTTCTTGGCCCATGTTCCACACCCTAATAAAGCTGATTCAAGCCATCTTGGAGCATCTTTTGCTGGTTATGTGTTATCCCTTGCTAATTGCATGTTAAACCACACCAAACCACCTTAACCTATTCATTTGTATCTGAGATGACAACAGATCCCCAGAGAATTTGTTCTGAGAAAGAATGAATCTTACTATTGCTAAGAGACCATCTAGTAAAGTCCAGGGACTTTATGGGATGCTTTTTTTTTTTTTTATAGCTTTTCCACTTTGGCAATAAATGCTATCTTTCCAAAAATGTATACTGTAAAACGTTGCCTTCTTTCAAATATGCTGGGAAATGTGGGAACCATTCTTTGGATTTGGGTAGGATTAGAATAATTTTCAGACTGGATGCTACTTGAGAGAGCGTCCTATTTCTTACCTCAATTAATTACTTAGAATTCCAATACTCAGCGGCTTCTTCTTTTATCACCCTGGCTAATGTGGGTCATGGTCCACAACTCAAATGCTTATAGGATTAGCCAAATAAGAAACATGAATGAAACAAGCTGGGTGCATGGCAATAAGGAGTGATGAGGATGTGGACGTGTGGAAAGTGCACACTCTACCTGATGGAAGAGGATGCCCATCACTCAGGTGCCAACTGGATATCCCCATACTGGAAATCTGCTTTTATTGCAACCAGCTCCTCTAAGTTGTAAGCAAAGACAGATCCTGGAATGTTACATAGATTTGCCAATAAAGAATATAATAAAAGATTGAAGAATCACCTGACCAGAGGGAAATTTGCATGTTCCTCAGTTTCCATTTTGTGATCTCTCCTATACTCTGAAAGCTGACTAAAATGATTCACATTCTACCTTACTGGGTTGAGCTCTTTTAAATTTTTTTTTTTTAACATTTTTTATTTTATTTTTGAGACAGGGAGAGACAGAGCATGAATAGGGGAGGGGCAGAGAGAGAGGGAGACACAGAATCTGAAACAGGCTCCAGGCTCTGAGCTGTCAGCACAGAGCCCGACGCAGGGCTCGAACTCACAGACCACGAGATCATGACCTGAGCCGAAGTCGGACGCCCAACCGACTGAGCCACCCAGGCACCCCTTGAGCTCTTTTAAAGTGTAATGTCTAGATATGGTCATATTGTACAATGTGAAATATTATTTCATTTTATAGTTATAGGCACAACCAGTTTTATAATCAATTCTAAAAATAAAAAGACTGACTACACTTTAGTAATTTCTAGCTGTGTCTTACACATGCAAAAGGAAGAACTGATATTATAATGCCATTTTCTTTCCATCAATCATGACACAATTTCTAGGAGAATCACCTTTGACGATTTTAACAAGTTTATCAGAATTCTTTAACCAAATTAGGAAAGGTTCTGGGTGAAACATTCCTGAAAACTCCTTATAAGATAAGTAATCAAATCATCAGTGAAGGAACTTAATGCATGAAAAGTAAGAGAACTCAGAAGGGTTGGATACAGTTCTTCAAAACTATAATTAATCTCTGCTTTCTCTGCTATCTCCAGTCTTTAAAGTCACTGCTTATTTCCCGTGATCTTGAGCAATGCTGCCACATAATAAGGTGCTCAATTATATTTCTTGAGTGAATAAATGAATGAAAGCGATGAAAGGAAATTTAGAGTCAGCAAATAATGATGATGGTCATAAAGTAAACCCCACTGAAGAAGACAGAAACACAGTCACAGGCATGTATAGAAAGAGGGCTCCTTGTGCCCCTGGGACAAATGTATAAAGATGTGCTGGCAACAGGCAGGTTCATCCTGGCTGGGAGGCTGTCATAGAAGTGAGCTCCAAAGTGAGTAATCTGGAACAATGGGACAACATTGAGAAAAGGGTAAATGTTTTGGAAATTTAAAGGAAGGATTGGGTTACAGATGTATTTTAGACCTGGGACAAAGGTGCCATGATTAGAAGTGTGGTAAATACAAAATCAACTGATAGGATGTTAGGGCTGGGTGTGTAACAGCTGTTGGACGATAAGACTTTCCAAGTCATTACTCCATCCTCTACCCCCTCATCCCCTGCCAGTTGCTATATTTACCATTTACAGTGATGGTTGATGTGGATTTCATGACACAGTAGAACTCAGCATCTTAGTTAATTAATCACGTTAAGCTCATATACTGGTAAAGTAAAATATCTCTTGGCTAAAAATATTTGCTTTGTGAAAAAGAGGCAATTGAAGGCCATTGAATCCAATCATAGTTTCGAATCAATTGAATTACTCCATGACTTGATACATCAACATGGGGACTTTGTAATGAGCTATGGGGGAGAAACAATTACAGTTGCCAACTTATCATCTCAATATCAATGGTGCAATAAAAAATGAACCCTGTGTTATCAGCTGGTTTCCTTGTGAGCAGAATAACAAGTTAAACATGAGTATGATTGTAAGGTAGAATGGGAGACAGTATTAGATAAGAGTAAATAAAGGGACTGCTTGGCTTTATTAATTATTGGATATTGTTCATTCCCCTTCACAAAGACGGCATAATCATCCTCTCTCGCTCTGGATCTCCACCATCTAGATTCTATTTTTATATCTAGATAGCTATCTAAAGTTTAAGGAGTCTTAATTCTTCACTGTATTATGTATCATATTTAATTCTCACTGCAACCCTATAAGGCCTGTATTTTAATGAATGTTTATGAATTGAATTCTCGAGTAAATAAAATGATTACTTTATTATTTTATTGAATACTAATTAGGTTATTGAAATGGTGGTTATGACATTTCAAGACGTAGAAATATTGATATTTTTTCAATTAACCATATCTTGAATTTATATAGATTTTTGTTAAAAACACACATAAGTTTCAAAATATGTTAAAAGTACAACATGGCACATGAAATAACAGTAACGTATAATTTAGACATAGATTAAAATAGACAAGTAGTTATCCTCCTAAGAACTTTTCAGGAAAAGTTTTGCAAGTTTAATATCTAAACATAGGGGTTGTTCCTCAGAGGTATCTACTTTCAGTAATTTTTCTTTTCAAAGATTAAAAAGAAGAAGATTAAATTGTGGCTGCTTCATTTATTTTAAATTTGGAGCTTTATATAAAATGCATTGGAGTATTTTCCATTAGACTATTATGGTTTTACAAATGTGCACACACGAGCTATTGTATGGTCCAGTCATGGTAATTAGGTGATTGTATGACCAGGACATTTGGTTCCTACACTTTACGGTAATTAAATGATTAAATGGCATGAAGGAGAATCATTTTGTTTGTGAGAATGCTGTACGCCCATTAGATATTTCTTCAAATTTCAAAGCTGAGAAACTTGATCCCTAAATCTTTGGTTATTTTAATCGCCTGAAACCTTTTCACCATGAATTGTTTAACGTAATAGATGATGGGGTATGATGATAATACCTTGAAAGTGCCAGTAATCTTCAGGCTCACCTCAGCCAGCATTCAAGATAGAGAGGAGAAAAAAAAAAGTGAAATCGTGGGTACATTCACCACTTGGCTTTCATACTACAAGCCAAATCTAATTGTGTACTCCTTACCCTATTACTGGGCAATATGAATGGCATATGTGTAAAATATGCCTACAATTAAATGATTTTCCACAGTCCTGTGTGTGCTTTGGTGTCTGTCAATGTATATAATTGAGTTTACACTGAAGTAGACGGGATCTGGGTAGTTTTATACGAGTCCTGGAGTATCACAGGAAAAATAATTCAACTAGGAAAGCAAACGTGTTAGTATCTTACCTTTTAAAATTGACGAACCATGTGTTAGTTTTTCTTTATGTCCTCAAATATCAGATTGTGAGTAAGAGTTCTGAAAACAGGCATCAATCCCATTTGTATTTAAAAATTAAATAAACAAATTAGTTGAAAAGTGCAACACAAAAAATGTTTTCAGCAATTTAGGCTCTTGTCGGTGAAGGCAAGCATGAAGGGAACAGCAAAATCTTATTGATAAAAAATGTCTTTGATTTTCATTTTTGCAGCATAATAATGTGGTGTTTTGATTGTATAAAGGGTATTTTATACATTTTGTATCTAAAACAGGAATGACTAGCTCTAACACGAAAATAGCTTTAACAGTGCCTTAATAATTGAAAAAGAAGTTAAGAAGACCCTTGTAAATTTATCCTTAATCATAAACCGTGTGAAAATTATAGAATTTGAAAGTCTATTTTTGGCAGGTTCTTTTTTTATGTGTATGTTACAGATTAAAAACATCTAATTTGCATATAAAAATCTAGGTAGCGTGTCTTGTGGTAATAGAAGTACTTAGAATGCTGAATTAGCCCCTTTGCTATGTATGGAGAACTGCTATAATAGATTCTGAGTTAAACTGTATGTCTAGGCTAAGGTCCTGAATGGGCTAATGTCCATTAACAATCAACAAATTAGTGAATTGCCTTTATTGAAATTTCTTTTCTCAAACTAATGGTTTGTTTAACTGATGGCTGATGTGACCATTAGGAGCTATTAGCATGTTAAGAGGGTATTAAATAAAGCCAACAGTTGGCCTTTGAAACAAAAGGATAAACACAGCACAATTTATTATTTTGCTAGGCTAAGCAAACATGGTTTCGGTGCATTACTGCCTTCTAACAATGCCAGTAGTCATCTGTTGAATAAATATTCTATTGGACTAAGAACAAAAGAATCAGCAAATCTATGATCTACTGAACTTCTAATTGTTGATGCGTTTTAGCTGATTTGTGGACTTCAGCTGAGTTATATATATATGTGTGTATGTGTGTGTGTGTGTGTAGACTCATCTAAAATTTCATATTGTGTTGGATTTTTTTCTATCAAATGTCATTATTTGGGATAAGGAAAATGCAGATTATAACCAGATGTGGGTGAAATTGTCTTAAATTGAAACTAGTTTCAAATATATAAAAATTCTAGATGGGTAATAAAAAAATTATTTTTCTGTAATTGACCTTTAAAATCATTTGTTTTCTTGGCATGGAAAGCAGATGTTTACTTTTGTGGTCGTGTATTTACTTTCATATTAGGTGACTGATTTAATACTTAGAAGGGCAAAATGTCATAGGCAGATCCTGTACAAGAGGTAATCAATCCCCTGTAGTATTTCAAAAGGTCTTTCTGAGTAATTTTTTTTTTCCTGGGTGTTCAAATGACTATATGGACTTCTAAAAAAAGAAGGTCCACAAACTATTTTTGTAGTAGATACCTCTAATCACAGAATTAGCTTATATCAAAGTTTAAGTCACATAGAAATCAATAAATAGATTTTATTAAAACTGGGATGAGAATGGAAAATAAACATGAAAGAAATCTTATCCCTAGGATGACCATATTTTTCGTGATTTTCCTTAATCATAAACCATGTGTGTATAAAGTAACAAAAAACCTGGGAAGAAAAGTGACATTCTGAAGTCGAAACATTTTACTATGTTCTACAAATCTCTATTAAAAAGTAGATAACCTAAAAATTAATTATTGGAAAATGATTTCTCTGATATCCAAATAAAAATTCAGGTTGTGTTATATCTTACCAATTAAAAAAAAAATCATCTCGTGGCAAGGTGATTCCTGCAATAAACACTTTTCACTCATCTGCAGTCTGTCATTGCCTTTGTAGAATATCACACAGAAACCAGAAGCCTAATATTGGAGGAAAAGAAAGTTGTCAGAGCTCTGAAATCAAGGGTATTCTGTGGTGGTGGCAGATAAGTTTGGAAGAAAATATCAGATCGATTATGAAGGAGCTATGTGCTTGGACAAGAAGTTTGGGGTGATGAATGGTTTCGGGCAGCAAAGTAGCAGTCAAATTTATGTTTATGAAATACCTCTGAAAGCAAGTCCAGATGAATATAAAATGATGTCTTAGGAATATGAAGCTTTTAGAGCAATTCAAACAGGAAATAATGAAAGGCCAGATCTATAAGCAGTAATAGACAAGATGGAGAAGGAATAGAGTCAACTTTTTGATAATTTTGATAATTCGCTTTGATAATTTCCTTTCCTTTCCTTCCATTATCTTCAGAGATTTTTTTTTTTCTTTTTGCCCCATTTCAATTGAGTGTTGTTAAAATAAACTTCATTGAAAGTTTGACCAGGTATGTGGTGGTTGGGGGTATAACGGGTATGAGGAGGGGAGCAGATATACCTTCTAATGGCAGGAGCGACAGACTTGATGGGAAAACTCTCCTGTGAACACCCAAGAGTCTGACCGTTGACCTTCATCTAAGTAATTAATAAAGGTGTGAAAAAGGAACAGGCATGACATCCTTAAGGAATTTGATATATCAGTGCTTACCACACCTTTTCCACTGTAGGATGACACAGGCATTGCTCAGAAGAAGCCTCTTTTACACCCCAAATGAGCTAAATCCTTTCCTCTGTCTTCTCCATTTTGGAGACATTTGCCAAGCAGCCCGGGACTAGAAATTTAACAAAGATGATATGCTTTGCATCTATATTACGTCCAGTCCCCTTTGGACAATCAGGCTAATTATAACTATTGATTCCTCAATTCTATTACTCTGTTAGAGAAAAAAAAATAGATTAGGCAGACATGCTTTTCTCTGTACTTTTTTTCAATCCTTCATTTTCTTTTGGGTGCTTATAAATTGATTTTTGCAAGGTGTTTAATACATACTATGCACAATTATAAAGTTCCCAAAAGTTGTTCCTCTCTTCTTTCACTTTGAAATAATGCATGGTTGCCTACAGAACATCTTGCCGTGACATAAAGATAAGTGAAATTTCTCATTTTCCCTCTTTGCTTTCTCTCTGTTTCTCTATTCACCCCACCCCAAATCATCGGTTTTCCATGCTGGCAGATTTCTTCCAGGTCTCTCTGGGTTACCCAGGAGACTCCTCAGAGCATGCTGCAGTTTTCTTTTAAAAGGCCTGTCTCTTCCCTTGTGGGGGACAGCTGAAACAGGATGGTATCAGCTGGCTGACAGAGTACAAAGGGAAGCCTCCCAATGCTTTCTTCTGATGATCTGGGTGAATACCTGCCTGCAGAAGCGATAAACTAGTGACATACCTCTCTGAATCTGGGTCCCTTCCTTAGGTCATTTCTCCATACTCAAGCATCTGGGAGTTTAATTCCCAGGAGATAAGAAATTGCAAATTGCAAACACATCTAATTAGCAGTGAACTGGTCATGTATAGAATTGACATTGAATTTGACACTGAACAATCAACATAGGCTGCTACAAGACCTCAGTTTAGAACTTCATAGCTTTCTACGCATTGTAGGGAGGACAAAAATGGGCTACAGCTAATCAAATGAATGTAATAAATCCGTGGGTTTAAACCAGGTCCACGTTTATTTGGGGATCAAATTGTTCTTTCTCTTCTTTTTATTGGAGTTTGAACATTCTTAGATATAACCTGAAGGTAATACAGCAAAGAAATAGAATTTTATGAGAAAGTACCCTCAAGAATGGGAAAAATATCTAGAAGCAATGGGTAAAACTAGTTGTGGCCAGCAAACACCTTAGTCGCCAGACACATGTACCAGTTAAATTCTAACTGGATCACTGAGGCGCCTGGGTGGCTCAGTTGGTTAAGCATCTGACTTCAGCTCAGGTCATGATCTCACACTCTGTGAGTTCACGCCCCGCATCGGGCTCTGTGCTGACAGCTCACAGCCTGGAACCTGCTTCAGATTCTGTGTCTCCCTCTCTCTCTGCCCCTTCCCTGCTCATGCTCTGTCTCTCTGTCTCAAAAATAAATAAAAACATTAAAAAAAATTTTTTTTAATTCTAACTGGATCAGAACCGTCTTAGATCAGGGCAAGGGAAGTCCCTGATCTGGGCCCTATGTTTCAGAGAGCCCTGTAGGTCACAAACACAGAAATTCATTGAAGGTGAAGCCCATAAGCCATCTGTTGGTTGGGATCTGCACTTGTGACCTGTAACCCTAAACATCTGCTCTTGTGACTAATATAATTTAGGCCCCAAGGAAATGGATATTTCTCCTACATCTCCTGCCCCATGACCTTGAAATGAAAGGTGACTGCATGTCAATGCCATGGAGGTTTGTGGCATGTACAACTGCTGACATCGAATGCAAACGATGTCTTATTCGAGGGGACAAATCTCAAATGTGAGGCCCAGTGAGTTCTAACACACTGAACAATACCTATGTAATTAGTTCCCTCCAATCATTAGCACTGCCGAGAGGAACTGCTATCCTAACTTCTAAAACTGTAACTGTTGCTATCTACTACTTTATGTAAATGGAATCACGTACAGGACTGTTTTGTTCAATATTTTGAAATCCATTTATGTTGCTGCTGCTAGTTTGCAACCTCAAGGGCTTTCCTCATGTAATCTGAAACTGGTCCCCCGGAACACACAGTGCAGGGAGTGACTGAAGAAAGAGGCAGACCATCCCAGATTGAAAGGTGGCAGGCAAGGGAACTTACATATATCTTGGGTGGCTGCAAGACAAGTAGTTTCTGCATTTATCAGCCATCTCTTCAAAGCTGACCTACTGGTTTTAACTGGGTTGAGTCATGTATACCATCCAGATGGTCTCAACAACACATCACTCTTTCAAGGCTGTATCCACAGGGCAGCTTCTGGGAGTAGGGAAGGCAAGGGCACATTCCAAGAACAGGGCAGGGGATGAGAAGCTGCCACTTACCTGGGTTTATCTCACCGGTCAATCAGCAATCAATGACCTCCCCCAACAGATGCATATAGTTAGAATGTGTTCATTGCTATACAGTATTTTATGGCATGAAAACACCAAAATATATTTATCCTGTTTATTGTAGATGGACATTTGTGTTGTTTCCAGTTTGGAAACAACTGCTATGCATATTCATGTTCATGTCTATTAGTAAATCTATATGCTTATTTCTTTTGGGTACATATCGACGAGTGGAATTGCTGAGCAATAGGTATGCATAGGTTTTGTTTCAGTTTTCCAAAGTGGTTGTATTAATTTTTTACCCCCTGCCCCCAAGCACTGTATAGGAGGTGCTGTTATCCTTCGTCCTTGCTAACTCCTGCTATTTTCTGCTATTTTCATTACAATCATTCTTGTAGGGGTATACTAGTATCACCTTATGGTTTTAATTTAATCTTAAATAAAAACCTAAATAATCCTAAATCCTAAATAATCCACAACCCCCCACCCCAGAACTAAGAAATGAACTTAGTAAGGTTGCAGGATACAAGATTAATAAACAAAAGTTCATTTTTCTATATAGACTAGAAGTGAATGATCCAAAATAAAAGTTAAAAACTACCATTTATAATAGCATCCACAAATACAAAATACTTCTAAGTAAATCTGACACAAGATGTAAAGGACATATATATTTTAAAATCAACTTCTTATTTCTCTCTCTCTCTCTCTCTCTCTCTCTCTCTCTCACACACACACACACACACACACAGACCCCTTAATAAAATTTTAACCTACATTGACTTAAATCTATCGATTTGAGGGGAATTGCCATTGCAATATTGATTTTTATTTCTGTGAAAATGGTGTAGCTCTTCACCTATTTCAGTATTCTTTAATTTCCCTGTTATATTTTCCCTCTCTCATTGAAGGGTTTCTATAGATATTTAATTAGATTTATTCCTAGTACTTGATTTTTAAATTTTTTTTCAACGTTTTTTATTTATTTTTGGGACAGAGAGAGACAGAGCATGAACGGGGGAGGGTCAGAGAGAGAGGGAGACACAGAATCTGAAACAGGCTCCAGGCTCTGAGCTGCCAGCCCAGAGCCTGACGCGGGGCTCGAACTCACGGACCGCGAGATCATGACCTGGCTGAAGTCGGACGCTTAACCGACTGCGCCACCCAGGCGCCCCTTTAGTATTTGATTTTTAGAACAGCTTTATTGAGAAATAATGGTATATAATAAATAGGACATAGTCAAAGTGAATGATTGAATGACTTCGGCACTTGTGTAAATCCACTCAACCATCACCGCAACCAAGGTAATGAACATATCCATCGCAATTAAAAGTTTCCTTGAATCTCTTGGAATCCTTTTCTCCTGATGTTCCCTGCTCTTCTCTACCACTTAATCTGCAAAACTGATCTGCTTTCTGTCATTATAGATTAACTTAGATATTTTAGAATTTAGATAAATAAGATAATACAGATTATGTTATTTTGCCTTGCTTTTTTCACTTAGGATAACCATTTTGAGATTCCTCCTTGTAAGTGTATCCACATATCAATGGTGCATTCCCTTCGATTCCCCAGTAGTGGATATGGCACAATTTAACCGTTCACCTGCTGATGGACATTTGGATTGTTTCCAGTGTTTAGCTATGACAAATAAAGTTGCTGTGAACATTCATGTACAAGTCTTTGTAAGTACAAAGGCTTTCTTTTTCCTTGGTAGGGCTTGATTATACCATAGGTATGTGTTTAATATTTGAAGAAACTGCCAATCTGCTTTCCAAAGTGGTTATATTTTTTAAAATTTAAATTTAGTTAGTTAACATGCAGTACAGTATTGATTTCAGGAGTAGAAGTTAGTGATCCATCACTTACATGCAACACCCGGTGCTCATCCCAACAAGTGCCCTCTTTAATACCCATCACCCACCTCACCCATCTCCTACCCTCCTCCCTCCATCAACCTTAAGTTTATTCTCTATAGTTAAGAGTCTCTTATGGTTTGTTTCCCTCTCTTCTTTTTCTTATATTATCACTTCCAGAGTATCAGAGTCCCAGTTCCTCTACAGTGTAGTTAACATTTCATATGATCAGTCTTTTTATATCAATATAATTAGTGTATAGTGTGTCATGAAATCTCATTTTTATTTTTATTTTCATTTTTATGACTGATGATGTTATTGACTTACTTGTCATTGAACATCTTCTCGGAAAATATCTGGTCAAATGTTTTGCACATTTTCACAATCAGTTTGCTTTTTTATGATTGACTTTTGAGAGTTCTGCATATATTTTGATTTTTTTTTTATCAGCCTTATGATCTGTAAATATTTCTCTTACTCTCTGGTTTGTCTTCTCATTCTTTTAACAGTGTCTTTCAAAGAGCAGAAGTTTTTAACTTTGATAAAGTTTGCTTTGTCATTTTTTCCCTATATGGATTATACTTTTAAGGTCATTTCTAATAACCCTTTGCCTAACATAAAGATCACAAAAATTTTTGGCTATGTTTTCCTTTATAAGTTTTATAGTTTTAGACTTTATATTTAGAGCTATGATCCACCCATTTTGAGTTAATTTTGATATGTGATGTGAGATGCAAGTAAAATTTACCTTTTTGGAGATGAATATACAATATTTCATCATTTCCCAATGAACTAAGTTTGTATCTTGGCCAAAATTAGCTGTCCATATATGAGCAGGTCTGTTTCTGGACATTCTATGGTGTTTAAAAAGTCTATTTGTCTATCCTGGTGTCAATATCACGTTCTTGATTATCGTAGTTTTGTAATAAGTAAAACAAGTTTTCAAACCAGGTAGCATTTGTTTCCCAACTTTGTTCTTTTTAAAAGTTGTTTTGGCTATTTTAGGTCCTTTGCATTTCTGTATACTTTAGAAGGAACATGTCAATTTCTACCAAAGTGTCTTTTTGGATTTTGCCTGGGATACATTTGAATCTACAGATCTATTTAAGTCTATAGATCAATTCTTCACTATATTCTTTCAACCCAAGAGCATCATATATATTTCTATCTCATTTAATTTCCCTCAACAATATGTTGTTAAAGTCTTCTATATCCTTCCTGATTTTCTGTTAGTTTTCTATCAATTATTGACTGGAGAATATTGAAATCTTTGACTACAACAGTGGATTTATCTATTTTTCCTTGCAGTTCTGTCTGTTTTTGTTTCATGTATGTTAAACTCTGTTAATAGACATCAGCATTTATGAATTGTTATGTAATCCTAATGAATTTATTCTTATCATTAAGAAATGACTGTTCAAATTCTTTGCTCTAACCTACTTTGGCTGATACTAATACACCACTCCAGTTTTATTTTGGTTGGTGTTATTAAAATATATGTTGTATCATCCTTTGACTTTTGAACTATTTATATCTTTAAGTTGAATATGTGTTTCTCTTAAGAAGCATATAGTTGGATTTTACCTTTTGAGATCTTCTAACAATCTGTGACTTGAAGAAAGTATGTCTGTATTATTTATATTTAATGCAATTGTTGAGATGACCAAGTCTAAATTTATCAGCTTTCTGTTTGTTGTGTTGTTGTATCATATGTTTTTTGTTCCTTTTTTTTTCCTGTTTTGCTTCCTTCTTTTACATTGAGTATTTTTTATAATTCTATTTTATCTCATTGGTTTATTAGTGTAACCATTTATTTTCTTATTTAGTGGCTGTTTCTGAGTTTATTTACATTTCTTCCTTATGACAGACTACCTTCAAATGATATTATAACACTTCACATATATTCACATAACTCAACATATTCGCATATTGTGATGTTCTTGTGAATATTATGCTTCTATTTCTTCCTTCCTGGCTTTTGTATTATTGCTATATATTTTACTTCTGAATTTTTATAAAACTTACACTACATTATTATTATTATTTGGTTACACAGTTATATTTTAAAGATATTTAAATGATAAGAAAAGATTTGTACATTTACTCATGTGATTACCATTTCTGCTCTTCTTTTCTTTTATGTGGATCCAACTTTAATTTGGTATCAGTTTCCACCTTCTAGGAAGACTTCTTTTATCACTTTTTATGCTACAGATCTACAAATGATGAATTCTTTCATCTTTATATATCTGAAAAAAACCTTCATTTTTGCCTTTACTTTTGAAAGCAATTTTCAATAGGCGTGTGATTTTAGGTCATTTCCTTTCCTTTAGTTATTCAAAAATGATGCTTTGCTGTGTTCAAACGGATACTTTTTCAAATAAGAAACCTGTTTCCATTCTTATTTTTATTTCCTATGTAGCATGTCTTTTTCTCTGACTGCTTTTAAGATTTTATCACTGCATCCTAGCAATTTGATTGTGACATGAGTTCCTGTAGTTTTCTTTATATTTTGTGTGCTTGGAGTTTGTTGTGGTTTTTTAGATATCTAGGTTTATAGTTTTCATCAGATTGGATAATATATCAACCATTTCTGTTCAAATATCTTTCTGCCCTTCCTCTAAAACATCTACCTTATCATGTATTTTTGGAAATTCTAATCATATGTATATTTGACACCTTGAAGTTGTCAGTTTTGCCTGCCTCAAACAAGCAAATGCTCCAGAAAAATGGCTGTAGATCTGTTAACTACTTCTCCAGGATTCCTACTTTTCCAGAATTTTAGCCTCTCTAGTCTTTTTTCACTTCCACAGCTCTCTGATGACTTTAAACAGAAGCTTTTTTTATTTTATCTGACTTTTCTATTGGACTTGGTCACACACAAACTATACCATCTGGATTAGCGTTCTCCAGAGAACTTATTTTCTATTTTCTATTATCTATCTATCTATCTATCTATCTATCTATCATCTATCTATCATCATCTATCTATCTATTATCTATCTATCTATCTATCTATCTATCTATCATCTATCGATTATGAAGAATTGGCTCATGATTCTGGAGGCTGAGAAATCCTACAACCTGCAATTTCCAAGCTGGAGACCCAGGAAAGCTGGTGGTATAATCCAGTCCAAATCCAAAGGCAGAAGAGTCAATGATGTAAATTCTAGTCCAAGATCAGGAGAACTATGTCCCAGTTCAAGCCGGGAAGCAGTGAGAGAATGAATCCTCCCTTCTCTTGTTTTTTGTTCTATTTATACCTCAATGAATTGGATGATGTCCACTACATTGGGAAGGTCAATCCAGTTTAGTGAGTCTATCAATTCAAATGGTAATCTCATTTGAAAATACTCACAGACACACCCAGAAATAACGTTTAATCTAGGCATCCATGGTTTGGGCAAGTTGACACATAAAATTAACCATTACAGCATCCTACTCGGACACATAATTGAAGTA